>NC_136006.1:13260178-13903678 GCF_048128805.1 Centroberyx gerrardi | reverse complement strand
ATGACATTACTTTGATCACTTTGATGTCAGCAAAAGCTCCCAGAAAAAGGGCACAAAAAGAAGCAAATTAACAATTTGTCTATCTCTGCATCTCATGAATTTCGTGTCCCTGAATGCACAACTAATAGGACAACACAAATATTGAACAGAATTGCATGAATACATTTCCATTACACTGCTCCCCTCTCTGAGTTGGCTTTTGTGTATCGTCTCAGCCTCTCTCTCCCATTCCATTAATAGTTCACATAATAAATACCCCACCCTCACATGGCCTTTGACATCATCTGAAACACATAAAACATTCTTTAGACACAGACGCGCCAAACAATATCATGCTTGTTCCTCAAAACATATTCCTTGAACATCAGCGTCAGTCACAAAAGGTTTCAAGGACAAACATCCAACTCAGTACACAAATAAAATAGCTCAACACTGAGTACTAGTCCTAGAATAATGAATTGCATGTAGAAGCGCAAATAGTTTTTACAACTGTTTTTAGCAAATGGCACCTGTTGTGAAAATAATATTGCAGTGGTTATACACATTGCATCTCCACTAATGCAGTGGTTATACTCATTGGATTTCTTTGTGTGCTGCAATCCTTTATAGATTTAGAAAAAGGCAAATGTTCTTTTCCTCAAGATGGGGCTGTGCTTTAGAGGCACAGGTGTTCATGGAAGCCGTAGCTACCACTGCACCAAGACACTCAACCCCCCCAAATGTTATATTCCATTCCTGGAAGGCCATATCTGCACCGAAACTATTAGTACAAAACTGCAGACAAAATAACTTGGAAGCAGTGAAACTCATAAGGCAAGATGAGGGAGATAATCTCCCTGGTATCGTGACAGTTGTATTGCCCATTAACCTGAGGGAATCTCCATTCAGGAGAACGTTCATAACAGCGGGCCTCCATTTTCTGTGGAAAAAAATCACTTGAATAAGGGTGCCAAACAAGGTTCAACTCATTCAGAATATATCTGCCACTGCAACACATTCTTTTAAGTAGTTGTTTGGGATGTGGGCTTGAAAGCAATAAACCCTTTTTGGAACTTAAGTCTGAATTTAGGTGTGAATGTCTGTATCTGATTTGAGAAACAGGGCTTCTTTACTTTAAACTTTAAAAAAAAATCCTTTAAAAAGATGTTTGATGCCTAAAGTACATTTGAAGCAACATGTGAGAAATGACCAGTGTAAATAATGTGAGCATAACATGGTTTTTCAGCTTGGAGACCGCATGGAGGAAAGCAATACTCAGTCAAGATAGCTGTAAAGCTTATAATTGTGCAGACGCTAGAATGTTCTGAATTTTGCCATAAGCAGGGAGGACATCACCATTTTTGAGTCTTTCTGAACAGAGTTTGTCTATTTTGCTGTATTATAGTCAGTCAAAAGCTCTGAGGCATGATCTCTGTGGAGGTGATTTGTTCATCTTGTCTTCTCTACGCTCTCTTCCCCTGCTCCTTTTGGGTCAGGTGTAGTTGAGTACATATTGGGTCGTGTCCTGTCCATCACCTGATCCAGTTGGTTCCGTAGCTGGACACAGACCTCACACTGCACCGCTTCTTCACGATCATGTTGATGTAGGCTTTCATGATCTTTGTGATCTCTCCAACCTGGCAGAGTACAGATGGAACACACAGTCACCAGAAAGCAACAAAACAGCACATGTAAAAGATATGTATAGAAAAGGTTCTCTTCTATATATCCTGATTGAGAAGATTAGAGACAAATACATACCTGTGGTGTTTCAAAGAACATCTCTCTCTCATCCACAGTGATCTTGTAGGTGCAGGGCTGCGGAGCGCCAAAGAAAATGATGTGCTCATATGGGAAGGTCTCCAGAGGCTTGGGCTCTCCTCTCTTGTAGACGGACACATTCTCAGCGCTCACACTCAACCACAGGTCATGAGGGAAGCCTCCTTCTTTGCACTACAAAGACACACACACACACACAGGATCTGATCAACACCATGCCATGTGCGCTGCAGGCTTTCATCATGATACTGGACATCCTCTAAGTCACAATCAAAGATGCAGTAGATTTACCTCGACATCAAAGAGTGTGGATCCATAGCCGGGCCATTCTTTGATGATGGTCATGTATTTGAGCATGGCCTGGTGCTGGTCCAGACCTTGGAGGCGGGACCACTTCTCCAGGATGCTCGCCCTGGTGGCAGAGGTCTCCTCCTTTATCCACATCTCCAGCATCTGCTCCTCCTCCATGCGCTGCTTCTTCATGGAGCCCGTCTTCAACCCCCGCCGCAGCGTCCCATCCAGGAAGCTGGTCCTCCGACGCTCCAGCGTGTGGCCCGGCCCCGCGGCCCCGCCCACCTTGGTAAACTGCAGGATGCGGTTGCGCAGGCGGCCCACGGGGTAAACATTGTCCAGGCTCCAGCTGACCCGCGCTTTGTCTCCGTGCAGGAACTGCAGGCGCAGAGCGGCTAGGTGCTGCAGCGTCTCCTCAGGAGCAGGGAAGTGGCCACTGGTCAGACTCTCATGGGCCTGGAGGAGCAGCATCAGAGTAAAACATCGACACCAACTGGTATTTATGTTATCTTTACTGATTAAAAACACCCTCATCGTAGCAGAACATGATGACTGAAACACACCTGCTCAAACATGAAAGCAAACTCCACTCCTTCCTTAGGCATGCTCTCCACATCCAGGAAGCAGTAGAGTTTGAAGTAGAGTTTCCACTGGCCATCATCCTCCGCTTCCTCACTGCCAGCCAGCCTAGTGGGAAATCACAACGGCACAAGCCACTCACTTACACATCTTTATTTTGCTCCATTCTTTAGTCTTTTCTTTGTCTTTTTCTTGGGCCTGATCATTACCAAGTTCTGACAGCAAATCCATATGTACTTTACCTGGCAATAGTATTCTACTGGGACACTGAATGCATAATAGTATTATCAAATACAGTATCTAGTGGAAAATTACCCTTTTGATCTTCATATGTACAACATACCTTTCAAATTTGGCCAAAACATCAGCCACAATGACCCTGCTCTCCACAGCTCTGTCAATGGTGTTGTTGTGTTCAAACAGAGCAAACATGTTTCTGCTGTCCTCCATAGCCAGGCCTCGGATTAGCTTCTCCACCACCTGGACGAAGCAGGGGAAGATGTCAAGAATTGCAACGTTTCCTTTTTACATGGCACCCTGTTTTGCCACGAGACGAGGTTGTATTTTGAATAATTAAGAAATTGATAAACACAGATCTCCACTGAGAATTTGTTCCTTTATGTCGTGTTGAGGAACATTTAAAACAATCTAGCAAAAGTGAAACATTAACAGTGTGTAAGAAGTGACTACAGCTTGCTCACCTCTCCAGCAGTGGTGTGTGAGTTGATGGAGATCTTGCAGGAGCCTCCTCCATGGCAGTAGACTGTGGTAGTCATTTCCTGTCTGGTCACCAGAGCCATGATCTCTTCCTGGGAGGGAACAAACTCCCTGGCCTTGGTCTTCTTCAGAGACTCACCGATGAAATGGGCAAACATTTCAATCTCTGTACCAGGGAACAGCTCCTTAATCCTGCGGGGAAAAATACATATAGATAGTGAAATAGGGGTTTCACCCAACTGCAATTTGTACAAAACAATCCTGGAAATACACTTAATTTTTAGCTTTTGTATTGAACCTTTACTCATCTAGGTGAGTCCCACTGAAATCGTACCTTTTGAGGTGAAACTTGAGGTAGCGCAGGATGCCTCGGCTGGGCAGGAAGGTGCAGCTCATACAAGTCAGGAGGTGCCAGTGGGCGCGATTGGCCGGACTGTTGGGCTGAGGGACGTGATTGGTCTGTTTGATCAGCTGACAGTAGACCTCGTCCCTTAACGGCCGCAAGTCTTGGCAGGTCTGCAGGATTCCCTGGATGATGGGCACAGGATCCGACACTGCCTCCATCTCCTGCAGCGAGTTGAAAATCTTCACGGCCTCATCCTGCAGGCTGGCATAGCCCTTCTCCTTTTGCACTGAGAGAGAAAAGGGGAGCGAGGACAGAGAGAGAGAGAGAGAGAGAGAAGGAAAGAAAGAGAGAGATTTTAATTACAAACCGTCTAGTCAGATAGGGTATCTCATCAACTCTACATCTATCAGAACCAACAGAAGTCAACAGTCTGAAACAGTAGCTGCAGGCCAGTACACTCACAGTGGACGCTGACATCTCCATAAGGCAGAGGTAGTAGAGGGGAGTGCAAAGGATGCTGGGTATATCTCAGGATGGGGTTCCTCCAGTATGTCTGCTCCACAGCCTCCACGTTCAAACTGCTCTCCTGGAGAGACAGAGAGCAGGATCAGCAGTCTGATAGAAATGTCTTCAGGAATTTATAATTTAGCAAGATTGCATCTCAGACTGCAGCTTATTGATAGTAGTGAAAAGATCAACGCTGTGTTTAATTAAAGTGATCAAGCTAACAGAATAGCAATATCAGTGATGTATGACATCACTGCAGTAAATCCAGCAAACAGCTGAATGTGAAGAAAAGAAGTCAGAAAAAATCTTTGAAAGAGGCAAAACCAAGACTAAAGGAATATCACTCCACACACACAGTGAGAACAAGTACCTCACTTTACTACAGTGTGTGTCCCAGGTAAAGCCTTGCATAGCTGAAATGAATTGGGAGTTATGATGAAATCAATATGCAAATGTTATGCTGATTTCTTTGTGTAATTCAATGAGCACATTGCAGTCAATTGTGTATTGTACAGATACAGCATAAAATCTCAAAGCCAGACATATGATATAGTAATTAGTAGTAACCATGACTTTAGTGTGACTTTACTGTAGTGAATGCTGTCGTACCTTGATGTCCCTGATGAGTTGTTGGGTGGGCGTCTCGATGGGAACCTTGCTGTCTATCGCCCCCTGTATGGCAGACGCCCACCGCATGGCTTCATTCAGCATTTTGGTGTAAAGACGATACGAGTGTTTACGCCCGTGGATTATTATGTTCCAGTAACCTGGGTGAACAAGGCAAAAAGTAATTTTTAGAACAACGTAGAATAGACAAAAAAAACTCACTGGAAGAGCTTAAGAGAACTTCAAAGATCAGGAATATCTTTTCCTTTGCAAAAAATAATCCCTAACTGCTCAAAGATTAGAAATGAGTGCATATGAAATAGTGTAAAACGAGATAAGGAAAGATGAATGATCCCTATGGGGAATTTTAGATAGTAATATGGTATAATTTTATATAATATAATAGTATATAATATAATAGTGCAAACAACATACATTTGGGGAAACTTTTTTTTTTTTAAAGATAGTATAACAATTGTAAACAATACATTTCCAGCTGGAAGGTTGAGATGGCGCTACTAGTAGAGCGAGTGTATTATTCCTATTCAGTTCTTTCAGTGACTATATCAATAACTTAAACCCACAAGCGTATTTCTCTGCAAGAGGAGTATAACGGCGAACACGAACTGACCGGTGTCCTTGAAGACCTTCTCATCCGGCTGCACCACGGAGCAGAGGCTGTTGAGGACCAGCGTTCCCAGCTTGGAGGCGCTGCGCTCCGACGACTTGTAATAATCCAGGGAATTACTGGTCAGAACGAACCAGCGCTTCTTCAGCTTCAGCGAGGTGCTTTTGGCTCCTGACTTCATCTCTTTATGCAGCCAGCCTGGGGTGGGATAAAGAAATGAATCACTCATGGAATCTTAATAGAGTATTTTAGATTAAAGGACTTTTCCCTTAATAGTCACACTAACACTATCATATATCCCTATTTTATGCAAATACAGTGCATTTACTCACCTCACTGCGGTATCACACTAGCCATCTATGCTAACCAGAACTATATCACCTCATATCCTTTAAGCAAATTACATGAATCACACTCTCATACTGTGAGAGTGTGTATCCCTGTTGACTGACCTCTGACCAGGAACTCCTGTCCGTCAATCCTGGAGTCTCCCTTGGGTTTCTGCAGCAGGCCGATCCAGTGGTGCATCTCCTCCGGCATGTCTGTGTTGCAGTGGATCACCCGGTTGGCCGTGATGATCACAAACGAGTTGGGTCTGGGAGCAGAACACATCACACACACATTGCTATAGCATGTAGTTTTAACAAAAACCTTTCAATCAGATATGGGTTAGATCTGTGGACCGTTTCTCACCTGTCAGGATTATCCGATGCACAAACAGAATCAATCAAGCCCACATCAAGTGTTCCCTAGAGAAAGACAAGAGAGGGATTAATTAGTATGACTTCATCAGACCTTAGCCAAATAGTTGGGCTGTCAGGTGAAAACCTTGCATCTCCCAAATGCCAACTTTTCAGGAAACAGACTTATTTCAGACTGACAATCATGCATTTTTGAGTTTATCCAATGGGTTTTGAGAAAATTTCATAAACCCTAGGGGTCGTAGAATTTTCTCAAACCCATAAAAGATAATCTAATCCTTCAATTGAAGTTAAAACATAAACTTCAATTGAAGGATAAACTTCAATTGAATTGAAGTTGTGAGGTTTTCACACAACAGCAGTGATTTGCAAATGTTTTCTAAGGTTGGTTTTAACCTAATTTGGTGCCAGATGTGGTTTGCCTCATGGGTCATTACAGTTGGTGCCAGAAAATTTGATCAATCGGTATTTGAAAGTTGCCTTACTTTTCTGTAATTGACAACTTACCTGACTCTAACTTGCCCTGATACAGTAAATCTCATCATCTTGTACTCCAAGCAGTTTACAACAAATTCTAAGAATTACTTAAAAATACTATTTGGGGGCAAAGAGGGATAGGGACGGGGGTCGGGGGAAGAAGGTGGAGGCATAGGAAAGGAGGGAGGGTAAGGTAGATTGAAGGGAAGTAAAGGGGTGGTTAGGGTAATATAGGGAGTATCAATAATTTGTGCTAGCTAGGTATATACGTTATCTGATTTGAATTTTGTCTTTCCTCCATTTTCCTTTTTTGTTCTTATTCTCATCATGTTTTCCTGTCACTTTTTCTTGCTCACTTAATTTATGTATCTGTGAATAGATATTATTACTCACTACACTCTACACTGTATTCCTTTTAATATCCATGAAAATTAGCAATGTACTGTGTAAAAAAAAAATTTCTGCTCAAAACTTACAAAACAAATACTCTTTGGCCCACGTCTGGACATCATTGTGCAGCTGATTGAGTTACACGCTTCATCATTACTGCTGAAAATGAATATGTGTCTGGGGCCGAGGCAGGAGGCTACAGAGGTAAAACAGCACTAACCACTGCATTCTTTGGGTTGGCTTGTTCATGGTGCATCTCCATGAGCTGCTCTGGGCTGGCGCTGTGGACTCGACTCAGCACATTGAACCAACCGCTGGACGGGGTCAGAGGGAGTTCAAACAGAAAACCAAGAGAGGATATCGGTGAGTATGCAGTTAAGAGAATTACACCATGAAGTTCCACTGGCGACCACAAGGTGGAACTTCATTTCCACATATTGCCATAGTGAGGTGATAAAGAACACAGTAAAATACAGCTCATATGGCAACTACAGTTATTTAATGAAGAGGCTTTCCATGGGATATGTAGGTATAATGTACCTGGCATCTTCAGGAGACTCTGCATAGATGTGGTAGGTCCTCTCATCCGTCACAATGTTCAGTGCATTTTCCTTCTCATGGTTGTCCACTATGTCCCTATAGAAAGACCAAGAGTAAACCACAATTTAGTGGGCCATAAAGTGTAACATTTTCTCCTTTATTAAAGCAAGCGAACATATGAATTCAACAAATATCAATTCTAACCTAACGTGAAAATGTGAGTCTAAAATGTAAACACCAAGGAGCTTGGGTCTAACAGTTGGGTCTTACTTGGCTGTGCGGATGTCGATGGTCCCTTTCAGCTTCTCCTCGCTGTCATTCTCAAAGTACATGAGCTTAGACTCCCGCAGCACGAACCAGCGCATCTTCCAGTTGCGCCGAGACAAGGTGGACATTCCCCCTCCTTTCTTGTAAAGCCAGCCGGATTTGAGGGAGTCTTGCTTGGCCCGGAACCACATGAAGGTCTCGTCTTTCAGCACACACCAGCGCCGCCGCCACGGGATCATCAGGCCACCTGGGAGAGGACAAGGTGGACAGAGGGAAAAAGGGAAGGGAGGAAAAAGAAAGAAAGAAAGAAAGAAAGAAAGAACAACGAAAAACAGAAAGACTTCAATTTTTGATGTTCTTCAATGAAAAATCTCACAAAATGACAGGAAAATGGAAAAAAAACCATCTTAAAACCTCATCAGTACTTGCAGAAGAAAGAAAGAAAGAAAGAAAGAAAAAAGAAAGAAAGAAAGAAATGAAAGATGCAAAAGAAGTGAAAGAAAGAAAGAAAAAAGAATTACTGACAAAAAAAATGTAAATGTGTAAATGGAAAAAAGATAACTATCAACAGCAGTGGAGTCAAAGGCAAGCCTGTAAGACATTTCTGAAACTCAGGATACCACCGCCACACATGCTGCGTTCAGCTGTGCATAAATCATCTGCATGCCTGCTGGGCAGTGATTTGGCAAAGCTACTCACTCTTCATGTAGAGGTAGCTGTGGAAGTAGGGAGGCCCGCTGCCATTCAGCAGATTCACTCTCCCATTGGAAACTTCCTCATCTGTGTCCACATAGCCGTCGTTGTCCTCATCGCTGTCAATGAACTGAAACACAAACATAGGTTTTTCCTGATTAGAGAAGTCCTTTGTAAGAGCAATCTGCAGTGCTGTGGGCATTTAAATGGCATGTTCAAATGTTTACAATGCTCCAAACAGTCGATAAAGTCATGTATATTTAATTCTAAAACCTGCACAGTTGCAATATAAGGGTTTCATGTCAAGAATGAACAGGTACATTTTTTTCCTTGTGAAGACTGCAGGGAGTCAACTGCTTCATTCTGTAATTTCAGTACTTACATCAGTGCCCTGAAACTGTCTGACACCCTCCCTCCCCCTCCTTCCACTCCTGACAACCTCTCTCAAGTCATCACTCTCTCTTTGACTCAAAGCCAACCTAACCCTAAAACACATATATGCACACACACACAGACATACACACACGCTCGCTCCCTCCCTTCCTCTGTCATTTTGCTGAACTGACAGTGTTTGGTCCAAGCTCTCTGCTTGACTGGCAGTATCTGGGAACAGATTCACATGCACGCCAGCGGAGCCAACAAAATCATTGCTACAGTATTCCACTGTGATTCTAACATGAGCTGGGTGTTGTGACAAGTTAAGGGAAGATTCAGGCTTTAACGTGTGCGCTGAACGTCGGTTTTTAAGATGCCCAGGGGTGTTTGTGTTGAATGAGTGTGTGGGAAGCATAATATGCCCAGAGGAAATTGAGGTGTGTGTCAGACTTATGTGTCTGAACCATGACTGAAGTCAAACCTGACAAGAGGAGGATACGCAACTGAGAAATATAGTGACCTCATATTTGGGTGGATTTTGAGGGCAAAAGAACTAAGAAAAGACAGGGTTAGCGCAATTGCAATTCATGCTCTTTCTATTAAACATTAAATCCAATTTCTGCAAAGGGTTTACTTGTTTTGACTGAATTGACATGATTTGATTCCACTGGACCTCTGATGGAATTACTCATTTTAATGAGACTGCCAACAACTTAACTCTTTAGATTTAGACAGAAATGACCCCTAGCCTGTTCGTTCTCGTTTAGCGGGCCTCACCGAGTCGGAGCTGCCCCTGAAGGAGTCCAGGCTGTTTTGGGTGCAGGAAGATTTCCGTAACACCTCCTCATCTGTGGCGTGGCCGTCGTTGGTGCTGGCACCTGAGCTCCCATGAGCCTCCTCGTACTCATCCTGATCATAGTCCGACTCCGTGTCCTGCAGGATGCTTTGGGACGGCTCCTCGCTCACCGGCTCAATGTCCGACCCCCTGCTGGCCCTCAGGTACGGCCGCCTGTCTCCGTTGGTGAGGACAGGAGGAGGGCCGGGGGTTGGGGAGTCTGCGGGGGCCGTTGAAGTAGGCGTGAGAACAGGGACATGCCTCGGTCCATTGGAGACCTTCACTGGCGCAGCGGAGGAGGCAGAGGAGGCCGAGACCAGTAGTCCTTCCGCGAAGGCAGGCGGAGGAGGGGGAATACTTTGGAATATTTCCTGGTCCAGAGGCGCCACAGCTGGCGGAGGGAAGTCAGGCAAAGGAATGCACTCCTCCTCGGCGTGGAAGCCCTCGTCCACCTCCTCCTCAGCCAGAGGGGCGGTGGATTCGGTCGGGTCGTGGAGGTTCTCCTCGCTGGAGAGAGAAGGCTCTAAGCCGCCGAAGTCCAGGAGATCCAGGAACTCGGTAGCCACGCGCGAGGCTTCCTTCTCCAGTCTGTAGATCTCCGCGTCCCTCCTCTGGCGAAGCTCGTCTCGGGCCACGTCTCCCAGAAGGGACACGCCGTCCTCCTGCTGCTTCTGCAGACGCTCGATCTCCCTCTCCAGGCGCAGGATCTCCTCCATCTGACGGCTCTCCTCGTCTGAGGTGTGGCCCGGCCCAGGGCTGGAGGACAGAGACTGGGACAGCTCCTTCTGAAGGATGGACAGATGACAAGGACAGGGGGAGAGAAATAGAAGGCAAAATTAAGTAACTATACGTTGGAGTCTCCCGCGAGATTCACATCACATGCATTTTGTCATATGAATGAAATTTGCTGAACACTGTAGTTTATGGATGTTTATGTGGTTTATGGAGATGGAATTACCTTCTGACAAGCACCGTTCACCCCCAGTGAGTTCCTAAAGACAAAATAAAAAAAGCATTGGTAATGATCAATACTGCTGCATTACATACAAATAATGGAACGATCTAAGTCATAGTGGTGATCATTACACCTCCAATATTTCACAGAGTTTAGTATAGTGAACTATACCTTTTCTTGTCCCCGTTTGCTGCCATTCTCTGCTCCTCCTCTTTCTCCTTCCTCATTCTCAGCTCCTCCTTCCTCATCGACTCCTCCTCCTCCTCCTTCCTCCTCCTCAGCTCCTCTTCCATCAGCCTCTGCCTCTCCTCCTCCTCCTCCTCCTCTCTCTTCCTCCTCTCCACCTCCTCCTGTTGTCTCCTCTCCTCCTCCAGCCTCCTCTTCTCCTCCTCTACTCGCCTCCGCTCCTCCTCCTCTTCCCTCCTCCTCCTCTCCTCCTCCTCCTCTCGCTTCCTCTTCTCCTCCTGGATCTGGCGATAGAGGGATCGGGCCAGCTGGCCTCGGTGGTGTTTCTGCAGGACGACGGTCGCCACGCGCAGGCGCAGGAAGACGCGTCTCCAAAAGTGAGCGCGGTAGTTCTTCTGGATGGTGATGACGCTGGACAGGACCCGCTTATACTGCTTCCTAATGAGGGGATCAAACACACACATTTATAGTCGGTGTCAAGTCTCATATTGTAACGCAACATTATTCGGGTCGCTTTTTTGTGTCACCGTGAACAAATCTGTGACGTCACACTGCTACATGGGCTTGCTTCTAACGCCCACTGGCTTTCTCCATTTAAACAAACACACTGGTAAAAAAAGCCTGTATATTGCAAACTGCGCAATGTTTAGAGTTTGATGAGCTGGTGCTCTGCCAGTGTGGCTGTGTGGGCTGTTGTGTTTAGCCCTGTGACTAAGCCCCGTCACCCACACCACACACCACACACACGATGAACACACATAAACACACACACACACAAACGCACGTGACTTGCTCAGGACCACACACAATGCTCTGACTCCCTGACCCTTAGCCCTGGCCTAGTCTCTGCAACAATCCTTGCATGGCCTCACGCTAGTCTTCAGCACAGAGCTCGACTGGAGGTAATGTTACATATAATAATACAAAGGGTTTACTCGTGCCTTAAGGCAACTTCCAGAGCCTTGGTCTTTAGTATGGTTGGCCCCAAAGGGAACTGAACCCACAGCCTTAGCACTGTCAGCAGCCCCATTATACTCTCCCAACAGAGCCTTTCAGAGGACTGTATGTGACCTTGTATGTGGCAGCATGCAGGTGGAGTGCAGCTAGTTTACATGCCTGGGGGTGTCTGCCTATGCAGATTTCTAAACCACCATAGTGATGGATGTCCTGTCTCCCTGGCAGAGTGGAAAGGTAAAAAACTAGGCTGAATGCTCAGACTGAGAAGATTTATTCAATGAAGAAATACAGACAATTGGATCTACTGTACTGTTGATCCCATTAAGTTGGAGCCTCTGATTTTGATCAAAGAGGATACTGTCTATAGAAGAGTGGTCCAACTAAGGGGCATGACCTGTACATCAAACAAAATCAAACTCATCTAACAGTCTTCTTTTTTTTTTATTTATCAAGGAAGAGTCTACTGTATATAAAGAGTCAATTAAAAGCTTTGATGTGGAATGCACAAGATACTTCAACTGTCCACCTCACACCTTCAGAGTAGCTAACACATAATAACTATACACCTCCATAGAGAATCTATAAAGCAACTTATAACTGGCCCTTTATATAAACACACATATACACACACACACACACAGAGAGACACACAGACATACACACACAAACACAAACGCATGCACACACATTGCATGAGCACACGCACATACTTGCACATGCAGCGGCACAAACGTACACACACGCACACACAATGAATGAGCACACGCACTTACCCACACACACACACACACACACCTCTATCACAAAACAAACACTGACAACTGTCGCTGTCACTCATCCCTCCCCACCCCCTCAGCCCCTTTTCCACCCTTCACCACTCACCTTGCCACATAGCTGAGGATGTGGGCGCGGATCACCATGCCAGCCCTGCGCCGCACCTCTTCCCTCTCCTTCTCCAGCCTTTGCTCCAGGGCCTCCTTCAAGAACACCTGCGGGACGAGCAGCGCCACGGCCGAGGGGGAGAGAGAGAGAGAGAGAGAGAGAGAGAGAGAGAGGAAACGGGATGGGTTAGTTCCTCGTCTTGGTAAGGCTCCGAAAGAGGGCCCGCTGTGATGTGTAGGGCCCCTGTTGTCTGCTGGCAGCACCCTCTGCCCGCTGCAGTGGAAGCTGCGGTGCGGCTGAGGCTAGTGAGCTAGCTGCTCGCCCTGACTGCAGAGCAGAGGAGAGGGGGAACCTGGCACCAGGACCGCAGTGTGGCTGCCACCGCTGCTGCACAGCCTCATTGTGTTCACGCGTCCTTCCTGAGCGTTTCCCTACTGCTGCCGCCGCTGCTGCTGCTGCTACTGCTGCTGCTTTCTTAGCTCAACTGACGTGCACAGGCAGAGAGACACAGAGACGGAGGGAGGGGAGGGGAGGGGAGGAGAGGGAGGGATGGATGAGGGGGAGGGATGGTGGCTGGTGTCCAGATAGCAGGCCACACCCCTCCTTGCTCTTATGAAGGAAGGAGGCAGAGAAAGAGTTCTTGTTAACCCTTCCCTGGCTCCTGCTGCAGTTTTTCAAAGTTGATACTTTCTTTGTGGGTCATTTGACAGTAAATCACAGCCACAGCTGAGGCGCAGCCCGGCTGAAAAAAGTGTATTTCTTTTCTTCAGATAGAATGAGAAACATCGCCCTACTGCTCCTCTCAGACAAAAGAGCCTACAAGAAAGAAACATAGCAACGCGACATTGTAATGCATGCACAGATTTGATCTGTCTGACCACATTAGTGTCGAGGCTGGGAGACGCACTCAGTTGTGTGGCTGTTTGTTTGTGTGTGTGTGTGTGTGTGTGTATTTGTGTGTGCTAAGGTGCTTCGGTTAAATATGGGCCTAATAATGCCATGTCAGTTTCTAGCCTGGAGGACCCACCCATCTGCTTCTGTGGAGGGGGAGACCTTTGTGTGGCCGTGTGTGTGTGTGTGTGTGTGTGTGTGTGTGTTTTTGTGTGTCGTGATCCCAGATGTTCCACTAATCAAAGGATCCCACAGCTGCAGCCCTGCCTGCCTCCGTGCGTCTCTGAGAGGAGGAAGCTTCCTCCTCGTCCACATCCTTCCCTCATCTGTAAAACAAATGGCTCGCACACACACATACAGACACACACACACACACGCGCGCGCGCGCACACACACACACCTCGGCCGTCCAACGTCACCCAAGCCCCTAATTCTGGGTACGCACTTCCTCCACACACAATCAGCACGGATATAATTACACACAGATTGTTTCTACAAAGGAAATGCAACCCCCTCTGTCTCTGCCCCCCATCCCACAACCCACACTTCATCTCCCGACTTTAACCCAAAAATCTGCTGCCGCTATCAAAAACACAAACACGTGCAAGATATGATACCCACTGTAAACACGGCTTAGCTCTGGGCATTACTGTAAAAAGCCATTATCATCTCTCTCTCTCCCTCTTTCCCTCCCTTTCTCTCTCTCTCTCTCTCTCTCCCTCCCTCCCTCTCTCTCTCTCTCTCTAAGCTGGAGCAGTCAACAGCAGAGAGTTCACCAAAGGCCAGTGTGCTGACCCTGGATGCACGACGGGCTGCGCTGAAAACAAATTGAAGCTCTCCAACCCCGACCCACACGGAGGGACAATGAAGCTATTCTGCAGCCGAGAAATCAGCCAGGCATGATGACTCCAGAGGTTTGCATGGTGTGTGTGTGTGTGTGTGTGTGTGCGTGTGTCTGTGTGTGTGTGTGGGCATGTGCACACTCATGGTCATACATTGGTAATACATTCATCAAGAGCACAAAGTGTGGTTCCAGACATTTTTTGTGTGTTTTGTTGTTTTCGATGTATATTTCAGAATGTGTTTCAACATGCCATGTATGCAATTATCACTATCCATGGTGCCAGCCGAACGGGGTATCACAACAAAACTATCAAAATGGCACCAACAAATGAGAGATGTCTTCAGCGGTTTGACAGACATAAAGGGACCACAACATAGAGCAGGAAATAACAGTGGGACAAATGTGGATTCAGCTGATTTCTAGAAACCCTATAACCCTATAAACCCTTATTTATGGTCTCCCTTCCTGCTTCAGAAAGACCATCTAATGCTCTTTCGACATGAAGCAAAGCGTCCGCAGTTCTCCAGAGTTCAGATCAAACAAGTCATTAAAAGTTAATCATTCGATGAGGATGGAGAGGAGGGAGAAGGCTTTCCACCGGGGAGTCGATGATTGTTCGAAATAAAGAGACAAAGAGGAGCAGAGAGAGAGAGAGAGAGACGACGAGGCGGGGAAAGAGAAAGAAAGAGAGAGAAAAAGAGAGAGGTGAGGGTCACTGAGAGTTCTCTTGCAGCAGATGGGAATCATCATACTATGCAAACTATCATCTGCAAAATGCGTGACTATCCTCTAGCCCCTGCTCAGTTACAATGCCTCGTCACTGCCGCCCCGTTCGCCAGGAGTTCATGTTATTAGCTCGGCAGCTTGGTGAGTGTCAAGAGGCTGACACTCTTCCAGCTACAGTAAGTAAAGCTGCCTCCGGATTTACTGTAAGCGCCCCGCACTGGGCTACAGTTACAGTAACAGTTGTTGGGGGTCAGGGTTTAGGGGTAACCACGTAACTCTGCGGTTGTAAACAGAAGAACAGAAGACTGACCACAACCGGCCAGAGAAATCCTCCGGACGTGAGTCACAGCGGAGGCCAACAGCTTGGGAACGACAGGAGCTGGGTTTCTGGAGAGAGCACAACACTAACCAGCTTGAACTGATCTTCTATCGCAAAGTTCTGCACACAATTACTCTACTTTATGAATAACGTCTACTCCTTCATGTAATCCTCTAAATCCCATAATATGACGGCAAGATATTTGGAGATCTAATATTAAAAATGGTGATTTCAAACCAGCTGTATGGTTGGTTGCTGTGAAGGCCAGCTTATAGAAAACATAAGCTGACATTTCACCTGATCCCTTCACAGCCTGCCCAGCTGTGTTCTTGTCTGCTTCAAGCCTGCAACTCTATCCTGCCCTCGATATGTGTGTGTGTGTTTGTGTGTGTGTTTGTGTGTTTGTGTGTGTGTGTGTGGGTGTGGGTGTGGGTGTGTGGGTGTGTGCACGCGCGTCACCTTTGTCTTCCCCAGTTGCCACTCTTTCTTAGCCTTGTCGTGCAGTGTGAGAAGCTCTGAGCAGCTCCCCTTCACATCGTCTGAGTGGATTTTGTTCTTCAGGATCATCTTGTACCTGTGGGAATACACACACACACACACACACACACACACACACATTTACAAACACACAATAGCACAAACCTTTCAGTACAATGAGACTAAATGCCTCATACAGGCTTTCAGCATCAAGATTTGAGGTTTAACTTTTATTTGGTTAGGAACTATTAACAAAATGTGTACTCTTCCAACTTGCTCATCCTCCTTTCTGTCAGTTTTGGTGTGTGTGTGTGTGTGTGTGTGTGTGTGTGTGTGTGTGTGTGTGTGTGTGTGTGTGTGTGTGTGTGTATTTTACTGACCTGCTGTCAAAGTCCTCAAAGGTTCTGCGGACAGGGAATCCGGCCCTGCGGATCTTCACTGTTTCCAGCATCCCAGAATACCGCAGCTGGTTCAGGACTACGTCGGGATCAAATCGGTTGGCGTTCTGGACATAACCAAAAACAAAACAACATGAAGTTTGCTGGCACCAAAATACCAGCTTGCACCTGTCAAAAGTGACAGAAAAAACAACACTACTTGCCCCTTTATTCATTTTATTGTGTAATTTATAAGCAATAGCCATGCATAGAAGGTTGAAGTGCATACAGGCCTAATACACTCAACACAGTTCATGTTCTGGTGACTAACTTTGTGTTCCCCAAATGCATTCTCCCATACTCCCATATCTGTTAGTGCAAGATTATGGGACAGCTAACCTCTACAAACAAATATAATCCTACACCAGTCCGACAACACACCTATTCAAATGATCCTATTGCCAAGTCGAGTTAAACTTGAACTAGAAAGTGAATTAGCACAGCGAGGGCTATCAGTTTACATTAACAGTCAGGTTTGTGCAAAGAAAACACACGCCGCCGCAGAGGAACCTGGAGAGTGTTGAGCAAGACCTTGCCAACCGGGGAGACCTTTCTTTCTGGAATAATCAGCTGCATTGTTCGCAGCTCTGCGTCACCGTGTTCCTCAGCGCTGCTTATCAGAGAGGAGGATCAGTAATGTCTGCTGCCTCACACCTCTACCCAGGCTGCCTGATCAGTCGGAGGGACCACACGAAGGCCATTGTCGCCCCGAGGGCATGTGGTGTTGGATAAGCCCCACATGGGACAACAGCATTCCCCAAATGTGTCAATCTAATTACGGGCTAATGCTACTATGCATGGAAACAGACACACAGTTGGATACACAGGAACTTGCACGCTTGCATGCACTCACTCACTCACACACACACACACACACACACACACACACCTTTGCCCCTTCTGAGCGCTGAACTCTGCTCTTTAGCAGAGGATTTAGGCAGCTGAAAGAAGTATTGCATGTTTGACTGCAAACAAGCTGACCCTTCCCTGAGTGAAGTTTTTTCCAGGGAGAGTGGGTGTGTGGAAATTGTATGAATGTGTGTGTGTGTGTGTGTGTGTGTGTGTGTGTGCGTGTGCTTTCATGCGTGCAAGCATGTCAGAGGATTGTGCATGCACTCCTGTCATTCTGTGGGATTAACGGAGGCACGGCCTGTTCCATCTTGATCAACCGAGGCCAGGTGCTCCGAGTGAGCGAAATTGGGAGACAGACGCAAGGAGGGCAGGGGGACGGATGAGAGAGAAAGGCAGGGAAAAAGAGAAGGGTAGAGGGAAGGAGGGCGAGAGCAAGACAGTGCAGTTGCCATGCTAATGAGTGAGAGAGGAGGTGTGGAATGACGCGTAGGGAGGGAGGCAGGCAAGGAGCCAGCGGCAGCCCGTCCCCATAGAGGACAATCACCACACTGTGTACATTAATTAACTCTGTTACTGTAGCACACGGTCCTGTTCTATAGCCTTGAACTAGCTTTGCCCCTAGCCTCTGAATGCCTCTGGCTTACACCTTAGCCAGTTCACTCACTACACACTCACTAACAGGGAATAAAGAAAACTATAAGCAATATTCAGAACTATCCGATATCAGGAAAATGGATAACAATGCTAGTTTTGGAGGGTTTGCCGCAATGTGGTAAGGAGGAGTGGAGGGGTGGAGGCATAATAAATAAACTGCAGAGTCTTAGAGTACGTCTACCCCTCCCTCTGGCTAGGCTGCAGCCACTGTGGTCTTATCTTGGCATTCCACTGATGCAGCCAGGTCAGTGGAGCATCAGCCAAGCCGCTGCAGCTGGAGTGGCCAGCAGTGACCTCTGACCCCATGGTGAAGGGCCTAAAGTGGCAGGAATGTGCTGCTGGCACACAGCCCCATTATATGGAGAAGCACAAAGAGAGTCTTTTCGCCGAACCAGGAGGGCAGGGTCAGTTTATCAGTGTTAAGCATTTCATACGCAGCCAAACTGAGTCAGTAGTTCACTACCAGCTTGTGTGTACGTTTCTGAAAAAGTTGTTGTTGTTATGAATTTGCGGTAAGGACTGTCATTACATTGTAAAATGGCTTTGCTGTTAGTCATAATCATAGTAGCATGGCAACAACAAGACTAATAACTATTAGATGTGAGCAATGGGAACTATGAATAGCACTAAGGAGGTTTAACTTTGCAGGAGCTGACCTCGACAAGACCTGGCATGGTTTATGACATTTTTTGTGCAATGAAATTTACATGACCTACCTTGTCCATATTGGGTTTGATGCAGCGTACAAAGAAGGGGTTGGAGGCACTTAGTGTGGCCATCAGGGAATGGAGAGAGTCCTGAAACACATCAATAACAACAGGATAAAGCATCAGGGCAGCATGAAAGGTGGCTCGTCAGCACCAACACATTCCTTTATGTTTATTTATTTATGCTGATGTTGTTTAGTTTATTTGAAAAGGGAACATTTATATTACAATTACTAAATTTCCATAAATGTGTTTTTCACCTTGAGGACAATATAAAAAAAAAGTCTCAGTCAAGACAAGTTGAAGTCTAGACAGGTCTGACTTATTATTTGTTCAGTACTTTGTCCACTGGGTTCCTGTGTGTGTTTACAAGGCCATATTTACCTTAACACATACACAAATACACACACGCGCGCACACACACTCCAAGGACCCTTGAACCTGGCAGGCTCTGTCAGCCTCCCTCTCCTCCCTGCCTCAGACAGGCTGTCTCCAGCGAGGCCTGGCCTGGCAGAGCTGAGCGTGATTGGCCCCTGGTTGGCCCCTCTCTGCCCAGCCATCAACCCTAATCCCCTGGCTTTAGGAACTGTAGGCCGGGGCAGCCTGCCAAATCCTCTCCTCCCCTACTCCTTCTCTCCGCACCGCAGTTAGGACACGCTAAGCCCCCCCCGCCCCCCCTCCCTCCTGCCCCCCACTCCACCCCCCACCCAGCGCTGCTCACAACCACATATTTCATCTATCCCATCATCCGCCACTCTTTGCAGATCAAATACACGGAGGGCATTCTCTTTCCCCTCTGTCTCCCCCTGATTTTCATTCTTCTTGTTCTCTGTGCCCCCATGCTGACACTCGTTATGACAAGATAAAGACCCAAATGTTAAGGGTTAAGTGATCATTATATGCAGCGATGCATGGCAGACAATTATCCTGTTGTCCTTCCGATGACACGATCATACAATCACTAGTGTGGAACTGAAAGTGATACTGAGGGGCAAAGAAGCGTCGGTCTCACCCTGAACTGGGAGCTGACGGTGGGCTTGCGCCGGGCCGTGCCCATCTTCAGGGTCTCATCTCCGCTCCGGCTCCCCACGCGCTCAAAAAGGTCGTAGATGAAATCGAGCCTGCGGAAATACAGTACAGAGAACATGATTGTATAAACTGAATCGTATGGGTGTGTGTTCAGAGTGCAGCAGTCAGAGGTCTGCTGTGCTCACCTGCTGTCTTTGAGAATAAACAGGATGTCGTCTCTGAAGGTATCTCTGTTCTTCTCTAGGATCCCCCGTGCATCATATAGCACCTAACACAGCAGGAAAAACAGAAAGGTTATTTATGTGCGTGTAGACTCTGTTTACATGTACGCTAATAGCCAAATATAATCCAGGCTAACAAAATAATCTGTTAAGGAATGGAGCATGTAGATGCCATATCCTGTTTTCAATAGTCATTGGCTAAACTCATATCCTGATTATTAGAAATGACATTAGAAATGAATATGATATAATAGACCAATACAAGCCAGGATACTGAAAGATTTAAAGACTTTATGCTATTTACTGTTGGTTTTAATTCACATATACAGGGATATTTGTTACTGGGATATGAAGAAAGATAGAAAAACATTGTTGGAATAAGACTTACATATGAGTGAAAAGTACAAACTATTACTCAGTGTTTATTACTGTATGCGTATAAATGCACTTATTGAAGCTATTGGTAAAGCATTATTAGAAGAGCACACTATCAATCCATTTATGCAAAAAACTGCAACTTGTAAATCATAAGTTAATATTTCAAAAGCACATATGATTCCATCTTTAGAAACGTAACCATTTTGCATGCAAAAGTCTTAATATAACTCATAACTTTAATAGTAACCCATTACATGCTTCGACTTCAAGCCAGTACAGATTTTATGAGAGCGGGCATCAACATTTTCAAATGATGGATAACCCAGTTTGGAATGAAACTGTTAATTTGTCCACGCGCATATAAACATACAAGGGATTTATTTTGCAGACTGTGGGGTGAGTGTGTTCACATGAGAGCATTCACACGCGTACATGAGAGTGAGAGTGTGTGAGTGAGCGTGTGTGATCAGTGGGGACGGCGAGCGTGTGTTTGAGGCTCGGTGTGAACAAAGCCGGTGGCGGGCCTCTGTGAGGAGAGCGGCGGGGCTGTGTGTTAATGCAGTCACCTGTTGAGTTGTGCTCAGCCTCGGTCTTAGCAACACCGCATTCCTCTCCTCGCCCTGATCCACCATAATGCCGTCCTGTGTTTGTGTTTGTGTGTGCGTGCATGTGTGTGTGTGCGTCTGTGTGATGAAAATAATTTAAGCACAGAAAATAATATGTATGTACAGAATCTGTGTGTGTGTACGCAAACGCAAGCATGTTTGTGTGCATGTGTGCCTGTATGCATGGTTGTGTGTGTGTATGTGTGTGTGTGTGTGTGTGTGTGTGTATAATCCAGTAATATCCCCCCCCCCCTGCCTTGAGGCTCATGGGGATGAGATCCGCCATAGATGACACGGGTATTTATATATCACAGACACACTAATTACAGCCCATTCCTTCATTGTTGAAATAGACCCATAAAAAAGTCTCTCTGTGTCTGTCAATATTAGTTTCAGTTTGCTTAGCATGGTGTGATGATTAAAGAGAAATGGAATAATGAAACAAAGAGAAATGCACAGTGCAAGGGCAAAGTTTCACCTGTGAGCACACTAATCGTGCATACTGTAAATAATAACCATAAGTGCTGTTAAGCTCTCCCCACTGTCCCATTCTGATGTCTGCTATTTGATATAGCCATTTGAAGACAGCTACACTAGGATATATATATAGTAACAAGTAAACAGTAAGCATGTTGTCCCCCATGAAAGCTGCAGAGTTGTAGTGGGGCAATAAGTAGAAAATATGTTATCTCATGTTTCTTGATTGGATGCAGCAGTTATAAAGCAACAAGAGGTGCTATTCATTGGCGCCCAAGATATTGCGTGTGACGAACAGACAATTAAACGTTGCAGGACCAATCAGTGTGATTTTGAAAATGGGGGAAGAGAGCAATGAGACTTATCATTCCACGCGATCGGTGGTGTCCAAGATATTGTGCGTGACATACAGACAATTAAACACACGTTGTTAGCGCCCCCCGTAGGCTAATCAGTGTCATTTTGAAAATGCTGGAATGGAGCAATGAGACGGATCATCCCCCAAAGTTTTATCAAAATCCAATCAGTGGCGCCCGAGATATTGTGAATGACGGACGGATGGACAGACAACCGGACAGATGGGCCATCACCCGATTTTATCATTGGGGAGAAATATAATAGTGGAATCTATTTTAGGAGGTTTTGAAGGAATCTTAGGCTGCTACAATTGCAATATTACACACAGTGCAACTGGGAATTTGCCTCTTCGCATGTCCTTTTGACACACACCTACATGTTCACATTTGGCCAGATTGTGAAACAACAAACAAAGACCAGCTCACCTTGTGAACTCTGAGCTGGTCTTTGTTTGTTGAGAGCTCATATCTGGCACTGAGTGAATTAAATTGAAATTAACTGCATCTCCCCGGCACCACACGGATAATCAAATCTACTGGAGGATGCTACACTTTCCTCCGGTGAAGTCACGGCGCCCTTTCAGATAACAGTAGGAGCTTTCAGAGAGGCAACTAAGCTCTCTGGAGAGGCAGACTGGAGAGAGAGAGAGAGAGAGAGAGAGAGAGAGAGAGAGAGAGAGAGAGAGAGAGAGAGAGAGAGAGAGAGAGAGAGAGAGAGAGAGAGAGAGAGAGAGAGAGAGAGAGAGAGAGAGAGAGAGAGAGAGAGAGAGAGAGAGAGAGAGAGAGAGAGAACAACTGGCTGGCCTGCCTGTCCTCTCCGGACCAAGTCATTACCATAGGCATCCATGCCAGGCTTGTGACTAGGCTGCCATGCTCACACTGAGGGGACATTGTCTGAGGCCGTCTTCATAAGGCCATTCTTTATCAAAGCCAATCTTTGACTCCGCCTGGTGTCAGCAAGACACCCCCCCTCCCTCACCCCCATCCCTTCCCAACTATCCAAGTCACTCCCTCTCTGTAGTTATGCCCAGGACAGCCGTCTCCCTCTCTCCTGATCCCCTCTCCCTTTCTCTTCATTTCCGTTAGGAGTCATCTCTGCCCTCCATTCAGTGTGGGGGAAGGTGGGGGAAGGTGGGGGGGGGGGGGGGTGAAGCAGAGTCTCCTGACTCAGGGAAAAGGGAAGGGAGGGGTGGAGGTGGAGGGTGGGGGGGTGACAAGAGAGAAGAGGATGATGGTGTCAACATCCTCTAGCAGATTTTGGCAGGCAGAGCCTAGTGCCCATCCAGCAACTCGCTCACTTCCCCACTCACTGTCTCCAGTCAGGGAGAGAGAGGAACCTAGTTTGGCTGTGTGTGTGTTTGTGTGTGTGTGTGTGTGTGTGTGTGTAAGTGCTGTTAATTACCTCTCCAGCGTAGTGCTTGATGCCAAACTGGTGGTCAGTCACCCTGGGCTTCACATAGTATGGGTTGGTCTGAGGAGACAAGACAAAGAGCCCCCTTATTTACTGAATCGCTGTTTGTGAAGGTATAATACGGCTAATACAGTGGAATAAATAAGAAACCAACTGAGTCCTCCACCATGAGGGAGTTCAGAAGGCAACCAAAAGGCTGGAAAAACTGTAAAGTAAGTAACATATCCCCCGCATGAACCGAGAGACCTAATCTCTAACCCCTCTAACCACAACCTTAACAACCTAACACATGGATCAGCAGCGAAGCCAGACACCTAAGGGAGAGGTCAGGCGGTTCTTATGTCTTGCCTTGTAACTCTCCTGTTTCCTTCAGCCCTGGTGCTGCTGGGCTTTCTGAGGACACTCTTTTCTCCTGCGCACAATGCTGATCGGGCCAGGAGAATGGCTGATCACATTTCAGTATTGTTGCGTTTGCGTGTGAGAGGAGCCGGGGGCGTGTACGAGTGTTGCACAGACGTTCAATACTGCACCAAAGGCATTATTCAACAGCGAGGGGAGAATTAACTCTTTGAGGCCGAGTCTGGGCTGGTGGGTGGCGAAGGCATTTCCTTAACGGGGGTTAAGGAGCTTTGGTGGGGGATATGGAGGATTCTTTTTATGCATTTGAGCGTGCATGTGTGTGTGCAAACATCTGCAGTGCAAGCAGGACTGTGTGTGCATGCACTGTAAATTAAAGAGTGCTTTCACATGTATATCTGTTGCATATGTCTAAGCTGCGTGTATGCTTACAAGTGTGTGTGTGCGTGTGTGTGGACTCACTGCGTGTCGACTGTGCAGTTTCTCCAGAAGGGTGTAGTCAGTGCCTTTGGGGAAGCGACTCTCCTCATTGATAAGAGCCAACATGCCCAGTTTCTAAAGGGGAGGCAGGCAGAGGAACAGACAGATAGAAAGACATCACAGTCATGATGGAACTAGTTATAACCCCACAGAGGCACATCTGGCAGCTTTCATTAAAACAATGCATCCGGAATACAGCATAGTATTCATTCACTCTTAAGATTTTTTTTTAAATCTTTATTTATCCAGAGAAGGTTGACTGAGCATGCACGGCCTTTTACAGCAACACCTCGCTTCACATTCATGCAGTTACACACAGCCACACCTGGGTGCTGACCAGTATAGCCACAATCTTCTACTAGGGATTAAGCGGCTTGCTCAAAGGCACAGTAGTTGCTGAGAGAG
This sequence comes from Centroberyx gerrardi, assembly GCF_048128805.1. Classification (NCBI taxonomy): domain Eukaryota; kingdom Metazoa; phylum Chordata; class Actinopteri; order Beryciformes; family Berycidae; genus Centroberyx; species Centroberyx gerrardi. Next base: position 13,879,362 of record NC_136006.1, on the reverse strand, counting down.
AAGTGTTTTGTCCTCAATTTTTCCCCAGCCAGCCTGTGGATTTGAACCAGCAACCTTCCGGTCACAAGCCCACTCCTCTAACCTCTATAGGATACCACCACTCCGTCTTAAACCACCGTTTTAACAATTCAAACCATGGTAAGAAAATGACACAAATTATCTTCCTCTACCTCTAACCGCCGACTGGTATACATTACTGTGCACACAACATGGAAAATTAGGCTATATAATGATAGACTGGGACGGCGGGGTCAATGTAAGCACAGTGTGGCGTCTAGGTCAGCACGATCTGGTTGGCGGTCTGTGGTCGGTCCTGGTTGTGACTTTGCTGTCGGGGTCTGACTGTCTGTCTGCTGCAGCTACCTTTTCTATGAGATCCAGACACTCCGCATTATCCATCCAGTCTATGGCCTCCCACTGGATCCCCTCTCTGTGGGGAAACAGACACACACACACACACACACACCACAGATATATATAAATATAAACAGCAAGGAAGACACAATGGTGGTATTGTCCAGCAATTCATGTGATGAAATGAGCCATGTCCAAGCTGCTGGCCCATTATACAAGAAAACAACTGTCTGGGGGAGAAACCGAGCCCATTCCAAACTCCTGGCAGTTTGCCTGTATCGCCATGAGGAGGCCTAACCCCCATCCCCAGCCGATGTCCTATCTCTCCCACCGTCTGTGGGATGTTCTCTCCCCTAGTACCAGCACATCCAAAGCCTTATTGTATTTTTCAAATTATCCACCGGCATAAAAGCAAAATATCTGAATGAGTTTATCTCTCTTATTGTTGTAAGCAGATATCGTGGGCCTCTTTACCTGTTGTACTCCAGCTGTTCCAGGGAGAAGATGTGCTTATTGAAATACTCCTGGAGTTTCTCATTGGCATAGTTGATATTAAACTGTTCAAACCGGTTCACCTGCAGGACGAGAGAACAAGGGTGCATGAGTTTCATTTCAATGCCATCAGTTCTGCAGGTCAAATCACCCATGAACAGTGCTCAATTGCAAATAATATGCATCTCGACAAGCCATTTAGTCTAGTATTAAGTGTTGAAATGCTTTTTTTTAAGGTTCACAGTGAGACTACATGACTTGATGAGTGAGATATATATTTTGCAGAATAAACCCTGACTCTCACCTCAAAGTTCTCAAAGCCAAAGATGTCCAGGATACCAATGGACTTGAAGTTGTCTTTCCCTTTGATCTTCTGGTTGATCCTCATTATGATCCAGGAGAAACACTGAGAATAAAGCGCCATGGCAACCGAGTCCCGCGAGTCCACGGCCTGCAAATCGCAACACGAAGAGATGAAGTCAGACATCAAAGAAGACACAGACAAGTCTGCAGAGGCACGACACAACAGATGCTACCATATACATTTGATCACTTCTGTCAGACACCTTGAGTTGTTAAAAACGGTGTTATGTTTGATTGTTTGAATAACGGGGTGTGTGACACCGCAGCAGTGTGTCTGCAAAACAAATAGGGGTTTGGAGACAAAGGTGTGTTATTGTCAGTGTCTGTCTGCAGAGAGCAGGGAAGACAATGTCTGTTTTCACAACAGACAGCGTCGTTTATCACCAACGTATCTTAAAGGAGTTACGCAACGCATGCAGTATTTGTTATATTACAAAAACCCTGTAAAAACAAAGACAAATCACAGTACACAGTATAATCATGCTTCCTTAGGTGATTGCCCCTAGCCTCATGGTCTCCTTTCTATGCCCAAAAGAAGAAGACACACCTTAACCACAGAAACCTTCTTATACTGCCATGTAAGGGCAGAGTGACAAAAGGTAAAAAGAGGACATCTACTGTGTATTATGGAGACTTGGATAAAATAGTATTTACAGATAATTCCTATCATTTTACTTTTTATTTCATTTTATTGTATCGTTTTACCCTGCTGGGAGTTCCAGACAGGTGGGGTTTTCCTCATGAGACAATACAATGAGTGCCAAAAAACTGAATGCAATCACCGTAAAGTGTTTGAAAGTTAATCAAGTGTACTTTTCTGATTCACAAGTTACCTAGCCTTATTTGCATTGTCCTGATGTGGTAAACTCCACTCATCTGGCAATCCAACCAAGTTAAAACAAATGCTAAATACCATTTGACCCAGGTCTGACTTTATCCATAGCGACAACAGCTCCCATGAAGTCGGCCTTCCAGTCAGACACCATCCGTATGTATGTATATAAAAAGCTTGAGCTCGCCAGCTAAACTTCCTCTATAGGCATTGTGCTTGAACTGAAAATAAAACAGAGTGTGGCGGTGTATATGTGGGGCAACAATGCTCTTGGGCTGTACAGTAATCCATCATGCCCAGTCACTTCGCGCAACTAGCGGGTGTGAACAGAGCGCTGGTGGCTCCAGGATCTCCGTCACAAGGGTGAGAAGAATGGCTGTTTGTCCAGGATGGGGGGCCTACAGCAGGCAGAACATGGGGTGGGAGACCACTGGCCACTGTGAGAAGAAACCATTCTTACTGACTCCAGGACAGGAATAATACACTCTATTAAGAGACAAGCAGCTTCAAAGGCCAGGCAGCAGAAGCAGCAGCAGGATGACAGCACAAGGTCTTTGTCTTAGTGATGAAAAGCTTTCTTGTGACTTCTGTGTCCCCGTGATAATAGTAAAGGTCCGTTCTGCATATTCACTGACATTTACGAGGCTGCGTGGGCTGAGGGCTTCTGCTCATCCAAAAAGGTTTGTGTCATGCGTCAAAACATTCTTGTGGCATATGGTGAAAAGGATAACGAATGCATTACATTTCTCACATATTCCCGTTAATTACAGACCGAGGCATGGACATTTGAAGCCGGGTAAGACATGAGTGAATAATTATGCCAACATCTCGCGTCCCGGTGCCTGGCTACACTGCCTCCAGAGGAGAACTCTCACTTCACCCCGGTCATTGGCTCTATTGTGCTTTTGAGTCAGATCACTATCACGATAGCTTTATTGTGCCAGGAATCTGGCAGACAAAAAGCAGGAAATGGCTGGGAGTCACGCAAGGGATCTGGAGAGGCATGTGGGGGAGAGCGCTGGAGAAAGGCTGTGTGTGTCACCAGGACAGGGGGAGGGTGAGGGGCGAGGAGGGGGACGGACAAACAGGCGTCTGTGTTTCAGCGTCTTCAGACCGAGACAGGGAAGACGCTGCAGAATTCTGAACAATCCCCAGTGCCTCCTCGCACCTAAACCCCAAGATACTACCTTCAGATCAGGGGGGAAAATGGACAGACAAGTAAATGTTTCATGCTCCAGTCAGATCGGCACGTCGGGTTGTTGTGTCTTAGCTGTGTGATTCCTCTAATGAACCGTGGAGGAGCATGGTTGGTTACCTGCTCCACAGTGAGGGGCGAGCAGATCTCCTCTCCTCTGAGGATCATGGAGCGCTGGGTCAACACCTCCGACAGCTGGAAGGAGTCCAGGCCCAGCAGATCGCTGACGTTGCTGACCACTGCAAGACACACACACACACACACACACACACACACAGACACACAAAGGTACATTTTATATATATAACATAAATGCCGAACACAGACTAATGGTCCAGCTGACTCCCATTTATGTCAGACATCAGAGCCTACATCTCTTCTGATCCTATACAATACGGAGGAAACTCCCTATACTCTGGTGGCTGGTCTGTAGTATACTGTAGTACACTGGTTCCTTGGAAAAGAGGTCAGACTCAGCAAACAAAGGAGCCTCAAGCTCATGTTACAGCCTGTTTAGTTCTCTCCTACTGTCTGTTAGTGCAATGTCACTCACAAACTCAGGGCTAGAAACCAGTGCCGGCACTAGGAATATTGTGGAGCGACCCAACATCAGTGGTGAACAAGTTATCTGGTATAGAAATTGGCTATTTCTACTATCAGTTGCAGTGTAAACAGTTGGAAAAAAAGGTTTGTGCTATCACGATCAAAATCACCTTTGTTCTGTAAGTACAAGGAATTTAACTTTTTTTGCTCTTTTGCAGTCTGAACAGTGTGTTACAGAGAAGAGTGAGGACATGTAGAGCACTTCCCTTAGGATCAATCTAATATGTTCTGTGCCAATAGATCTGTTGAATATCATTTTCTTAATTTGACTCCTTCTCCCACCTCCTTTGGAAGTGATCTGAGCTCCACCGGCAGTCATGAATTCAATGTTGCCCATCTGGAGGACAGCAGACAGCAACTTGAACACGTCTCTGATCTCCTCCTCAGTGAATTCCATCACTTTCAGAGCTTCCTGCACCGGCACCACAGAAGAAGGTTAGATGACATGAGGGGAAACATGTAATCACTGAAGACATTGGAAACACAGGCCCGTTCAAGATGTAACAGTGGTTATACTGAACTTCCTTGTTCCTTGGAGCTTTAAATCCACCTCATAAATTTCAAGAGGATATAATTCAAAATGTGTCTCACAAGCCAGCTAGACATACAATCAAATAAAAACATTTTCCCCCCAGGCTCATGTTTTCTAGGAGTGAAATCTCTGTGTGACGGGATGGTATTCCACTCATCATAAGGGTTATGGCGCCCTCTGGTGGAAATACAAACCATGTGCAGAAGAGATCCCTTTCCATATCTACAGAGGATTACTATCTTCCTCCTCCTTACCATGACACTGTCAAACAGCTGCTTGTCATCCAGACTGCTGTCCTTCATGCAGCCTGACTGGGTCAGGTAGTGGTACGACTCAGGACCCTCAGACAGGAAGTACATGTCTGCAACACAGAGAAATTGGGAAAATCACACATTGAATAAAATGAAATGGAATGGATTCATGCCCAACAGTACACATAATAAAACATAGACAGCAAAATCATCCATCTGTCCCTGGTAGATCCTTCGCTTTGGTGCTCCATGCTAACTCTTTAGCATACACTTGAGTGATAGTAGGAAACTAGCATTATCCAAGGTAAGAGGACTGACCTTTTAGTGATAAAAGCTGTTACATTTTCTTACTTTCGAGATACATAGTGTATGATGAAGTGTTAGCATGGGCCACTGGTGTAAACAATCTACTAGGGACAATAGATGACTTTAGTGTCTACGTTCTTCAAAAACTTGGTGTATTCCTTTAAACGTCATGAAAACCCACCTCTGTGGTCTCTGTCTGCTCCTGCTAACAGCGCATAGAAGATGTGGTAGTTTCTCTCTCCAGGATTCTGTCTGACCACACGGTTCTAGGAAGGAGGGATAATGGTTAGAAGAAAAGTTTTTAAACAATCTTTCATAATTGAATGGATTTTGCTGATGGTTGTATTATTACAGGTTGATCTGATCAAATAATACATTCACAAACAAGAAACGTCCCAGATACTGATGTGTGTCACCAAACACAACGCAAGGTTACCTTTTCGAGCAAATCTGAGGGTTGAAAGTCAAGGAGAACACTGACATACTACAAGAATCACATCTATGAATCATGACCCCCTTTTTTTCCCCAATTTCTACTCTGTACAAGGCACTAGGCAAATGTGAGTTGATGAAGGATACAGTCAATGATGCAGCCTCCCTGGATGTTTCCGTTCTGGGAGAAGTGGAGCTGGATGAACTTCCCAAAGCGACTGGAGTTGTTGTTGTACACCGTCTTGGCGTTCCCAAACGCTTCCATGATAGGACTGGAGACAGAAGAAAGGGACAATCAAAATCAAGCTAATAATCGTGTATTTTTGCATTTTTCCCATACATTTTTAGCTCTATACTCTGTCTATCTGTGTCAGGGCTTAAAAGATTAATAATATCGTTCATTGGGAAGATATTTTTTACATTTGAATGGCGTTTACATCAGAGTTTCACCTGCCATTGATCAGTGGGGTGGGTCACCCTGCTTTAAAGAGCTGCAAATTTAATTTCTATAGTTTTCAATGGGGAGGTTTTGTGTCCCATGATGGTCTAAATGCTGTTTCAGAGGCTTTTCCACCCTGACAAGAATACAGTTCTGGGGAAACGCTGTTTTACACTGCAAATAAATCAGATGAAGGATTTTATTCAAGAGTCTCACATGTCTACTTTGGAAAACAGTTGCCTGATGGATGTTCATTGTTCTTTAACATCACAGATGAGCAGACCCTCTAAAAAGTAAAGGCCGCAAGATGGCTAACAACCTCAAATAATATCCAGGTGTGAGTTGTACTTTCATGCCAGCATTCAATTTTGTCAGAGCAGGTGTTTTGGATTAGTGCAGCAGACTGAAGGGAGGGTCAGAGGGGAAAGCGCAGTACGCTACCTGCTCTGAACGATGGCCTGCTCCACCCTGGTGGTCCTCTCCGATAGAGGAGTGCCTGCTGAGTTCTGACTCATCACTGACAGGAACTTCAGCAGCAGCTTGGTGCTCTCCGTCTTCCCTGCACCGCTCTCTCCACTAAACATGCATCAGAGTCAGAGAGAGAGAGAGAGAGAGAGAGAGAGAGAGAGAGAGAGAGAGAGAGAGAGAGAGAGAGATTCAAAATTTCAAAACTTTAAATTTAAAAAAAAAATGCTGCCTTCCCGAGAAAAATCAATCACACTTCTTTCTATAATTTCATTTCAATGTGTATTGGAATAGGGACAGATACATAGACAGAGAACGTTTAAAAAAAATAGTCTGATGTCACAAATCATAATATTTATAGCCTAAGCTAATTTGCAATGTTTGTCTCTAGATGAGCTTTTGTTAAAAACTTAGGAATATAAAGAGCTTCATTCCAAAATGCTATTCATCCCATTTGGAAGAAATTTGCTACATGAAATTCACCAGTATTATTTCAAAAGCACAGATGCTTGCCATCATTTTGTAAGAGTAGGTGTCAAATTGTTGGATCCCCCTTTTTGAAATGAAACTTTTCCCCAGTTCTCACCTGATGAGGACACACTGGCTGTCGTGTCTCTTCCACAGGCAGCGGTAACACTCGTTGGCCACGGCGAAGATGTGAGGAGGCAGCTCCCCCATCTGGTGTTTGCTGTACACATCGACCGCAGCACCGTCATACAGGCCCGCTATCTTCTTATAGGGGTTCACCGCTGCGAGGATAGAGCCTATGTTGGTCTGGGGGAAGCGAAAAGGCAGAGAGAACGGGAAGAAGAAGAAGAAGAGGGGAGAGATGAAAGATGGGGATATAGGGGAGATAGAGAGGGAGAAGGAAGAATAACATGGGAAAGAAGATGATAGAGGACACATTAGGGATTCTTCACTACTATTTGCAAGTCTGACATCTTGACCAGTACTGGAACAAACACTGTACTACTGTATGAAGTTTACTAAAAAGTATCAGTTCAGAAGATTCACCCAGTTTCCTATCTCCTATCTCCTCTGACACACTACCTGAAGTCAGTAACGCTCTAAGAAAATAACCTTACACTGCTGTGAATGGCCTAGTTTGCACCGAGGCTGGTATTATTTTAGGATCCAACCCATTGCTCCTGCTCGGGTAATGCACTATGGGGAAAAAAGGCCTCACAAAAGTGTGTTTGTGGGTCATCATTCCATTTACAATGATAACGGTCTGTAATGCCATTTAGACGGGCCAGGCAAACCCTCCGAGATGAGATTAGGAGATAGGGTTTCGAGAAAGACAGTAACCATGTGACTGTGGGCGATGATTATTTTCCCATACAGATTCAAAGAGGTCGGGTTGAATCTTTCAGTTTGATGCCACATGGTGCAATAGAGCCTGGGTGGTGTTTGTTTTAATGGGACTTTAACACTTTGTCATGGAAATAATCCCAGGGGGAAGACTGGGTCAAACAAACGCATGTGGACTCTTGCAAAGATGATTAAAGGAAAAATTTTGAATATTCTTACACTGTTATATTATCAATCTGTGATGTTCAATGCATTCCAGGAGTTATTTTGAATTTTGTATTTTGTGGGTTTTTTTTACTTTTTTGATGTACCCACTTCCCCTAAACGTGACTTGTCTACTTCATCTCCAGTTAGTGATTTTCTACATTTCCCAGAATAGCCCAACATTTATCCACAGGAATAAGAAAAACACACAACCAAACACGAAAATGGACCCAAAATGCAAGGTACATCGCTATAGCTGTTTTTTTAACAGTGTTAAACTGTTTTAAGGTGGAGTTTTCCTTTAACCCCTTGTACACTGACTTTTCCTGACTTTCCCCTTAAGTAGCTTCAAAGTTAGAAAAAAAAAAAATTCCTAACTGTACAACAATGTCACATCCATATTCTGTATATGCTTATTCCAACGCTTTCTTGAAGCTCTAGCTGCTTATATTGAATGAAATATTCAAATACAAGACGCCATGTTTTTACGGCTGCACCATTACATCAAATGGAAAAAATCTAGATGCATCATTATATACACATTTCCCTGTAATTCAGCATGACACATTTGGTGTCTTTGGAAAACGTGTTATCTTGACTAGAATTTAAAATAAAGTTATGTGGGTTTGAACAAAGCTTGGCTGTGCAACCTGCGTTTGTAATGATGGACCCAGTGGCGGGGGCGGCAGGGAGGAGGAGGTTAAACATAAATACACTGCTACCCTGCTGGTCTCACAGATGAAGGTAGTGTGTTGTCTTACATAGATGTTGTCTTTCTGGTAGCGCAGATAGAGGTTGTGCATGATGGCGGCTTCATGCAGCTCTGCCAGTGTGGACATGTCCTCCACTCCATGGATGCTGCTGGGGTGCATGGGGTACACCGTCTCTCTGCTCAGCTCCGCCCTCTGCAGGTAGATCACCTGAAACAACACACACACACACACACACACACATATCCAAGGAGTTAGCCTCTCATAACACTGTGCACTAGGTTTTAATGCAATCCATGACAGCAAGACTAATTTATTATTGGGGAGGTAAACTGCACCTCAGCTGCATAGCATTAACAGGATAATATGAGAAGGGCATCTGTATAGAGTTTGCACGTTCTCCCCAATGAATTTCCTTCCATATATTCCAAATAAATGCAGACTGGAGACTCTAAATTGCCCAAAGGTATGAAGGTGAGTGTCTGTCTATCAGCACTGTCCTTCTGCCCACTGTATGTTTGGGTGTTCCAGCTCCCTGAAATCCTGAATAGGGATAAGTGGGTGAAGAAGATGAATGAATGTGTATGGACAGGCTACATATCAGTGGCCCAATCTGCTGCTGTCAAGGTGCCCTACACAGTATTTAACCTTATTAATACAAAGGCAATGACTTTGTATACAAGCAGCTGTAGAACTAGGCCTGTGTCGATATGAAAATTTCATAGTATGATTATCTTTGATTATCTTGATATACAATATCATCGTGTTAATTATTAATAACATGACATTTTTATTTTATATATATTTTATAATTTATCATATCAATCACAAGACATTTCTCTTTTTTAAACACGTTTTAATGTAAGACTGTAGACCATACAGTATGTAAAATATTTATGTCAAATATTAGACTTTTTTCTTGAAAAAAAAATGCAGTTTTAGCATATAAAAACTGTACAAATAGTTTTAAACAACACATAAAAATCCCAAATCAAAAAAGCTAGAAAAAGCTGCCGGCCTGCATCCATCCAGCAACATGAATACAACATTTTGTTGCCGGTTATCACGGTAATAAAAATCAGGGACAGTGTCATAATTTTTACCTTGATATAGCAATTCCGCTTATTGTCCCATCCCTAAGTAGAACTGGGAGAAATCTCTAAGAAAAACGACTTGAGGCCTTTATTTAGTATCTCCTTCCACAGAGGCAGCAGACAGCCAGAGGCCTTTACTGTACGCTCCCGCCTCCGGGGCTGAACAGCACTGGTGCAGATCTAGGCCACAGACAAGTTCGCACAGAACCGAATCAGGCTGCTGGCACAACATCAGTCTTTTATTGTGAGCATGCACGGACGACAGGCAGATTCATGGGACGATACAGGAATAACTGAGGGTTTTTGAGCCGGCTGAGGCGATAGACTGAAACCCTGATGTGTGCCTGCCTGTGCCTGCTGCAGGCATACCTGACAGGTAGAGAGCCCCAAGCCCAGACTTCTCTCCCCACTTTGTTCCACTCATTTCTTTGGCGTTACAAAAAAAAACAAAAAAAAACAACCAAATCCCTAACCATGCCACATTCCTGTAACAAGACCAGTTAGATACAACAGTAAAGCAAAGGTGTGGGAGTGGAGATGTCCTTGTTTTCACTTTCAAGCCTCACATGAAAGGTTTTGCTGGCATGGCAATAGGTATTGAAGTGTTTCAACATGAGGGCATCCTATTTTTAAGAGCGTTGACTTGAGATGGATTGAGATTGAGCTAGAGAGAAAGGCAAACAGCAATAAGATTCATTCAAGTTCAATACAGATCCGTGGACAGATAGAGATCCCTGATTCTTAATGACTTTCTGGCTATCAGAAGTCTAAAGGAAGAGGGGGCATGAGATAAAAGAAGAGATGGGGGATTGCATCTGTGTTGGTCACTTTGATGGGAAGCAATGTCTAGATCAATGCTGATGGACAGAGGGCTGGGGGCTGTGGTGTGCCAGTGCATTATCGCTGGCTCTTCCGGCAAATTCTGTCCCTATGGGGAGCAGACATTGGGTTTCACACAACTGCTGAGTCAGCACAGACTGGCTGCTGGGACTCTGTGGTACCTGACTGAAGAGCGTTGGAAAGCGTGGACCAGAGGTTTGGTTTAGTGGACTTTAGTTTAGTCAGATGATTTGGAAACACATCTAAAATCTAAACATATGAAGTGCTCCGTTCCAAAATGAGATATCCTCCATTTGAAAAAAGCAACACCTACTCTGACAAAATGACTGCTGTCCTAAAAGTAAAGCACATTATGAGTTCCTATTAACATTATGAGTCTAGAACATAGTTATGTGTTTGAAGGTAGAGTATCCTGTGCTAGTGAAATATTCACTAATGCATTAGAGATACCAAAACTGCTCTGAATATATAATGTTTTGGAATGAAACCCTTCATATAAAGTATCACATGCATATTTAACAAGATCAGCGGTATCACAACAAAGCCTTCAGACTTGTTTCCATTACTGTTGTTGTTAAATCTGGAGAAGACAGTCTGACTGTTATGTATTATGCAAACTCCTCTTGTACTTGTTTATGCTTGATCTAGTTAGTACAATGCATTAACTAATATGAATCTGGATAAAGTTGTGTGAAAAGAGCTCCTGACTATATCAAATTATATTATATTGACTCAAATCTGGCAGCCATGTCCATTTCAGCCTCAGACAGCCATTACAACTAGAAAGAATGGGCGTATGCTGAGATAACACCATAACAATAATGCACTCCTCAGTGAGTTACTGCATACTTCTGTTGTAATAAGGGTTGTGGAGGGGTGAAGCCCTTGGGGAGAAAGGCAGCACGTGCGGTGATGTCACCCACCGAGCGGAGGCGTGCAGATTTACAGCCACCCTAGCTAGGTGTCACTAACCCTCTGGCCTTAACCCCACCCTCTCCTCTTAGGCAAATTGTCCCTGATTCACCCATGCAGGGCCTCACTGACCGATAAATCAAACGGGCTTTTCACTCGTCTCACATAGTTTATCGTTCTCCGTTCAATAACATCACAGTTACTTAATGTGGTTGATGTCATGACCGACACCTGGGCTCTGGGCTAATGGAGTGGAGTTGATTACTAGCTGGAGCATCATCATACAAAAACACACACTACTGGTATTCTGGCTGAGGAACACCCACACAGTCAGCGGGATGAGATCACTTATCAGATCATGTCATTACATTACGACAGCACTGCCCTACAAAGCCAAAGTCAAGTAACTGAGAAAAATAACATCAGAATGTATCTCCTGTCCCAACAAAATGATTATAAGTGGACAACAGATCATTTTATTGCATTTATGGGAATAATGTTTATAAATATGAAACCCTGGTCACCTTTGATCTTTAAAACAAACAAAAAAGCAGTTATTGCTGTTTGCCTTTGTTTGACATAGTATTGCAATACAATTATACATGATAGCGCAATATCTATAACTAGCCCAATGATGGCAATGCTGTTATTATATAAAGCCATTTTGTTCAGCTTATGAGAAAGAGCCTGGGATAGCATTCGCACCTTGTGACTAATGAGGATGACACTCATTGAAGTTTTTGGAGGAGAGGGATTTGATAACAAGCATTTACAAATCTTCACCCTTCTATCTCATGATTCCAGATGTGCGGTACAACAGGAAGCACCAACCGCCTCTCAGGTCAAAGTTCACTGTCAGAGCACGAGAGGTTCTGTCAGCTGTGGCCAACACACCCTCAAATGAATCAGCAAGTCAGGAATATTTCTCATACTTGTGTTAGGATTCTTTACATTCCCATGGCACAGGTTTAAAGTTGCATTGAGGTGGCTGGAAGGAGAGTTAATACAGAATAACAAAGAGCTGGGAGAGGGATAAAGGACCAGATTACATTCCCAATTACTGTAAGGACCTCAAGTTTCAAGGGAGTAAAACAAATATGGCCACCTTGGCCAAACATGGAGCTGCATGCTGGAAAAGCACCCTTGCTAAGCTCCCCCAGAAAAATAAACGAGTTATGTCCGCCTCAGCCCCACATATCTCAAGGGAGAGGAGTTGGCCATTCATATTTAATGTGTGTGGGTGTGCAGCTTTCTTATTTGCGTGTGTATGTGTATGTGTGTGTGTGTGTGTGTCTGACTCTGTGTACCATACATCGTGACCTTCGTTTTTTATCTTCTATGAATAATTTTCTGTTCAGATTTCACAGAGCAAGCCTCAGGGACTTGTTCATGCCTGAATCATCAGAGCTGCTCAGAGAAAACTGAGCTGGAGTTCCCAGCATCAAAAGCGGTTTCACATTTCCATGTTTTACCCCACTGTGGTCTTTATTGCTTGGTTTCATTCTTAGTTTCATTCCTGTGTGATAGGCAGCTGAGCTCTGCTCCCACAACCCACAGCCTTACTCATCTATATATTTATCTCTATAAATTTGTGTTTAAGATACTTTTCTAGCTAAACAACATCCTGAAAGTAAGGCTAAAATGAAACAAATATGAGAACAGTTCAGGCCTAGACACAAAATTATATTTTAAACTTCATGTCAGTCATGTACCATTTCCATTTCAATCCTTAGGAGGTGCATTAGAGTTCTGTTACTGTACATTATAACAGTTAGACATAGAGGAACATTCTTCTGTGGGGATTTTGCAGCAGTCAGCCCTGTCCCATGTGGAGCCACCAACCAATTACAACACATTAACTGCAACAAAAGCCTGGCTCTGTGCCAGTGAGGCCTAACCCAACCCCAGTGATATAATACTGTGTGTGCACACTGTTACTGCTTATCATCTTACCCAAAAACACAGCAAATTAAAAAGAAAACCACTGTGAAATCTATGGATTCTCTCCTGAACTTACTATCAAGCTACACAAAGTACATATAATTCATCTTGATCACAAAGTGAGCATAATTAATCAGGATCAAAGTGACTATTTCACCATGTTAGGGCATTTTCCAGTAGCGGTGTCTCAGTTAGACAGTCAGACTCTTTATTAGCGCAATGCTGTTTCATGTGGATCTGAGCGGTGTAGTGATGGATGGAGACAACTTTATCCCACTTATTACAACGTGTGACTCATCTATTGATTGGTGAACAAATCAATCCTCTCCGAATGGTGACTGGTGTTGACGCTAGCACAGTGCGCTGCTGGCCAAGTGGCTGGGCATGAGGCTGAAAGATAATAATAATTACTGCGCTAAAAAGCCAAAGAGCAGTAACTGTAGTGAGTAGAGAAACTGGGAAAAATGGACTTCAAAGTTAATCTCCTGCCCCAACAAAAGTATTATTGGCACAGAAGTATATCATTTAACAGCATTTATGGCTATATTTTTCGTTTACTAAGCTTACTAAGGTCTCTGCAGCGATCACAGACCCTTAGATCTACTACAGCATAAAATTTAAATCTCCATCTCTCTGTAGCTGAATCTCAATGTCTTCCCGACTGGCTGCTTGTGGTCTTGAATAGTACATTTACAGGATTAACTGCAGCCCACGAGCGGTGCACTCCATCTATTTCTCTTTCTTTTAGTTTCTTCCTCACTGAAACCACACCCTGCTGCCGCTTTGTTCCACCAGCTCTACTGAATATTCACATGTGGGCGGGGCCAAGCTCACTGGAACCAATGGTCCTGTGTTTAGCAGGCAGATATATTCAAGCCTTTAGAAAGAACACATGGATGGACACAAAAACACAGGCACGTGGATACACAAGCTGTCTGTTTATCACTGTCTATCTGTTTCCGCCTCTTTTTCTTTTACTCTCTCTGACTCTCTCTTTCTCTCTCTCTCAGACACACACACACACACACACAGTGAATCCATCTGCTGCACTGGGGTCCCACCCAGACCCGGGGGATGTGGGGGAAGTAGGAGGGTGCAGGTTTATTAATGTTGAAAACTGTGACAAGACGTTACTACGGTGTAGAAGGAGTGATTAACATCACAACCTGCTGGTCAGACATCAGGCAAAATCATAATTATTGATTTTCCCTAACATAGCATGCAGCAAAGCCAGATCACAAAGACAGACACAGACAGACGCAGATGCCTACAATCACGTTTGTGTGAGCATGGGATTTCAGTGAGCACACTAATGAATGCACATCGCTCACACAGACACACTCACATTAAAACACATAATGGCTCAATTGACCAATAATCCAGAAAAGGCAGAGTGGCCATCAATGACCTATTTTAAGCCTCCAAGACTGTGTGGCTAAAGGGCCTGGACAACTTCAGGAGACACACTTGGGAACAGACTACTCTCATCTCTTTCTCTCAGTGTAAACACAATTTGTTGAAAGCAAAGTAGATACCTGAGAGTAAATGACAGACTTGTTTATTGGGCTTATTTCTTTATTCGTGCTCAAGGTGACAAGGGAAAAAGCCTTTGTGTAAAACCACATCATTGGGTTCAGTCTGGGTCTACTCAATATAGGAGAGAGCCTGGTTTATCTTGTGTGATAAACTAAACTGGGATCCCTCTTCATTGAAATGGCCATCAATTACAAGACAAGGAGCGGCCATGTGGCTAGTGTTGCCGTCTTCCCCTTTAAATTATACCTGACTGCAGTTACATGCAAAGTAAGAGCAATACGATTCATATTGCATGTGCCAAATTATGCATGCTTAACGATGAAACATGTCATTTGTACTGACACCTGGTAGACAAAAGCAATTAAACGCATTGCTTGGTAAGATCATGACGACATCACCAGCAACAGCGATTTAGTTCAGGTGACAGCACCTCGCCCTGCTTTTCTTTACATGTGCGCTCCTCCGGGGATAACTCACTGTCAATCCAGCTGGTGCCATCTGGACATACACACACACACACACACACACACACACGCACACATAAAGCAGATGGATGCATGCACACAAACACAAAACACACACCATATTTAGCTCTCAGCAAGTCCACTGTAGCTTACTGGTCTTCTTCAAGCCTGCGCTGTCCCCAGGAACAAGACAGTGATGAACGGTGATATGATGGTTAATGTGACAGGAGCCAGCTCAGCGTGTTAAACGCTAGAGAAGGAGCCTGCTGACCGTGTGGGCAAAGGCACTCTGGTCCTGCTCCCTTGAGTCTGCAAGCTAAGTAGTCAGGCAGTGAGCTGCACCGTAGTGCGAGCATTGAAACAATTGGTAATGGTACGTTACGGCCCCACAGGGGGCCATGCTGCCAGGATACATCTCCGAATTCACCTCTGACACTGCAGACGGATGTGAAAACACTAACACACAGACAAAGACAGACACACACCCACTTTGAGATAATATCTTGAACTCACTGACCACTCTAGACAAGCTGGTTTAAGTAAGGTAAGATTATGAATAAATCTAACAGTGCATGCGAGTAAACCGCAGCAGATTGTCCAGGAGCAGGGGATCACATCAGGTCAGTCAGCGATCCTCTAGGTGGAGACGGGCTGTTTCTCAGTCTCACATTCCTGTCATTCTGGCTGCAGAGTCTCAGGACTTGGGAGACAAAGGCAGCATCCACATGCCTGGTGTGACAACCAACACATTCTGAGCTCATATGTGAAGCACATATGAGCAGCAGACAGCCCAGCGTCTGCACACAATGTGGTCCCAGTCCCACTCCCAACCTAATAACAACATGTGATCTATCTACATGTTAACCAAATGTTGTTTTTTTCAATCCCACCGAGAATGGTGAAATGTTACTGGACTGAGAGCAGCACCCTGCGGTATTCCCCGGTCATATTTAGGCGATAAATAAGGAGGGCGACAGTGGGACCAGCCTTTAACTGATTCCTTATTCAACCTCTGACCTGGGACTGCAGATCCCTCCTAACTGTGATAAATGGTGTTTTCTTCCACAGCCGGAGATGCTCCTGCCCCTCTGACAGCACGTGGTCGACAGGCTGGCAGTATCTCACACAATAAACATCCTGATTGTGATCTCTCTTGACCTCAGAGACATCAACCCAATATACTGAAGAGGAGGGCATGTGCATGAGCTCATTATGTTCTCCTCCATAAGCCCTTTTTACCTCTCTACCCACAACACAGCACCATGCTCTGGGCCCAGGAAAACCATGCATAATGCACATGCCCTCGAGATCAACTACTGTGTAGTTGCTAATTAACGTGCCCGATCAGTTGTGCCATACATGGTCTCTACTGTCATCGCCATGGTAACATGCCTGGCAGCAAATTGTTGGGTATAGTGTAGCCCTTAAGGGACAGCCTGTACAGTATAACAGTAGACACTGCACTCTTCACTGGAGTAAGTAAGAGGGTATCATGACATTAATGTTATTAAAGAGCTCTTACGTCTGGTGTATTTTACCTGACCAATTCAGCTGATGTGGAAACACACAGTTAAGCACAGCTACACTCCACAAAATGTGTCTGCTGGACCCAGAGACAAATAATAAAGCTGCCTTTATGAATGTGAGCGATGTAAAATGTATTTCCTTGGGGGTTTCACTGACTGTACTGAAGATCTCAGTCTGCAGGGCCAAAACAAGAGCCTCTGCTCATCTCATCACATAACCTCAGACCTTGACAAAAACATGGTTTGTCTCCCTTCCAGCCACATGCATGCAATATTAATGATATCTCTAATATTTTGTGCTACAGTGTTGATGCTATCTGAACGCGGATCATTAAAAACAGCCTAGTGGGCTCCAAGTTTCCCACGACAGATGAGAATAAGCTCATTCAGTATAATACGATGGTGGGGTGCTCTTGTTTTCCAAATTAAAAAACTGCTGCACTTCAGCAACTTTGCCACCTCAGCCCATATGTCGCCCTTGTTTAGATCAATGGTGAAGGCATCCAGAATAACACGGGGCCTTGGGTTGTGGTTAGGGTGACAGCTGCGTGACAGAGGCTGGATGTGGAAGTGATGCGATAGGTCGTGGTCCTGTGGACGGGGTCGGATATTGGGCCCTTCCCTGTTCCTTCCCCAGACCCTGACCATGGACAGTCAGTGACCGTGTGGCGATAGCGGAGGCTCATACGTACTACTCATACTACTTCAATATAAAGGCATTCCTCAAGAAAAGAGCAGCGGCAGAAGGCTCATTTTCCCTCTATGACATCTGATCCCCAGACATTTGAATGAGAAGCTATTTTTTACCCTTTCAACACCACCATTCTTTCTCTCTGTCCCCCCCTCTCTCTCTCTCTCTCTCCTCTCTCTAACAGGATTTCCTCCAGACACAAAGGCCAACACGCAAAGCCAAACAGATAAGCACAGGCCAATGACTTGTCACAAGGAGCCCATTCCTGCCATTCTTACTTTATTACAAAAGGTGTTGAGCCCATCACAGAGCCCAGAGATCATACATATGTGTGCTAACAATAAACGGTCTCTCATACCCGCTGTACTGTGCTATTTGAATCATAGTTTAGCAGTAAGATGAAGAGACGCTTTATATCGGCTGTAGCCTACAGGACATTGGGAGGGTCCTTGGCTTTTAGTCAAAATCAGCAAGGAGAAATGCATTGGTATGACCTTCTTGAGTGCATGAGAGACTAAACAGTGTTGGTTTTAGATAGTACTTCCCTGGCTTTCAGATGGACCTATAAAATGATGTGGGAACATACTGTCACAGCGCAAACACAGTGCATTTTAAAATCTCTATCAGAGTCCTTAAACTAATGAAAGATGCTAAAAGATGCAGATACACTAGAGAGATGACAGTTTGGGACAGTTCACAGTGGGTTGTTGGCACAGTGAATGCTTCAGCATTGTAAACAATGTGCTTCTTACCTTTCCATAGTCGGTAGTGAGGACCAGGGAGGCGTCGTCACAAGAGCTGACGGTGGAGGGGAGGAGCTGCTCTTTGTGTCTCAGCCAGACACGGGCCCCCTGCAACACAATAGCCAGAACGACAACATTAGCATCTAGAAGCACGGCTCACATTTGAGTTATCTGTTTCAGAGGAAAGTACCGAACATTTGCATCACATTTACATTTTAGGCACTTAGCCGATGCTCTTATCCAGAGTGCCTTACAGCAAGACATTACAAGCGACCAATAGTAAGGAATGCAAAGGTCAAAGCAACGGCAATAGATGTAAGAAATATTCCTATCCCCTAGAGTATAATATGAAAGTGCCAGGTAAGGAGCCAGTGACTGTGTTTATCAGCTAATAGAAGACCAGATGGGAGAGACAGCATTTAGAATGATTTCAGAAGACATTAAAACGGCAGCTGACATGGCGTTTTACATGATCCTAGTAATACAGGCATCAGATCCACTGGTTTTCTTCTCTCCCTCTCTCTTTCCATCCTTCCCTGAGTCTCAGTGTTGCTCACTCTTTGCTCCCCCACTACCCTGTGCCACATAGCCATTCCCTTACCACACCAAACTGGCAAGGTTATCCTCTCATTAAACTGTCATTGCATTTTAGCAGATAGGCAGGCCTACATGCTGAGGGTGTGTCAGAGGTTCAAACTACCACTCAGAGTCATACACACTTTGTAAAACTGCCTAAAAGGCTTTGAACCTTCGGTTGTGCGGGGTTGGTTTACCTCATAAAAGAGAGGAAAATGGCCCCAAATGAGGGTTTGCCACTTTAACGTTAACACTGAGTGATAATAAACGGAGTCCATTATCAGCCTATTCCCGTCAATCGATAAAACTCTTTCTCCACCCACCCTCCTTTCTGCTTTTCCAGATTTCAATAAACCAAACGTTTCGCCATACTCCCAGATCACATCCTGGTTCCAGACCAGTTGCTGGTTAAAACCAGACCAGTTGCTGGTTAAAACCAGCACTATAGATGATATGGGTGGTCTGGACTCCTATGTTTGTGTATCCATATGGAGTCACTGACCTTCCCAGCCATGTTTGTTAGCAGCTCAGTAACCAGGAGCAATAACAGGAATCGGTGGCTGATTGCTCAGACAGACAGTCATTTCCTTACAGCAGTGAATGATACATTTATAGCACAGCCAGCGTTAGATTGACTGTAGTGGACCAGAAAGAATGCCAGTACATCCTGAGTCTGCGGTCTAAACTTTAAATCTTTTAAGATGACTAGTCCCATAACTGCCAGGGTTAAACACAGAGTTTGGCCTTTAGGTTATGCAGCATAAAGAAACAAGATGATGGTGAACCTATGGTCGTCAAGAAGCCAAGCTGAAGAAGCCTGTCTGTGTTTCCACAATCTACGGTCTCAACTATGTTCCACTTAAGATAATGAACATGCAGAACTTGGGCTTGTGCGCTGCTTAACCGCAGGATGTGCAACTTAAAGAAGCAAGGCCTGAAAGTCAACCTATCTAGTATCGCTCAAGAAGCCTGTCTTTAACCAGCCAAACACCATTAATCATCGCAAGTGCCACCATTAAGGTGGCCAGGGGAGCGCAGAGCGAGAGAGAGTTGTGTGTCCAACAGGGCATAAAACTGAAGAGATCAATAGGCATGGGTTCCACTAGGAAACCTTATACAAGGTCACCACTCCCAGACATCAATCCTCATTAACTATTAACAACAGGCTGCCACGTGTGTGAACACGCTCCCAACCATGGCGCACAAATGTGTTTGCTGTCAGGGTCAGGACAAAGATCAAGATGCTCTTGTTTAAGACAGTTGAAGATTATGTGAAATTCGATCTGGTTGTACCATCACTGAATCACAGAGACAAAGATTAGAAGCGAGAGGAAATTAGGTCAACAGAGAAAGGCTGCAGGCACCTGATAATGTCCCACCTCCCATTGTCTGGAAAAAAGAGGCCAATAGAAACATCAGGACACAAACATTATAGAATTATTATTTCTCTAACACATGGCTAGACATTAACATTTTTTCCACATATGAGATGATTCTGTAAGTATGACTCCTTCAGTGAGAAGCCACACCAGGGTCTGCCCGGTACCAGCTTGGCACGCATGCCTACTCCGAGAAAAGCTGCTTCACGTGAGCTTGCCGAGGGCCAGCTAGGAGAATTAATACTGTTTGCTCTATAGATTTTAAGAAGATCAGTTGCTGTTATGTAACTGGAAATTACAGGGGCTTGAATTCGGTGGCATATTGCTAGTACTCATCGTCTTGCAGAGTCCAAAGCAGTGGATCTGATGAAGGGGAGAGACAGTCAGGCACCACGTTGAGGTAGGTCATCCAAGACGTTCAACAGAATATGGACAAGTCCAGTCATGGGCAAGTCACGACTGGAGGAATGGAGTGGGATAACTCACACCTCAATGGGTTTCTGCACCACATCCGGTTATTGCCTCAGCAGCTATTTCATTGACGCAAATATTAAAAAGGGAAATTTTCCAAAACCCTAGCTGGAGTGGTTAAGCTGCTGAGTAAGTGTCTCAGAAGTTTTCCATTTATATAAGTAGCAGGGAGTTTCCTGAGGGGATGCCAAGTCACCATCTTATAGATGCAGACAGACAAAAAATACTGGCCAACACATTGCACATAGTACTGCTGCTCTCTAGTTAAGAGACCCAAGATGATAAATGATAACGGATTCATTAAAGGGGCAATGCTAAATGGTAAACTGCTGACCAACTACAAGCTTTAAATACCTGTCTGAGGTGATATAAGAGTACCGAAACGAAAAGGTTGAACTAACTATCAGGAACCCAAAATGCACAATTAATGTCAGTAGTTAGTAGTCAGTAATTACTAGACTTATGATCAACAGTTGTGGGGAATCTGTCAAAGGATAGTTATGTTTTGGCTTGCTCTTTCGAAAAAAACCAAGGGGATTTGTCTGGATAACTGAATCAGCTGGTAAAATTGAAGGTGGGAGGATGAAGGGAGGGGGAGGGTTTGCTCCAGTGACTAGAGGGCTCAAGAAAGCCAGGCACCAGATGTGTGTTTGTGCATGCGTCTGTGTCTTTGTGCCTCTGTCTGTGTGTGCCCATAAATGTTTGTTGGTGTGTGTGTGTGTGTGTGTGTGTGTGTGTGTGTGTGTGTGTGTGTGTGTGTGTGTATTAAGAGCTGTCGAATGAAGCAGTAGGGTGAGGTAGAGATGTATTGTCTCTGCAACAGATGGTCCACCAAACTCCAGGCTCCTCCCCCTCGTCCCCTCCCTCCCTCCTCAGGAGCTCCGTCACTGAGCCGGGACAAAGGCTCCCACCCCAGCCTGAGAGCCCAGAGGTTAACCAGGCGGAAATACCCCAAACAAAGGCCAGCTGGGACGCACAGGGACATGGGTGTCAGCTCGCATAGACACACACACACACACACACAGAAAAAACCCAGTGTCAACCCCCCAGACTTAAATCACCTGCTGCAGCACAGCTGATCATTCTCACTGGACCAGTGAAACAGTGCAACTAGTGCTCGCATAATCCCCCAAAAGGAGATTGTTCATTATGGTAATAAAGTAGTTTTCGTTGGGTTTAATTATCAGGTGTCAGTCAACTCCACTCCCAAGCCTCCAGTCACCAGATGTTTTGATAGCTCCATTAAAAAGCACAGCTGAAATGCTGCCATAACATCTCCAATGCAGGCTAATTGCAAATTCCTCATGCTGCATGTCACTGAGCACGTGCAGCAGCGCTAAGGCAGAACTGGCTGACAATGGTAACCCGACCCATCAAAACAGGGCGCACGCCGTCCCATCATGCTCTCTGACACAGGAACCACTCAGGCTGAATGGCCTGATCCCAGAGTTGGAGGCTTGAGTTTCTGCAGTTTGTATAATGACAAGCAGCTCAGAGATTTGCTAATTAATGAGCCTTAAATATTAAAGGGCTTACATGGCGCAAGGTGCCATGGCTCTTTCTCTGCTGTCCGCCGTAGCATGAGCCCAGGCAGTATCAGGTGATCGCATCAGCCTGAACAAAAGAAAGCTAATCAACTCAGCCTGTCTTGGACATGGTTGAACAATTAGTTATGATAAGCCTATTTCTTGGATGCGAGTGCGGTTTCACGGAGCAGCGAGTGAGCGCCCGACCAGCGCACGGCGGTGAAGGGTCCTTGGTTCTGTCGGCAGAGCAGACGGCCGGCCAGGACTCGTGCCCGGCCGAGGGATGATTACATTCTGTTGGATCCTGACAAGCCTCTAATTTGTTTTGCCCGGCCGTGGAGAAGGATAAAGCTGACAGAGGGACGCTCCCACCAGGCACGTGCACAGATACGGTCCAAAGGGAACTAGTCCACCCCTTGCTGCTTTGCCCTGTCACTCACAAAATGCCCCACTTGCATGTGTTCATTTGTGTATTTTTTCATATTTATTTTGTCTGCCATCATGTTCTTTAACACAGGGAAAGATATCCATCCTAGAGGCTATCCTGTCTTGTTGAGCTCTTGTTAGTCAAAACTGTGAGGGGCCCACTGACGTATTGCAGCTCCTTTACAAGCAGCTGTTCAACAACACATCTCTCTTTTATATTGTATTCTGGTCCAGCACCCTATTTGCACCTCAAATACCAAGACTTATCAGCATTATCATAACAATGCAGAGGCGTGAGGCCAAGTCACTAACCCCTTCTGACCCCGCTGAGGGCGCATGGACAGATGTGCAGTCCAGAACACTGACTGGTTGGCTTGCAGTTAATAGGTCTGAACAGCAGTCAAACTGACACTTGTGTGTTACTTGTGTGTGTGTCTGCTTGTGTGTGTGTGTGTGTCTGTATTTTCACAAAAATTAAATCCCCTCTAAGGAAAATTACGCTCAACACCAAACATATTGTCTGTTCACTATTATGCTATATGCTGCTGGATTTCTCATACCTCATGAAACATACTTTTTTCTTTTTACAGTGTGTTTGTACTGAGATTTTGCAAAAACAATAAAATCACAGGAACGTATGCACCCAGCAGAATAATGAGAAAACAGAGAAAGTAACTCAGAAACAACACAGGAACTTGTTGTTCTGTCCATAAAAAAGGGACCAGAGCCAAATTCAAGGATTGTACCCAAATCTCTGGGATGCTGAGTGAGTGGAATGAGGAGGAATCCGCCAAGTAGCTGGTGAGATTAAACCGGGCAAAGGTCCCTCTGGGTCTTTGGCCACACGCTTTCCAGTAGGGTGAAAGCTGCACTCACTTCCTATAAACTGCTCAACTATGTGTTCCACTTAAGGAGGTTACTGGGTAAAATTCAATATCACAATCACAGCAAGCCAGGTCACATCACAGTGTTACAAATACATGTTTTTGTAACCTTTATTCATCGAGGGATGGTTTTGCTGAGAAAGTTTTCAGCACCCTGCTTCACGCTCATTCATACTTGGAAGCGACCCGGTACAACAACATTATTCTTCCACTGGCGGCCGCTGAGCAGCTCCACTGGGGCAATCGGGGGTTAAGTGTCTTACTCAAATGCAGCTCGGTGGTAGTTGCTGAGGGAAGGAGAGCGTTTCTCAACCACTTTCTTGCACAGATTTTCTGAGCCGGGATTCAAACTTGCAGCAAGCTTGCTTCTGCCACCAGTCCTGTCTGCATTTGCCAACTGGTATAAAGAGGAAATTAGGCTTACAGTGAATATATAAAAAATGTACCTCTGCATTTCCCTTCATTTTTTTTTGTTTCTTTGTTTGCTCCTTGCCACTGTAATGGCTGCCTGCTGCACGGGTGCGGCCGGTGCGGGGCGAGGGCAGGGTGGGGCGGGGCGGGTGAGTGACAGGGGAGGGATCAGATGAACAGAGGCAACCTTCAGCATCTGTGCTGGAAGAGGTATGAATTAATGATGGAGGGAGCAGCTGATCAGAAATTAGCTAATGGAGGAGGAGGAGTCCCACGGGGTACAGGGCTTCCCCCGATCCATGGTGTGTGTGTGTGTGTGTGGTGGGGTGACAGGAAGGAGGGATGAGGGGTGCAGGGAGCGGCTCATTAATTGTTCTCGACTCCGAGGAACTGCCTGAACCCCCTGCTGAGGCAGATATAAACACAGATGCAGCAGGATGGCTCAGAGGCAGCAGCCTCATCTGTTAACACGATCTGCACTGGGAGGCAACCCACCATGTCTGAATGACATCATTCATCAGTTTCATAGTCAAAAAGTCTATTTCCTTGATGATGTTGTAAATGCAACTGTGTCACTAGGTTAATGGGAAGCAAATACATGCAGTGTAGCAGCAATTTGTAGGCAACACTACAATCAATGGACCAGTCACAAAGGTAATCTGGCGTGTGTGTGTGTGTGTGTGTGTGTGTGTGTAAGTGTGTGTGTGTGTGTGTGTGTGTGTGTGTGTCCGGGGGGAGGGGAGGAGACGCCTTCCTCATCATCATTAGATGGAGCGGAACTGCCATGCTGCTAATGAGTATTTTGCTTAATTCATGTGCACAGAATTAACATAACAAATGACGCTCTTAAAGCCTTCAAGTGCACAACAAGAGGAACGCTTCTTGAGCTGCCACAGACCCCAGGAGCATCCATTATCCTGTTTTGCATCCTTATCCTGTGGGGAAATGCTTTTTCAAACTGTCTCTTCCAGTACACTTCCAGTATGATCAAAGTGTCTAGTGCTCAGAATGAGGAGACCTGTGTGGTTATGAGACTTTGTTTTTATTCCACAACAGGATAGGAGGAGGAGGAGGAGGCAACAAATGATGCGATTACTGCATGTTTGATTGGGTTCTCAGCTAAGCTTCATGAGTCAGAGTATCTACAGAGCTGGCTCCCATTCCTTCTTACTCTCTGTCATCTATCTCTCTCTATCTATCCCTCTCTCTACTCATCTGTGAACTGTGATGGGATCACACAGCAGGAATCCCAGAGATATTCCAGGAATTCAGCTCAGTCAGGAGTCTCAGAGACAGAGGAAGTGTGTTTATGTGTGTGTGTGTGTGCGTGTGTGTGTCATCTGAGGCGGGGCCAGTGAAGTAGCGGTTCTGGAGGCAGGGTGGAGCCACCACTGGGTCACCAGGCTCTTTTTACATTGCCTTTGACCTTTGCTCATATCTCATGCTGTCCCAGGTTGACTTTGCATGTTTCCACGGTCTAAACATTCAGACCTCTGGACCTTCTTGTGTTCCAGCAGCTTGTTTTATAGTTTTCAATGTGCGTTGTATGTTCTGTATACAACAGTCTTCCTAATCATGTCAACATTGTTTTGGCAGCTGAAACACTGGCTACGCTTACATGCACAAAATAACGCGACTATTTCCAATACTCTGATTAAGACAATAGTATGATTGAGACCTTTATATGATTCTATAAACTGCCACCTCCACTAATAATCATAATAACATGTGTCTTAATCGCATAACAATCACATTTCTTTGTGCTCAGGTACCTACTGTGCAACAGCTCCTGTATCTGCCTGTAGGAGTTAGTTTACTCTGTCTGTCTGAGGATGAAAATGAGGAGGAGGAGGAGGAGGAGGAGGAGGAGGAGAGTTGCCTGAAGCACAGGCCAAGGGTGGAGGTGGGAGTGATCGCCAACACATTGAGAATCTAATAAACACAGAACATTCCTCTCCATGTGAGTCTCAGTACCACAGTGTATCTTCCTACCACGGCCTCAGGCCTCACCACACATACTGATGTCTAATCCAATAGACAGAGAATGGATGGGAATGCTAACAGGTCGTGACTGTAGATTGTACCATGCTGTGTGTACGCTGCTATTAAGCGCCAAGGCGCCAGTTAGACTCTCAAGGCCATGGCATTTAAGGCTCATGCAGTATGGGATGCTACAGTTAGGCCCAGTGGGGGTGTTCCTCCTGGCAATTAGTCCTGAAATTACAACTGCGGTGCTAATCTCTTCATGAGTAAGTCAACAATGTTTAATAGCATTTTTCACCTTAGGCTATATTCCCTTGCTGTTGTTGTGATGTGTTTAACTCACACATACACATTGCTCACACACATATGCCGATGGAATACAGACTTGACACACACACACACACACACACACACACACACAGTCTTCATCCATCCCGTAATAGGCTGCCTCAGTGAGCAGTAATCATAGGGGGCTAAAAAAGGAAAGTCAACATCTGGGCTGGGAGCAGTAATCACAGGTTGGCTGGTTATTAAACTGCCAGGCGAGACCTCTGAACCAAAGGGATTTAGGCTACACTTATTACCAGCTAGGAGTGTCTGTCAGGTAGGGCAGCCAAGGTAATGGCCAACAAACATCGACTTTAATCTTCTCTGGTTAAGTATTCTGGACAAATATATTGCACGCAAATCTGCTGCAGCCACAGATCAAAAGCAATTGCTGTGCTTGCGGAAGATTGGTGTCAGAGCTGCGATATCGCTCAGATTTACCAGGTGGAGAGGCAGACAGGTGTTACTGTGCTCCGGAAAACACTTTTGAGAATTTAACACGGGACAAAGTACCTGTCACCTTGACCCAAAGAGAGACATGGGGCTAAATATACCATATAACACTTACATACATCAACTACAGTAGCTCTCATGACCGTGGACCTCAGTACAGTTCAGTAGCATAACTGTGTGGCTCCGTCACCAGCGGCCAGTGGCACGCTGCGACCGCACCGGCGACTGGCAACATGAGTAGGCCACAGAGGCATCCACACCCATCAGTCAGACTACATCATGAGCAACTTGTCATTCAGAAATCTCTCTGGCGACAGAAATAAGACAGGCGAGTCAACGAAAATGTGTTCTACGATTAATTATGTGATTAGAAAGTGGCAGTTAAATAGAAAGATTCAGTCCCTCCTCTCACATAGTCCTTTTTTTCTCAACTCACTTGAACTAACAAGACATTAACACTTCTCTATGCCCCTGTTGTTTTTATACTACACAGGGGAAGTACATCCACCATGAGCTAATGTGTGTACAAGTCCAGACACAACTCTGCGTGACTGTACAATGGTTTCTTCATTTCATTTCATCACAGTATTTAGCAGACAGTGTTTGTGGATGTTCTCTTTTATCACCGCCTTGTAAAGACGTCAAATAAGAGTCATTTGCTCAAGTGCCCTAAGGTGGTTTATTTTCTAGACCATGACACACCCTGGACCACCGTCATAAGGATATACACACACACACACACACACACACACACACACACACACACACACACACACACACACACACACACACACACAGAGGACAGGAAGGATGGGTGTAGGAGAGTAGACTGAACGTCAGTAGTCAGTTTTTTGTGAGCCGTGTTTTGTGAACCCATAAAAAATATCAGCTGCCTGCATTTGGAACATCGCTCTTCTGTCTAACCCTATGAGGGACCAGAGGGAGTGTGACAAATGGGGGTTACATGCCAGAATCAGGCTTCGGGTTGTCAGTGGAGGTCAGCTATGTAGGCTAATGGCGATGGGTGGACAAGAACCATCAGCCACTGCTACAAAATTGCTGTTCAGCCTCCATGATGTGACTTACCTTGGGATTATGTTGAACACACAATGACAACAATCGCAGTTGAAAAAAACATGTGTCAAATCGACAAGTGGCTTTATAGAATAACTGTCACAATATTAACTCTCTTAATCATCAAAAGCTAATATGCATGATGACAAGCTCCTGAGTTGCATTGTTTGTTACTGGCAAAACATTGGACAAATGAGACAGCTTTGTCTGAAGAGCTGGGTGATGTAGCAGGTTAAAGCTAAAGTCAACAGCATGGTGTCAGCAGGAGGTTATCACACTCTGAGACCCCCTCCTCGCTGATCTCACTGATAGACAGGGGGAAGGTCACTGATATAGGCACAAGAAATTTAAACACAAGCCAGCGGGGTGAAAAGGCCAGTTTCAGATTATTAACAGTTGATTCCAGATTCAAAGCAGACTTTCAAGTCGCATTCAACATGTAGAATTTGTTTGTAATGTGTGTGTTAAAGTGGGATGCCAAATTAAATATGTCTGTTTTTTATTATGCTGTCTGGGTTTGCAAACCTAAAGCACATCTCCTAATACTGGGCATATGCGTAAATATGAGGAAGGATTATCCAGTTTTTCAGTGTGGCAGTGGGACAATGCCTGTTGGTAATTAGTCCCAGCACTCTTGTGACAGATTAAACCACTTCCAGACTGTACACAAGCTGCTGCTATTGTGCTGACGCACACCTAAACTGCTGCCTTAATAACAACTCCCTCTGTTTTTCACAAAAACACAATGCTTATAATCCCCCCCCCCCCCCAAGTTCAACACTCTCAATACTCTAAACAGCATTGTTTGAAAAGCCCACATTTAATTGGATATCATACACAATAGCCATTGCAAGTTTAAGATTGAAAAGAATGCAGGACCCACTAGCCAATGTTGTATTGTTGAACCTTTCCTTCCTTCCTCACATCCTCGGTTCACTTCCTAACTTCCTTCCTCACTCCATCGGCCGTCTGCGTGGCTGGAGGTGAGGAACGATGAGCTCAGACGGCATCGCAGCTCTGCAAAGGGGCAGCTGGAGGAAGTGACAACTGGGTAGGAAAGATTCTGCCATCGCAAGAGAAAAATAGTTCGCCCTCTGGAGCGGGTTGGGCTTTCTCAGATTACCCGTTTCACCACAGAATGCTTACCGAGCATGCCAATCCACGGCTCCCGCTTCAAAGACCCAGACATAAACAGCACACAGGGCTGTGAGGGATGTTTCGGGATGGGGAGAATGTGTGTGTATGTATGAGGTGGGGTGGTGGTGGTGGCGATAGCGTGAAACCTAAAGCCTTGCCACCACAGTTCCACAATCCAAGGGGCGACGGACGGCCATGACCGGGAATCTCAGGGGTCAGGGCCGGGAATTTGGGAATCCCTGCATCAGAGTGCCTCTGAGAAGCAGGAATTTGGTGTGCAGCGCAACGCTACTCATCTAGGAAGGAGTTAACGGGCGTGTAAAGGACTTCATGTGGCTTTACAATGTGTAGCAGCTGCTGCTATAAGGGAACCGATTACCAAGTTTAGAAATGCACATAGCTGGGATTCAGCTTCGTCAACAGGATGTTTCACAAAGGTGTAAAACGTCTGATGCATTTCGTTTTTTGGGTGTGTGTGTGTG
Organism: Centroberyx gerrardi; assembly: GCF_048128805.1. NCBI lineage: Eukaryota > Metazoa > Chordata > Actinopteri > Beryciformes > Berycidae > Centroberyx > Centroberyx gerrardi. Next base: position 13,849,997 of record NC_136006.1, on the reverse strand, counting down.
TGTGTGTGTGTGTGTGACCTAATGATGTTTTCATCTGTGTGTGTACAAGGATACATAAATGCTTGAGAGGAAGAGGCCTTCAGTCCAATGAGGCCCTCATCACATAAATCTCTCCTTACACACACACACACACACATCCATACAAACAGGAAGATACATAGTAGTCATATTACCTGATGCAGGGAAGTCTAGGATGACCAAATCCACCCGCCTGGCAGGAGTTATTGGGCACCGTGTGTGTTTAGTGACTCACACCCAGCCAGAGGATGGATGGATGGGGTGTGGGGTCAGGCCGTGCCGCTGAGGGCTTTATGGTATTCTGTCAGCTCCTGAGAGGAAGGGCTGGAGCTGAGGGACAGGATGGGCCTTCAGGAACCACCTCAGACCACACACCCCTCTACCTGCCTCTCCTCTCACTCTCTCTCTCTCTAACCCTCTTCACCCTCTTGACCGTCACGAACGACGACATGCGAGGGAAAGATGACTCTAGATTAGCACGAGACAAACCGTCTGAGACACTTGATAAACACTGGCCAGCGTCCATTTCTATAAACCTGATCTGTAGAAGAACCCGTCTCCTCTCAGATCCGCAACATAACCCATCTATGGGGCAGGAGCGGCAGTCGGTGCGGTCTGAGAGTTATACTGTACGACAACAATGGTCCTGTGTGTTGCCTGAAACCCAAGCAGGTCTGAAACAAGGCTGTAGCAGTTGTACGCAAAGGCTTATAAAGACCGTGACTCACTCATCTGTTGACATCTACATTGTAATCAATGACTGGTTGAGTCGGCGGACTACACAGTACTGAATCGTGACTGAGATTTATCCCGCTGCACTTGTTTTCACTGAGTTGAACTCGGTTTAATCCTCGTCTTACTTCCATTCCAGAATTCCAGCTTAATTAAATCCACACTGGTAGCTTTGTGGTGTTCAGGATGCCGGCTTCCTTTCCTTAAACAGAAAGTCATTTCAAAAACCAGGACAATTCAATCATTCAGTTTAACTCATTTCTTTATAAAGATGTGTAACTAGCAGCACAGTCACTGCTGCGTTCTTCAGTAGCTGTGCATCAATGATCAGCTCAAGAGGCAGAAATTGATTCCACTTCCACTGCCAGGTTGTAGCCAATTACCTTGAATTATTATTCACCCAAATCTCATATATAATGAGATTTACAAACAAACTTTCCATTCATACAAGCCTTAAAATAAGGGATTATTTTTGAATGAGCACATTACCAACTGAATTCTTCTAAAAACAAACATGCTCATGAATAGTCATGATATGTTTATGATGTTTTCACTATGATGTGGTCAGGTCAAGTCATCCCAGGATTGGTTCCTGTACCAACAGCATTGTATCTGACCCCTGTGACCTCATATTTGCCAATGTGGACCCATCTGTTCACATGCAAAGCTTCCTCTCAAATTTAATTAAATATACAAGATTCAAAGTATCATCTGAGATGCTAAAAAGATCGTTCTATGGATTTACATGTGCTGACAAAATAAAGACTGCGGAGCATCGAACTATAGATAAAGACTGTTTTCTCTGAGCGGGGTCGCATCACACACTTCATCTGACCTCTGACAGCATCTCACTCAAACATACACATGGATACAGTCTCACCAAATGACATGCTGAAGCTTTATTCTTCCCAGATAAATTCAGCTTTTTCTTAGACACAGAAAAACACAGACGATTATACGGCTGGATGAGAAGCAAAGTAACAAACAACCACAGAAAACAGACAAAGGAGTCTGGATGAAGCCAGATAAATCTTCGGGGAAATCTCACACAGTCGGTACGGGGAGAAGGACACGCACCAAATTACCACAATGTACTCTTCGGTTAATCTGCAGTCCTGGATTCACCCTAAGCAAGCAGAGACTCAAAATAATAACCTTCCACGCACAGCATATCATCCTAATAAAATCAGATTATAAACCAGCATTCAGTTCACCTCAACCTGTCCGCTGCAGGTTTGGGGATTTACACAATAGGCTATAGAAAGGCTGTAATTCTTGCTAGGGTTCAACCGGTATGGGTTTTTGAAGAATGACACCAATAGCGAGATTTTTAGAATGAAGTTGTTGATAGTCGATATTTTGTGCCGTTATTCAATATCTTTAAATTTGACCATTTTCATGCCAAAAAATTACAAGTATTCAGTGATTCCCCCAGTATTTTATAAATGTCAGGGTGACCATGGTGACACTAAAACTCTCATTTGAAACCCAGACTAATGGAATTCTTTTATCTGTTCAATAGGATAGATTACTCCCTTTAACAGAAAAATGTATAATAAAAAAAAACACAACAACTAATTGGATCAATAAAATGTGCAAAGAAAATAAAATGTTATTGCAGATTTTACAGTCTTGCTCCCAGTGTAATATTGAAAAATGCTCAGCCACATATATGTTGAAAAAGAAAAATCAATACTATTGTTATTGCCAAGGTGTAGGATAGAGAAAAATGAGAGCATGGAGCAACTATGGATGGAAACAGGTGAGAGCCAGGCTTAATTCTTCCCAAATCAACATTGTTCCCACATCGGAAGTCAGTGGGTGTCGACTGTGTGGCTCCAATACTTTCATCACTGAGGGGCAGGTATTGCTGACACTGGACTAGAGGAAAGGGGTACAGGAGATGAATGGAGCGACTGTGAGGGGAGGAGTTACACATCTCACACACACACACACACACACACACACACAAACACTCTCTCTCTCTCTCTCTGTGTGACTCTGTGTGTCTGAGTCTGTGAGTGGAGATGACAAATCAGACCTAGCCAGTCTCTCTCTCTCTCTCTCTCTCTCTCTCTCTCTCTCTCTCTCTCTCTCTCTCTCTCTCTGTGTGTGTGTGCGTTGATTTGGAGATGACAAAGCAAACCAAAAGGAAATACATGGGCACACACTCTCAGTGCCTTTACAGACAACCCACTGTTGGATTCTCTTTGAAAAATGAAAATAAGATACAGAAAGAAAAACAAAAAAAAAACAAAGAACAAACATCAAGAATGCTAGTGATGATGTCACATGAGAGCTCAGACACTTACTGCTGCTTATCTTCATCTGCTGGTAATGAGATTATCTGGGCTGGATTGTGTGGGAGATGTTTAAAGTCAGGTAGAACTCGTGCAGGACACAACAGTAGAGTTTAATGTGTCTGGGGCTTGCTTTAATAAGTTCTCAGCATCAAGTTCACACTACAGCTGCATCCTGTAGACCAGCCCATTGCGCTGCAAGCACACCATGTGTCACCCGGCTTGTCTAGGCTATATTATTTACTGAGTAGACTAGACAAAGACCACATACAGTAGACTCAACGGGATGGACTGCTGCTATGTAGTTGCCATGCGAAGAGTTATAAAAAGCACTTTGAGAGGCTAAAATGGTATTGAGCATAAACCAGCTGGGCTCACTGAAACGCGCACAGCATGTTAACAAAGACCGACGGGCTCCTAAAATAATTCAGGACTTCCACTGAAAGGAAAGGTCACAAAAAAGCCATCCTTAATCTTTGGTATAGAAAAAGTTACTTACCTCTAAGAAGAATGTATCCATTTTAACCAATGCCCGACCTCAAGCCCCTTTGTAGTCTGAGTTCAGGGTACCACAGTTGCGCAGGAGAGGAAGATGTATTCCCAAATGCTTTCCATCCGCAAGCTCAGGGAAAATTAAAAGTTCGTCTTCTTTTCCCGACGCGTGTCCCCTCCTAGGTGTTGTTCGGGAAGACCGTGTGGGTCAGAAACGAGCCATTTTGCAGTTTTTTGACACTTCAGCAGTTGTTTTCTTTAGCCGCTGGTTCCCTGTCCCGGGAAGCCGCTCTGCTGCTCTGTTTCTCCTGTCTAGCCATTTCAATGGACCCGGCATATTATTCATAGAGGCGGAGCTTGAGGCCGACAGTCCTTCCCACAGCATACGCCCTCTTCATGGCCATTTTTTACAAAGAGTCTAATCATTTAGAAGGATGCACACATTCCCTGCTTTCCCCCCTTACATTTTCCAACAAGAATACACGTCCAGGAAGATATAGGAAGGGGTAATCAAAGGTGGGACTTATGTCCAAATGAAGGTAACCAGGTCAATGAGTTAAGCATATGCTGTAATGCTAGAGGATACCAGGGGTAACAATTCTTTTTGACTTCCTCCTTTGGGAAAGATAAACTGCCGAGGAAGAGGCAGAGGCCTTCGTGTTAGTCATGCTTGTAAAGAACTGGGTCCCACAACATTTTCATTCACATTTCTTTCTTCTTTGACAGTAAATACTGTTTTGGGAGATTTGGCCCGTTGGTTAATTTACACCAAAATCATCCATGTGTCCCTGGTAGCCTAGGCTACATATCATTCACTCCAGTAGCCTAATCCATGCTAACACTTTAGCATATAGGCTAGTAGGTGACTAGCATTATCCAAAGTAAGAAGACTGACCTTTTACTAATAAAATGTTGTTAGTGGCTTTTATTATAGGCTATGACCTGTAAATTCATAAATCTTAAAAAATAAAATCTTATTAGCCTAACTCAATATAACTGATGTAGCCACTTTTGCTGCTGTACAGTCTCATATTGTCTACTTTGGTCATTCCCATGGAAACAGGCAAAGTAGGGTCCTTACTGCCATACTTCTCTGCATATAATTTAAGATTGCTTACCATTTTCACTTTAGAGCTGCTATAAGTTCTCATTTTATCACTTTTGTGATGAAGCTAAGCGCCTACTATCACTCAACATAGCGTATGCTAAAGCGTTAGCATGGAGCAGAGGAGCAAACAATCTGCTGGGGGCACATGGATGATTTTGGTGTCTATGTTCTCATCAAAGCTGTATTCCATTACTCCTCTCTCTTGTTTTAAAAACAATCCTTCAAATCCAAGCCATTTAAATATAATGACTACTCTGTCATTCAGGCCATTGCCTTTAGGGTATTCTTGGAGATGTGATGTCATACCAGGACAGGGCAGATTTATTCAAAGATGAAGAAATTACAGTGCTCATTTTCTGGTTATCTCTGGGAGTGCTTTAGCTGGGATAGGCTCATATTCCAAAATCCAGTTGTAGCCATTTAACCTTACTCATCCTCCCCACATCTACTGCTTACTCTCTGTAAGACCAGGCATGGGGTGGCTGTATATGTAGGCTATAGTACATATCTGTGGTACTGTGTAGTCGTGTCGCTCCTGTGCAGTCCCCCCACAATGTAAAAATAAACAAAAACAACTATTGTTATCAAAGTAAGTACTTTCAATTCATCATATCGTCACTGTTGGGCTGATGAAACCAATTAGATAAATTCAAAAATGCATGACCGTCCAGCTAAAACCAAGGCTGTTTTGTCTGAGTTCTTGAAAGCTGACATTTTGGCGATACAAGCTTTTCACCCAACAACAGCGATATGCTTCCTCTGTCTTTGATCTTTGGCTAAGTGCTCTTAGACATTCATCCGTCTCAATATTGCATGCAAGCTGGCAAACTAATCAGGGAAGATATGGCACTGGAATCTCATCCTTTTTATTGTAGACTTCCCCCACACTTGCCAGATGCAATCTCACTGATTGTCCTTTAAGCCTATACCTTCATTTCTGCTGATGCACCCCTAGAGGAAAGAAGAGACAAGTGTTTTAATCTGGATCCTTGTGCCAGTAAGATCAGACATCCAGTCATTGACCTGTGCTTAACCGTGGATAGAAAAACACAAGCAAATCCGCATGAGATAGTCATGCAAGGGATCCAGCCTGGCAGATTGTCGGCAGTCTGTTATGTAATCAGTCTTGTCAGTGTGACAGATAATAGAGGGGCATCGTTTTACTGAGACCCAGCAATCCTTATGGTCGTGTTGCTTAGTGTTGCTTGGTCAGTTAGGTTGCATACCATGTAACTGCAACATTAGAGGTGTGAATTGAGCCTTTGTTGCATTTCATCCCCCTCCCTGGCCTTCATTTTGCTCTACTGTAAACTCTCTAGTAAAGCATAACCCTAATTTTAAAAAAGTAAAATAAAATAAAAAAGGAAACTAATTAATCTTCTTCACTTCTGAATTGTGTCTTGTGTTGGACACATCATACATGATTTAAGCAAATTTTATTCCATTCATACTTTGAGAAACATTGATCCAAAAATATCCAGTCACAGGGTTTTGAATGGGTGGTGTCAAGGTGGATGTGGTGATGTAGACATGTTTCGTGAATGTAAATAACAACAGTAGGTAGTAGCTTAGCATTAGAATACTCCTGCAAGACTATGCTACTTCCAAGGAAAGAAATTAAGTTGACATAGCAATATGAGATTTATTTTACTAATATTCCATTTTACCTCTAAGGGAAACTGGACTCATAGCTAAAGGAAAACAGTTTGTTTTTTTCACCTCTCCCTTTTCATTCAAATATTCACATTTTACAGCTTGAGGTTGACAAGCTTGTCTAGGTTAATACCGAGTTAGAGTTTCTTGATTATTAGGTTAATAGCAGCTTTTATAAGAACAGCCTAATCATTGTTTTGTGTTGTTTGTGTTCCAGTACTCTGAGCTATTAGGACTCAGAGGGAATAATACTTGAGCAATGCCTGTGCCAGTGCCAATGCAGACTACCACTCAGAGACATTTTGCTCATGGCAGCCTGCTCCAGTAAAGTCTTGTTGTGTGTAGAGAAGAGACAGAGTTCCTGGCTTCTCTGCACCAGCTGATTTCCCATCCAGACAGTCCACCAGCCGGTCTGATTCTCTGTAATGACACACAGATCAATCAATGCCTGTCGCTACTTTAAAGCAAATAGCATACAGGTTCTCCTCTTTGACTCACTCTAAATTTACTGCAAATGCAATTTTACTTAATTCCCAGCAAATCTTATTTTCTCTGACCTCTGTTTCTTTTATCTGACTTTGCTGAAATAGACTAATAAACCTTGAAACGTGGCGTCATATAGTTTTATCACATATGGATGCAGCTGTAATGCAAAATAGGGGTGTTTACAGTATATGTGATACATGTTTTTGTTTTGGAATTTTATGTTGCCAATAAAAAAAATGGATCCAATTACATGGACATTCAAGTTCTATGTCCTACAGTTCAAATGTAAAAGTATTATCAGTTACAGTGCTAGGGACATTTTAATTTTTTATTCGTATCCGTTAACCACCGGTTCTTCAACAATAATGATATCAGAGTCAGCTTTGTGCAGAGATAGTCCTCATCCTGTCCCAGGTGAACTGACCTTAATCCCAACATCAGCGATGGAAGCCCAACTCTGTGACTGAGAGTACACATGGAGACTCGCTGAGTGTATTCAGCATAGCACAGACCAAGCATTACCCATTACGCATTTGCCAGGCCTAAACAATAGAGAATGAATTGCTCTTTAAATGAGTCACTCATTAGCCCCTTCTTCTACCCCACATGTGAAATTGTAGTTGCCAGGCGGAGAGTGGATTGTGTGTGAAACCAAAGCCTGCTTCTACTTCACCTGAGGCGGGGACAAAGAGCCAGAACAAAACATCCATTTGGTCATCAAGTAAAGATCCCCAGAGGCACCGGGGGAGGGGAGGAGGATCACACGACTTGCTGGTCTTGACTCTTGCCACAATGCCTCAAACAAGCTGCAACTCAACATATGCTGGTTAGATCCACTGGGGAGAACAACTGTGTAGGTGTACTGTAAGTAATGCTTTTGAAGTTTGTTCACTACACTCTGCAATAGAAGTGGAAAGCAGCCGGAAACTTGCTACCACTGTCTAAGAAAATAAAAATGCAAGAAAGAGAATTCAGCCTAATTTCGTGCCCATAATAGAACCAATAATAGTACCAGACCTAGTATTAAATTATAAATAATAAAGAGGTTTAACAGTGCAACCTACCTGGGACCAAAATAGTGACAGATGTGGAACCAAAACCAAAATTACCCCCAACCATGACACACACCTTGAGAAATCATTTCAGTTTCCTCCTCATCTACAACTTTTTCCACACCCATGCACTTTGTTCCGCTTTGTTCCTACTGAAATCAATTCCTGGGAGGAATTTGGGAGACTGCACATGTCACAGTTTATTTTTGTGTTAGGGGTTTTCAATTACTGTTGGAAAAACAGATCTCTGACCCTACATACCAGTGTGACTCCTAAGGAGACATTCGGCATACCACAGACTGAGATGATCAGCTGAGTGTCATGTCTGCCAACTGCCTCCTGGTGCAGAATATGTTCTTTCCCCAATGTCCTCCCTGCAGATGAACACAAAAATGTCCTGGTGCTGATGAACTCTGAACAGTTTAAACCTCAAGAAATGGATGACAGCTGCACACAGATATAATGCTCAATACTAAATGTTTATTTCAACAGCGTGAAGCTGAAAACAGCCAGCTGTTTCATTGTGCTTTCATCGGGGGCAATTTGATTCTGATGCTTTTGCATACAGTAGAGTGGCGTGCACAGACTCTCTAAGGGGCAGGGGCAAAAAATGAAAAAGGGGCACCTCTTCTGCCCGCACCAACCTGAAGCCACCTGGGTTTGGGGGGCATAAGTGCATGCTGATATAGCCCCCCAACTATGTTCAAGTGAATATTAATTTAGGCTGAATTAGGTCACACGCAAACACACACACACACACACACACACACACACGTTACGCAAGAGTGTGTCTTTCAGTGGCATGGACACTTTCTAACATGTCACATAAACATCAGTGAATAGGTTAAAATAACTGGGATGATGAATCAAATCAAAACTTGGATACCAACTCTTACTCTACGATTAATGTTTTATTTATGATTCTGAACTCACATTGAAATAAATTAAAGTATATTTCTCTTTCAGAAAGAGCATTTACTCAAGTGCTGTACCTCAAGTACAAATTTGAAGTAAATGTGTCACTTTACTTGAGTATTTCCATTTAGTGAGACTTTAAACTTTTCATCCATTACATTTCAGAGGGAAATATTGTACTTTTTCCTCCACTACATTTATCTGACGGCTGGAGTTACTAGTTACTTTGCAGAATAAGGTTTTACATGCAAAACATACAATAAGCTCATAAAATCTGTTGCATTATTAGACTCCCCAACCGTATATGGAGCAGTTAGACCTATATTAAAATACTTATACTTAAAATACACTCTGAAAGGTACCATTCTTCAAAACAAGTACTTTTACTATTATTACTTAGGTACCAGGGTCAGCCCCAGGGTTTTGCTGTCCCTAAACAAGAAATTTGTGGCCCTATAACACTAAAAAATGTGCATGTATAGAGCTCAAACCTGGGTAATAAGTCTAATTCAGTTTCTTCAGTGTCATTCAGTAACAATATTATACTTTCTGTACCTGTTCATCATTGTGTTCCATATTGAATTTATTGATAACCTGTGGAGGCCTTGCTTTCCTGTATGATTTAACTGGAACAGTAGATCTATATACACAGGTGGAACACTAGTAGTCATATAAATGCTGTGTAGCAAAATCACAGTATACACTGTCAATAAAATGAGATGAACAAACATAACTTAGCTAACTAAATATAGAGAGAATAGAAAATCACTAAAAATAATCAGGTAAGTAAAAGGGTATTCAAGTATGTGATTCTTCTGAAGGTGATTTTATTGAGCTGTGAGTGTCTTTTACACAGCTCTGGCTCTCTCAGAGGACGAGAGAAATGTAGAGTAATGTAGCAGCTCCACTTCCATGTTTGAGTTTGACAACAGAATTTAAATTGCAGAACCAGACAATCAATTCATACGTCAAAAACATTAAAACAACTATAGATCCAATACAGCTAGCCTATATTTTCTCTACAACACTGTCTCTGTCCAGCTGTCTTAAAAATGTTGACTGCAGTGCCACTTTCACTTCTCTACAGGAATAAAACAATACAGGAAGAGCATTATTTTAATTGATATTTTATTTTATAGAAGTTAGGGTATGTGTGGGGAGGGTGGGTTTAAAATGGGTGTTAGGGTGTGTGGGGGGATGGTGGGTTGTAAACGGGAGTTGGTGTGTGTGTGTGTGTGTATGTCTGAGAGAGCACAGGTGTTAATGTGCTCAATTTATTGAGGTAATTCAGGAAAAGTCAAATGTTGGAGTTGTTGTGGGGGACTCCATCTTCTCCTGTTTCTTCTCCCTTTTCTTCTTCCTCCCTTTTGGGGTCAGAAGCGTTATCAGTCTCTTCATTTTGGAAGGCTCTTTCTCATCTTTCTCCATGCAGACCTTGAGCTTCATGGCCTGCTCCTCCATTTCTTTGATGAGAACCTCCATCTCCTTCTCTGTCTTGAGCCTGATTGAAAGCTCCTGGATGCTCAACTCCTAACCCTAACCCTTTTGGAGTATCCTCAGTTTCTCCATTTCTTGGAGGAGGCCCACCTTCTCTGCCTTGAGCTCGATGGTAAGCTCAATGTATTCTCTGCACGGAGCCTTTCAGCTCCTCGGTTTTTTGGTCCAGTGTCTTAAGCAGCTCTGAGCCACTGAGCATTATGGTCTCCAGGTTGCTCAAGGCCTCCTTTTTCTGGAACATTTTCAGCTCCTCCATTTCTTTCTGGTGTGCCTTCTCCATCTCACAGGCCTGCTTCATGGCCTGTTCGTAGTTGGTGTGGAGCTGTTCTTTAAGCCCGTCCATTTCTTGGAGGAGGACCTCCTTCTCCTTCTGCTAAGCCTTAAGCTCAGTGGCCTGCTGGCAGGTGGAGAGGCCCATCTGTTTGTGGCGATGTCTGAGTTCCTCCATTTTTTGGAGGAGGAACTCCTTCTCCTTCTGCTCTGCCTTAAGCTTAGCAGCCAGGTCGTTTGTGGAGAAGGCCATCTTACTCTGGATCAGCTCCATTTCTTGGCAAAGGCCTTTATTCTCGACCTCAAGCTGGACGACCTGCTCCTCCTTCTCCTGACGAAGGGTCTCCTCAGCCTCACAGGCCTTAAACTTGATGGCCTGCTCCTCCAGTTCTTGGCGGAGGCCACTCTTCTCGGCCTCGCAGGCCGATAATGTTAGCAAACGAGTGAATCTGAGCTACTGGGCTAAGAAAGTTAGCAGTAGCATCAAGCTAGCTAGCAATAGTCAATTAGGTCCAAATTTCAATTAGCTACATTGATTCACTGACAGCCTACATGCTAAGAAATAATAGCAGGATATGTGATATATCGGCAGCTTTAAGTAATGGCTGCAGGGGCAATGCACTGTGCAGACGATCTCATTTGTGTTTTGCATTTGCTCAAATAGTTTTACTCGTGTTGCTACAATTTATTAACTATTCGGAAAATGCCTAAAATAAAATAATAAAATTATACTGGTAGGGGCATTTTGTTCAATTAAGGGTAAAGGGGCAGGTGCCCAAGCACCCAGATCCCCCCCCTCTGCACGTGCCTGATACAGTATGTTTTCATAATGGACTGTTATCAGTCCTTCACCCATAACCCAGTCAACCAGCTGCTCTCATTCTCATCATGTCAGTGGAAATCGCATGGGGCAGGAAGATTTTTGAGAGGGCCTGAAGATAAAGAGAATGGGGTTATAAGGGCCAATGGAATAGAAACATGTCCCTATTTGTGTAAATCAACAACTAAGATTGTATTTTGAGTGTACTGTATGGTAGAAAAAGGTCTGCTGAGTGTTGCGTTATAAGAGCCGTAAAATGCAGAGCCTGGAGGCAGCACAGACAACAGCCTGCTGCACAGTCTTTGGCTCCACATCCAGCCCTTACAGTAAGTGCTCCATTTGTGGCAAGATGTGTGGCTGCAGAAATGGTCTCATGCAGTGGCACTGACACCAGACCAACAGACATGCAGTAGATATACCTAATGCATGAAAGCAATTCTTCTTTTTTTAATGGACTGCCCTAAATAAAGTACCATGTAAGGGTCATGAGATCATTTCAGATGAATCTACTGGCTCCATTATATGAAAGTGTGATTGAGCATGAAAATGGAGCATGACATGTGAGAAATTGTATGTTTGGAGCGCTAATGGAGACAGAGAGCCTGTGTTGACCCTCCCACTGGCAGACAAGCCCTCAAGCAAGGTCATTTAGGTCGGGTGGAGGACCCTTGTGCAGCCTCATGTCAAATAATGGTTAAGTCTGGCTTGAGTACATGTGATGGAGGTCCCATTGACTGAGAGTGACTGTTTGATTAGTCTCTCTGCAGCCATGAGCTCTCACTCTTATTCAGACCATGATAATCACTTAACTGGAGATGGTTTGATTATGTAAAGAGCACCCACCCATGCGTCGCCTGCACCCTGACTGCCAGCTGAACAACAAGCACAAGCATTGACCCACCCTCAGTACCGCCTGGGGAGCAGTCTTTGTATGTTCCCATTTCTGCTCAAAGGCATCGGTCACACTGCCAAATTCAATCCAATAGCAAAGTCCACATACCAAATATAAAATCGCAGCTCTGCTATGGAAATACCAGTTTATAGAGTAAAGTCAAGTGTAAGAGATTCCAGATTTGCAAATAATGACATTAAATTGATATTAAAATGATTAACATGATGTTTGAAAGCCTCTGATTTTGGAAAATGTTCTTCTGAATATGTGATGATGGCACTTTATTGTAATATTGGAATTTTAAATGTGTCATGTCCATAACTGAACTACTGATAAAAGCATACCAAAGAGGTCACACCCATTAGCTGAGACCAAAGCATTACGTTAAGTGAATTTTGCTATTTAGAGTAGACGCCACGCAGCAGCTGATTAGTCAAGCCAACCACGCACATGATGTAATGATTCATATTGTCCAATTTCACTGATTGAATTGATGTGGGTGTTGCTTTTTCGTTTTTCGGGACGGGGACTGCGGTGTCAGGGGAGCAGTGGAGTACTGAAGTGGACACACCCAGGGAACAAAGGAAACAGGGAGGGAGGGAGAGGGGATGAAATTGATCGAATCAGTTTTGGTTTAGGTTAGATGGATGGCAAAAGGAGGAGAGAAAAAGTGGACATTGAGATGAAACGGAACATCTAACAATAACATCAAATAGAGGTGATTCAATCTATATTGGATCACTCTTCCAGGCAGCAACACAATAATGTGTAAATATGGGCAATGACAGATCCTGGTGCCACGTATTATTGAATTATGTGGCTGATGCTGGAACATCAGAGAGCCAATGTGTCTCCAATTAAAAGCATTACTCACACCTTTGTCAACATTTTAGCCTGCAGTATGGGCAAATTCTTTATTTGTCTTAGGGGTACAAGCAACAGATGATGAGCTAAAAATATTATGTAAGTGATAACGATTCAGTAGATTCAATTGCAGCTGTTTTTTGTGTCTATTAAGGGTCACTGCAAGGGCCTTCTACGTGTTTTTCCAGTAGAGGAGTTCATGAAGGAAAACTTTCCACTGCTGTTATTGTACGTATAAATTTGAAAACAAACTAAAGATTCTGCATAAAAAGCAAGGATTTTGTGATTCAAATTTTATATCGTAGAGAGATAACGCACACCAAAAAATCTTATTGTAGAGAGGTGCTGATCACTGGCGGTAAACAGGAGAAAAAAAGAAGAAAAGCTGTCGCACACTCCAGCTCCATAGAAAATACTCTTTATTTGATAACGTTTCGGCCTTCTTCAAGATCAAGAATCAAGAAAGTGTCACCATTAAATCTGAAACCATGAATATGCTTGTGAAAGCTGATGGATGGACAATTATAAGCTGTCCACTTCAGCAGCTGGCCAACACATTCCTATAAAAGGGCGGAAAAAGGGATGGGAAAAAGCCGTTCATCATCACAGTGACTGGTATGGCTAAAGATTCTCCATCAACCATGGCCGACCTCCCTGGGTCCGCTGCGCTTTCCTGAACCAGATTCCGAGCAGCAGGGTTTCACAATATATCTCACCACAAACATTCCCCCTTAGACCCGTACCTTCCTCGAGGCTGAAGCATGAGGGCCGGCTCACACACACTTCCCATGCTCCCCCAGATCCTCTCAACTTCCTGTTTGTTTTTAGAGCTTCATATTTCTACGCTCCCACAGTGAGAACGTACTCCCTGGCTATCTGTCACTCAACAAGCGTTTTTCGCTGTGACGTGCTTTAAAGTAATGTGAAAAATCATCATAAAATACATAGGACCCTTGTAAACATGCCACTAGACTCCTGTCATATTATTGGGAATTGAGTTGTCATTGTCCATTGTTTTGTTTCTGAGAACTGAGTGAGGACTCGGGACATTTCCCTCTCAGAGTCCAGTCAGAGTATTAGCCTTAGCCACCAGTAAGCTCAGCTGTGACTCACCGGCCATTCAGAGCCTGAGAAGTAAGAAGGGGCACATTCTCCATGGTACTGATACGGAGACCTGTGGGGCATTCTGCAGTGCTGCCTCATACCGTGTGACTCAACAGCGTGAATCACAGACAGCTCAGCATTTAGGCTTCACCTCTGGGGAAGGTACCCCAATGATCTATGAGGATTTCCTTATATGTTCACATTTGGCAAAGATAAACATTGCTGAATCAGCAAGCCATATACCACTCAAAGCTTTAGGCTGTGTTTTTTTTTTTGTTTCATTCTCTATAGACTGCAGTCTACTATATAGTCCACTATATAGTCCACTCTATAGACTACTCTATAGTCTTGTATAGTCTACTCTATAGACTAATGTAGGCCACTATATTAACTAGGGATGGGACGATATGCTTATCTCACAATACAATTCGATACGTGATATGGGGTTCACAATTCGATACAACCACGATACGATCTAATAAATAAAAGTTCAATGTCAACAAACTCTGACTGTACAGATTTATGTTTATTTCTGAGCCACAAATCTTTCTAGCAATGGCACTGCCTTACTAGAATGTAAACAACAATTTTAAAATGTCATTACAAAGTGCAAGTAATATAATTTCAATGGAGAACTTATGAAATTGTGATGGACAAGCCGTCTCATTTGTGATTACTAGCAGAATATAATAGCTATAATAAATGAATTAGCTATAATCTAATTACAGACTCTGGGGAGATGACTTCACTCAGGTGACGCCCCTCCCTGAGGTGACTCTTTTTCTCCGTCTCCCGTCACATAAGAGGCAGACCCCTCCAATTACTGAAGGCAGGTCTAGTCAGTACCTTTGTATAGTGATGAAAAGGCTGAGCACGGTACTTAAAGTCTGAAAAAACTCTCTCAAAAGCGTATGCAGTATAGCAAGAGAAATGGAGGGTTATGAACTAATGTCAACAACTGACAGTGTCTGCCACTGAAGTAATGAGAGTTAAGTAGTCTCTCTGGTGTTCATATTAGTCTCAATCACTTCCTGAGACCTCCACTCTCGCTAGAAGTGGAGCTATCCTCAGTGCATTAGCCAGTCACTGAGTTTCTTTGTGGTTTGAACAACAATTTTCCACAAGCTCAGGGGATTCGAAGCCGGGATATTGACGGGCTCGCTGTCATTAAAGGGTATTGGCACTATTACGCTCATAACAAAATTACAAGACCGGTGCATGTCGTTTTTCCTCCCATTCCCAGGACAATTAACTGCGTCTGACAGTAGGCTAATGAGCCAGAGAGCCAGGGCATTTGTCCTATCTGCAGTTGGGATCAGTTGCCATTAGTGATTGTAAGCACCCCCCCCCCCCCCCCACACACACACACACACACACACACACACACACTTAAAATGGAGACAGATGAGTAGAGAGGCAGTGCAGGAAATGAGATTACTGTATAGCTGTATAGTTAGTCATTACTACTGGGGGGAGGGACTGAAAAAAGGGTAAAAGCGTACTATAAAAGTAAGTGTGTGTCTCTTTTTTGTGTGTCTGTGTGTGTGTCTGTGTGTTACCATATGAATGGGACGACAGGCTGAGCAGGCTAATGCAGGCATTATTAACCTACATTACCAGGATTTAACTGATTTGCGTTTACATGATAGACAGAGACAAACTGCTGTTCCCACATGTTGATCCATTACACACCACCACATCAGTCCCTTCACTTCCACTTAGAGCTCTCTGTGACCGTAATGACATACGGGTCAGGAGGAGATATGGTCAAGGAATCTTCTTTGATCTTCTTTTGGTGTCTCAACACAACACTTGGAAGCAAATGACTCAGGTAAAGTGACAAGGCAAGAACAGTCCTTCTGTTTTAATGGAGAAATGTAAGTAAATGTGTTGAAAAATATACCTTCATGACAATATTTGAGTCGATAATCAAACAATCTTAAATATTAGATATGCTAGATTAAAAATGTACTGGTCCATCTCAGTAGAGACAAAGGCAAAGCACATGATAAATGTGCGACTGCTTTTCTGGATGAGTTTGACTAGTTGGTATAATAGCTCATGGGTTCCCAGCATTAGGTGGTAAATTGAGCTTGATTTTTTATTTTAGTTGTTGTTGTTGTCAACTTTGAAATAAAATATAATCATATTGAAAAAAATACTATATTTCCCTGTTGTATTAAGACTAAAACATGGTATGCCTAAAATCTGTCTTGAGATTAGATCCATAAATTCTCATCTCAGACTGAACTACCAGCATCATTTGTTTCCCATTAAGGTATTCAAGCGCCATCTTGTGTCCTTTAAAGTATATGACGTTATCACAATCTTTCATTTCACATCAGGAGAGCATCTACACATGCATTTATTATAATTAGACCAACATAAAATCTGTTACCATCTCATGACATGTCATGTCTCTTTCTCTGTTAGGGTTTCAGCAATTTTCTAGGGGAAATCGAAAAACCCAAATTCTTCTCAAAACAGTCATGAATCTTTGAATAAACCTTTGACCTATGTTTACAATCAACGCCGAAGGCTCACATGTGATCATCATTCAAACAACATGAAAAGATGCACACACACAGTATATAATAAAGCAAACCATTCCTGAACTGGCTGCTTTGTTATCTTGCCATGCCAAGCACAATAGTAATTGTTCTCAGTCCAACATAGTGTCTGTCAAACGTCTGCCTATATGACAGCTTTATGTGAGAGCAGTATATGATATGGTGGCCTTCTGTTTTTTGTTTTTGCCCTTACAGTGATATACTTTTATTCGGTTAGGGTTATACTCATGCTATACCCACTATATTTTTATATTACTCTCTCCAAACTATGGACTATAGCTATTTTTACATACTTTCAGCTAGAGACTCCATTCCAGCTATCAAATATTTGAGTACTTTAGGAGATTTGCTGGTGTATTCAACTTTTTGATACTTTTTACACTTTTTGAGATATTTACATTTTATTCGTATTTTCTCCATAGAAATTAATGGTGAAGAGTGAACAGTGACATCTGGTGGCCAAATTGTAAACACTCTAAAAAGTTTAACTCTTTCTATTTTTTGGGTTTTTTTTTTTCATTTCAAGCTGAAGCAAGCACACTTCCACCTGGTTTCAGCTAACCCACACATTTTCTCCAGGAAATGTGTTTATCTTGTTATCCTTCATTTCCTTTTATAAATTACAGTCTTCTAGGCTTGTTGTAAGTGATCACGTGTACTGGTCACTAGTGAAATAACTGACTGATTATATTTACAATATGGGGATAATCAGGCAGAGTTCATTGCTAAGTAAGATGAGAGGATCAGCTCCATCCAATGCCAGGATAGGTTTGTGGTGAAATGACGGGTTTTAGGACCCTGCAGATAACCAGTGAGAAAATCACATGATAGCCATTTTTGAAGCGGAGAGGTCGTATGATAATGTTGCTTCCCTAGTCAACAGAGCGACACAGGGATGAGGACCGCACAGTTATAGTAATACAGGATGAAGTCGTAATGTACAAAGTTGTTATGAACTAGTTGTAGGCCTTTCCTCACAGGGAGGTTTGGACATGGCTGTGAAAATCCTGTTCTTCGTTGCAGTGAACCTTGCCTATTTAGCTGTAAATGGAAACTTGGTAAGAAAGAAATGAAAACTACTTTATAGTTAACGTTATTCGCCTAGTGGCTACTAAATGTGTAGACCCTGTGACTTTTTCTGCTTCTACTTCTTTTGCCTTGGTTTCATAGTTAAATTAGAGAAGTGCTAAATTTAGAATGGGGCAAAAGGTGACGAGTGCAAATCCTCCTTGAAAATTAAATATATATATATATATATATTTTCTTGGCTAATTCCTCATAAAATGGATTAAAAACGCACCCTCTTGTTTCAGTACACAGGCCTTTGTTAGAGTGCAATATTTTTGTGAATGTTTGGATGTCTCTGAAACTTTTATTTTGTTAATGATCAGTGTTTCTGGCATGTATGAACCCCTGCCAATTATAGTATTACAGCATTGTCATAGTATGTGATAATATCTGTCCAAATTGGTGACACTTAAATGGAATAATAGCAATTACAGCCTCACTTCTACCTGTTGCTGAATGCTTTGTGTCAGTCAGACCCTTTGTACCGTGCCTCTCTTGCAGGTGTGTGGGGAGAGATCATTCTCCATAGACTACAAGAACAACTGTTTCCTAAAAGATGGGAAGCCTTTCCAGTACATCTCAGGCAGCATTCACTACTCCAGGATCCCACGGTACTACTGGAAGGATCGGCTCGTGAAGATGTACATGGCGGGGCTTAATGCAGTCCAAATGTAAGCTGAACACTTGGGATACTGTCACTGGGCCATGCCTCTCTACCATACTGTAATAACTTAACTATGTTCACTGTTTGTTCCATGCAGATATGTGCCGTGGAACTTCCATGAGTCCGTACAGGGGGTGCACAACTTCACAGGGGACCGAGACCTGGAGCATTTCTTGGACGTGGCCAATCAGACGGGCCTCCTGGTCATCCTGCGCCCAGGACCTTACATATGTGCAGAGTGGGAAATGGTGAGAAATTTTACCCTTCTGTTCTAATCTCCTACACTGTTCCCTATGTTCCCTATACAGTGATTCTCAACCTTTTTCATATCAAGAACCTCTTATTTAGTCCACATTAGAGCCACAGAACCCCATTTGATGAGATTTTGTCTCTCAGACCCAAATCTGAGAATATATTTATTGTTGGATATGATTTTGTCCATATTTCCATGACTATCTGTAGAGAGGTAGAGAGAAAACAGTGAAACTATGATCAAAATAGTCATTCTTCTACATTCTTTGCGTTAACTTCTTGTAAATTCAATAATGGTGAAGTTTAACAATTCATTCATTTGCTGGGGGACCCCGTGGAACCTCCTCAAGGACCCCTGGTGGTCCCCGGGCCCCACGTTGAGAACCACTGCTTTAGTATTTTGCCATACATGAGACAAACCATTTAGTGAGGCAAAAATTCAGACAGTCAAGTGATATTTTGATGCAGAGCACCACTAAGCAGCAGACTTTGCCTTGTGATGTGACAACCTCCTTTGGCTGTCAGCCAGCTAACTAGTTGAGAGATCTGAAGCATGATCTCCCGCTGCATCCTGTCTGTCTATCTATCTGCATCCTCTCACTGCTGCTGTGCACTTGATAAAATGCCCCACTTCTGATAAATCTATCTCTTGTTGATATTACCTGAAGTGACATTATGTGTCGTCCTTCCTCAGGGTGGATTGCCAGCGTGGCTCCTCCAGAAACCAAACATCATACTTCGCTCGGCTGACACAGGTACAATGTTGACATGCCCCTCCCTTGTCTTCGTCAGTCATTTATTCATTTTGCCACTGATTTATTTTCCTCTGCTCCAGATTACTTGCAGGCAGTTGACAACTGGCTGGCAGTTCTCCTCCCGAAAGTGAAGCCCTGGCTCTATACCAACGGGGGCAACATCATTAGTGTCCAGGTAGAGCATTAAGCAGGTGCCTATGAGTTGTTAGAACAATCAATCATCAATATGGCTTGAACTCATCATCTTTCTTAATCGCAGGTTGAGAATGAATATGGAAGCTACTACGCTTGCGACTACAACTACATCCGTCACCTGCGGACTCTGTTCCGCTTCTTCCTGGGCGAAGACACATTGCTGTTCACCACTGATGGAAACACAGACAAGGAAATGACGTGCGGGTCTCTGGAAGGATTATATGCCACTGTAGACTTTGGCACAGGTAGGTATTGTATGCAGGCAGGGGATAGAGATGTTAGAGGTTATTTACAGAGAAGTTGCTACAAACGATGTATAACCGCTGCCATTTATTTCTTCATCCAGACACCAATATAAGTCAAGCCTTCAAACGGCAAAGGAGGTTTGAACCTCGAGGCCCCCTGGTTAGTTACATGTGATTTCACTAATTATTAACATGCAGTAAATTATCCAACTAACAGCATACTGTAAACAAGTGTTTTACATGCTGTGGTTGTGGTTACAGGTGAACTCAGAGTTTTACACCGGCTGGCTGGACCACTGGGGAGATCAGCATGCCATGGTTGACACTCAGAAGGTCAGCAGAGTGCTAGGAGAAATGCTGTCCATGGGGGCCAGTGTCAACATGTATGTCCCCCAAACCCTCATCCCGCAAACCTTTCTTCCTCTGGGTACAAACCTGGTTAACATCCATTAGTCACCAATATTAGCTGAAATTGCTCCTGAGAGGTGGAAGACGCCAATCTGCGTCTTATTACAAGCACTGATGGACAATGAGGAGTAAATTTCCCCTCGAATCACCTTACCCAGTCTCCCCCCCTCTCTCCTCAGGTACATGTTTGAAGGAGGTACCAACTTTGGCTACTGGAATGGTAAAGTCAAGCGATTTGCTTCATTATCAATATCTTGATATTGATCGTCTTGGTCTGTTCAAGTGATTGAGATGCGGATAAAAACGTTATTTGTGGTCTTAATGGTGCTAATGTGGCTTCCTGTATCATTCTGCCGCTCTCCTAAAGGTGCTGATCATGACACCAGGTTCCGCTCAGTAGTGACTAGTTATGATTACAACGCCCCGCTGTCTGAGGCAGGAGACCCCACTGAGAAGCTGCTGGCCATCAGAGATGTCATTCAGCAGGTACCACTGATTGCAAATAGCCACGCACGCACCAAGGCTGTTTTATCCTGATCACACGTGTATATCTTGTTTTCAAGGTATAAAGATATCATTAATTTCTTTATCACTGTTTTTATACAGTTTAGAGAAATTCCATCTGGTCCCATGCCACCAGCAACTCCCAAGTTTGCGTACGGCTTTGTGACCCTGAGAAAGGTATTATCATTTGTTGATGTTCTTGCCGATGACAGGGTTTCAAAAGTTTCAAGACAGCTGTGGCAGAGCCTGACTAATATCATTATGTTAATCGTACACCTTTTTAGGTTGGCAACATCAGCAGTCTACTGGACACCCTCTCACCCCAAGGGCCCGTCAAATCCCAGCACCCCCTGACATTTGAGGAGGTGAAACAGGTATGGCACCTGTCTGAAGGCACTGACACTGTAGGAGAGCTAGTGTTGTAGTGACAGTAAATCTCTTGAAACATGGAGAACTTCTAGACTGTTGTGTCTGCAACCTGTCATGTCTATTGTGTTCAGTACTATGGATACATGCTGTATCGGACCACGCTGCCCAGGGACCTCTCGGAGCCCACGCCACTTATCTCTCCACTGAATGGGGTTCATGACCGTGCATATGTGTCCGTCAATGGGGTAGGTGCTCACAAAGAACTTTTGTTGTCTAGCCAATCAGATGGCTAGGTTTGGGGAAAACACAAATATGAAGTTAAACATGAGAGGATAAGACCAAACATGCATGTTCATGTAATTGTGTTGTGATTTTTCAAATATTCATCCAATACAAGGGTGATATTGTAGTTGAATATTCAGACTCTTGACTAGGTGTGTTTGTGTGTGTGTATGTGTGAGCAGGTGTTCCAGGGCCTGCTGGAGAGAGACACCGTACTAGTGACAAATGTCACTGGGCAGCAGGGAGACACCATGGACATCCTAGTGGAGAACATGGGCAGGGTTAACTTTGGCAACAAGATCAACGACTACAAGGCAAGGAAAAAAGTCCAATAACAGAGCACCAATGACATTCTTTTCCTGCACACACATACTGTATGTGCATAAACATCACTTCTTTCATACAGTAAGAGTTTAGATGGAATATGTACTGCTGACAGCTCCTGTTAGAGAGATGGTAGCAAATTTTAGAGAGGATTATGAAGAATGAATGACTATGCTCTCGTATTTGATAGTTAGATAGAAACAACATATACAGTGCCAGCTGGTTAATGGTATGTGTACTGCAGGGCCTCTTGAGCAACCTGATCCTTGGTAAAGATGTGCTGACGGACTGGAAGATCTACCCTCTGGACATTGATGGAGCCATAGCAGGCGGATGGCCTCATTCAGACAGTCAACACTCCTTCCCTGCCCTTCAGAACGAGCCTTCAGTCGGGCCAGTCTTCTACATGGGGACCTTACAGCCCAATGGTCTGGCGTGGGACACCTTCCTCAAGCTCAATCAGTGGACAAAGGTGAACACTGTTATTGCGGCACAATTGACAGTCAATACACTGTGCACTCCAGTGTAGGCTTACTTCACGAATCATGGGAGCTGCATGCCCAAAAACCTGAAAAATGCCATCCCTAATGCTTATGTGGTCCCACTGTTTTCTTCTCAGGGTCAGGTGTGGATCAACGGTGTGAATCTGGGACGCTACTGGCCAGCCAGGGGCCCTCAGCAGACTCTGTACGTGCCCGGCCCCCTGCTCAGCACCACCCGGCCCAACAACATCACGGTGCTGGAGCTGGAGGCGGCCCCGACACACCTGCGGGTCCTGTTCATGGACCGGCCTCAGCTCAGCGACACTCCCGGAAGGACTTGACAGAGCGCTCTCAATCATTGTTAAATAAAATGGGTCTGTTCAGGGCATGACGCTACTCAACATTCAGTTATATACAGTTATATATTCAGTTTCATCCCGATAGGTGTTCATAGCATCTATACAGGAAAACACATGAAGCTCTGACTGAAACAAAACAGTCAGGTAGTGCTCTGAACAATCCAGCTGAAATATGAAGCAGTTGCTCAGAGTAACGATGCTCTGTCCAGCATTATTTTTGTATATCAGTATTCTCAATCACTCGTGTTTTGTGACAATCAGTGTTTCACAAGTAGTCAAACGGCAATCCAATCATCTTGTAAACAGGCTTGACATTCAGTGGGGCCTGCGGAAAAAATTACATCAATATGGTAATTTTATTAACTTGATCTTTTTTATTATAGTTGCTTTGTATTTCAATTTTTATAACTGCATATACTGTGAATAAATTATGCATTTGCTTTATAATACCACCTATTCATTTCTTGGTATATGCATCGCACAAAACACTGTTCAGATTAAAAAGTCTGACTTTGACACTGGTTGTCACAATGAAATTCTCTTTGACAAGTTGATCAGTCGAAATATCCTAACACTGGAAAGTGAAAGCAGCACCCTGGCGAGTCTTAATCCTCGTATTACAGTCAAAGCTGCTCAAAGTCGCTTTTAGTTTCAGTGAGGTAACTTTGTTCTAACATCTTATCTACATGAGTGTTAGGTCTTGGCAGCGACAGCATTGGCTTTTCGATGTGCTTGGACACAGCGAGGGCTGCAGAATGAATAATCCAGGTACTGAAACGGGATCTTCCCAAGCAGAGACTCCCCACACAGCCAGCACCTCCTGGTGGCAAACAAACCAAATTTCAGCACATATATTTTAGTTAATATTTTTGAATAACAAGCCATTTATAATGCAGCTCAAGGCTAACTGAATTACAGGGTTAGGGTTACCAGGCTCTAGGAGAGGATGGTGCATAGAGTCTTACTTTATGTTAGAGACGCCGACTCCTGTAGCAGCCACCTGCTCTGCTAACCTCCTCTCTGCTGCCAAGGCTCTCTGTAATCAAAACGCAAATACAGTCAACATTTTCAAAATATTTTTAAGTCACCAAATATGTGATCAAATAGACACATTAACGCACCTTCTCCCGATCTGTGAGATTGGCAAACCTCTTCTTTTCCTCCACCTCCAACTCTTGTTTCTTCTTCTCCTCCTTCTGCTCTTTCTCTCGCTGTTTCCTCACGGCCTTTTGGGCCTTCTTCTTCTCCATCTTTTTGGATTCAATCTCTGCGGTTAGCGGCCCAGGAACCTTGAGTGGCACAAAAACGATGTCTCAATGTCAACATTGAGTGCTGTGCTTTATATTTTATGTGATGTGTCACAAAGTGCTGGTGGGAAGCTGCCTACCTGTGCTTTACTGTAGTCATATTTGTCAGGATTCTCACCCATGTATTTACGAAAGACATTCCTAGTGTCTTTCTCGGGAGCGACAATATACGGAGTCTGGCCTTTAATATCCCTATAAAGAAATATAGCAAAAATAATAATTATATTCATATTAAGTCTAGGCATAGTTTTACAACACTCACTACACTTCAACTTATCAGTTATTCACTCTTACTGCACTTGCCTGTACCGTTTCATCATACCTGCAGGCCGGGTCTCCTCCTGCGTCCATCAGCAGCTTGACCACCGCCTTCTGCCCGGCTGCTGAGGCAACATGCAGCAGAGTGAACCCCGAGGAGTCGATGGGCTTGTTGAGCAGAGTCAGAGGGCCGAGGGCATCGGGTGGTTGCTGCTGATAAAACGTGTTGCTCCCCAGCTCCTCTGGACTCTGTGCCGTTTCCCCCGGTAGCTGGAGGAGTGCGCACAGCGAGTCCACATCCCCAATCTTACAGGCTGTATAGAGAGCATCCCTCAGGCCGTACTCCCATGACTCATCTTCTTCTATGGTGGTCACAGAAAGCAAAATAAGTTTACATCCTTCTCTCTTGAACACTCAGATTAGACGAGCGATAAAGCGACAAAGAGCACTGCCTCACCTTCCAGTTGTTTCTTCTTACTCTGTGCTTTCCTCTTTCCCTTGTTCTTTGTTTGTTTCTCTTGAGGGGCGTCTTCTGTTGGCGTAGCCTCTGGCACCTCCTCCTCTTGCTCATCTGCTTCCATGGTATTCAATTCTGGGATGGAGCGATAAGAAATTCTGTAAAACTTGCACAGCTATTCCGCAATAAATAAGCATTCCTTTCATGTTGGAACATATACACAGTGCTCAGACACACCGATGGATTTTAATGAGCTATAAGCACCTATATAGTCACACTGGACCTACCGTCATTCTGCATTTTGTTTCCCTCCTTCTTTCTCCTCCTCCTCTTCCTCTGTCTGGAGGGATGGATTTCAAACTCCCGGAGGTCCAGGGTTCCTAATGTCAGCTCCACTGTCTCCAGCTGGATCTCTCCATCCTCCTCCTTATCTGAACTATCAGGTTCATTTGCTTCTGCTGATGGCAAAAATAAAGGAAACATACTGTAATACCAAATGTCGCAGTAATAAATTAAAAAACTTGGGCCTGTTGAAACAGCAAGCCATATAGTCATGATCAATGAATTTTCACCTAATTTTAGTAAGCCTGTTTATAGAGGCAGTAGATAACTTCATAATTAATTTTTAGCCACCTCAGGTTTGAACAGAGTGCAAGTCAAGCCTGCATTGTTAATCTTAACCTTTTAAACATCATTCAAAACTCACCTTTCTCTTGATCGGAGTTTGTTTGTGCCGTAGGTTTGAGTTTTCTTTTCCATTCCTTCTTAGAGGGACTGAAGATTGTAGAGATGTCTGTGTCGTTCCCTGTATCAAGATATGTTCACCCAAACATTGATTATAGCCTGGCTATACAACAACAAGCAGAGAACATGTTATTATTCCAAGTATATGACTTGACTCTTACCGTAAACATGAACTGTGGAGAGTACCTCGTGAACTCTCTGTACCTCTCGAAAGGTTGCCCTGCGTGTGGCAAAGGGAAGTGTACGGATCCTGGGATCCTTTTTGTCCAGCGGTGCTGAGCGACCACCGAAAAAGATGGTTTTATTGTAGCTAGGGGCACGTAGGAATATCGCAGAGGCCTCCTTCAAGTGCTCAGCCCAGCTCTCCAGAAGATCCTGGATCTCCTACAAAAAAAACCAAAACAAACAGAACTACTTTATTTATGAATGCATTACATAAGAAAATCAAAACTGTAGCTATTTCACCGTATAAGTAAGGTGCATGAACTAGAAAAAGGTAGAAAGGAAGAACAAATTCAGCCACTCTTGGAGGCCGATGGAAGAAACGTTTCAGCAGAAAGACTTCATCGGGGTTAAATGGATCTTTAATACCTAAAGCCTTTCCACTTCAAGAGCAGCTAAATTTGTTCTTCCTTTACAAATGAATTAGACATTTTCACAGCCATCGCAGTGTAGGCAAGGTGACAGTGCTGTTGTTTTTGAAGTCTTGAGTGAAGTTTAATCTTGCCTTGACTAGCGCCGCCTCATTGTGTCTCCTCAGAGCCGCTCCAGCTGACTTGGGTGCATGGCTGCGGTTCTGAGCATCTCTGAGTCCTTGAGCAGTGCCTCGCTTCGCTCGCACCGTGTATCGGTGGAAAGTCTTGTGCTCAAGAACTTCTTTTCTGTAACGCAAATAAATACAGCAAGTTGGGCAAGAGCTTGCACACCACTGGGCAGGCTGTCATATTACACTTATAATTCCAGCCATACTGTGTGATCAGAGAAACTGAATCTTTAAATAATAAAAAAAAAAGGCAACCACTTACCCTTGGAATACAGCGCCAGCGAAATGCCCCCCTCCCGTCATGAGAATGACCCACACAGTCTTCTTACTTATGGTCTTTAGGGAAGCTACCACATCTCCCTCAGCATCTGACTTCAATATCGGGAAGAGCAGAACACAAAATTAGCCTAAATAATACTGTTAACGTACAGATTACACATTCCTCCATAGTTCATTTGGGAATTTCTCCTGTCAACACTCACCTTGCTCTGGAGAACGCAGCGGTAGACGGCTAGATACTGTCCTTCTGAGTCCTGGAAAACCACTTTGCTGGAGAGCCGGCTAGGGACTGAATCGGCTTCAGCTGAGCTGTCATTATCTGTGCGGGTGACGTCACTGCTTTTTCCTCCCCAGTCACTATCTGAGTCCTCTTCCCCCGAGTCCGACTCTGAACCCGAGATACTTGACATGTCTCCTGTGAAGAGACAAATGAGATTCGATCAATTGTTAGAATCTTTTAAACTGTCAGGAATTTTAGGCCAGCCCTCTCTTTGACTTCCATGTTAGATGTCTAGGACTCGCTGGTTTTCCTCACCTGTTCCAGTCTTCCTCTCAAACTCCTCCACTGTGACCGGCGGTAGTCCTACAATCTTTTGTCTCAAGTTGAACCGATGCCAGTCGAGCTTATAGTGCTCCATCTGAGAGATTGGGACAACTTACATTTCAGTCACTTCCATACAAGTCAAACAACAATCTCCTTCATACATAGATGGACTAAACTGGTGGACTAGATAAATTCTTGAAGCCCAAAATGATTCATTACCTGTTCCTCACGGTTATTAAAGGAGCACCTGCAGGCCGAGCAGACCATCTTGTCTGGCACCTCTCTAGCCAGGCTGCTCTCCCTCGGTCTGCCATTCTCCCCTCCTGTGTGGATGGCACGCAGAGGTTAGGTTTCAAACCTATCCAAAATTAGAGGTATAGTCTTGCTTACAGACATTACGCTACAATACGTACTGTCTGAAGTTGGCTCCGTGAGGACAGGCTGCTCCTGGACAGTGGTCACTTCTCTCAGTCCGAGCACGGCGTCGTCATGGGGACAGAAGTCGAAGACGGAGCGGGAGGCTGTGCGAGTCGTCATGGTCACTCCTGAGACGCAAAAAACAGAGAAACGTACTGCAATTTTGTCTGGAGGTCGCCAAAATCATTACAGTTGGTTGTTAACGAGTCAACGTCATGATAACATTACTGGTGTGAGCTGGCAAACACAGTACAAACCGATACTCATAATCATATCTTGACCGGTGGTGTTACGTGACCATAATGTACTATGAACGACACGTGTAACAGTCACTACTACTACTACTATCCATATTAGCTACTACTAGTATCACACCATTACTGCTGTGTACATCTTCTAATACCTATTTGAGTATGTTACTACTAGACAGTTTACGAGGCTAAAAATGCTAAACAACTTACCATAAAAGGCTGTGTCACGAAATACTTTGTTATGCTGCTACATACTTCCTGGAGTGTCTACGGAAGCCCGTAAGCACCGACAAAAACGCTTCAAACGTTAATACGGCAGGATAGTCATTCATTGTTAACGATGTAGTGGTAAACAGAAAGGTGGGTAAACTACACATCCAGTCAACATAACAACAACCATATAAATAAGTCATCTTTACAGAAAAACATTTAAGTATGCTCTTATTTCCCGCAACCCATCATCATGTTGTGTGATTCTTTTTCTGACTAAACTGTAGATTATACGTCGTGGAGAGTTTAGTCAGCCTAAAAAGGTGGATGAACTGAGTTTAGGTGTAAATTAGAGGCCTACTACGCTACCAAAAAGCACTCAGTGTACAAGCTCAGAGAATCAAATCATAACTTTTATTCGGGTGTAATAAAATACATACACATTTGACATTTTAAAATAGACACAACATACAAAAGAAAAAACCCCAAATGATTCACTTGTGTTTGCTTTGATTTCTCTTTGGTTTGCTGGTTGGTGCATGGATCAAAGCTTGTGCTGAAGGGAAAGAAAGACGGTATATCACGTGTTATTTCAAATCCTACAACTTTGCCAAGAAGTGGATTCCCCCCTTACCAGCCAGACTGCGACCTTTGGCATCTGCTAGAGACTGTTTCACCTCCGAGATTTGAGTGGTGAGGCTTCTCGCTTTCTGTGTGACACACTCTTCCATTTCCTGTAAATCGATCCTTTGATTTCTGAAAGATAATGCAAATTCGTCGTTGAATTGCGTGGTTGCATGTCATCTTCACGGGCTGACGGTGCGGTTTCGTGCATTTCTCCTCCCCGTCTCTCTCTCTCTCTCTCTACAAAACAAACACACACACACACACACACACACACAGCATATTATCATACCATACCTAACCGCAGGAACTTGGGCATTCAGCTGTTCAGAAAGGTGATTTTCTTCTTGCAGCAGGTGACCCAGTTGCTGTAGCACATCAGCAACTTCACTCGACTCCATCATCAAAACCACTCTTCGTTCTATTTCTTTGGTGCTGCAAGTGAGAACAGGCCGCATTAGAAATTTATTAAAAAGTAAACACAACGATTTGGTACAATACCCCACTACGCATGTGCACATTTTTGTAACTGCCATGAATGTAACGTTTGCCCAAAAAGTGAGGCCAAAACAGCGTACAAGATGGGTAACAGTACCACTGAATGGTGTCCTCCTCGGCACGCTGTCTCTCCTGCTTGACCTCCTCAAGTTTGCCAGTTTTTTCATCGATGGCATGCTGTAACCGTTTGATTTGCTCCTACAGTTTAACGTTAGTGCAATTTGCAACGTTAGCTAGCTCACAAACAGTACCAGTAAAACATGAAGTAAAAAAGAAAAGTAACGTAAAAGAAGCCAGGTTAACGTTAGCTTACTAACTTCAAAGCTAGCTTGAAATGTGGACATAACGTTAGCTTACCTCAAAATTGCCGTGTTGTAGAGGAAGCATGTGGGCAGGAAACGCATTCATGATGTACTCTGTTTTATTTTAGTTTGGTCACTGGATTTTGTGAATATACACCTAACGTTACCTACCAACCAGACCCTAGGCAGGACGTGAAACCGTATTTTCTTTATTTTGGTGACTTCCGCTTTCAATCCGCAGAGCCCGGATAGCTCAGTCGGTAGAGCATCAGACTTTTAATCTGAGGGTCCAGGGTTCAAGTCCCTGTTCGGGCGGTAGTATTTTTCACAATTTAATGAATATTTGGAAGAACATATATTTTAGTCATGTGTTTTGCTGCTGAAATTAGCACCGTACCATTGCAAATGAACAGATAGTAAGCCAAGTCTTACAAGAAAGAAAACAGCACTCCTGGCATTTGGTATGAGTCTTCTAAAGCCTAAAATTGCCATAAACCTATGCTAAACATTAAACCATTTATTTTAGAGCAGGTCATTGAACTGGAGCTGTTATTACAAACAGGGAGACATCACATTATCCTACAGTTGGAGTTGTTGTTTATGAAAGAACTGAACTAATTAGGGGATTAAACTCACTCATCAACAAACAAAAGTAACCATGTAATTTAGCTGAAATAATGATGGGTATTTTCTCAGGCGAGTGATAGGGAACGCCTATAAAGCTAAGTGTTACTACAGGTAATGGCAGCACTGAAGACATACCTGACTCACAACGATGGAGCGGATTATCCTGTTGTACATGGTTGTTTCCACTTGTCTCTGGGCCATACATGCTCAGGTAAATATGCATGGGAATGGGACTGGTGTTCTTATGAATTCAACAGATTTACAACAAACTTTTCTCTGTCTTTTTTTTTGCAGAAATTTGTGATCAACACCAAAATGACCCCCAGGAGCTATAAAGGTAATTGCACCAAATGTTGATGGAACTGTGTTACCAATTTCCATTTGGTAAAATATGGATTGTGTCGCAGAAACAACAGATACACTGACTGCACCTCTTATTTCTAAGATCACGCTGAGCAAAGTGACGGGACAGCAATGGATGAAATCATCAAAGCTAATGAGTTCCAAGGTAAGTTGCTTGCATTTCACTTTATCTAAATATAGTGCAGTATAGACTACATGCAGCGTAAAAATAAGGTCCTATTACTCTGTCTAGAATGATTTAATTTTCCCTGCTTTCTGCCTCAGCTGCCCGCATCATAGATGGTAGCACCAGTCTCAGGGAGGGAGACATAGCTGTTTCATCCGGGAGGCGCACAAAAATCTGCTTTGCACGGAGCTGCCTGTGGGCTAAGTCAGTGGATGGACATGTCTATGTTGCATACAGGCTCTCATCTGAGTACAGTAAGTTTTTCTTTTGGTGTTCATGGTGCAAATAAATGCAATACATTACAGTCTTGATATTCAGCATATTCAGTGATGTCTGTAACTTGTCTGTGCCCTGTCCATCCTATCTAAACCACTGAACAGCTGATTCGGAGAAGAAAGTGATAAAGAAAGGGATGGAGAGCATAGAGAAAGGTACCTGTGTGCGGTTTGTTCCCCGGACTCACCAGCGAGACTACATCGACATCCAGCCAAAGTCGGGGTGAGAGCTGTCGTTTGAAGAGTTTGATTCCAAAACGTGATATTTTCTCCTTCAAATTTGTGACTCCTCCTTTGTCAAAATGATTTGCTGGGATGAAGGAACGTGGAATGTCCTTATCATGTTGCCTCCTGTATTTTCAAATGTAGAGTTAATGAATATCAGCAGTTTTTAGCAAAATGGATAGAATGGAAAAAATGATCCTTTACTTATAAAACAGTTTTCCAATCAGTTCTTACATAATCTCTGCTTTGCTGCTCTGGCAGTGCAGTTGCCTCGCTTCTACAAATTGTTGTATTGGTATATTATGGTATTTGTTAATCCAGGTGTTGGTCCTACCTTGGTGCGCGCGGTGGAAGACAGACCGTATCTCTCCAGTCCCCTGACTGCGTCCGGGCTGGAGTGACTTCCCATGAGCTCATGCACGCCCTGGGCTTTGTACACGAGCAGTCCCGAGCCGACCGGGACAACTATGTCACCATCATGTGGTCAAACATTTGGAGGGGTAATTTGAAAGGGGCGGGAAGGGGAAAGGCATTGGGGGAAAAAATCCCCCAAAATGGTGAATTAAAGAATATGTATAATGATAATAAAGTTTATTTCTATAGCACTAATACAAAAGAAGTTACAAAGTGCTTTTACATGGTT
The DNA here is from genome assembly GCF_048128805.1 of Centroberyx gerrardi. NCBI lineage: Eukaryota > Metazoa > Chordata > Actinopteri > Beryciformes > Berycidae > Centroberyx > Centroberyx gerrardi. Next base: position 13,818,364 of record NC_136006.1, on the reverse strand, counting down.
TAAAAGCAAAATAAAAAAATGCAGTCTGCTTGGTCTGATCATGAATATGAAACATATTTTCCAATTTCCAACAGATCGTTTGAGGAACTTTGAGAAATTCAAGACTGACAATCTGGATCTGCCCTATGACTATGGCTCCATCATGCACTTTGGAACGTAAGTAGGATGAATTTGATTTAGATCGCTGAATTATAATCTTGTAAAATGGCTATCATCTGGCTTGAATGGCTATCTGAATAGTACATTAAATACATATTATTTTTACAATTTGTTTCTTATTATCTTACCATGAAAGTACCTAGTCTAGCTGTTTTTCTGCAAATCTGTAGCTGAATCAGTGTTTAGCACAGAAACGTTTTGATGTCTATCTTTAGGTATGCCTACTCTGAGGATGGGGCGCCAACCATTGTTGCCAAGAACAGCAGGGACATTCAGCTGGGCCAGGCGTCCGCTCCCAGCCATATTGACAAGCTGAAAATCAACAGGCTTTATAAGTGTGGTTGGTATCAAACATCCTAGTTTAACATAATGCTTTGAGAACTAGTAACTAGTAAGTAAGTAGTAGTTATAATATTTGATTTATCGCAATGTGAAGTATCCTCTTAAAGGGCTTAATACTAGAGATGTCATTCTTTCTAACATGCTTTTCTCCATTCTGTTTCTCTCTTCAGGTGACAAGGATGATTACTGACCGAGCTGAGTTGAATTGAATCAGGAGCTACTGAACATAATAATACAATAAACTGGTGTCAAATCATGGAAACATTTTCAATAAAGATTCATTCAAGCTTTCAAGTAGCACTTTCTCTGTGTAAATGCAATCATCTGAGTATTTAAATACAACATGTCCCCGAACTTGAGGAGGTTGAGAAAGGGAGTGTGTGCAAAATTGTGTTATAGTTAATAGAAAAAAGGTCAGAGAAAAAGGGAGCTGGGGACCATTGAAATACAAGGTAGTTTGGTTTGCATTAGTCATCCAAATGTCCTTGTCCTTCCATACAACGTGTCATTTAATAAATAAATCAGTAATAAAGGACTTGTGAGAATATAACACTCTTCAAACACTCAAACTACAATATTTGAGTGACACAGTATTTGAAGTAGGAAATAAAACAGCAGGTGATGTTAGAACATTAAACAAGGGAGATAGAGAAATAGTCAGATTCACCCAGAGAAAGACTGAGTAAAACACATTCCTGGATTAATGAGGTGCCTGCAAACAGCGTAACAAGAATCGAAAGTATCCACACTTGAAACCACACACTCATAACTCAGATGCAGAAGAAATCGTACAATGCTAATGTTCCTGTAGAAACCAAGGAGAAGGCATTGCATAAACTGTGCTAACGCAGGAGATTCTTAGCCCCAGTCATCACCCTTCAAATTGGCCCCTTGAAATAAATAGAAATAATATTTGGAGAGGGATAAGGTTTTTGTTTTATATATATTTACCTATATGACAAAATGATTGCTGTCGACGTAGTTATAAACTGATAGTTTATCACAAAATCACAGGTTGCCAGTTCAGTCAGACACAAATTGATGGTCTGTTGGACTGGGTGGACAGTTATTCCCCTGCTGAGCTGTAGCACATCCAAGCGCAAAAACACCTTTACGTGTCTCATCTCTGAAAGTGCTGAATCTTACATGTGGTAAAGTACAGGGCACAAGTGGAGGTCAGCACTGGGACCACCTGTTATGGATCAGCAGTGGACTTTTGTTAATTACATACAGTTGGATGATGAGGGGTCTTAATCATGATTCACCGCAGAACATGTGCCCAATCAGTACGGAGCGCAGGAGGAGAAGTGGGTATATAGTTTCGGTGGAGATGGGGAGTTCATTTAGCTGTTGTGTTAAGAGGAACCACAGGCAGGAACTGGTGTGCCAATCTGAACCAAAGCAATGCATTCTACCATGATCCTTCTGGGTGTCTTGTTTGGCATGCTGACCCATACGTACGCCCTACCTGTTAAGGTCAGTACTAAGAGAATATATCTTATAGGTTATGCCCATTTTAGTCTTTAGTCTAAAAAATATGTTAACATGCACCTTTGATTTACAGAATTCAACTGGAGTACATGAGGGGAAAGTGAGGTTGAAAAGAAAATACTCAGGTGGGTTCTTGCAAGAATATGGATATGTTACTTTTTCATGGCACAGCATAAATGTATTTTATCACGCAAGTTAATGTTATAATACTCTTCATTTTTATTATAATTCTGTTAATTGGAAAATAAGTTTATGTTGCAATAAAGGGGATTACTTCTTTCCTAAAACAGGAGTGCAGTATGAACTGATATGTTTAAACCTAACTGTGCTCTCTCCTCTTTTTCTTTGTATTCAGAAGAATATGTAGATCATGACAATATGAATGCGATGGACAAAATCCTGGAGGCAAACAGAAGTAAGTAAGCTGTATACTCTAGAGAATGATACTGATTCAAGTTACTGGGTATATCTTGATCTAGTTAAAATATTTTTCTCACCAGGGCTGCGAACCCCCAGAGGAATGACATTCAAAGAGGGGGATATTGCCAGCTCATACATACGAAGTGCCATTACCTGTCCTGGCAATGCCTGTCTATGGCCGAAATCAGTTGATGGATTTGTTTATGTACCCTTCATCATGTCTCCACTATATGGTATGCATCCAGGTGTTACGTAGAACTTGGGAGCTCATATCTTTCTGTTTCATAAGCTCAATTTAGGGCTTACTACAATATATGACTTGATTTGCCACAAGATTCACAGTCAAAGGTTCAAGTCTGATTTGCTGTTTGCTTGTTTTTGATGATAGATGATATGGACAGAATCACAATAGAAACTGGGATGCAAGACATCTCCTCGGGAACATGCGTTAAATTTGTTCCGCGCACTCATGAAGCCAGCTTCCTCGATATTCAGCCTAGATACGGGTGAGTATGACTAGTGCATATGGCCTTTACATGTATTGCATGTAGAAACCTTTCACAGTTTTTATGTATGGTTCCTATGTGGTGAATTTGCATAGTAATGTCACTTTTTTAATGGACACTTGTTGCTTCTGTTGCACCCTAAGCTGCTGGTCGTTTCTGGGGCAGACTGGAGGAAGCCAGACCCTGTCGCTGCAGTCTCCTGGATGCATGTGGTCAGGAGTGGCTTCCCATGAGTTCATGCATGCTCTCGGCTTTGTGCATGAGCAGTCTCGCTCAGACCGAGACCACTACGTCACAATCGTATGGAAAAACATCATGCGAGGTTAGATTGAACGATGAATTATTTCATTGCTTTCGTTTTGTAAAACTTTTTTTTCTAGCTTTTCCCGTTTTACCAAAAGGGTTTTTCCGAGCAAGTAAATTAGAAAATTCACAGTTGTCCTTTATTGTTTGTGCCTTGACAGACCGTATGCATAACTTCAGGAAGCAGGTGACAAACAACCTCAATACTCCATATGACTACAGCTCTGTCATGCATTATGGGAGGTGAGCTGCTCTATAGGGCCACATAATTACAGGCTTTTCATATTTTGCTGAGGCGTCTCTACACCACATACTCTGTGTAATTTTTGATGCAGGTATGCCTTCTCTGAAGACGGTGGACCAACTATAATCCCTAAACCAGATCCTTACATTCCCATTGGCCAGCGAGATGGACCCAGTGTTCTGGATCTGCATAAAATAAATATGCTGTATAATTGTGGTAGGTGAACTCACACACATGTACTGTACATGGCTGACATTTTATTAATTTTTTGTCATTCATTCACTGATTCCATTTTCTTTCTGCTGTCCACTAGGTACCATGGAGTAACAGGATCCAGAATGTCGACAGAAGCCCAAACCAGTTTGCTAATGACTCTGAACTCAAAGCTGTGTAACCATCACAGCGACAGATGGACTGATATATTCTGTTATACTTTGCTCTCAGGTGAAGCCAGCCGTGGGACGTAGCTAACTATAACTACTGTTCTTAAGTAGATTGTATGAGCAGCACTACTTTTTGAGTAGGTTCATTTCTGTGATCTTTTTAATGAATCTTTTGATTCATTATTATACATTCTAGTCTGTACTTTAATTTGACTAATGTGTTCACACCTACATGAATAGATTTTGTGTTTAGTCAATAGAGTAGTGAGTACAATCTGCCACTTAAAGTAAACCTTCATTCAGTCATTTCTAGTGTTACGTTATAAAAATTTAACCATTTTCAGACCTTGGGCTGATGATGACCAATCAAATAAATTACAGCAGCTAGGCCAAAAAAATAAATGAAAGGAGCAATTGTATTAAGGAATTAAAAGGCGTAAATATGTTCTTTAAATTAGTAAAATCAGCATTGTGGTGTAGGTCGCCAGACTGAAAACTGGCATGTTTATGTGCCTGCAGCTGCCCATTATGTATCCAATCCTCTGATTTTCTGTCTCTTTCTCTGCTTCTTCTCACTTTAAATAAAGAAAAAAATATGCAAGAGATGAATGGTCTGCTTCATGCATCTTTTTGTGACAGATTAAACTGTTTCCTATAGAGATGGGCTACAAAATGAGGTCCTGCACATAAAGGATTACTGGACTTCAGTCTGACAGAGCGTGATCCTTTTCAGTCCAGGACAATCTAATTATACATGGCAGGTCCCTTTAGCAGCATTCACCTGCATCTAATGATTAAAAAGGCACATGACTATAGTTTTATAAACACAGAATGAACAGATAATTATTATTATTAACTGTCTCACATTCTCCTTCTGAACCTTTCTGTTCCATGAAACACAGTCCAGTACCACTGAACCCTGTAAGTGTCAAATCAAACAAAAGCAAATAGTTTTCTGCAGCCCTTTTGAGGTGTTTCCCTCTTCTCCTGATCCCTTCACAGTCCAGGGAGCAGCATCCATCTGCTAGTGAGCGCTCTTACGCTGGAAAGACATCCGTGAAGACATCCGCGTCCTTCCTCTCCGCCTCCTCTTCCTCCGGACTCTGGCTGTCACTTTCTGCTTTTCACTGTCTAAAGTGAGCAGGCTGCGGATGAAGTTGAAGGAAAGGTAGAGTGATAGATAGGTGAGGAAAAGGTAGCAGGACCAGAGAATTACCATTATTATGGTATGGAGATCAGTAGGGTTAACCAAAACACAGATCACATCTTTCATGCATTTCTTGTGCAGGTGAGATGTGCAAAAAGAAAAATCCTAATCTTCAAAAGGATGACTCATATTGGGTCCAAGATGGAAACAAAACACCAAAGCAAAGAGCAATAGATGAGAATATGAAACAATGTAACACTAAAAAATAACAATAAAAAATAAAAACATCAACTCATCGCACAAATAAAAAACATCAACTGATCGCACTGATGGCTTCTTATCTCGCTCCTTTCTAAGCGGCTTTAAGATTAAGATTAGCGTCTCAGATAAACAAGCAACGTGTTGTAGGTATCTATTATCATAATTGTTTGTATCATGCCCCTAATAATCAAACATAAGTAAGTAACATATACTGGTATTATTCGTAGTACAGGGTTGAATGGGGCTCCAGAAAATTACATTATTTATTCCATAAATTTGAACCGATAACATCAGAGATATGATTTTTAAAGCAAGATGAAGCTGCTGAGAGTTGCTATAAACACACCCATCTGTCTGTCACCGTCAGTCAGACCGAAGCGATTTCAAGTATACTAGGCTACATTGCAGAAATGTCCGCTAAAAACAGATCGGAAAGCGCTCTGCAGCCAATCAGAGAAAGACAGCGATAGCCGCTTACGCCCATCCCATTTAATCAGATCTACGTTTCCCTAGGACCAAGGGACAAAGCCAAGCCGAGAGATCCCGCTCTCACCCAGTCTTGAGGAGGAGCTTACAGCCGTGTGCTGCACGACTTGAGAATACATTACAGGTCGTAGCTGGTTAGCAGCAACCGTGAAAAACAGTTATTTTTTTTAATTTATTGCTACAAGACATGAGCGATAACGAGAAAGGTTACGGCGAGCGGGTACGTATGCACTTTGCAAAGGCTTTTTGTTCGATTGTTTTATTAAGCCATGTTTTTTTTTTCACTCAGTTGAATGAAATTGAATTGGGAGCACTTAACGTAGCTACCATGTTGTATTGGCTAATGTTGGTTAGCTAGCTAGCTAAAATTTCAAATCAAAACCAGTAATCGAATTGCCAATTGTTTGTAAAAACGTAAACTAGATAGAGGCGATTTGATAATAAATTGACTAAAACGGCACAATCATCGTCTAAATTTGCCCCAGTCACTGTACATCTAACGTTAGTTGTGCAGATAACGTAGGCTAACACTCGCTCGCTAGCTAGCTTATTAATGTTAGCAGGCCCAAGGCCCAGTCTGCCCACGAAATTCATTGCCAAAAGAATTTGTGATTGCTGATGCTAACTTTAGCGGACTAGCTAGCCAACGCAATGATAAAGACTTAGCGTTAACTGTGGATAATCGAATGTACGTTATTTTGCAGATTTAGGCTGATTTTCAGGCAGCTGGCATTTAATAGCGTAATTGCAAATGCTATTTATTTGCAAGGATAATTTCAGCTACCTTTGGTTAATAGCCTAGCAAGCTAGCTAGACTGGTTAAGGACCTTAAGGGCAATTCAACAAAGTCTGTGTTAAGAAACTATGCGGACATTCCAAAATTGATGATCCAGGAAAACTTAAATCAACATCAGTTAGTTTTTTGATTGGCGGCATATAGAGGCAGCAGTTAGAGCTGGATTGAGTGAATTTTAATTTGATCCGATAGAAAGCCATGCCGGTTTCTCTTAGTCGGGGCGCAGCAGTTTGTGTCAATCAAGTCCCTTAATGGAGGTGTTGAGCATTTGATCAACAAAGGGGTGCCTTGAATTTCCTAAAGCCTATCCCGAACAGCCTCAAGACGTCGCTTCTATTAATCTGCATTTACTCGCATCTTGAGTTCTAACGCGACCATGCAATACCGGAGTAAATCTTGACAACATTACCATTACATTAGCTGCAAGAAGCAGCTCCTGAAAAACCAGTTCTGATACAATGCCTTCCTCAGTTGGCATGTACAAAACAGGTGTGTGGTGGTGGTGGGCGGGGTTAGGCACTACTAAAACTGATTTCGTTGTTAAAACCAACCTGGTATCAGCAAACACACCATTTGCCCTTCTGTGCAAGCTCCCTTCTCCACACCTCTATAGCATGCACAGTCCAAAATAAGAGTGATGCATGGACCAAACAATCAAATCATAATGTACAAGTCCACCATGCTGTCCCCATAGGAGGCTCTTAATGGCATTTGTTGGGTTTGTCTGGACTACGTATCACTCCTATTTTGAGATTTGACCTGTAGGTGCTTGAGGCAGTGCTCATGGAGAACAGAGCCTGTACAGTAGGGCAAATGATAGATTTGAAGTAACAGTCTAATTCTGAGATGTACCATATTGGTTTTAACAACAGAATTGAACCTTTTTTTCCACATATCAGTTTTGTTGTTACTGGCTGAGAAAGACATTGCATCATCATCATCACGCTGCGGAAACAAATTTGTCAGGTTCATACGGACAAAGGTACACTTTTGCAGACAAGTGTGCACGTGTCACATTGGATTCGTGCTCTGCAGTGTGCACAGGCTTGCAGAGTTTTTGTCACCATTATTTCCATTTTCCCGGGGTTACGGTTACCTTTTTTAATCTTCATGCACCCCCAGTGGCGTGGAGTGTAAATTCATGAACAGTTTTTCCTTTTCGGTCAAATTCAACTTCATTGCAAGTGTACCAACAACTTAGGCTATGTGTTGAAGATTTGCTCCCAAAGTTTTGCATTCACTGTAGTTGCGCTAAAGATGCAACTAAATACAAATGAATAGCACCGACGTCTTGAGGCTTTTTGGGTTCTCAAGCCCAGATTTATTGATAAAGTGGAAGTTCTGTTTGTGGGGTTCATTCTTGAATAAGCATTATTCACATAGCATATTTTTTTAAATGTATACACAACATTTAACAGGTTTTGACTTTAATTTTTGTATTATGTGCTCTGAAACATTCCCATGCATGCCATAAGATCACAGTAACACATTAAAAGTTGAATGAGGGTGCAGTTATGATTGTAGTCATATATTCTTCATCCTTTCTTTTTCATTAAGGTTAAGGTTGGACGAAGAAAAATGCGGAAGAAGTCTCATGTCCTGTTTATTTTGAATAATATGAAGCTCAGATGTGTGAAGCTGAATTTGTGAATGCATGCTAAAACATGAGGAGGGAAGAAGTATGGGCAGTGTGTGAGATGTGGGAAGTAAGAAGAAGTAAGAAATTTGAAGAAAGAAGAATTAAATGAAGTAATGAAGTTACAGAAATGAAGTTAAGGAAGTAATCGGGCATAAGGTCACTGTGCTAAGTAATTTCTAGTCTGTTTCTCAAATGCGTGCATGTTCTTTTTATTGAATACTATGTACATTACTTTAAATTATTGAACTTTTTAATCAACTGACAGATTTCTCTGTTTATTCATTACATTGTTATTTGCATTGGCTAATTTAATGATATTACTGTCATACTATCCATGGCTACTTAAAATAGCATTAACCTGCATTCCTAAATCCAGTATTCAAAATTCTTCTCTTTTCTACACTCCTCACAGGATAGCCTAATTCTTTACTACATTGTAGTCTAAAGGCAAATTTCACAGTTTCCTATCTCATTGATGCTGACAAGACGTATGTTGGTGTGTGTGTGGTTCGTTCAGGAGTCTCGCTCTGCATCCAGGAGCATGAGTCCCCGGGGCTCGGGGAAGTCGGCGAGCCGCTCCCCGGCCCACTCACCTGCCCACTCCAAAGACGGCTCCCGACGCTCCCGTTCCAAATCTCGGTCCCGTTCCAGGTCCAAGTCTGGGTGAGTGCGTGGGGGGGCTGAATCAAGGGAAACAGAAAAAATGAAACGATTCAGCTTGCTGCTCTTGCAGAATAAATGACAGCGCTTTAATTTTTAATGTAGAAAAAAAAAAAAGACTTGTTACAAATAGACACTGACGAAGGCCAGAGGGCTGAAAACGTTCTGTCCATCATGGAATAAAATAAGTGCTCAACAAAGTAACTTTCTATTGTGTGCGACACCATATTTTCAACTAATGTTTAAAAACCAACATTTTTCTGCTGTTACAGCCTTCACTGTGGTTCAGAGTTGATTTGAGACAGCTAATGCCATTATAATCAGCCTGTATTTATTCTAAGCTACTTCAGGATAAAACTCAGAATAGCCATAAAACCCTTTATAAAGCTATTATAAATGTCTTTCTTCCACTACAGGTCCCATTCCCACCGTGGCTCACGCAGACACTACAGTCGCTCTCGCTCCCGCTCGAGGTCCAATCGTCGCCGCTCTCGCAGCAGGTCCTACAGCGGAGAGCGTCGGCGCCGGAGCCACAGCCGTTCACCCATGTCCAACCGCCGCAGGCACATTGGCAACCGTGTAGGTGCTCCACAGCCCTCATTAACACAGGAAATCCAAGTAAAAAAAAATACATTTTTGTTATGGGTATTGGCAAAGTCTCATAAAACCAGTGGGTAAATTATGACAATCATCTTTTTTAATCTTTTGAATTGCAGGCTAATCCAGATCCTAACTGTTGCCTGGGAGTATTTGGCCTGAGCTTGTACACCACAGAGCGGGATCTGAGGGAAGTCTTCTCTAAATATGGCCCCCTGGCAGATGTGTGTATCGTCTATGACCAGCAGTCCAGGCGCTCCAGGGGCTTTGCTTTTGTTTACTTTGAGACCAGAGAAGACGCTAAAGAGGTACGAGGCATTTTTTTTGTTGACAGAGGCCCTTGTCAGACCTGTTTGTGAAATATGTGGCTTGCATCTACGAAGTCTGAGGTCTGCATAGGTAATGGATGTGTTTGTTCATTGTCAGGCAAAGGAACGAGCTAACGGTATGGAGTTGGATGGTCGTAGAATCAGGGTGGACTTCTCCATCACGAAAAGACCTCACACCCCAACCCCTGGAATCTACATGGGCCGGCCCACATAGTAAGTTCTCTGAAGAGTAGTGAGTGCGTACATGGACAAAATAATGGGAACGCATTAACAGCTCCCCTCTTTGATAATGATGGTCTGATGATGTGGGATGCTTTTACTGTTTGAGTTCTACTAATCTGCCAGAAACAAAGCCCAGTGCTTATTAGTAGTGAATCAATTCAAGACCGCTTTATTTGATTCATCTTAATAAAAATGTTTTGTTGCCAACAGCACTTTGGGCTACACTCCCAATCTCCCCAAAACTGAATGTATTTCTTTAAGGGCATTGTCATCCTCTAGGATGGAAAGAAATATATTAGAAATTAGAAAAGGGTGATCACTTCAATCGTCTTTTTCCGGTCTAGTGGTGGAGGTGGTCCAAGTGGTCCACGACGCTATTCACGTGACTACGACCGTGGTTACGATCGCGGATACGACAGAGGCGGCTACGATCGCTACGACGACAGGGACTACTACAACAGATCATACAGGTGCCTGCTTCTTCATTGCACAACCAATAACCTGTGGATCATTACTGGAAGAATGGATTGAGTTGTGTTATTTCGATTCCCCGCCCAGTTTTATCCAAGATCTTCTGATTTGACAAACTAGCGTAATTGAGGATTTTGTGTGTCTTGTTTCAGAAGGCGATCTCCTTCACCATACTACAGAGGAGGAGGAGCTTACAGGTCTCGGTCCCGATCACGGTCCTATTCTCCCCGTAAGTCCCTTTTTTATTAATTTAAATTATAAATGTTTGAGAACGGTTGGTTACATTGAAGCACTCAGTTGGCTGCAATGCTGTCAGGTTCCCTAGTGACTGTGTTTTATTTCACAGGTCGTTATTGAACATCGCTGTCAAGTAACATCCCCTTCCCTTCCCAAGCACATGGCGAAATTCTGTCCGAGAGAAGGAAAATTGATTGATTTCAGAGTAGATGTTCTTTATTAAGGTGACCATGTAACTTTTGTTAGCAAGTGTACATGACCAATATGTGTAACTGTATACTGAGATCAGTTGTAAAGTGGTATGTCATTTGAAATGACTTGAGCTGTCCTCTCTCGTGTTTTTAATTTTAAATGTATGGACCACATATGCCATACGTGTTTTTTGTATACAAATTTTGCTTGAGTGTGAGAATCCATCTTGTATGAGATTAAAGGAAAATGATTTTTTTTTTTCCACTTTTTGACTCATGTCCTTCATTACACCTCTTTTACATTATCTGTGGGTCATTTCTTATTGCAAGGCTGTTTATAAGTTTAGACAAAGTCTCTTAAACGCCCCAATCTGTAAATGCTGTATGGTGCCCTCTGCTGAAATACTGTTGTCCCACCATTGGCTTTGTTTACATAATGATTGATTCACTTCAATATATTTTTTACACTCTGAAATGTGTTGTCTGACCTTTTTATACAATAACTTATGTGATGGCAAAACATGAGATCACATGCATTTTGAGTCTGTAATAGAATTTACCTTTGTAATATTAGAACACTGGAGCAAAATGCAGCGAAAGCTAAAAAAAAAAAAAAACTTAAGAAATTAAGTGAGTATATGCCGAATATTGATGGTGAAATCATTTGATTGTATCTTCAAGGGTCAAGTCATGTTTGATCACTTGCAAAACCAAGGTGCTGCCAAACAGTTGTTTTCAATTAATAGATGATATGGATAACTTTCAACACAAATGATATGACCTTGATTTAATGGTACAGAAAAATTATTAAGTGAAAAGCAATAAACAATTTTAAAGGCTGTTTTGTCAAGCTTATTTCACATACAGAGAATTAGTGAGGCAATATATTTCAGACAATGGTGTTGGCTAAATACAATAAAAAATCCACCATCAGCTGCCTGTATCAAAATTAGATCAATTTGGGGATACATGAGTGATCAGCCTGAAGGTCTTTGTTTGGTTTTATGAGGATAGTTGTTGCATGCACAATGTTATTGGCTTAATCCCCTATAGGTAAATATCCTGCTTATACAGTAATATCCGCTGGGAAACAATATTCAGAGAATTACATATTCCCTGACTGAAATGCCACTGGCTTGTCAGTCGGACTGAATTTCAAACTGAACAAGGAAATAAAAATCACTTTTCTACTTATACTTTACACAACGCTTTGCTATTGACATTCTTAATGGGCTTTTAACGTTAGAAATTGGTGAGAATGACTAATCCATAGATAAATATGGCTAAATAAATGGAGCTGATTTGACCTGGTACTCTGTTTTAACTCTTCTGTGCCACTTGCCATGTGGCGTGACGAGCTCTGCCCTGCCCAGGCCTCTGTCTGAGGGACTGAAGGACAACATCTACCCCTACTGGCCACAGAGAAACCCTCGCCGCCTCCGACATACAGCACATGATATAACTGGCAAACTGCATGACCTACTGTGCCTTCTTCAAGGGCACTTAGTTTGTATAGTTTTGAATTTACTGCACAATATAAGGTCATCAACAGAGGAATTATTCTATGGGACAGGTATAAAAGATGTTTCAAAATTAAAGTTTCACAGTTGGAAAAGTATTCAAAATAATGGATAAAATAGTGTTGTAGAGAGATAAAATAAGTAGCATCTAGCCTATAGTAATAGTTCCAAGTAATAGTTATCACATAATGCAGGTATTCCAAGTATGTTATTAGTTTTTCAAAGTGCATATATGGTTCAGATAAGACAGGAAAGAGGGCAGTGTGAAAATACACTATTCCACTCAACCACCAGGTCACACACAATTTGAATTTTGCATTTGTTTCCCTCTTAAAAGTAATATAATATACAAACAGTCTCCATGCATGTGTGTGTGTGTGATATGTTTTTTCGTTTTGTTTGTTTTGGCCAGCAGTTCTCTCAGTGTTCCCCAAATACTGCATCCCTTCCAAGTTCATATAAAATAACTTTTCAAAACAGAAATCGTTTTGGGTGGCTGCAGTGTCGGCACACTGAGATGATTGGGCATAAAATGTACCGGAAAGAAAGTAAACAAATCCCAAGTTTGGATTGATATTTCTTCTGCTCTGTATTTATTCATTTGCAAAAAAAATGTAAAATTGTAAAATTGGTTTGTTATTGTAATGGTAACATTATCTAAAATGCTTTAGCAAATATCTTAAAATGTAATGATTGTCAGAATAGTTCAAATTGAATATGATTATTTAAATCATAAATCATATGTTCAGTCGATAATTGTGAAATGAATTTTGCAATGATTTTGGTAAATGAATTAAACAGTAAATGAATTGTGAGATGATTGGATGAAACAGTCATTTCTTTGGAACAGGTTTGAATGCATGAAAGAGAGGGGGGAGGGGCTGGGGGGGAGAGGAGGGAGGGGGAGGGTGCAGCACTGTGTTGTGGCCTGTCAACAGAAAAGTAACTAAAGAGTTGTTTTGTAAATAGGCCACAGCTCGGACATTCCTCTGTTCACACTCGGATGTAAACAAGACGTGGGATGAGGCTGGTCACTTGTGTTACTGGCAGTCTCTCCACAACAGTAGGGTGGCAGTAATGTTCCAAGGCGTAGGCAAGTCACATGTAGAAACAACTCAAGTGGAGGATTTGCAAAGGCTCCTCCCCTCCGAGTACTAATGTAGGTAGAAGCCTAAAGACTACACATCCATGCATGATCACTGAACCCTGTCCGCCGGCTGTGCAGCTAGATGAAGAATCTCCTCACAATAAATCTTTATTTTCCCCAATTGGAGACTTTTTTTTATAAACTTCTCACTTGGTTTTGTTTGTGTTGTTTACCATTTCTATTACAAGTCATGTGATTAGAAGAGAAAACATGAGTCCCTTTAGGCTCTATACCCAAAAAGGGGAAATACTGTGTGATGCCATAGCATGTCTGTAGCCTTGGTATGAGCTCAGACTGACAGACTGGCACTGCATGCAGGCTCAGCCAGAACAGGAAAGCACTCTTCCTCTATGGACCGGTTTCAAATTCAAGTGAGGTCAAGTGTCAACTAGCCTCTGTCTGTCAATTTCCTGAAAAATAAAGTTTGATGAGTTTGACATTTTACAACTCGACCAATAAACACAATCCACATGATATAACACAAATTTAAATTGTGGTCATAACACTGTGTTAATGTGGCTTAGATCTGTGCCCTGGACCTAGTGGCTTCCAAGGTGTGGCCCGGGGCCCTCCAGGGGGTCTCACAGCAGGTTTGAGCAAAATGAGGAAGAGTTTCACTATCATTTCGCCCTACTATGTCAGCACAATGAGAGCATGCACAAGGAGGACTGTTTTGATTATAGGTTTCACTTTCCCCACTGCTGCTAACACCCCACCTACAGTAAAAAAAACAAAAAAAAAACATTATGCAATTCTATGCGAAATTCTGCAAAACCACAAAAAGTAAACCTCAGATTGAGGTTTCTTGGGATAAAATCTAATTAAATGGGCGTCCGTGGTCTAATGAGGGTGTATCTCGGCGAGGTTTGGACCTCCTGCCTGCACCCACTCTAATCCATATTCCTATGTTGCTCATAAATAAATAAAAGGCAAACTGTGGGGATCAGTGACACTGTTTAGTCCTACAAGTACAGTGACAACGACTTGATTTTCCAGACAGTAGCCTTTTCATTCCCAGCCTGGAGAGACCCAAGGCACGGCCCTTATTATGATTTGATGAAATAACCCCTCTGCCTCCTTTTAGCCCAGCCCTTGCTGAATGTACCCAATGATCATCATGCCACTTTCATACCCTAATGCACTTTCTATACTGAAAACCACGAGTGATCCGGCCCACATGCACCTCCAAACATTTTTTTTTCTGATATTTTAAAGGAGATTTTATTTAGAGGCGGTGCTTGTTGGCTCCAGAGTAGCGTCGTAACGACACTTTTTTTCAATCCCTGTTAAAAGAGTTTGACCAGGGGCAGAGTTGGTGCTGGGGGGTCGCCTAGCCTAGTATTTCCTGGGGGGTGATTGCTGTTTTTTTTCAGCAGATTTTTCTATTTTATTTTTTATTTTATTATTATTATTATTATTTTTCTACTTCTCTGAATATCGTCTCCCTCTGTAAGATTTGATACCCTATCGAGATTTTTCCTTTCAGATCATGAACAAACTATATGTTGGGAATTTAAGTCCTTCGGTCACTGTCGAGGACTTGAAGCAGCTCTTTGGGGAGAGGAAGCTGCCAGTGGCCGACCAGGTCCTACTGAAATCCGGCTATGCTTTTGTGGACTTCCCCGACCAGAACTGGGCCATAAAGGCTATTGAGACTCTTTCTGGTAAGTGTGGATTTGATAACTACACGGGTGATGCTGCGGTGACAGAAAAACCCACAGCGAGTGTAAACTGGGCAGGTTAAAACACACAATAGATTGGGACAGAAATGTGAAATGTTAATAATTGCCTTACCCTGTATTTTTTGCTCGGGACAGTGTTGGGGTTTGCGATCACACCAGTGCCATCAGAGTTTAGATGATCGCTCAGTCACCATGGTCAAACAAAAATTGGGTAAATTATAGATCATAGGACACACTCAGGGCTTTACTGCCCGTATGCCTAAAGAAAACACGACTCGTCGTAACGCAATTAACGCGCATAATAACCTATATTTTGGAGATTCCGATACTGTGGGGCGCTACTTTGCAATCACCCACTGGAATGTATGGGATGGTCTGATGGTTCGGGTAGGCATAATTATTTTTCACTTATTTTTTATCTTGATTTTATTGAAAAGAGCAGACCAAAGGAACCGGAAAAAACTTGTCAAAACCATGTTCCTATGATGTCTGGGTATGTTTTTACGAGGTGTCTTGGAGGTGGGTGATGGGGGTCCGGAGGAAAGAGCTAATAAACAGGTAGCTGAGGGGGGACGAGGTGAGACGCCAATTCCGTGCTGCGCCAGGCCACTTATACACATAATAGTAGTAACGAAAACCATGTTCAAGCTCGTTGTGCAGCACGGATATCACCCCGGCTTTATCAACACGGAGAAAGACCTACCTACATAAGAGTACAAGTCATTCTTCTTTCAAACCCTCTCTTCTTTGATCTTGCATTCTTTACTGAGAGGGGGAAAAAAAATACCCCTCATTGCAATGAGGGTTGTGGGAGTGGAAAGCATGGCTGCCCATTTCCCCCATACTATATAAGCTTATCATGCTTCATTTTGGCGCCGATTTCCTGAAATGTGATTCACAAAATGTCACACGGCGAACATTTTAATCAAACCATACCCACTTTATCCACCGCAATACGCGTGACACGTCCATTTAAAGTTGTTTTTAAGGGGTTACTGTTGCATATTGAATGGTGAGGCACCTACTTGTGAAGTGATTCAAAGTGTTGCTGTAGGCCTACCGGTCATGTCAGCTTGTATTGTTACTTTCATGATGGAGCTAATGTTACACTATCAATTTTCGTCCCTACAGGTAAAGTTGAATTACACGGAAAGGTGATAGAGGTAGACTACTCTGTTCCCAAAAAACTAAGGTAGGCCTAATGGATGTATCTGACACAAACACACACACGCACGCACACATACAAACACGCACACACACACACACACACACACACACACACACACACACACACACATACATTTTGTCATACACGTATATTTTTGTCCCATGGCACGCTTTGACCTGTAGGCTTCCGCTGTGAAATGTAGGGGGAGTTTTCCCTCTTCACCGGGCTTCAGCGTGTGTTTCTGCAGGCAAATCAATCTTTTATTATCTGGCTTTGGAAATGTAGTGAAATTCAGATTTTAAAAATAATCAGTATGTGCCCTAACATCCGCAGAACACGCGTAGCCCATAGCCATCGCGTGATCTGCATTTAGGCCTATCCCAATTTTTCAATATGGACACGGACACACACACACACACACACACACACACACACACACACACACACTGTGCATACACTAAATTAGTGTATCCGAGATTCATAGCTTGGATCTCCTATATGAGCTAACTTTACACGAGGCTACAATTCATAATTCCCCCCCCCCCCTAGGCCATTTATAGCCAATATGAGTATGCAGGAAACTTTGATTTCATTATTGACTATAACACTGCAATGTACTATGAGTTGCATACTAATCAAATGGGCCTTTCCTTTGGTTAGTGTGCGTATGCGTGTGTGTGTATGTGTGTCAGAGATTGAGTGTGTGTGTGAGAGAGCGAGAGGAGGAGAGGTGAAGGTTGTCAGCTAATCTATGAGTCAACCAAAAACTCTACAATCCCACTTTTCTTCTATATCACGGCCCATCCTGCACGCGCAGCCTGCAGCCTACAAGCATTCAGCAGCTTCTGATTGATTGAAATAATAATAAAACCCTTAAGCATTTGCCTGTGCGTAATGGCGAAAAAACATATTATCCCTCGATGGTGGCAGTTGATATCTGCTCCCTCTACACATATAGACCTGCCTCTTTTCATAACAATGCCTTTGGGTGTAGGAAAGAGTACATTGCGTGACAAAAAGGTAAATATTCAAGCCCCTTGTGGAGGAACACGTGACCCTTGCTTTATGCGCCTCCAGCCCAGTCCTCCCCCTCTAGTGCAGGCTAGACTTCCCTGCATACAGCTCTCGCCTGTTTGCTGTGCCACACTGAACAAAAAGATCAATTTAAAATACTAAATGATGTTATTTGCTGTACTTTGACTCGATTTTGAGGTATTCTGTAGGCTGCGTGGAGTGGGGCGCAACATGGTGTAAGCCTGCGCCACTCCCCACAGCAATGCGCACGTAGGCCATGGAAATGTTGGAGAGCCTCATAATGGCTGCCATGATGGCCCTGCACTGCACGACTACAGGGGGAAATCAAATGAATCAAACGGCCATACATGTGGCTGCGTGTGTGCAGTCAGCACTTTGTAGGCCTGTGTGAGCTGCATGCGTGTTGAAAAGGGCCTTAGCGTGATCTTCGCCACGGTTGAGTTAGTTCAGTCGAAATGTCTATATTCAATGACGCCTACAGGTGTTCATTTTGAAATGCACAGAGAATCTGTGAAATTGGGCGAAATTACACGTGTAGGTGCAGCCCACGTAGAAAAGGCCTGTATGTGTGTGAGTTTGCCCAGAGGGCACTGCGAAAAAATGAGCTCTGTTATGCAGTTTTATTTGATATTGTCCAAAAAAATATTTGTTCAAATCGTTTTTGTAGTGATAACGTTTTTCCACGTTCAGGCTTGAAATTGTGGTGAGTGCTGCAAAAGGCTTGTCAGCTATTGTTCACATTTAGCCCTCATAGAGAAGTGGAGTTGTTTTGTTGTCCTTTATTGCAGAAATATTTACATTGATTTAGAATGGACTGTTTAAAAAGCGTCTTTTTTGTCCCTCGACGTGGGATATAATTGTCTTAAATTTTAGAAGTCTAGTTGATGCAAGATTAGATGTGTGATTCTGATTAATAGCTATCAAATGTATCCATGCTGCTCTAGCTGCTAACATAAAAAAAATGAAATTCATAATTGATAATTGTGACTCATGTAGGTCTACTCATAGAAATTATATTTCCTCTCTGTGTTTGCTCTATTAATCTAATATTATATCACCCATTCTTGCATTTAAATAATAATGGTCATTATTATAGGTATGCTTAGCTGGTTTTGGTGTAAAATATACGTCATTACTATAGGGAAGTCATAGCTGAACATAGCATGAGGAATGAACCAATCATCAGTTTGGGTTTTCTCAGTCAGGAAGCTCTGTGTAAGCTCAGGTTTCAGTCTCATCTTGAGGCCTGCTGCCACTTCTTGCTTTTTGTCAGGCTGCTGCAGATTTCACTGGCGTTTGTTGTGTGTGAAGTCTGCTGTTTGTTTTTTAGTTGTGTTTTGTTGTGTAATGTCTTATGCAGTGTGCTGATAGGTATGGTGGAATTGACAATTAAATTATCTCTATTTTTAGGTAAAGAATTGTGATTGATTCTGATACTGTCTGCGTAATTACATTTACTAATGAACTTATATTCTGGAAAGAACTGGGCCTTTTAAGTGCAATTACTGGACAAAGATATTAACTGTTGTGATTTTGATATCCTAATTTTGATTTTAATGTTATTGAAATGACAGTTATTTTACATTTTGAAATATTAAATTGATTCAAAATCATCATCTTGCATATGTTACTACTATTACTTTGGATTCATTTTAAAAAGCAGTAAACTAGCTTTTTGATTTAATTTGTAAAAGCTTTTGAAGCTTCTTTTCTCAGTAAATGCAGAATAATTAAGTTCACATTATCAATCATGTTCCAAATATATGTTTTAAATTATAAGGAATATTTTTTATCAAAATTTATTGATATGATTATGAGATCAGTGTTATAATAATGTAGGTTACTAAATATAGGTTTTATCTGGATTTTAGTATTGTGATCTCATTCAAAATTACTTGCATATTTTGATATTTGCGAGTAAAACCTAAAATTAAATGTTTGGCATATGTAATTTAATTGTCATAATCATCTGACCTTCTTGCATAATTGCAGGTGTAAGATATAAACTATTACATCTTCTGATTTGCTGAAATAATCAATACCAAAGAACACACTTACACTAGAGAAAATAAATTAAATCTTTGGTGGCAGTTGTATGTAGAATGATTATGAATAATTCCTCAATTTATATTGGCTAAATTTCAATAGAATATGCATTGTTTGACATATTCTGAAAGAGATTTCTCACACTAAAGACCGAACAGTATAACTGTGAATGTAATATTCAATGTAATGAGTTTGAGAATGAAATTGAGTTTGTTAGCCTAAAGGTAATTATTCCTGATGTATTTTTGCTGCTGTATTTTATTAATGATGATTTACGCTGCCACCAGAAATCAGAAATTGTTTAAACAAGTTTTCTTCTTCTTCAATAACACGGTTACATCACCTGCTGCACGTTCCGTTTTCATCTTTTGAGTTGAAATTTCTTGAAGTTTTAAAAGGACATTTCTGAGTCTCTGCCAGTGCAACACAGTGTGACAGATGTATTTTGAATTGTTATAATTGTTCAAGAGGAAGCAGAATATAACTTGGTGTTAACTGATGTTGCTGCTACATAAATGATATGCAGCGTTGATTGACTAGAGGACAGGTGGAGGAGGTGTGGAAGAGACAGATCAACAAGTATTATTAGGTATGTGAAGAGAGTTTTATGTCACTTCAGTCGTTGTGGAATAGGCTACACATTTAAATCTGTGTTCCTGAATATTGCACACTTGATTGGTTATGTGCCTTGCTGTTGTAGGTGACAAAGCCAGACTTTCCTCATTCAAATTATCTCTCTATACCTTTGACTTAACCTGGCATGATTATATGCTAAAGTAAACAATTGTTGAACATAGAATTGAATGGAATCTAGTAACTAACTGTTGCATCACATGCCAGTAAGTTTTATTACAATGAACATAGGTTGAACTGTCTTGTGCTATTCACATGAATATAAGTTTATAGTGTAATGAAGTGAAACATAGTTTGATGAAGCTAAATTGACTACTAGACCTGTTTGTTCCAAAAGGGGTATATACCAAGACATGGGTGTAAACATCTGCATTGCACCACAGTGCACATGCAGATGTGTGTTGGGTTTGTCAATGCACACTGAGTCATAACAGCGAAATACGATAGCCATCAGTTGATCCACTCCGAATCCATTAATACTCCCCAGTTGATCCTGGGTGTGGGGGAGCTCTCCGAATCAGGCTCCGGTTTTGTCCGGAGTGATAGCAGGAGGCACTGCACTGCTCCTCTCCCAGCCTCTATCCGCTGCTCCCTCCTCCTGACTCCTAATGTCTCCCTTCACCTGTCTGTGAGGAGGGCTCGCTCATTTTCACAGAGCACAAAAAGGGACACGCTTTGTGGACCGAGGGGAACAGATGAGGCTGTATGCCTGAGGTGTCCCTCAAGAATGTTCATTTTCTGCCCTAAAGAGCTTTGCTGTTGTTTGTTTAACTCGCCGTTGGTCTGCCTCAGGCTTTGGACTCAGGAAGGGGGGGTGGGGGGGGGGGGCGTTTAATGTGATGCATCTCTGACCGATCCCTTCTGCTGTGCAGTAATGCTCATAAGAGGTGAAAACATACAGCAGTAAACGAAATATATTTGCATTAGCACTTCCAGGAATAATCAAAGTGGTAATGACTGTTTATTTGTCATGTGCCAGATATAGGTTTGTAATCGAGTGTGTTCAAGCCCCTACGTTCTCATTTCAGTCTTTCTCCAGCAGTGCTAAATTTGTATAACATTTATTCCTTTCTCACAAAAGCGGAGTAGTGTATTTTTCTCTTGAAGTGATAACAGCCTTGCTAGTGCAACAGTGTACATAGCTTAGGGGAACGGCGGGATTAGATATAAGAGAATTGTAAATTCATTGTGTGTCTATCAGACCTGTGGAATCGCTGTTCAAGCTCTTTGAGTTGGAATCTCCTTTCACAGACACTTGAATGTACATCGCAGCAGCAGCAGCAACAATAGAGTATCTCTGTGGCAAGCTGTCATTCCACCCCAACCTGTTGCATGACTAATGAGTGTTACCATGCAGTAACGTATTATACGTTACTGCATGGTAACACTCATTAGAACCAGGAATTCACCAGAAATTCACCAGGAATGAAGTAGTCAGCCTGATGGCTTTGGGACAGCGGTGACTAGGTGTGGAAGGTGTGGCTGGTTTTAGAGGAATTCCTCTGACTTGAGGTTCTGAGTGTCCTCTTTTAGTGCAAATATGAAGCAGGACCATTCACTGCTTGCTTATGGCCGGCTGGAGATGGTTTCACCTGAAGAGAAGTGACAGAATTGGAGCAGCAATTCCTGATGTGCTTGGTCAGTGACAGATAGCAGTTTCGGCTGAGGAGCACCATTCAGCCAGTAGGACACGTAGTTGGAACGGTTGCTCCTGTCTGTGTGTTTTTTAGATGTGACCTCACCGTTACTTCTCACTATTTATTATTATTGAATGATAAGAGCGATGGAAAGATAGCCCATAGCAGGAAAAAAAAAACTTAGCATAAAGTCTCATTGAACTGAGCCAGTGGGGTCATTTTTATTCTGATATTGAACTGTAGAAGTCCGCGAGAGGATTTGTCACCGATGTTATATTGTGTTTGGTCGGTCGGATATCTCTCCTGTTTGTACAAAAAAAAATGTGTCATCAGTCTAACTACTGTAATCCTCACCATCCTTCTCCTCTGCAAGGACCATCACTGTTTTGATCATTTTGTCTAGTTTTGTAAGATTTATGATGTTTGAGGATGCTGTTTTGCTAAGTAGGGTTTGATGAATTGCTGGAATTTTAAATGTGCTGCATGTGAATATTTAATGAATATTAAATCATTATTATGAGTAGCGCAGTTTGTACCCAAGTTCTTTTTTGGGTAAGTAATTTGAAGTGTAACAGCTGCTCCGTCTCTCTCTCTCTCTCACCCTCTCCCTCCATCTCTATGTCCCTCTGCTTCTCAGTCTGTCTCTCTTGTGTTAGTGTGTGTGTGTGTGTGTGTGTGTGTGTGTGTGCGGCTTGTGCATGTAGGGGGGGTTGCGTTCACATGCAGCTTGAGGAAGACACTGGAAAGAGAGAAAGGCTGTGGCGAATCCCAGCTGAAGGCATTGCTGCATGCCGGATGTAAAGTTTAGTGTTTCTCACCCCCTCAGCACTCAGTATGCCAGTGACATGGTATTCCCAGTGGGCACCCAAGGGTGTGTCTCCACGCAAGGGTGGGCAGCTGAGACACAGGTGGTAATTCTCACACAGGCAGACCTTGTCCCTGTCCCATATCAACGCCATATAACCCACTACCCGTGCGGAAATATGGAGCTCTGATGGGTCTTGAACAGGTGAAATGAATATGGCAAAAACATCCGACGAGCCTATCAGAGGGCGACAGCGAGCGAGCCAACGCCCGTAACGCTCGCCCGCAGCCAATCCTGCGCAAGCGGGTCGAGTTGTTAGGGATAGAAGGTGTGGATGTGAGATTTATGAAGAGGCCTTGACCGGCCTGACAGAGGAGCCCTCAGTATGTTCATAGGTTGTCCTTACCGCTCGGCGACACTGGCGTAGAGCCTCGATTTGGGAATGCTGTTGGCCTGAAGCGTCTCCCGGTCCAATCGCCTTCCTCATCTGTTCTTTCAGACTTTTGCCACGGCCATGTCTCAAAAAGTCTTTTACCTTGTGTGTCACATTAAAAGGAACATATTTGGTGTAAAAATGAAATTATGAAAATATATGCATTCGCCTGTTTACACACCCAGTTTCCCACGTGGATGTGTAAATGTTTTTTGATATTGGCTTTCTGATATTAGCTTTCCATGCTGCAGTAAATGTCGTAACACATAGGTGAGCGTGCTTAAATGGGAGAAAGAGACAGACTGAAACTGTCATTGTTGGTGTGTTTGTGTGTGTGTCTCTGTGTGTGTGTGTGTGTGTGTGTCCATGTGTGTTTACATTCAGGTAGCTCTGTATTCAGTTCCAACTGTTCCAGGTTGGGTTATTCTCCGCGTTGCTATGGGAACCAGATTTGAGTGTTGTGCTTAGTTATAGGAGGCAACCTTAAAGTAGGGTTGTCAAAAGTATCGATACTTCGATAAGTATCGATACTAAAAATTTGAAACTGATACAATACTCATTTGCAACAGTATCGATACCAGCAGTGCTTTCTCTTAATGAAAAATCAAACATATTATTTCTCCGCCTCCACTAGCCACACACACACACACACACCCTGCCCACAGCCCCTCCTCTCACTAGTAGCAGTCAGCTGGGTTGTTGTGCTACAGAGTGGTGCCGACGAAGGAGGGTAACACGTCAAACTTGGCGAAGCACCTTAAGGGCCGACACGCCAGTCTATATAAAGAATTTCGAGAGGTTAGCGAAAGCTCCCGTTTCAACATCACTGAAGCATTAAATATTTATCATCAACGTTAACGTACCCTGCACATCATCCGTTTTAGTTTAGCTAGCAAACCAAATGTTAGCTACAGAGCTAGCTAATGTTATCAAGTAGGTTTGCCAGATGCCCGGTTTTCGACCGGACTGTCCGGTTTTCAGATGCATTGTCCGGGCCCGGTCAGAAGGCTCGACCGGACGTTGAAATGTCCGATTAAAATCATTCTGTCAATAATAATCCACTAACTCTAGCCCTGCTGATTTTTCCCTATCATTGGTGGGTATCTGTTGCTTCAACAAGCTAAAAGTGTTCTGATAGGCTGATGACTAGAGCAGGGTAATCTGCCGTGTAAGTGCAAAGTTTTATCGGGCCTACATTATGGAGAAGCGTGCGTCTGTCTGTCTGTCCGTCCATCTGTCTCGTTTGCACCGGGATTTCCCCCGTGTTGTCGGATATTAAGGGACTGGTTTGGGTCTGTGTCTGTGTTTTTTTGCTTAGTTGCTTACAGTCTGTGCTGCAGAGGCCAGGAGGCAATATGATGTTTCGCATGCTTGTGCAGTATAAGCTCACTCCCCTCAATAAAAAAGAGCAAATCATGACGGCGATCGACACCTGTCAATCAAAAATGTGTTGTTTGATCTCAGACAACTTTAAAATATTGTTTTCATGTTAAAATTATATTTTAACATATAACAATATTTAAAAAAAAAAGATTGAAAATTCATTTTCCCCCCTGTGGTATCAAAAATGGTATCGCATATCGATATTTTCCTGTGTATTGTATCGAAGTTAGAAATTCTAGTATCGTGACAACCCTAGCTTAAAGTACGATGGGTTTCAGAATATGAGCCCAAAGCCCTCTGGAGAAAAAAGGACAACACACAAGCTGCAAAAAGGAAAGTTATGTCTCTCTTATCCAGCCTTTACAGAAAATAATCTGAGCTGACTGCATTCGCCACCCTGGGTTTCACCTTACAAGTTGTCATTATAATATCTTTTGATAGCGTTTTCACAATCCTATGATTACAGTTTAAGGTTGTTGTGAACTGCTGTGAGTTTAGGGACCCTGTAATTTCCCTCCATTCCCAGGAGAGTGGAGACTGCCCACCCGTTAGCTGCGAGCGCCGCTCTGTAGTGCTGTCTTGTCTCGGCGGCTCACGCTATGGGAGGTGCAGTGGTCAGAGTGCTGATTTTATATGACAGTGAATACATATCTCAGTAAGGTGTCTCAATAAAAATGCCTCTTGAATTTAATGTTATCTCTTCATTGAAACGCTCAGGTACTCATTTTCTTTCCACAAGTTAGTCAGGGAAAACTGCCGAGTGGGCTGCCCATCTATGTCACAGCCTCAACCCTTTCCTGACCTCTCTTATTCATAAACCCACTCAGAGCCACCGTTTCCATCCTCTTCCATATGTATGGAATGGAAACGCAGGGAAAATCCCCTGCAGAACAAATCATCTACAGTAAGGTCCGCACAGCTGAGCCTCCAACACAAGTACAGTGAGCCAGAGTACAGTCTGCGCATTGTGTTTCCTCTTGTTTCACTCTGCTTCTGACAGAAGAGGAAGACCTGGGTAGGACTTCCGAGTCAAAGAGGCAGAGTCAGAGAGACGTGCGTGCGTGTGCGTATTTGTCTAGTATATCAAATCCGCATGTTTGTGCTTGTCATTCTGTGTTTTTCTCTGCGTCTGTGTCTCTGTACTTGTGTGGGTGGGAATGAGCACTGCTGATAGAGGGCAGTATTTCTACCCCTTGGCTGGCAGGCTGTGCTACAGGCTCGGAGAGCTGGGGCTGCTGGTGGCTCCAAGTGGCTTCGCCCCTCTCTCAGCGGACTCTGACGGGTCTGACCACAAAAACTAGGATTGCTGATTGTGGGTTTCAGAGCTGACAGAAATGGAAACCATCTATATTTTCACATCGACCCCGTATCTTTCACTCTTCTGTCCTATCATCTGACTTCACTCCCTCCACGGTTGCCTACCTTCTCTTGCAGTCTCTTTACTGTAATGCACTGTACTGTGTAACGCTGCCGTCATTCTCGCTGCTGGACAGTGAGTGCATTAAAGAGAATCACTCTGATAGAGATCCAGCCTCGTGACTGGTAGTTAGATGCTGAGATGTAATTTATTAGAGGAATATCCCCGCCTACAGTGAGCAGGATACATTTCTAGAGACACAGATCATGGCCCTGTTGTGGTAAACACATCATTATCTGAAATATGTGCAATGTGAATTGGCTACTGCATGATTTATTTCTGTCTTTTTAAGTGGAAAAATATTTTTTTGCTCTTTTAACCATGTATTATCTTCATCTCAGTTGCATGATAGAGCGAGCGCACTAACACATTCAAGTTAACGAAGTACTGAGAGATTTGTTTGCATTTATCTGACTTCAAAAAGGCTCTTTCTGTTCTGTTCTATTCTATTCTATTCTATTCTGTTCTATTCTGTTCTATCCACAGGACCGTTTTACAACCGTCCACAAAGGCAGCCCTTCTCATGTTTTACAGCATAGAGCTGTGGTTGTCTCTGTAGGCTTTCCTTGAGTTTCAGTTGAAGCAGCGTTTAGTGTTTGGCAGTTGTGATATGCCATAAAGCCTGTTGTTTTAAACAGCTGTGCTTGATCCTGTCTATGATTTGCTGAGCCCAGAGATGAGTCGTGTAGTGTGGGCCAGGCAGGTGCTAGAGAGCAGAACGGCTCCATCCGCCTCCCTGCCAAGTGACCTAGCACATGCCAATACCCAGTCAGTCAGAGAGAGAGAGAGAGAGAGAGCAAGAGTGAGAAAGAGAGAGCGAGTGTGTGCGTGTGTGTGAAAGAGAACGATAGTGAGAAAGCAATGGAAAGAGAGAGGGAGAGAGAGGGGAATAGAGAGGTGCAGTCTGCTTAGCATATACAGCATCGCTATATCTCAGTGCCTCAAGAGAGAAACCCTATGGGAGCCTCTTGATTTTTATCACACCAAACGTCAGGTTGCGGAGAGCAGAGTGTTTTCATACAGCAGCCGCAGAGAGCTGCACATATAGAGCTGTGAGCAGAACATGAAAAAAACTGTTTGTAAAGAGTTGCTGCCTTGTTGACCGTCGGTTCATATTTCCCTGGAGAGGAGGATGTATTCAATGTCGTATTGTGAAGTGTTCAATCTGTGCAAGTCATACTGGTTTCTCCATGCTTGGTATTTCCTATGGGTACAGTAGCAGCTGTGCTGGTGTTCTACTGTACATGGAGAGCATTGGCTCACTCTTCAGGTTATGAAGCTATTGCAAACCATATTGTTTCAGCGTAGTTATGTTCCCATCTATAAATGCACTCTGTGCCTAAGCAACACCCACTGGTAATGGTGATGCTGTCAAAAGTACAAGCAAGTTGCTAGGATACCAGCTGATTGATTGATTGGGCATGTGTGTTAAGCATTGTGTTCTCAATACTTCTTATTGCCATCTGTCTTCAGGATTCACCAAAATGCTGGCTCTTCAGCCAACAATGCAGCACAATGGCCTTACACACGCTAACAACATTATGACACTGATTAATGCATTACCCATCCCTGTCAGATTCAATGAAGCACACATTGACACAAATCCAATTAAAACCAAAGTGTGTACCCACTGTAGAGCATGATCCTGTAAAAATCTAAAGGCAAAACCTGGGCATCTTCAGCTCACCGGGTTAGTAAATATTTGATGTTGAAGCAGCCATGCATGTGTTCTTGCGGGTGGGGATGCGAAAGTTAATGGGGTCT
The DNA here is from genome assembly GCF_048128805.1 of Centroberyx gerrardi. NCBI lineage: Eukaryota > Metazoa > Chordata > Actinopteri > Beryciformes > Berycidae > Centroberyx > Centroberyx gerrardi. The sequence continues at coordinate 13,790,810 of NC_136006.1, read as the reverse complement.
TTGCTTCTGGTGCATAGTAAGATCAAAACAACTCATTTTGTTTTTTCCACGCAGTACAGAACAGCAGCACACTCACTCTGCGCCTGCTGAAGAGATTTTCATTTTGATTAATGGTGAATTCCACAAGATGCAGCTCGCACGATGATTTCGATTCACCTCCTCACTCTAGGGACTGTCACACTCTCTCTTTCCACTGCAGCGTTTGGTGCCTCTCCACCCCCCACCCCCCATGTGCATGTTTTGTGTCAGCGGGCCATGTGAAACCTAGATTGCATGCGCTCTCTCTCTCCAACTCACAATGTCACTTCTCCCCTGGCACAGCGTGGTATTACAGAGTGAGACCGGTTCTGTGTAAGCATGGAGGGGGAGTAAATAGTGTTCAACTGTATGTTATGTACTGTAAGCTAAATGTGAGCCACCCTATCATATAGTGTAACAGAGCCAGCCAGTTTATTCTTAGTAGAGTTGTGGTTACCGCTATTGGAATTCTCTGACAGCAATAGACGTCTGTGTATGCATGTGTCTTTATGTCCTTGTGTGTGTGTGTGTGTGTGTGTGTGTGTGTGCGTAGCGCCTGTGTGTGCCTGCCATTCCCCAAGCGGGAGGCAACAGTTCAGAGCTAGTTGCTAAGCTGGTTTTGTTTTAAGTGGTGTGAGTAGTGACTCCAGTCAGCCCAGTTTCCAGTCTCTTGACGTTGTGGAGAAATAAATTACAGAGATATAGAATGACAAGCTTCAAAGCCGAGCTTGATGTCAAAGAGACAGCGGTATGGATGTGGAGTGACTGAAGATAGTACATCAAATATGCTACACTTGAAGAACAATCTTATTCAACAGGACTTGTGTTTGTTCTTCCTTTCGTCAAGTGTAATTGTTCCTCCTTTGATGGACGTGCGGCTCTCAGGTGATCTCAGGTGTTCGTTTGTGGAGGATTTACAGTATCGCTGCTTCCTCCCCATCGCCACATAGCGTCAAAGCTGGTGTGTCCCTGCGCTCACGGCCCAGGTCCACACACACACACAGACAGACAGGCAGGCTCGGATTTGATCCAGTGCCAGTGAAAATAACGGAAATGCCACCAGACAAAATGCTGCACTGGTTCACTTCTCAAAACACTGGCCAGTTCTCCTACACTGTTGTTGTCTTTATAACATGGAATAATTACAGAATGTTATATAATTACAGAACGTTAAATAATTACAGAATATTACAGAACGGCTGAATCATTACTCATCTTTCGCCAGAGACTGAAGACTCATCTCTTCAGGTTACACCTGGACCCCACTTGAATTAACCTATCATGTAACAATATTCCTCCCCTTCTACTCTTATTTAAAAAAACACTCTGATTCTACAAATGCTACTTATTCCTATTAAAGGCTTAGCTGATGAAGACTGTGATATACAGTTAGTTTTGACTACTGTTGACAAAATGCACTTATTGTAAGTAGCTTTGGACAAAAGCATCTGCTAAATGACGTGATGTAATGTAATTAAATTTACAAACTACTAACAATAGCTTTTTGATGATGAGGTCCTTTTATAATGTGTGGTTTTTATTAGCATTTTGTTTGTCCCGGGCCTTGACATTGACTCAGTGGTTTTCTGAGAGGTTGTTGTAGCTGTCTTAAAGAATGAGCAGCCAGGTTTTCAGGTCAGCCCTCACTGCTAATAGCCCTTCCACTTAAACAGGGTATTTGTTAAAGAGGGGAACCAGCGTCATATGTTGTCTGCCAGGAATGATGAAAGCAGCCGGCCTGTAAATGCTTGCAGATTTGTTTCAGTGTTCCTGTGTGGTGGAGAGTTGTAAGCAGACAGCCAGAGCAGGGCTGGAAACAGTTGCTAAATTAGAAGACTGCACCCTTCAATGTCCCCTCTCACAAATCACAGCCCTTCCTTCATTGTGATTGCTCTATTGATCATGACGTGGTTCTGAACTCGAGCATCTTTTCCCTTACGCTGTGTGCATTTACCAACAGCAGCAAAGTTGGAAGGAGGTTATGATTTCACCCCTGTCTGTTTATGTTTGTTAGAAAGTTACAAAAATGGATTTAGCTGAAATTTGAAGGTCCAAGGACCAGTTGATCAGAGTTTGGTGGTGATCCGGACCTGGGATTTCTGCTATTAGACGATTATCATTTTTTAACCACAACCACTATGCTGAGTTCATGTGCTGGCGGCAAGGTCCGACATCCAGGACTTCCAAGTCAGCTGCTAAACAGCGTTGCATTCAAGTGCTATTTTCTCAGAAAATAAAACCCAGAAGACAAACAACAAACAAACATAAACCGTTTCGGAGACCGCAGCTTTGCAAGTTGAAGGATTGCTCAGCGTTGGCGGAGGTTTGGGCTCTACCAAGTGCCTTCTAGTCACATACAAGATGTAGAGGTACCAACAACAAACCTTTCCCCCAGGCCTTTCCACCATAACCATAATTCTCTCTCTCCTTCTCTGTCTCACTTTAAATGCTGCCCACACAACAGGCATTTCCATCCGCTCTCCTCTGCTGTGTGGCTCTGGGCAGACTCCTAACTTGAGATATTGATGTTCAACTCAGGATTTTTACTCGAGTATTTATCGCATATTGATTATGGCTCACACCCTCATGAGCACCTCAGATAATTGAATTAGCCCACATATTGCATGCCCATGCTCCACACACACACACCCACACACACACACACACACACACACACCCTCTAAACTCCAACTACCCCCTCCCCTTCCTTATCCAAATCACCCATTTCCCGTTCCCAGCACCCACCTCCTCCAGTCCCCACTGATCCACACACGCACACACACACACACACACACACACACACACACACACACACACACACACACATACACACATACACACACCTCCACACTAACCTCCAGCCCACTTCCGGTTCCTCCCAAGCCCCCCTGCCTCATTTCGGAGACTAGGTCAGGATTTGGAGCCATTTGAGCCACAGGATTAAACACAGACAGGGATAATGCCACTTCAGCCACTTGTGAGTCACGTGACACAAGATGATCTAAGGTTTTGGGAGGAGCACTATAATGTAATTAATGTATTGGAAGCTCTTATCCATCTAGCTCCGCCCCGCCTACAGCTAGATGCCCATAACTGTTAAAAAAAAAAACCTGTTGTTTTGCAGCCGGTGGCGAGGAAACAAGTGGTAACGAGAAGATTTTTCCACCCTCATCACTTTTTTCTGTCTCTCCATGCTCCTCCTCTGTTGGCAGTAAATTGAATCTGGTCTCTCTACTGCTCAAAAATTGCTATTGATGTAATTTTAACCTCAAACCGTTTTGCACTACCCCCGCCCCCCCAACCCGCACATGTGTGTTATATATAGATAATCCCTCCCACCCTGTTCATCTCTTGATGGCTTATTGGGGTTGCTTCACTCCACTATACCACACTTTACTTCACTCGCTTTTAATCTGCAATTCATTCAATTCATTTAATCTCTTTATCTGTTCTTATTTATAGATTTTTCTTTATTTTCTTAGTTGCATTTTCTTTATTAAGCAGTGTTAATTTATTTGCAATGTTTTCATTTTGTATATACCTCTGGTTTATATAAGGTGTCTTTGAGTATCAAGAAAAGCACTATACAAATAAAATGTATTATTATTAGTAATAGTATTTATTATTATCTATTACTTATTTATTTATGTTTATTAATTAATTTGTGGCTCCAATCCAATGTTCTGTCTATATTTTACGGCTTCTGTTCACATCCATTAGGACACTACACTTATTTTGTTTTGTTTTGATTCAAATTCATATTAAACAGTGGCCTATTCCTTTATCAGCCACGACTGTCCCGTCCCTCAGCAGCATCTCACAGCCTGGTACCGATTCCCGGCCCAGTCTTTAAGAAACGCAGTGTGTTACATTGCACACACACACACCGCTGATCCTGTGGCTCCCGAACGCTTTGTTCTGCCACCGTATGGAGAGCGAGCGCTCCTCAGTGACAGTAGCTGTGATTGGCAGGATGTTTTTAAAATATGCTCCTTGTTGACCGGGCTTGTCAGTGTTTCTGCTTCTCAGAGGGTAAGTCTTCACTCACCTCCTGCCAGTTACACGTTTTCACTTTCTGTTAGGGACTCCACTACAGACAGGGGGAGGAGAGCAGGAAAGAGAAGAGGTAGTGTGTGTGTACGTGTGCGTGAACAAGTAACCTCTCTCTCCAGAGGGAGCTGGAGAGAATAGTGAGACGGGAGGATGAGTGAGAGACAGACTGTGGACGAGCAAGAGAGGGAGAGAGTAACGAGAGAGACAGACAGAAAGACAGGCGGGCGGGCAGACAATCCGAGGGCTTGAGTAATGTTGAGTGGTGTACGTGCGGTATTGATCCAGGTTATCCCTGACGGGACCTACACCTATGGCAGACAGGCTCAGCCTCCCAGCTATAATACCGCACGGTTGGCAGATTAAAGGATGAGACCTAAGGAACATGCTGTACAGCTCAACGTAAAGCTACAGAGCACAGCAATGAGGAGCAGCTAACATCGGACCCACACTGCACCACCGCAGTATGAGCTGGTATCCACCTGTCAGTAGCCCTTAGCACATAGAGCAAGCCTTTGGTGTGTGTGAATGTGTGTGTGTGTGTGTGTGTGTGAGAGAGAGACACAGAGAGAGTATATCTATATGTGTGTGTGTGTGTGTGTGTAGGGGAGGGGGATGTGAAAAGAACGCACACCAGTCGCTATGCGTTAGTGTGTCCACTTGTGTATATATGTGTGTGTGTGTGTGCCTCTGCGTGCATGTGTGTGTCAGCCTGTGGTGTATCCCTGTAGGCTCGCTGTGTGCCTGTCAGTGACAGTGCAGCAGAGTGCTGACTGTGTGCTTTGTGATGGGGACTCAGAGGACTCCTTAGTTTCTGAAGGAGCAGGCTGCTGCTCACTGTGGAGGAGCGGGTGTTTGATGTGTGCAGGACAGGACAGGACAGGACAGTATAGGACAGGACCGGACAGACAGGACAGTGTAGGGCATGACTCTGCATGTCCTCTGGAATCATCCTTGTATTTATTTTTTTGTCTCATGCTTGTGGCTCAGTGGCAAGGGAAGCGGTTGCAGCACCAATGACGTTTTATGTGTAGATGTTCTAAATGCTGGCGTTGCATCTGATTGAACGTTTGCTGCACTTGTGTAAAAAGAAATCCCATTTTGCAAAGGATTGCAAGTTGTGTTTCATGTCCATCACTATAAGCCTTCAATGTTTTTCGTTCTATTTTAGGTTTTGGGTAAACACCGATTTGTTGGTGAGGTTTGCTGCTGTGTGTAGGACTGTTGGCAGGTCTTTGGAAGCTGCCTGCGCTCCACACTGGTGTTTCATTCAGGTTTCGGTGACAAATTCGGTTGATAATCTCAGGAAAGTTGTCATAGCGATAGTTACAGTCAACTGTCTGTCACAGTTTCTGTCCCAGCCGTTCTGTCAGTGTAGCATCCTTGATGAGGCAGGGCATCCCATATGGTTCCTACTAGTCATTAACATTTATAAAGCTCCCCACTGCAGCGTAAGCAACTGTTTCACACTGCCAAGGCCACCTACTATACTGGTTAGGAAGGAGGTTCAGCGGGGACCTTTATTTGGAAAGAAAGGGGCGACGACAGGGAACGAGAATGATTGGCGCACCAAATGCAAATGTACAGATTTGTTTGAGAATGTGTGAATTCGTGTTGTGTCATGCTGGTGTGCTCAGTAACTGTGTTGCTGCCAACAGTTGTCATTTAAACAGAAATGCATTGTGCCACAGCGATAAGCAAATTGAACATTTTAAAATACTCACTTCATTGGCTGAGGAGCCAGAAAAATTGTTTTGTGTCAGCTGGGTACCCTGTGGCATTTTAGCACCGACTGAAATTAAATGTGATTATTACACCTGAGAACTGAAATTAATTTTACATCTACAGCATTATGCAAATTGCTCTGGACATTTTAAGAGTGCTGCATATGTCTAATCATATTGTGTATGAAAATGCTATATGATTTAATTGCTTGTTTTCTTGCCTTTCATTCTGGCCATATTATCTATCTTTGGGCTTACATGCCCAGTGAAAATCATAACGCTCGATAGAAAGCTGCTTCCTTAGATAGGTAATGATGAGGACCATTCATCTGAAGCAGGATAAACATTTTGCTACTCCGAACCATCCTTAACGCTGTGTGCATCTCAAACGTAAATGACTTGCTTGGACCGAGTTAGTGAAATCAATTGAATCATTCTGAATCAACCTCATCCTCTGCCATTGAATTATTCTGTGGTCCAAGATATCAATCTACTTGATGTTTCTCCGCATCACCAATAGACCATTTCTACGCACTCTGTGTTGAATGCAGTGCCGGATGAACAAACGATGTGAGAGCGTTGCTTATTTACATCTTTCTATTATCCAGCTGAGTGAGTGTTGACAGCAAGAAGCAGGCGGATCTCGACAGGAAGGCTGTAGCTTCCATTAGCAGGGAGCTGCGTGTGTCTACCTGCCTGCTTTTCTGCCTGCTTTCCTGCCTCTGTGCCACAGCCACAGTGAATAGTAATGCGTGAGGAGAAACAGGCAGGCAGGTCAGCCTGCTGCATCCTGATGAGTTCTTACGTACGCGCCGAGGGCCAGCAGGGAAAACAGAGCCCGGCACCTGAGCGCTACACACTGAGATGAGATGGTTAGCAGCACCATGGAGCGCCAGCTTTGTTCACTTTACAGTCTCAGTGTGAAAAATATATGATGAGGGAGAAATGACAAAGAGCATATACGATGTCCATGTTCTGGCTTAGGCTGGTGGGGAATAGATTTGTGATGAATGCAATTCAATGCTGGGATGAATAGAGAGAATTAATGAAATTAAATGTGAAGGTAAGTGTCACTGGTAATGATGGCTATTACCTTGAAAATATTATCATATGCATTGAGTTGAATCAAGGTCTTTAATATTTATTATTATAACTGTTTTGTGCACAGCTCTCTTTTCTCCTCTGGGTTCTTTTTTTACTTGTGGCCTGGGTCAACTTAATTATTGGTAATGATCCTAGTTTTGCACTTAATTCTTAGCAGGCTTATTGTAACGCTAGGAATCAGGTAAGGAGGCTACGCTGGCTATGACTGCCAATTAATTTTTTAGAGTTTCTTTACTATGTTTCTCTTAAACATGGCTCACAGTAAGTGACATTTCAGTTAATTAATCTATTTATATTTAGCCATAATACACTGCATTGGTCTGCACAGAACTTTATCAGAACTTTACTGCATTATAACAATTGTCTGTGTCATCCATAGCTTGTGTTGGACACCATGGGCCAGTGGTTGTGTGCTTTACCTTTCAGCATTGGGTTAACTTGACATGTTGAAGCATGCAACTAATGGTTATGTTTTAAGAAAAATAAAACAAAACTATATGTTATATGTATATAATATGTAATACGTAAGCTGAGGAACTGCTACAGTGTTGAAGTCCTCATGCACATATTTTCTAGCAACAGACCCTTTTGGTTAAAAGACAATGGCAATGGATAGACAGTTGTACCATACAAATTGCTCCGCAACAATTGGATGCACATTAGAGACGTGTTAAAGAGTACTACACAGAAATGGCACTGTGCTCCGTTTTAATCCAGCAATAGAAAGCACAGCGGGAGCGCTGCCAGACTTTGAAAAGAAGAGCAGAGGGACGTCTTCTCACACGAGTACAGTAGGGTCTCCTGAATATTGTTGACTTGTGGCTTCCTCTTGGAGATTTCAGGGCATTTAGGTGCTTAAGAGCTTAAGGGTCAAAGCTGGAAATGCGGTTAATTCAGATTAGACTAGTCTCTGGATGGTGTATAAGGACCACCAGACTATTAGACCAACCCACCCTGACTGACCCATATACCAATCGAACCAGCACTGTTTTCAATATTACACTGAGTAAATCAGAATTGTGTCATTTGCTAAATGCAATAGATGGTGCAGAGGCATCTTGACAACTTGCAGAGCTTTACAGCAACATGCTGACACACTGGTATAAGCACAACTTCACATACAGAGCAATGTAGGTGTATCTGATTGTTAGATGATCACATTATACTACACTAAGCACTGAAGCATTGGACTACACACAAAGAAAGACAGACACAAGAAAAAAACAAGCAGACAGGCTTTGCAATATGAGCGTATAGGTGCATAATCACAAGCCTCCAATGTGATTTATGACCGTAGAGGTTTTAATTTCCTATTTTACCGATATTGTATGGCTGTGATGAAGCCTGTATCACCTTTCATTTTGACAGTCATCCATTCTCTTGTGCGCAATATGAAGTCTTTCATCGGCCTGAGCCTTTGTTTCTGGCCTGACTTGGACTTCCGATATCTATTGTGTCATCAAGCGAGGCCATCTGCTGGAACAAAGCACTTTGTCAACGCACAGATTACAGAGAGGAGAGGAGGGCGGTATAGGAAGCTTTCTGTTTTTCTGCCATTAGACTGATCCATTGATATTACTCACCATCTTATCACAGGGACACAATTGTCTCTTATAATCACCAGCTAATATGTCGCTACACTGCTGCGAAGCAACGGAGGGGCAGTTTATAATCGGACACTTCTGAGAATCAGTCAGCGAGAGAGTTGACAGCCGGATGGAGACAGGAGAGAGGGAATTGACAATTGAGTGGATTAAAAAAAACACGCTTTATCAGTCAGGTGAGGTTTTTTATGGAGGAACAATTAGATGTGAGGTGTTTTGCAGAGGTGACTGTGGTAGCTTGGTGAGGCAGCCTGCCCCGGACAGGCTCGTTGAACTGAAAGGCTATTTGGGATGTCTCTTTATTCTTCCCGAGAGAGCTCCCCCGCTGGGCACAGAACTGCGGGCCTTGTGAGCGCTCTCTGACAGCATGGGCATCTGCACAGAGCCGGGGGGGAAAGGTAAACAACGCTTTTAAAGGCCTCATTAGACAGAATGCTTGAGCAGAGAAGGAAATGTTTAATCACTGGTGCCTTGTGAGTTTCTCTTAAAAGTTTTTTCCCAGTCAAGGAACTCTGAAGGATATCAGACAAAAAAAAAAAAAGAAAAACATGGACTTACTGTGTTCTCTCCTTGTGTTCGTACTGCTATTGACGACTTGGATTTCTTTTGGACTGTTCAATAAGAAAATAATTAAAGATAGTTTAGGCTAGACAAGGTGAGCGGCCATGATGTCCCATAGAACAGCATGAAATGAATTATTTGCACTGACTGAAGATGAAAGAGGTTTTTAATGTCAGACAAGGTTGTTGGAAAAAAAAAATCCGCTTTTAGCCTTGCTCCCTTTCTCGAGGTCAGTACAGCCTGCATAGACCTATATTTCATATAATTCCATTTCATATCAAGTCAATAAATGGCAATTGAATGGAATTCAGCTGTCTCCCGTAATTAAGAGACGATTGAAAATACAAAGCTTAACGAACACTGTCAGGTTCACGGTGATATCTTTGAGTTATACGCCTAATATCTCACCATAAGTTTGACTCGCAGCGTTTTGCAATTGCGGTATATATTTTAAGCCATGCTGTTGGCTACTGCAAAATTACTACACTATATTAATCTAATGTATACCATTTGCGGTGGGATTCTTCCCTGACTGCCCTAGCTATTGACTTCTTGTCCCACCGCTTTTCTCAGCCTCCACCAAAGAGGGTATCATTTAAAAGCCTTCCCCCATTTTGTATTGGCAGACACATGCTCCTTATTCAATTAGGTCTCTCCACATGCAGCCCTGTGATTTATGTATGGTGAATTTCATTTGGAGCTTTTGACAGTGATGATCAGATGTTCATCGTTAGGAACACTGCAAGATGCTGGCGAGGGGTGAATACCCTCTTTCTCACCCCTCTGTCCGCCCGCTCTCAGAGGTTAGAATTCCTACGACTGCTCCGCATGCATGTGCGCATTAGTATGCACGCGTGTGCGCCGACATGGTTTTTTACCTTGTGCAGTGCAGCTGGGTGCAGTAAATATTAGCTTTTCAAATGAACATGGCCACCCTCAGATATTTAAAGGCCAAAATTGAGAGGCTTTCTTTTTTCTCTTGGCAGCCCGCTCCAAACCAACAGCAGACAGCTTGGTTACATTCGACAAACATTAAGTAACCATCGACTTCAGTCTGCATCTTCTACTGCAGTTCATTTTGGGCTTTGGGAAAGCAGGAGGAGGGCTAGCTGAGAAAGGGCGTTGGGTTCACCTTGACTGCAAACAAACAGGAGATATTACCACTGATGCCTGCTGCTTCAGATATTACCACTGGGTTATGCCCCGTCGCTTTGATTATAAAGCAACAAGCTTAGTAACTGTTGCTTGAGGACATACAAGTTGTGGGAATAAATCACGCGTACCCAGACCTGAGCAGTGTGTGTGGAGAGAGACAATAGTGTGTGTGTTGCCAGGTCTGGGTGGTGTGTGTCTTGGGGCCCCTCCCTAAACGCAGGAGACAGACAGACAGACAGACAGACAGACAGACAGACAGGCAGAGAGCAGTGATCTTATGGGCAGCCAGTAGCCACAGGCACGCTGGAAATGAGATCTTGAAGAACTGTTGGGACGCACTGTCACTTTTTCCATGAGATGCCCATTCAGGGCGCTTCCTTCAGCAACAGAGGAGAAATATTTCAGAATGAGAGACAAGCAAGTGACTTTTAGCTTCAGTGAAAGTGTGTGTTAAAGAAATAAAAAAGTGGTCTAGTTTGAAAAGGAAGAGATTCATGTGTTGTGTTGATCTGGTGTTACTGATGTAGTGGATAAAGGAAGCCTGCTGTACACACCAATCTCCACATCTCTGCTCTGCCCTCCAGGCACCCGCTTCAGGAGTGCACCTCACCCCTCTTTCTCTCTCTCTCTCTCTCTCTCTCTCTCTCTCTCTTGCACTCTTGCTCTCGCTCGCTCTCTGTCAATGGATCCTTCTCCAGGGTGCTTATATAAAGGGTACAGAGGACAACACCACTGTTGCTGTGCGCCAGTTCAGCCTCATGCAGTCTAATATTACTGATCAAGGTTAGAGTTGGCACTTGAGAAAAGCAAATCAATTAGCAAAAGCACAATAGAGAACCTGGCCTTCAGAATTCACGGGCTATTTAACCAGACGATGCCGAATGAATGGAGCTTTTATTGTCCATATTCGGCTACCCAGGAAAGTCGACGTTTGGGGCTGTTTTGAGGTTTGGAGTTGGCCTTAAATGCTTTTCTGCCGTTGGCTGCTGTTGGATCGCAGGAGGTTGTTTACTATGTTGAAAACGGTAATGTAGTTTAGTGGTACAGACTGATTTTATGGGTCTATCCTTGTTTGCATATTGGTTGCCAAGAGAGATCTTTCATCAAACCACTCACCAGTAGCCACTTTCAATGACAGAAGGCTTGCAGGCCAGTGTGTGGTAGGATGCATTGAGAATAATCACTTTCCCGTTTTTCTATGTTTTACGGTCTCTTACTCTCAGAGGAAACACATGGGAGAGGCAGGGATGTAGTGGAGGATGAACCCACCTCAACTCAGTTTGCCTGTTGTTTTACTTAAGAAAGAGTTTATCCACCTTTTCAAACTGATATAAATCTTATTCATATGGATTTATCGAATAGATTATAGTCCGTAGAATCATGCTGATGTAATTTGCATGTAAATAGGGTCTTTTCAAGAAACTAAAACATCACAGCAACACTATTTTGAAAATAATGTATTTTGTGATAATATTTGTTGTGTTTTGGTACTGTTTCTGTTGTGGTTGTTCGCCTGATGGTGATCACTGCCAGCGGTTTACAGTTTACCCCCCTTACATTTAACAATACATCCCTGGATGGAGGGAGGGAACGGCAGGAGAGGAGAGAAGGGAGCGGGTCTGTCCCAGATCTGTGTGACGCTGTGTTGCTCTTCTCCCTCTGGGATTTTTTCCTCCAGCAGCACAATTAGAAAGAGTCATTCATTCATGTCCAGCTGCCAGCCCAGTCCTCTGCTCCTCGCTGACAGGAAATTCTGACCTGCGGTCTTCTGCACCCAGACGACTGCAGATTCTGGAGGGCAGAGAGAAAGATGCAAGCCGTAGATGGAGAAATATGTGTTTGTGTGTGTATTGGAGGGAGAGAGAAGAGGGAGATAGAAAGGGAGGTATGTGTGTGTGTTTAACTTTGCACGCACATGTATTATATGCTTGCTTCCGTGTGTTTGTGTGTACCGTGCCGCAACCCCCTGAACTGAGATCCACCTCTCATTATCTCTCTCCCCTCTCCCCTCTCTCCTCCCACACCAGCACTCTCACTCCATTTCTGTACCCCTGTCCTCCAATCTCTCTCTCTCTCCCTCCTCTAATACCTCCTATTCATACGCTGAAATGCTTCTTTAATGGTTATTGGGATTCGGTCCCTCAGCGGTGTGGCTTTTTCTCCGCCAGCCTCTCTGCTTTTTAAATCAGCAGCTCTCATTGCGGAGCTGGGCTCACTCACGTTAATGTAGTTGTTAACAGCTTGTGGTCGCCGGGCGGTTTGTGTGGCTTTGCTCTCTGAGCGGACACGCTCACTTGAGGCAGAGAGGCTGTTTGGTTGCATTGGATCTCAGAGAGGGCAGAGAGGGAGAGTCCTGTCTGTCTGTCTGTCTGTCTGTCTGTCTCCGGGTCTGTCTGAGCCATGGGCTTGTCTCTGTATCAAGTGCAATCCATATGCACAAAGTTGGAATATCCAACACGTACGCGCACACACACGCACACATGCACATGCACACACACACACGCGCACACATGCACACACACACACACACGCACACAAGCACTGTCTGGACAGTATGAGGAGCGGAAGTAACAAAAATGAAATGATTTAAAATATATTTGTTGGAAATGCATGTGAATTAAAAACAAGAGTGATACATTGTCAAGCAATTGGGTAAATCCAAGGATGATTTTTATTAAGATATAAGTGATTTGATTAAAAAATGTTGTCATTTTTGTCATTTATCACCACTTTCTATCATTCATCATTAAAACAACAAAATTGCCATTTATTGTTGAAGGTGAGCAACCTCTAGTCCCTAGAAGGGTGGAACTAACGATAATTAACTGATAAATGTGAGGTGATGAAAATGAATGTGAATTGAAAAACAGCATGATGTAAATGAACGTGAATGGAGCAAGCCAGTGATAAGTTGAAGTGACCTGATAAATTCAAAGGCGATTTGATTAAGTAAGTGGTGATTTAAAATTTTCCATTCATTCATCACTCGCACTACAAAATTGCTATTAAGGTCGTTTAATGTTTGGCTCGAGTCATTTCTCACACTTCTGCTCTCATACCTAAATGTCACTCAAAAGCCACGCTGAAGCTCAGATTGCTCGACTCTCTCCTGTTGCTGTCTGCTGCAGGTTTGTGGAAGGAGGTTTGTCAGTGGGTGTGGTTTTTGATTGTCATTTAGGTAAGAGAGCGGAACTTTATCACCAAGCGATAAACAACCTTGAGGCTGCACCGCTAAACAATAAATAGCAATTTTGTAGTGCAAGTGATGGATGAAAGGAAAATTTTATATCTCAAATTATTTATATTTTTGTCACTTCCACCTTCCTAGGGCTCGCCTTTAAACGATAAATGGCAGTTTTGTTGTTTATATGATAAATGATAAATGCTAAAAATGGTTCGGTTTTCATCAAATCATCTCTACTTTAATCAAGTAGTCTTTGGGTTTGTCGAATCACTTGACGATTCATCATTCAATTTTTCCATTCACAAGCATTTTCAGCACTCTTGTTTTCAGCTCACAACCATTGTCATCAGATCTATTTTTATCATTTCATGTTTTTTTGTGGGGCAGTAGCACTTGTAGGAGGGTGCTGCTGAAAGTCACTAGGTGCTGTGTAATAAACCTCCTTACCTACACACCTGTGTTTCCTCCAGCGGGTCTGTGACAATCCTCTGATTTGGGTTACTGTCCAGCGTGTATGACTGGGACAAATGAGTCGTGGGTGTTATACAATGTAATATAACATAGACTGGTTAAGTACATACAATACAGTCATGAAGGTGACTCTGCATTTCAGCTCTAGTCATGAAAGTTAGGTGGTTTCTCACGTATTGCAGAAACTAGTAACTCTCCCAAATGACTGAGTGTGTGAGTGTGATGCTGCGTATGTGAATGTGTATATGAGTGTGAGTGTCTGCGAGAGTGAAGTTTCAGCTTTCGGCTTAGTTGTAAACACTCTGTCTGTGCCATGTGTTGGTGAGTGTGTTCCTGACCATCAACAGACAACAGACGACTGTAACTCCCAAGTGTGTTTGCATGTGTGTGTGTGTGTGTGTGTGTGTATGTGTGTGTGTGTGTGTTTGTGGTTCAGGTCTGTTAAATCCACTCCCTCTCTGTCTCTCATCTCCGCAGGAGTCGGAAGATCCAGATCCGGAACATTCCCCCTCATCTACAGTGGGAGGTCAGTAGTTTGTGTGTGTGTGTGTGTGTGTGTGTGTGTGATGCCCAGTTGAACATCACCAGGAAGCGCATAAACCAGTTGCCTGGCGATGAGTCACCAGTGGACAAACCTTTATATGTTTTTGTAGACTTAAGTGTTTGTGTGTGTGTGTAAGTGCATGTGTTTGTGTCTGTGTCAAAGCATGTTTCCTACCTAGTGTCTGTGTTTATATCTGTGTCTGAGTCTATGTCTGTGTATCTATATCTATGTCCTTGTGTCTAAGTCTATGTCTGTGTTTGTATCTATTTCTGTGTCTATGTCAGTCTCTATGTCTGTGTCTCTGTTCATGCATGTAACTCTGTGTGTGTGGTGACCCCTCGTTACTGAAGTGTGTGCTAGTCAGTTGCACCACCCACTCTTTTCGTCTCAACACCTCAGTCTGTCAATCAGTCAGTCAGTCAGTCAGTCAGTCAGTCTGTCAGTCAGTCAGTCTGTCAGTCAGTCTCTGACATCAGTGGTAGTGACATGGACAGTCACCCAGGCTTACAGGATGGAGATGTAGCACATAATGTAGTATATGACGTAGTATATGATGTGTAGTATGTATATGACCTAGTATAGGATGTATATGATGTGTATATGATGTAGTATGTATATGTATGTTGTAGTGGTATATGATGCTATGTAAAGCCTGACTGTGATAAAGGGCTATATAAATAAACAGGACTAGACTAAACGAGAGAAAGAGGAGAAGATAGAGTAAATAAAAAATAGCGCTGCTTCTGCTTCCCCAGCTTTTTGTGATTACGATTCCCCTGGCGACTTATAAAGTACAAGAGGTACCAGACCTATGTGTGTGTGTGTGTGTGTGTGTGTGTGTGTGTTCATGTGTGTGTCTTTATGTGTGTGTCAGCATCTATGCTCGCTTCTCTAACTCTCACTTTTGTGTCTTCCCCAGGTTTTGGATGGCCTTCTAGCTCAGTATGGTACTGTAGAAAACGTGGAACAAGGTACAAAAAAAACAAAAACGCTTCTCTTCTCTTCCCTTCTCCTGTTTGCTGCTCGTCTCATCATCTGGCTCAAACCGTTCAATGCACATCATGCGTCTATTTAGCAACACACAGACCTCCCAGTGAGTCAAGTCTCCCTGTGTGACTTGACTTCCTCGTTAACCCTCATCCCACACACCCATTATCTAAACATAACCCATCTCTGCATATAAATCTAGCTTTATCATCCGCCTGTCTGTGTGCATGCATGTGTGTCTTATAAGTTTGACCCAGGGAGACGAGCGTCTGAATGGCATGCAGCCTCCATAATAAGCACTGTGTATTGCCACGGGTCCCCTTGGCCTCAGCATATGGATTGAAGTGGGCAGACATGGCAGACATCCAGTAGTAATGTGTTCGTAGTGTGTGTGTGTGTGTGTGTGTGTTTTTTTATGCCTGTGCGTGTTTGCGTGCGCGCCTGTTTCGGGGAGGTGCATAGCGGTAATGGGGGAGGATACTGTAGGCGCCTGTGGTGAGTCTTGCAGTGTGTGAAGGAGTGTGTGTGTGTGTGTGTGTGTGTACTGTACTCGTGTGTGTAGAGAGGTAGCCAGCACTAGAGTTGTCCCTGAGCTCAATTAGGAACTCTCCACTGTCCACACACACACACACACACGTGCACGAATCGCACACAGGCAGAAACATAGACACAAACACCCACAAACACACACTCTCTCTCACACACACACACACACACACACACACAGACGAGCTGAGCGCCCCTCTGTGCTTCAAGCCAGCCAAGACCAACTACCGCCCACTGTAGTCATGACAGGTGCTAAAAGAGAACCCAGCAGAGAAGTTACTCCGCTCAGAGTTTTCCCAGACTCTGCTATAAAACAGCACACTCCATCTGCACCGCACCAGATACACGGGTAGCGCTTCCTCCTCTGCAATTCTTCTTTATCCGTCAGCCTGTCCCTCCAAACTCTTACAGTCGCGCAGTTATTTGATCAAAGCTTCCCCCGAAAGCCGGCTCGCCCATGTCTGTCCGCCTGAGTTATCTGTCTGCGTCCTTGTCGTCATGTCTGTCCAACTGTCCCTCCTCCCCCCACTCCCGTTCATCTGTTTGCCCGCCCGCCCGCCTGTCACTTTGTCTGCCTGCGGATGTGTCCCGTCTATGCTCTCTGGTTACGGGGTGAGGTTTGGAGGAGTCCCATGTTCTTGTGTGGCATGGTGAGGGCTGCCGGTGGCGGGGCAGGGCGGGCGGGGCGGAGCTGGCTGTGAGCTCTTGGCCCGGGCAGCGTGCCAGGCTCAGCCCACTCACCCTCTCTACGCCAGCTGGAGGCTCTCACTAGTTTTAACCCTTCCAAAGCTCCCGCTCCCGGGCACACACACACACCATTTTTTTTTTTTTTTTCACTGACGGAAAGAGGTGCTCGGCAACTCTAGGTGCTCAGATGACGTTTCCTAATACATGTTTTACTTTTCTGAGTGACACTTTTTAAAAAGAAATCCACTCTAAAACACTTTTATCACTGTTAAAAACCAGCTATTGGCAATGTACCTTGCATTTCTGGGTCCATTTTGTTGTTTGGTGGTGTATGTTCTTTTTAATTTGCGTGGTTATCGAGCCAAATGTTGATGACGTGATGTTGGGATATTTCAAGCACCACTGTAGTAGCAGAACATTTTTCAATTATCTAAAACATCAATGGTAAACATCAGGTTTTCAGTCCCTCAGAATCAAAGAACAAGGGCTTCTTTCTAGAGGCACTGTTTTGCACGTTCAACAATCATACAGGGAGAAATCCATCATAGCAGAGGCAGAGATCAATTTCTCCACTGACAGCAGCTTCAATAGGCCATAATGCAATGCAGCCACAAGTCATGTTTCACTTTGAGTAAGGGGGCACAATAACTTTTTCTCAACTGGAAAACTTTGTTCTCTTGCTGTTGCTATCACTATCACCATCGCTCTTTCCACCTACATGCACTGAATGCAACAAGTTCACACCTGTTCTCTGAGGGTTTGTCGAAAGTCATTCTGGGAAATGTAGGAAATCACTAACTGAAGTAGTGGAGTAGTAGAGGAGGCAGGTTGCAGTAGAGTGGGTACACCAAGAAAAGCAAATTACAACACTTCATCACAAAATAAGGGTGGATTTTTTCTTCAAATCAATTGTTTTTTTTTCTTCAAAATTTGTTTGTTCTCAAAGAGCTCAGAGAGTTCACATCGTCATGGCAACAGCTTCCGCGCGTTGATATTGGTGCGTGGTGAAGTACAAACACTTGCTGACCTGTTTTCATTGACTCCTGAATCTAAACTAGAGAAAAGCTACAAGTCGATTATGAAGGTTAGTTTTAGTCATCACCTCATTTGCATAACGTTATTACATTATGTATTTAGTGCTAGTAACCATTACAATTTTGTTGTTTTTGTTGTCTTTGTTGGATTGGTTTGTAAGTAATAAGTTGTCACAGGAAGTTGCGATGCACCGGTTTCTCAACATGGAAGCTGTTACCATGACGATGTGAAAAGGGCCTATTGGCAGTCCAGCCGGTCTGCTCAGGGTTATAGGGTGCTGGAACCAGGGCCCAGCACCTTTTTGTGATTTGGCTTCCACTTTGTAGTCATAACAAAACATATGCTATTCGGTGGACGCTTTTATCCAAACCACCTTACAGTACAATCTTTTAAAGCACAATTTTGTAACGTGTGGTCCCAATGGGGATCGCACCCCTAACTGTGGCAAGGTTAGCGCTATCCTCTCCCCGCTGTGTGATACATGGCCACCAGGCATCCCAAGGTGTGTTCCCATTGTGCATTGCAGGGAAATACTTTATCACAGATTACTTGCTTTGTTTTGCCTGCCATGTCAAACTTAAATCCGTTATTGTGCAAGCGGCAGAAAGGCTATTGTGTGTAGCAGCTCCCGTCTGTAGAGGCAGCAGCAGGGTCTGGAGGCAAGCCAGTGTGGTGATGGCTATAATGGATTCACACGGACAAGTGTCTCTCTGGGTCGCCACGGGAACCTGGACGCGTGTCTAACTCACCTGCAGCAGGAACAAAGACCTGCTATGTGCACATGGAAATGGCCGAACCATTCTTTATGTTTTTTTTACCCTTTATCTCTCTCTCTTTTTGCACAGTGAACACTGATACAGAAACGGCCGTGGTGAATGTTACGTACGCTACCAAGGAGGAAGCCAAAGTGTAAGCAGCACATATAATGACTTTGTTTGTCTGATGCGTCTGCCAAGGTGTAGGACTTAAAAGTTAGCCAATTAGTTGTTTGCAGATGGTTTAAATCACGGCAGTAGAAACCTGTCCAAAACCTATTACGCTCACTCAGAAACTACTAGAACCTATAAACTGTGGTAGAAGCCCCCGCTTGTATTAATTTACCTATTTATATTATGTATATTGACCTATTGTATATTGTTACTGGTACATACTCTATTTTGTTTGAGAGCAAACAATCATTATGCCTCTTACTTTTGTTTGACTGTTCATATTTCTCCCCTTTCCCTCCTTTTGTATTTCTTCCTGCTCTTCCTCCTCCCTCCTCTTCTTATCTCCATCTTCTCTCCGTTCTTCTTCCTTTTTCTCTGCCCCTGTCCCCTCCTCCTCCTCCTCCTCCTCCTCCTCCTCCACCTTGTGTCCCGTCCCCAGAGCCATTGAGAAGTTGACAGGACACCAGTTTGAGGACTACTCCTTCAAGGTGTCGTATATTCTGGACATGGATGCTGCTCCGCCCCTCCAGGCTCCTCGCATGCGGCGTGGGGGTCGATCGTCCCGGGACCAGGACGGCTCTCAGCCCGGGCCCTCGGGTGGCCTCGGCGGTCCGCGCCTCAAGCAGCATGACTTCCCCCTGCGCATGCTCGTGCCTACCCAGTTTGTGGGAGCCATCATCGGCAAGGAGGGCCTCACCATCAAGAATGTCACCAAACAGACACAGTCCAAGTAAGCGACTAGCAGGACTCTTCTGTGCTCATTCTTTGTTTTTGGTCTGTTTTTTGTGAATGTGTTTTCTGTTTCATTCACATTGAAACAAAAACATTTGACAAAACTTTTTGGCACTGTGTTCTGGCGTTTTTAAAAAATACGCTGATTGACCTGATGGAGACGCTGTAATTTATTGTAAAAAAAACGTGACATCTCAGACACCACTGGTCCGATTTTGATGAAATTTGGAGGGATGATGCATTTTGCACATTTCAAAGAAATGTATCTACAATCAGGCCAATCACGCCAATCATTGGAGTCTGAGATATGACGCATGATAGCCCACAAATTCATCCACAGACACAGACCATTCTCTATCCTAAACAAGCATTGGGTAACATCATTTTTTGGACATGATTAGCCCAAACAATGACTGCATCATGCATGGTGCACAAAATGTTAAGTGTTGCCTTCTATTCGCTGGGATTGCATTTTGCTTTCAGTTTTTTATTTCAATAAGGTGTGAAAATGTGAGAAGCTTTTACAGTCTCTCTGAATACTTCTTTTTTTAACACCCTCCACCTCGACTTAATTTCCTTGACTTCTTTTTAACACCTTCATTTTGTGTCTTTGTGTTCTTTGTTGCTCTGTAGGGCACATGATAAACCTGCTCATTTTAAATCACTACCCTCGTTTTTGTCTCTTTCTCTCTCTCTCTCTCTCTCCCCCTCTCTCTTTCCCTCTCTCCCCCTCTCAGGGTGGACATTCATCGGAAGGAAAATGCAGGTGCAGCAGAAAAGCCCATCACCATCCACTCCACTCCTGAGGGCTGCTCCTCCGCCTGTCGCATGATCCTGGACATCATGCAGAAGGAGGCCAACGAGACCAAGACGTGAGTCCTCGCTTGTACACATGCACAAACATTCACATATACGCACATAAACACATGCGCTTATACTGTACATAGACACACACTCCCACAGGCAGATTAGCCATAATGTCTGCAGGACTATAATCTTATCCTTTAACCTGCCTTGCACACCCTTTAATCTCAGTGTCTATTCTCTATCTTGGACCACTAACACAGTAAACCCAGTGCGCATGACACACTCGGCTAGGCTCACACGTGATCGCAGCTTAGCATTTAAGAGACCAGGCCAACATCGCTAATTGAGCTTGACACTTTTAACAAGACCATGCACCTTTTAAAACTCTATGAGCTTCTGCTAGATCTGAGAATCACCTCCCACCTTTACTGGATAACACCGGTGCCAGTCGTTTAGTTTGCCGCTCTCCTTTATATTATTCCTGCAGTATGAAAAACAGCTTCCACAGACTTGAAAATTGCCCGAGCAAGATAATCCATCCCAGTAAACATGAAGCCTTGATTTGGTTTTGTCAAAGTGTCTCTATTTTATCGTTATTTCACGGAGTGTTTTCATATCAGTGCACGCATTCAGAGACCTCTCACTGGGCCAGGGAATATTTCAGGCTCTGTGATTGGATGAGCGAGGCCGGAGGGCGTGCACGTCAAAATTTTAACATAGGATGTAGACAAACCAATGACTGACATCCTCCGTGATTACGTTGCGCTCTGCTTACTGTCAGTCAGCCACAGGGAGAAATGGAAGCCTCCGCCAGGAAATTATCCCTCAAAAAACATGTTGCCTTATAATCTTTAATGTTTATGTCTTCTTATCTGGGGCGTCTTTTTTAGCAACAGTTAATTTCAAGCTAGGTTTGACAACCGTTTGTATTTTAAAAACAAAGAAAAATTTGTTAAAATTGTTTTATTACATACAGCATGCATTGCAAAATGATTGGGGGAAATGTAAACTAGACACAGACAGTAGTAAATGGGCTGTAGCTCTAAGTGACTCCGGTATTCTCCTTTAAACCTAAAAGCACACTTGGAAAGCAGCAAAAAATTCCTATCCACTTCTACATGCCAGATCAGAAATCATGCTCTCAAAAACCTCCATGGAACGAACGCTAACTCTGGCTTATAAATGAAGAGTTTCGTTCCAAAATGAGATATCTACCATTTAAAACCCACTCTCCCATATTGACTGCTGGCCTGAAAGTTAAGCACATTACAGGTGAGTATTGAAGTTAGTTATCGCTTATAAAATGTTAAATTTTTTGAGGACAGAATCATTAAGGTTTTTCAAATATTGCATAATTAATTTCAGGCACCATTTATTTTCCCAAAATGGATATATAGCATTTTGGAATTAAACCCTTCGAATTCACTGACAACTGCCCCCACCATGCACTAAGACCACACCTGCATGAGTGAACTCGTCACCTTCTACTGCACCACTTGGTTGCCCCACACCCTGTAATTTCACCAGGTCTAACCGGGCCCAACACCCAGTGAAACCCTAACCACCGACTTGGCTTCTGAAGCCACAACACGCTCCTCTTCTCTTACTTGTCCCACACCTCACCCCAAACTAATTTCACCCTACACCACTGATCTACACTAGATTATAACATGCCCTGACCTGATAACGCCCCCCCCCCACCTCCCATCCCCCTCTTCACCACCACCACCACCAAGCATGTGACCCAGCCCTAATCCCCCAGCATCTGGTTTCCCTCCACCCCAAACATAATTCACCCTCCTTTGCCACAACTGTCCCACTCAGCAGAGATGTGGATTGTGCATAAATTGTGTTCCTCGTATCTCTCCCCGCAAAGGAGGATATCAGGAGGCCATCACTTCTCCCACTGCACACTAACACACACACACACACACACACACACACACATACACACATAGACAGCTCATCTCTGACCAGCGACCAACCACTAAACGAAAGGCTCCTGTCTTAACAGAGAGCCCTGTGCTTACAGCAGCACTCCCAGCTGGGCAGCTATCCACATTCCAAACTGTTCATCCCACCACACCAAAACATTCCTCATGCCACATCAGTGACACTCAGCGGAACCTATCCCCTATCGTCTCCCCTAACCTGCGGGTGTGTGTGTGTGTGTGTGTGTGCAGGACGGAGGACATCCCTCTGAAAATCCTGGCCCACAACAGCCTGGTGGGCCGGCTGATTGGGAAGGAGGGCCGCAACCTGAAGAAGATCGAGGAGGAGACAGGGACCAAGATTACCATCTCCTCGTAAGTTATCTCTCCCTCCTCCTCCTCCTCCTCTGTCTTTCTCCTCCACACACGCCCACGGCACTGTGTCTCTACGCTGCATTTCTGCACAGTCATACCGTACCGATCCGCAGCGCCTTAGGAAAACAAAAACACACACGCGAGAGCAATCAAACACTCTCATCTGAGGCCTTTATAATTAGTACAGTGCAGAAATAGCAGCGATTGCATCCCAGAATTATTTTAACGACGATTTGACCTGTTCAGCCGCTGTACAAATAACAGACAGTGATATCACCACACCTTCCTCCTTCAGACCGATGCTCATTAGCCACCCAGCATGTGGTTTCACTTAACTTAGTCAGTTATTACAGACCGAATGCGAAGAGTTGATTACAGCTCCTTCACTCCAGAACACGATATTAGAGGGGCGGTGATTGCACCCCATTTAACGGACCGTGCTCCCCAACCCTCGTTCATTTAGGGCTAATGAATTGCTCTGTCTCCGTACGCCGCGAGGACGTAATGAGCCTTGAGAAAGCTAGAGAGAAGAAGAGAGGATGAGAGAGTCCTATTGAGGAGAGGCAAGCATTAGATTCAGTATTGATGGCGCTGCTTTGTCTCTGTGAAGGCACATCTTTTTGGAGTGTCCTCCACGCCCACTGACACGGTGGAGAGAATAGATTGGTTCCACTTCAGTGGCCCAAAGGTGTTATCTTTTGTGCGACATCCAGCCTAAGTGGTTTATGGAGCGATCGATTATTTGATTTATGTAGTGGTAGATTGAAATCCATTCAGAGTTGTTACAAAGATTTATTTTGGATATGCCAGATGCGGTCTTTCACTCAGTAGTGCTACGGTCAGCTCACCTGCTGCACGATCCTCCTGTGCTTGTAAGGGTGAGAAAAAACGCTGCAAGATTTCTCACACATTACCGGAACCAAGGGAGCGTCAAAGCTGCTGTTCTAGCCAAATTGTCAAGATCTATGTTTTTTTTTTTTGGCGCAGGATGTGAGAACGCTGCCTCGTAGCACCTATGTCCTGTTGGACCAGAACTTAGCTTTATGGCACTTACTCTCGTTGTTCTCTCCTGACTAGATCCTTGCTTGTGTTGTATTAAAATCTCATGTGTACGTCACTTTGGATAAAAGCGTCTGCCAAATGGGAAATTGTAATTGTAACAACTATAGGGGCATTTATGACATGAGTTTTTTCACTCCAACTCTTTAAATTTGTGTAAGATTACCTAATTGAGGCTAACTCTGGTTAAATCCAACCAGATTTACTCCTAATTAGGCTGTTCCCCAAAAATGGAAAAGATCAGGCTGAACGTCTTGCGTCAGCGTTTTTCCCAGTGACTTTGCTCATTGTACTGTGATCTTCAAGTAATGAGCACGAATTCTTGCAGTGTTTTCCCTCATAAAATATGTATATGGGTGAATCCATTTCTTCTGTATATGTCACTGTGCCGGCCTCAGTATGTTGAACTTCTGTGACAGAGGGCCTAGCTGCCAAAAGGTTGGCTATTCATTTGGCTTTCCTAAAACATGGGAACACAAGAGGAGATAACTGCTTTTCTTTATATGCTGCACACCCTGCTCCAGTCAGTCAGCAAGTTGCCAAATGTTTTTTGGGTGTTTTCTTTTCTTCTTCTTTTTTAATCTCAGTATGACAGCGAGGAATCCTAATGTTACAACAACTGTCAGTAACACTTCAGTGAGATGATTAAAAAGACTGGAAATGAGATTAAAATCAGCCCAGTGACTTCCACCTTCTGAGAATATGTGAATAGAATGTGTGAGTGTATTCCTGTTATCTGTGTATTTACATTTGCATTATGCGTATGCTTGTCTCTGTGTGTGTGTGTGTGTGTGTGTGTGTGTGTGTGTGTGTGTGTGCATCTGCATGTGTGTGATCTCCCCTTGCAGGTTACAAGACTTAACCATTTACAACCCTGAGAGGACCATCACGGTGAAGGGCAGCATGGAGGCGTGTTGTAAAGCCGAGGTGGAGATCATGAGGAAACTGAGGGAAGCCTACGAGAATGACGTTGCTGCTATAAACGTAAGACGAACAGGGACTTCGAGTGTGTGTGTGTGTGTGTGTGTGTGTGTGTGTGTGCTTGGGGGGGGGTATGATCTCAACTTGACTCATATAGACTGACAGGTGAACCGCTGAGAAGGGTGATGAAATACTATCAGAGCAGCAGGGATAATATTGCCCTCCTATTCATACATGTTACCACCAGCATTAGTAATACCGCTCGCTGTCTGCTTGGTAAATGGATAACAGTAAACGATCACTGAATAGCTCATCAGTGACTCGAGTGTTTCAGCACAGCATGTCGGCACGCGTGTGTGTGTGTGCGCGCGCGTGTGTGAATGTATGTGTGCGTGCGAGCGGACGAGTCAGCCGGTTATACAGAGCCTCTGACTCACTCCTTCCCTGCTGTGTGTGTCTGTGTT
This sequence comes from Centroberyx gerrardi, assembly GCF_048128805.1. Taxonomy (NCBI): domain Eukaryota; kingdom Metazoa; phylum Chordata; class Actinopteri; order Beryciformes; family Berycidae; genus Centroberyx; species Centroberyx gerrardi. The sequence goes on along the minus strand of NC_136006.1, from coordinate 13,765,922 downwards.
CCTGCTGTAACACACTGCGTTTCCCAGCATCCATCTGATATCTGTAGGCTGCTCTCTCACCCAGCTCCTCTTTCACACTGCCCTGATGACATCACCGCTTGGCGTAGCCAGGGAGGTCAACCATAGAGGAAGATTGCATTGCGGTAATATGGGGATGGACGCCGATAAAGAGCGATCACATTCACGAGCGCGGTGATGATGCATCTTGTAATGGAGAGAGATACTAGAATTCCACGTGTCTCAAAGTGCAAGTGCATTTTCATTGGCAGTTTGACACGGAGTTGTGAGTTTTCTCCTTCTTTTCAGCGCCTGATATTGGCGAGGAAGTAAGCATCAAGGAGTATCACGCAGCATGCAGTTTGATTGCATTGGCTGGTGTGAGCGCCAGTGCACAGTCTTGGCACCTGTCTTGCTAAGTGTCTACAGCGAGCGGGTAGGGCCATCTAGCGTGACAGTTTGGATATTACACAAAGTCATCATGGAGAGTCCCTGGGAACAAGGAAGTGAAAGGACACCGCGTGTCATTCACGGCCATGAAACAATAGCTGAATCAACTATGAAGGGGAAACATACTTGTCATGCAGTTACAGCGCTAAATATACAAATGTAAATAATGCGGTTAGTGGTAGGAAAGGATTAGTTCACCCAGCATATTGCGTGACACATTTTACTCTCTTACCTTGAGGGTGATGTGAGGGGAAAACGTCAGTCTGAGCTTTAGTTTAGTTTCTGTCATTGTAACCGCAGTGAGATTGAACGCCAATTCAGCGCTTTCGTTTCTTACAAAGTCTTTTCCCTGCTTTTTTTTCGCTTTCAGATCTTAACTAAACTAAGCCTCCCGTCTCTCTTCTACCCCAACAGCAACAAACCAACCTTATCCCAGGCTTGAACCTGAATGCCCTGGGCATCTTCTCCTCTGGTCTGTCGGTGCTGCCCCCTGCTGCAGGACCACGTGGTGGAGTGCCCCCTGTGGCGCCAGCAGGATACAACCCATTCTTAGTGAGTACACCCATTTTAATAGACTAACCCACAGGCTTCACTCCCTCTGCACACAACCATATGAGGTGAAAAAAACATGACAGACCACATTCAAGATTGTTTCTGGCTGCTCTGGTTGCTCAGATGTCTTGGGTTTGAATCCCGCCCAGGACTTTCCTGTCTCTCTCTACTTTGAGCTGTATAATAAAGAAACACAAAAATGCCAGAAAGATTATTATTATTTTTTTTTAAAGGTTATTTTTTTGGCATTTTCACCTCTATTAGACAGTTCAAAGTGGAGAGAGACAGGAAAGACTGGGAGAGAGAGAGGGATGACATGCGACAAAGGTCCTGGGCCAGATTTGAAGCACAGGACGTCACGTTTACATCCACCAGGACGCCCAGAAAAAGAATCTTTTAAGAAAAATTGTTTCTTTTGAAATCACTTTGTTACTGTTGGATTTGTCTGTTAAAGCACAGCAATGCACAATTCATGTGGGATTACTTTTTTACTTTGAATAGCAATTCATTCCCATCTGGGCAGGAATACCAACATGTGGTAAACCAGGTGCTTTGAAAAAACAATACTGATTTGACTCAGGTCTTCCTACATGATGTTGTACACAGTTTGAAACAAGCAGAATTCCCCCATCTCCTCTGGAGATGAGTCAGTTTGTCTGTAAAACAAAGTCTCCACTCATTGCCTGACGAAGGCGAGCCAAAGTGGTGTGAGACAGTGTGTGAGAATGTATTTGCGTGCTTGAAAGTCAAGAAAGTTAATGTGTGATTCATTCTGAGTTTATGCCCTGAAATTCCCCTAATAAGAGCATGTGTTGTGTGTGTGTGTGTGTGTGTGTGTGTGCGTGTGCATGTGTGTGTGTGTGTGTGTGTGTGTGTGTGTGCGTGTGTGTGTGTGTGTGTGTGTGTGTGAACCATCTGACCAGTCTGCTTGTCACTTCACTTACAGAGTCACTCTTCACATCTCAGTGGCCTGTACGGGGTTCCTCCAGCAAGTGCCATCCCCCACCAGCACTCAGTATGTTCCATAAAATCTGCACTGCACTCATGACTTTCCACCTCATTTCTCCTTGTTTGCAGCGCCACATAATTATTTAGACAGTTTGAAGCCAAGAGGCATGATTTTTCTGCTTCAAAGGCCCATTCACACATCTAGAACAATAACTATAAAGATAACTATAGCTATAAAAAGATTTAAATCATTCTAAGTCAATAGAACGATGAATCAAGCCACAAAATAGCCTCCTCCAATATAATGTAACCTAATCACACACACTTACGCGCGTACACACACGAGCACACACGAGCAGACACACACTCCCACATAATTTACTTGTTTTTTTGTTTGTTTGTTTTGTTTATTGTTGTTTCCATTGTAAACATCTTTTAATTTTATTTTCTCGGTGAGGTACCTTTTATAAGCCCACTTTTATAATGCCCTTTTCTTTTTCTTTGTTTTGTTTTGTCTTTATTGTTCTTTTTTTTATGGTGCGAATAAATAAATAAACCTAAAACAATAAGTAGGAAAACATCCAAAACTGTAACTACAATAACTATATTTTTGGATTGATTTGAGTGATTTTTGGGAGGCAAAGAAAAACATTTTCAACCAATCAAATTAAAGCTCTAAGAAAGACGCAGGCGGGAGAATTTTCGGCAGCTCACTGCAGTGATGCTTCATTTGCTGAGGAACTGATCACAGATAGCGTGTGATAGTGTGAACGCTTGAGCAACAGCGTATCCTTACAGTTCATAGCTATCTTTATAGTTACCGCTTTAGATGTGAATGGGCCTTAAGTCTTGTTTTCTTCCCCCTGCGCTGAGTGAAAAAAAACCTCTCTCTGCAAGTGGCTTTTGTGTGGGAGGTTGAAACTATCCACTTTATACCTTCCCCGCCACCTCCTTAAACACTGAGGACTACTACAATACAGAGAGAAAGAAGGGAAGATAAGAGAGGAGAAGAGACAGAGGTATAAATAACAGACCATGATAGCCTCTCAGTCAGCGTCTAGGTTGGACAGTGGGTGTGGAAATCTCATGTCTCGTCGCCCAGTCACCAGCACACCACAAATATTTCTGGAAGGGGACTTTTTTTCAGCCCGGCGTTGTCCTGTGGCTCATAAAAATCCACTCCATAAACCTAGAGTGTATGAGTGTTACCATGCTAAGAAAAACAAAAACATGGGGGAACCATCAGCCCTAATGGGAAATATTCCATTCAGACACGGCCAAAGTTGGTTGTTTACTCAAAGAGAAAACCCTCGACGAGAGCTTAATTTAGCTTTCCTTGCATGTGGTGTCATCATTTTCGGCGGCCGTTCAAGTATCTGGCAAGTCAAATCAAACTCACCCCCGAAGCTTGCTGTAATTATTTTAAAACCATATTGAACGTATTTTTCTAGCCCTGGTTTGAATTCATTCATGGCTGCCACCGTCTCTGAGCTCAAAAGAATAGATTATGGTGGAGCATATCAAAGAGCGGCAGAGTGATTGAAAGCGTAATCACTCGTCCCCCCTCTCTGTGTGGTTGGTTTCTCAGCAGCAGGCTCCAGAACAGGAGGTGGTCTACCTCTTTATTCCAACTCAGGCAGTCGGGGCCCTGATCGGCAAGAAGGGCCAGCATATCAAACAACTAGCCCGCTTCGCTGGAGCTTCCATCAAGGTGGGTTCATCACAATCTGCAGACCGCTGACACTTGGTTTATCTCTAACGTTGACTTCTCAAGAGTCTGTCTTCTATCATACGGTGCGCTCCACACGTACAAGCGAACGCGCATCGCATTCTTCTGAGCCAGTCACGGAGCGTTAAGGTTATGTTATCAAGTTGGCACCCGGCGTCGGCTGAGTCAGCAGCACTTTTCAGACCACAGCTGAGGATGTTAGTTTTTCGGCATTGACAAACAGACTCTGTTAGCGGATGACTAGTGAGCCGAGCATTTAAAAAAAGAAAAAAAAAAAAGCCTCAAGCCTATCTGGAGATGTGTGTCAGCTGCTCAACGAATTCTCATAATATGATGCAAGGGGAGTTTCACTAAGTAGGAACTGCAGTCTTCTCAGATTATGCAGCGGTTAGCCGCACTGGCCGACCACAGAACTGGAACACCTTTAGCAGAACGAGTTTTGGACGCATTTTCTCTGTTTGTCTTTATAACACAGCTCTTTCTTTCTCTCTCTTTCTCTGTGCCCCTGCTCTCTCTCTCTCTGCTCTCTCCCTCTCTTTCCTCTCTGTCAGATTGCCCCGGCAGAGACCCCAGAAGTTACTGAAAGGATGGTCATCATTACTGGACCCCCAGAGGCTCAGTTTAAGGTAAACACACACCTGTATGAATCTATATTCATCAGAAATAGAACTGTTTCATTCCAAAAATGATACACATCCATTTCCGAAACAACATATCACTTGAAATTCAACAGCAAATATTTCAAAAACGCAGATGGATCTATCCCAACAAACTATTTCATAAATAAAGGTGATTGAGGTGATTCATAATGTGCTTCACTTTCATGCAGTCATTTTGTCACAGTAAGCATCATTTAAAAAAAAAATGGTGGATATCTTGTTTTGGAATGAAACTCTTTAACTGCTGTCAGATTAACATCATAGGTTTATTATAATGTTATGACTGAAGCTGCCTTATATTATAGTTAACATAGGTGGATCACTGTGTGTCCCCATTTTCCCCAGTCTCCCCTTGCCTCACACCCTCCTCTGTATTCCAGGCCCAAGGCCGGATATTTGGGAAACTGAAAGAGGAGAACTTCTTCACAGCAAAGGAGGAAGTCAAACTGGAGACGCATATCAAGGTTCCCTCGACCGCAGCTGGCAGGGTCATCGGCAAAGGCGGCAAGACGGTGAGCCGATGGTTAGGGTGGAAAATGAATTCAACTACGGTACATGGAAAAAGATATGGAAAGAGTGCATCAGTTTCCCCATGTTTGAAACCTCGTCTTTCAGCGGGTGATGTCGGTGTGTGTTGGAGGAGTGTGTTGGAGGAGTGTGTCGGAGGAGTGTGTCGGTCTCCGGATGCAGGGTGACGACCGCTGGGATCTCTGTCTCTCTCTTCCAGGTGAACGAGCTGCAGAACCTCACGAGCGCCGAGGTCATCGTACCACGGGACCAAACTCCAGACGAGAACGATGAGGTCTTTGTGAAAATCAGTGGGCATTTCTTTGCCAGCCAGGTATGCAGAACAAGGCTCATATGTTGTTTCTATCATTATGCCTTTAAAAAAATGCCACCCCTGCCAAAAATACTAAAACTAGTGAAACTAAATAACAACTAAACTAAAACAAAAAAATTGTGGAAAAAAAGAACTACAACTAAACTCAGATTGAAATAAAAAATTAAGACAATGAAGATTTAGATATACAACATATAGTCTATTCTCACACCCAACTCACTGCATCTTTCATTGAGTAAGCCTTCATATTTTAACTGTTTATTTGAATTGTTGTTTAGTAGAATTTAAAGATTTTTATGCAAAAATGCACCTGTTTTATAAGCCTAAATAACAAAGTGGGGCTGCGACAGAGAAGAGTGTCCCATCCCCACTAATTGAGACACTGTAGATTTGCCCAAATTAAATTCTGGTGTTGGGTACGGACACTGGAAGTCTCCTAAACAGCTGCAAGCAAGTGAGCAAGCTGGACTCACCACTTCCACCCTCACCAATCATGAAGACAAAATGAATGTTTGAAGAGTGTGCGTTTTACTAATGTAACATGACATGATTTCTGGGTTTTGAAGTCTTCAAAATTCAAACAGTTACCTCTTGCTGTCATTTGGGGACACCAGCGAGCGGAGTTGCATCGTGCAGCTTTAATAGGTTGGGTGATTGTACAGGGGGGCAAACAGAATTTTAATCATCAAATGTTCAAGAAATATTTTATTAATCAATAATAATTCAATGATGATAATAATTAAATAAAATGATTCTTCCCCCAAGCAATCTAGCTCTTGAACAGCAGCTGAACAATGTGGTTGCTAAGTGACACAGAAGTACCAGCATGAGAGGTTATTTTCAGCTAAACTAACAGGCTTAATTAACTTTGATTAACCGCTATGAAAAAAAAGTGTGTTTTTTGGTTGTTTTACCACAGCATCGAACACGATGCAGCCAATCTGTCTGTTTTATGAGTGATAATATTCACCTTATTGTGTTTGGCTCCTTCCCCCAGACTGCACAGAGGAAGATCCGGGAGATCATTCAGCAGGTCAAACAGCAGGAACAGAAGCACCAGCAGGGCGCCGCCGTGCCGCCGCACCACTCCAAGTGACCAGCGGGGCTCCAGCCGGCGCCAGCCAATGAATGTAGCCCTCCCAAACGGACAGAGACCTATCCAGACAAAGGCCAAGGCCAAGGGGGACATGCAGGGCAGACCAGCAGCACCGGGATCAAAACCAAAGAACTTCACTGGGGGGGAGATGAGTGAGAGCCAAAGGCTGAGGGCGTAGTGTGCACTGCCAGCCCTGCGAGAGTAGAGAGGGGGAGAAACCTTACTGATATAATTAACAAAAAAGATGGGAAAAAAATCAAACAAGAAGGGTGGAAAATGGCAGAGAATTGGGCATATGTTGTCTTCACCGTTAAAAAAATGGAAAAACAGGAAATATTATGTCGCCCTGCATAACGTTATCTCTTTAGTTGGACTAACATAGGCCTAACAGACAGATAAAGCAACTGTATTAACACGAGCGCATTTGAGGCATTGTAATAGATATTTTGGGTTAGAACGAGAGCGAGTGGTAATGGACACTTTCTCTCACAAGACGGTGCGATATTCAGATTGCAAGAGTAAGTATCCTTAGCAGTATTAATACAGAGTAGAAAAGTATATTGATACACACTGATAGTATGCACTGTTATTTTTCTATGGAAATGACAGTACGACTTGGTGTACTTTTTAATATTTTGCTTGTTTCAGAGATTGATTGGGCTGTGACAGCCGCGTAAAGTGATGTCCCCTTCGTGTTCACGTTTTAGGCCACTGAAATCAAAACAAAACCCCTAAGAAAACATAGTGGATGGTTCTGAGTCTTTGTAACAAGCCTGTGTGTGTGCCAACGCAAAGGATAACGTCCCTTTGAAATGTTTCTTACCATTCATATCTGATGCTACACTTATTTTTCACTTTCTTTTCATTTCATTTCTTCTTCACTTTCACTCTGCTATCACTTTCTCATCACTCTCTCTCATCTGGCGTATTCTTATTATTATTATTATTATTATTTTTAACACGATAAAATATTTGTTTTCAGTAATCATTTGTTTTCCGCAGCCTTTTGATAACATTGAACTGACTGCCACTTTCGCCACAGAGCTCAACAGAGGTTAAATGCAACAGAGGGATTTTTTTTTTTTTTTTTTTTTTAAACCAGTAAGCTGGTATCATTCCCGTACTGTACAGTAGACTGTATCTACATTCATGCTTGTTGTCCTGGGAAAAAACACAAAAACAAACAAAAAAACAAAAACAAAAGGATGCCTCTAAAAGGTATTCTCCTTGAAGATCTGAGCAAAAAATTTGACGTCTTAAAAAAAAAAAAAAAAAAAAAATTGGTGCACCTTCGCTCGTTAAGAGGCGACCAGTCATTTTGAATGTGCACCGCTAACACAAGCTCGGCCTTATGAGGAAGTCAGGAGGGCCAATAGACAAAATGTGAGCTGAGGGCCCGGGGTTGGGATAGGGGGGGGGCGGCGTTAAGGGTTAGGGGAGTGGGGTGGGGGGGGGGGTGGTGCAGACTTGTGGTGTGTGGCGTGACAGTGAGGAAATGGAGGAGGAGGAGGAGGGGGGGGGGGGGGGGGGGATTGTGCGGGGAGGCACTGTATGACCTGTGGTACACACACGACCGCAAAACGTGACCGCAGCCGCGTTTGGCTTTAACCCTCTCTTGTCAGGGAGCTTTCTAAAACGGCATGACAGCTGTGAATGTATGATATGCAGCCTTTTAGAAGTATCAGCCCTGCCGTGTCCAGCGGGACAGACATTGTTCTCTCGCTCTCTCTCTCTCTCTCTCTTTCTCTCTCTCTCTCTCTCTTTTTCTTTTTGACTCCGTGCTTTTTCGTTTTTTTTGTTTTTTTTTTCTGAAGCAAGCCGATCGACCGCTCGGAGAGTAGTTAGTAGCGCGCTGGACATGCAGGCCCTGATATCCCTTTGTGCTTTACTTTGGAGACCATGGAAGCTTGTTGCCTTATTTTGTCACCATTCGGACATCACCCATCAGCTTCATCTTCCAGACGCAAGGTTATTGCCAATACGCACAGCTTCCTCCGTGTGTGTGTATGTGCGTGTGCGTGTGCGCGTGTGTGTGTATATATATATAAAAAGAGAGAGTAATATTTATGAATCTATTTTTTCCTATTTTGTGATGAGAGCTATTGATAAGAAACAAAAAGAAAACAAAGTCCTTTTCTTTTTTTCCTCAGTGGGACACTGCCATATTACTTTGAAGGGAAGTGTTTTATTTTCTTGAAAACTAGACTATGAATAATAATATAATAAAACCTGAAAAAATAGGAGAACAATAAGTGAACCACCGCATAACTTTGGTCAGGATGTGAACAGTGCGCATGTCAGTATTGTGATCTACCTCAGGCTTCAGGGTACCTCAGTCCAATCTTTCATTTCCCCTTTTTCCACATTTTGTATGCCTTGTTAACTGATCATTTTGAGCGTTTTTAATTTTCTTTTTTAATAAAAAAAAGAACAAGAGAAAAGATTTACAGTAATCTCTAAACTCTTCAGGTCCAGCCGACTAGTGATGGCAGAATGGGTCTGCAAACTTTGTAAACTGTAGTGAAGTCTGTTGGACTGTCTTTGACTGGACGCCATTCAACCTCTTATTGATACCCGTAAAAGGATTTCCAAGTCAATTTCACTAGAAAGGAATGAAGAGCAGGATCTAAGGGGTACACACCTGCCCGAAGTGGTTCTGAATGTGGATGTTGTGTACTGATTTCACCATCAAAGACAGAAAGAAATATAAATCCCATGATAGAAACAGAAAGAAAACAACTGTACCTCCTGTTTTTTTTCCCAATTGTACCTCCAGGTTTTTTGAGTGTTTTAAAAACAATGAAGTTTATTCACTTGTGAAAAATGAATTTTATAACGACCCAACCCAATCTTACCAGCTCTGTTTGATAACAACATACTCTGGGGTTGATTTGAAGAAAACAAGAAGCTGCAAAATACACTGACAGGACTCTTGAACATGGTGTAATACCCTAGTCTTCTGTGTAGAATGTAGAACAACTCTAGACTAGTCGTTGAAATGTCACTGTGTACGACAAGATAACTGTATATCTGTATATCTGTAAACATGTACAATAGAGTCACACATAAATGCATCGTTTTCTGTCTCTCTATAACCTAACACTTACCAATCTGCACCTGCGTTGTGAGAGATGGTGGGAGAAATTTAGAGCGTCTCAGCTTCATTCAAAAAACAAAAAAAAAACACAAAAAAATACAACTCTCTAAATGGTTTTCTCATCACTCTACCATTTTTATTTTTGTTGTGCTGTAAATTTCAAAATTACCTCTCAGAATCCAAGGCTGACTTTTAGTTACTAAAACTAAAACCAATGTAGGGCAAAAAAAGAATTAAATAAATGAACCATAGTGAAAGTTAGTGTTTGTCTTTGGAGTTCTTTAACTGTTAAGAATTGATTTTGAGAGTAGACAGTTGTTTTTGGGGGGGGTTTTTTTGTCCCGCTCAGTCATCAGATGAGATGGATTGTCCCAGTGAACACAGACTAACAGTGCTAAAAAAAAAATAAAAAAATAAAAAAAAGGTCTATCAAACTCACACAATGCCTGAGGCCTTTTCAGCAGGCCTCCCCACAGCCAGTACAGTACCTCACACTGATAGCTCACCAGACCTGACTAAAAACCCCCGACCTGAACCTACATGAACGCAGTACAGTGCCACTACTCAAAAAACGCATGACTTTCTGTAGTGGTCCGGCTTCGCCACAATAAAGGCGCGTCTTGGAGAATACGGCTTTCACAGTAGCACTGGAAACTGCTCTTTGTCACTCACACTTTGTAAGCGGTTCGTTTGACTGTAAGGCATCAGCACTCGTTTTTACAGAGTAGAGCAGTTTCGAGAATTTTACACTCTTGTTTTTTTTGTGTGCAGAGGACTGATTCTTTTTTTTTCCTCTTCCAAACCTCTGTCTCACTTGTGTTTTTTTTTTTTTTTGCTTCTTGTGTAGGTCTAGCCTCAGTTGGGCCAGGATTCCCTCTAGATGAGATGAGATGTTTAGTTTCATTTGCGGTGTGGTGAGCAGAGCATCCCGGTCTTGTTTGCCAGTTTCTGCAAAATGGCAATCGCTGGGACGTCTGTAACCAACAGCATTTTGAGGTGAAACTTTACCAGATGATAGTGAACTTTTTTTTTTCTTCCTTAAGGATTGGTGTTTCCAAGTTTTGTGAGGTGTGCTAGACATTAATAATCAATGCCAGATAACAACCGTTAACACACATCACCGGGAGAGTACAGTGTTGTTTGTCATATCACACGGTGGTTGGTTGGTTAGTTTGTTAATCGTTTTGTTTTCTGGTGATCTAGTTTTCTCGTCATTTACACTGATATAATATAGTCTGGAGAAGTAGCTGGGATTCTTTGCTTTTATATTCATTCCTTTAAGATCACCGATACTAGCTGTTAAATTGTGGTAAAAATCATAGCTTGTATTCTGAACAGATTTGGGAAGCAGTATGGCAAATCATGAATGAGTGACATGAAAAGTAGATGATGCCTGTTGGACAGGGGGAAGGTTGTCCAGAGTATCCAGGTCTGAAAAAAGCTGATAAAACTTTTTCTGCCTTTTGGGAATGAACAGAATAGAGGGCATTCAACACCATCCAAAAGAAAAAAAAAAAGAAAAATTGGCATGGATTAGCTGAGGAACGATTCAGTACATTCTCCAGTCAGATGTATGCAGAACCACAGCAGTTGTTTTGTCCTATCTTGTTGTCGAATGAGAAAATGCGAGACATTGCATGAGAACTGTCCTAGGTTATCCAGTATGTACTACATTTCATATAGTCCTAGACTTACAGTAGTGGTTTTCGATGGATCCATTTCTTAATTGCATTTCACCAATGGGAGATTCCTTTTGTTCCTTCAGTGGGTCAAAACCCTTCGGTCCTACATTTCCCATGAGCCAACAGGTCTGAAACACCTCAAGGTGACTGGTGATTGTATGCTGGACAGATATGATCCATGTTCAATACATCTCAATGGATCCATGCCTTTCTGGTAACAGCCATGCTGTTGTGTTGAGTTGTGAGTGAACTGTATTGCTGACCAACCTGGATCTGAGCAATAAAGAATATTTGAAATACAGTTTTCCAGATGTTTACTTTTTTTCCTCCTCTCAGATAAAGGCAACACATACAGTAATGTGTGATCACATTGTTTTCTTTATTGACATATCACAATGTCAAAGCCAAATTCTGGATAATGTTACACTAAAAATAATGGACGTCTGTGGTGAAACTGAATACGGGTGTGACAATAATATACATTTTAACCTGAAATGACAGACCAGGAGTTCTGAAAAAGACTGTAAATAATGCATAGATAAATTATAAGTGTATTGTAGACATGTGGACCATCGGAAGCAGCAGAAAAGGGAGACAAAGGGGCTTCAAGTCATTTAGAGCAACATTAAGGCTTGATTCAACAGAGGCCTCAGACTGTCCAAATTAATTAGACATTCATTTAAAAACAACAGCAACGCAGTTGGATGGATATCACTGTGACATTGTGGAACAGGGCTGCAAATTAAATAAATACATACATAAATCACATTATTAACTACTTCAATTTCTAAATCGCATGAGGCTGCAACTACTTTAGAATCATTGGTGTTCAAAACGGATTCCTAAACATGGTCTCCTGGTGCTGAGCCCAATATCTGGCCTATAAATTCAATTGCACATTGTAAAAAACTTGCATTGTATTCAAACTGAGCAAATCTTAAGCAACATCTCAGTTTTTATTAGAAATCTTTGTTTGCTGAAAAATCGAAAATACTGAAAAATCTGCACCTGTATTCTGTATTGCAATTTCTGTCGCAATTGCAATATTCAGCGAAATAATTGCAATATGAGTCATTACTTGTCAATATCGTGCAGCCCTATTGTTGAACCATAACAATAAAATTACAACCTCATAGTGTTCATACTGTACATGCTGCAAACAGATGATTACATGATTCAGTTACAGATAAAACAATTTACACAAACCCAACTTCAAATAACTATTGCATCTCCACAACCATGGATAGGCCAAAAACACTTACAAAGATTTTTCCATTTGTCTATTTCCGAGGTAGTGGTTTGAAAGAAAGAGTCTAGATTTGCATGACTCCTCGACAGGCACTTTAAAACCGAGCCACAACAATTATAGCAAGATGTATCAAAAATAAACGGACATTTACATTACAGCAATTACAGCAATACTGTAACTGTATTACACAAGTGTAAAAGCAATTTTTCCTTCACTTCATCTTTCCTTATCCCCATAAAGATTCCTTTACAACACATACACACATACTGCACTCACAGATGCTGTGATACAGACACACAAGCACTTGATAACACAAAATACTCAGCTTAAAGTCCCACTGAGCCAATATCAGCGTTTTCTAGAAGCTGCAATCCCTTCCCATCTCTAGCTGGCTCCAGAAACGTACGGCACTACAAGTTAAAACGGTCCCTCTGTCACTGATTCTTGACAATCAGTCTTCACAAAAGCTAGTGTGAGAAAGCTCTCCGGAGAATCACATCTTAAACCACATTCCCTCTTGTGCCCGCGCCTCTGATAAATACATTGATAGTGACAGCAGGCGTACAGAGGGCAACGCAGTCCCAGGCGACGCGTTCATTCCCAGACGGACTTATTGGATCTTCTTATCTGCGATGAGCCCGTTCTGCTGCGGATCATCCAGTTTGAGGCGGCTCTGACTGTAGCGGCGGATCAGGGCTCCGGGCAGCAGAGCCACGCAGGCGATGGCCAGCAGCTGCAGCAGCCGCTCCCAGGAGAACAAGTCGTCCAGGGACGACACCTCAGACAGCATGGCGCCCGTCTGGACGCAGATGAAGTTGTACGGCAGAAGTCCTACGAAAGCAAACAGGAGAACGAGAACGAAACCGGTGTGAGACATCATGTAAGACTAGCTGCAGTGCCGTGAAAAAAGCATTCGCCCTCCTGTTTGATTTTCTGGATTTACAGAGTTTCTTGCCTTCCTGTCATTATTATTATTCTTAGTAGTAGTGGTATCGTTACTGATTGATAACCAAAGTATTCAAACAGCTGGACTTACTTAGCCCATTAATTGGGTTGAGTAACAGGTGGGAGGATTACTTTTTCACAGCTGAAGGTTGCATTTTTGATTACCAAAGGAGAGAGGCTTCAAACTTTGGAATCCAATTTTTCCCTCAGACTCTAGAATACTAAAATGACCAAATTCAATGTAAATTATAGCGCCACCATCTGGTCGATTGGTGTAATATTTTTGGCCTGAGTAGCGGCTGACCATTCAAACATATCTGCCAAGTTTGGTTGCTGTGGGTCTTCTGAGCTCCACATACTTTTAGCGGAGAAGAATGATAATAAAAATGTGAAAAAATACAGAAAATCAAGCAGGAAACAAATGCTTTTTCACGGCACTGTAGGCTTGAAGTTGAAAACACTGATGAATGTGGGAGAGCATCAGCAAGCCTTTTACTGATAAGCGGTTACAGCTTATAGCCAAGCAGGATCGACCAGGACATCTCTCTCTGTGCTTACCAATGAAGACTGAGCAGAAGAAGAAGGTGATGGGGATGTTGACGATGGGGGCGGACATGTTCAGAAACCAGTTGGGAGTCATGGGGAAGAATCTCAGGAAGAGCAGGAAGAAGAACAAACAGTCCTGGTTCTCCTCCACCTGGGAGAAAGAGATTTGATATTAGAGGTCATGTGTGTGTGTGTGTCTGTGTTTGAGGAGGGAAATGAGAGATGAATATTTCATTTTTGTAATTTCCATTTTGTCTGTCAGGAGTAATGCCACGTTAGTGACAATATCCATGTGGTGTGTATCTTTCGAAAACAAACACAAGAATCAATCCTTGTAGCCTAGGCTTATCTTTTGACCGTATTATAGATGGACAAAAAGTATCTCCATTATTATTGTTCTAAAGCAATGTCAGTTTGGTGAATAAGAATGCAAAATAAAATCTGCTATCATCCAGTGGTCATGATCTTGCATATACTGTAAAATATATTTTTACAGGAACAATTAATTGCCTATTACTATATGTTGTCCCTTGAGTGACTGAGTCCTCTTTACATGGTGTGACTGACCTACCTTCCTCTGCAGCATGGAGACTTTATCAGAGAAGAGGTTGACGATGTAGCGTTTCCCAAAGGCTTGGGACAGGAGGTAGCACATGGTGGATCCCACGGTGGTGAGAACACAGGCAAGCAGCAGCCCTTGATACGGTCCAAATATGGCACCTGCTAGAATGTTCTGCAGGATGACATGACAAGAGGAGACCATGTGATCTGTGCCATGTAAAGACATATTTTTAAAGGCTGCTTTATTAGATGTTACAATGCTTTGGTTGTGATGATCACCTTTGACACATGAATCTATCTTTACCTGGAAAAGGAAAGAAATACTGTACTATCTGGCAGTGGTTTTAAGTACAATGAGAGTGCGTGCGAGACACTTTTCAGTATTTTCAATCCAAGTCAGAGGGGCGAGTGGAAAACAGAGCCACTTGAGTGTGTACCTGAGTGTGGTGTGTGGTTGGTACCTCTTCGGGCACACTTGTGCAGATGGTAGAAAATATTAGGCTAGTGCAAAGTACCAAATAAATGGAGTCACTACACCCTGATGAAGGCCAACGACTGCAACGCGTCTGCAAGTTTGACACCCTTTTTTTTTACACTAGCCTACTATTTTCTACCTTCTTCTACCCTCTCAAATGGAGACGAGGCCCCAACCACACACTGCACTCAGGTGAAGTGGCTCTCTTTTCCACCTGCCTCTGATTATTTCTTCCCATCAAAGAGCACCTTGCATATAAACCTAGTGTTTACACACACTGAGGAAGACAGGTTTTTTGCAACTTTCAATCAAAGTCTTTTTTCTCCTATGCTCGAGTCCCCAATGATATTCAAACATGTAAAAACTCTATTTCATGCCCATAAAGATCAAATGGATTGCTTGAGCATAGTTCTGGGAAATTCCACATGTGAAATGATTTACACATCCACTGTTTCTGTGTTTGATTTGCCATCTAGCATCAGTCTGTGGCATCTGCACCTTAAAAGCTAAGTCAAATGCCAAATATCTACAGCACCGAACGAGATACATCATCAAACATCCCAAAAAACGTTCTCCTTACCAGGAATGAGGATCCGGGGATGGCAAAGGACTGCTTGTAGAGATACGCGCTGCAGAAGAGCAGCAGTACATATCCAGTGTGCTCCGTCTTGTAAAACTGCAGCAGCTCGGCCAATTCCCTCAACTCCTCCAAGTCTGACGGGAACTTCAACCTGCGAGGACAACAACACTCAGTTAGTAACCTCTCCTCTCATCCTGCATGTAGAGGCAGGGCTGGGCGATATGGACAAAGTAAATATCGTGATAATTGAAAGAAATTATTCTGATATTGATATATGAAGATATCTTCCAACATGCAAAATCACATTCATTGCATTGAACTGCATGGCAATATAAAGTATGATAAAACTCTGTAATCTTCAACTAATGTTACCTAATTTGTTTCAGATCTCATTTTGTGAGAGTATTAGTATTTGCTTTTTAACATTAATTTAAACAGAATTGTGTATCATGATAAATCTATATTATTATTTCATCACGATATGATTCTATTGAAAGACAAAAGATAACACTGCATTACTGCCAAGACCTATTATGGGCCATATACAATCTTTCATGGTTTAGCCTATACCATTGTTTATCATCTCATCATCATCAACCTATTATTTTACTTGTTGAGGAATAGAAAAACACTATCTGTGATTTTGTCTGAATGTATGTGTGAGTGAGTGAGTGAGTGAGTGAGTGAGAGAGAGAGAGAGAGAGAGAGAGAGAGAGAGAGAGAGAGAGAGAGAGAGAGAGAGAGAGAGAGAGAGAGAGAGAGAGAGAGAGAGAGAGAGAGAGGCTAGTTAGTTCATTTCCATTCAGTAAACACTGCATACAATGCCACACTTGTAAATTACGATAAAGTTTATGGATAGAGGAACGTCTTATCTCTCTGCTAGCTAGCTAACCTAGCTAAGGTTGTACTGTCAGTCACCTGCTCGGTTCTTCATAACTGTCAATGGGCTGCTCGGAGTCTGCCGCGTCCACATTGTTTGTTTCGGCATTGGGATGAAGACGACGGGGTCCCGCAGGAAGGTACGACGACAGCAAATACAGATAAAAGGTGGCTGTAACAACAACGACGATCAATCCAACAACTGAGCGCATATTCAACGGTTAATTTGCGAGCGAATGGCTTTCTATGGTTACGACTGTCAGTGAGACCAACGGAACGAAATGCTAGTCAAACCGGAGGGGGACAGTAAAGGTGGTGCACCCAACCGCTGCATCGGCGTCACATCCGATGTCAACAAACGTTCCAGATCATCTGATATTTGCAGAAGTATGGCTTTAAAGACAGTATGAAATCGCTTTTTTGTTATCGAGCAGGATATACAGGACGCGATAGCTTATTTGCATGTGTAAAAGAAACATGGCTGAAAGACAGAATTTAGTTTTTTTCTGATCCACTCCAGTGTCAGTTGGTGGCGGTAATGCTCCGAGTGGTTGCCATCCGCCAGCTAAAACCAAAAAGAAGAAGAAGAAGCTCGTCGTGATATGTGGAGTAAAAGTGTGAGAAAGGTGATGGCGACGTGCCAAAAGAAGAAGTTCCAAAGTTCAACATAAACTGCGCACCATACGGCATTGTGCTATCTGTAGTGTTTGGTCGACACCATGGCGCTGTATAGTCGGGTTTCTGGATCTGTTGCCCTGATCACTCTGCAGAATCCGCCTGTCAACGCACTCAGGTGAGCTGGGTCAAACAGCTGCACGGCTTGTTCCTGGTAAAATGTTTATTATTTTTGCGTAGAGCTCCGTGTTCACTTCAGACACCTGTATCACTCGTCTGAAGGTGAACCCCACATCATATAAGTAAACAATTATGGCGTTGAAAGTCAAAAAATTAAAGAGCCAAGACTCATTTGTGAGATATAATCAAAATTAAGGCAACAGGTTTGAGCAGCTACAATGACCAGTACTAGGTGAGGCATATTATGCATGAAACCAGAGAATATATACCTAAATCATTTTTTCACACCTACCTAATACATCTTTTTCAATAGACTACATGCCTAAACATGGCAGTCTCCTGAATTGAGTCACTTGGTCCCGTCCCACTGAACAACCTGCACCCAGCATTACTGCACTGGCAAGGGCCAGATGTTTCCAGTTGGGTGTTTTGCACTGTGGGATGGGCAGTGAGGTCAAGCTGAGACTCCGGCACACCTGGGCCGCTGAGCCATGAGGATTCATGTTGTGCACCATCTGCAGGTTTTCATTCCAACCAAAGTCTACAGCAGGTGATTTCACTGATTAACACACCTTCAACCAGAGAGGAGGAGCTGATCCGTGAAATCAGCTGGTGTAGACTTTGGTTGGAATGAAAACCTGCAGACTCTCGGCCCTCTATGACACTAGGTCTGGGTGATAATTCAATATTAATCGTCTTTCAGTGGCATCATATTGTGATGATATGGTGATTTTTGGATATTGTGACACAATTCTGTTGTCTAAATTCATGAGAACAAGCAAATTTTATTTAAAAACTCTGACAAAATAAGGTATGGTAGTAATATTATTTGAAAGTTACAGTTTTGTTTGTCATCACACCTAACATTACCATTCGATTCAATAGGATGAACATAATTAGATTATTTAACATGTGATTTTACATACATGAGCCGTATCATGATATATATTGATATCGGAAAGAATCCTTATGATTATCGGGATATTGATTTCAACCATATGGCACATGGTTGCCCCCCCCCCTGGTCTCGCACATGGGTGCTGCAGGTTTAGTGCCGAGTTTCTTTGATTTACAAAAGGAAACTATTTTGATTGGCTTCGCACTGCCCCGTCCTGGCATGCTGATGTGGAGAACGCCCATTCTCAGCAGAGCACTGTATCGGCGTGACATCTCACATTCAATCGCATGACAAACTGTGTTATCCCATTTGTTGTTGATGAAAATGGTTGACAAGTTAATGTAGTTTGTGTTAGTGAATAAAAGTGTGGACTGGGAGTTGACAGCATGATTCCACTATTATATAAACATGTGTGTGTCTTTGTCATGCAGTGCGGCGGTGAGGCAAGGCATTGTCGACACGGTGCAGAGAGCGCTCAGTGACCCAAAGGTGAAGTCTGTCGTCATCTGTGGCCAGAATGGAAAATTCTGTGGTGGTAATGAACTTTTTCCTATCAAACACACAACTCCAATTCATTTCTGATGGGAAATAATGTTTATTTTTTTGCTTTTTTTTTTTTTAAAGTTCCTTATTACATCACCGATTTCTATTTGTGCAACAGGGGCAGACATCAAGGCGTTTGGGGGTCCAATGTCTGGGCCTCCATTGGTGCCGATGATCCACACCTTAGAGGCTGGACACAAGCCAGTGGTGGCAGCCATAGAGGGGATTGCGTTTGGAGGCGGCCTTGAGTTGGCTCTAGGCTGCCACTATCGGATCGCTCATTCCAAAGTCAGTTTACATTTTACATCTCTCTCTTACTTTCTCTCTCTCTTTCTCTCATTTTTTTTTCCAATTTTTCATTTTTTCAATGTGATTTATTGGCATATTAGTCCATGTTGCCAAAGCATCAAGATCTCTCTCTCTTACTTTCTCTCTCTCTCTTTCTTTCTCTCTCTCTCTCTCTCTCCCCCAGGGGTCAATGTCTAATTGACAGTGCTGTTTGACACATTACAGAGTGACTGTTCTTTGACTTGTCCTTACATTTACCTTTGTTGTCCCGTGAAAACCTTGTATCTCCAAAATGTCAACTTTTCAGGGGCAAAGAAGGACAGCCTTGTTTTTAGCCTGACCACAGCGCATTTTTGAGTTTATCTAATGTGGTTCTGGGAAGGTTTCAAACGCCAGAGGGTTGTAGAATTTTTTCAACCCATAGAGGGCCATGTAATCCTTCAGTTGAGGTTAAACATGAAAATCACCTAAATTGCAGTTATTGGACAGAGAAAGCTGGTTCCCTATTTATATTTGTACCTACACTGTTCAGTATGTTGCATTCAGCTAATTTTGTGTGTGTGTGTGTGTGTGTGTCATGTCCTTTCAGGCGCGACTGGGCCTTCCAGAGGTGACTCTGGGTCTGCTGCCAGCTGCAGGGGGAACCCAGCGTCTGCCCAGGCTCATAGGGGTCCCAGCTGCTTTAGACCTCATCACCACAGGTAGCACAGACCGGTTCAACTTGCCTACAAAGTAAACATTACAACAACACTCTGAGTACCTTAATAGCTCCTCCTTTAACAAACACTTTTACAACAAAGCACTGATAAATGCTAAAACCCAGTCACCTTACCGCTTAGCCTGTTTCTGTTACAGTATGCAACTACTGTTTGTGCACTCACATTTTTATTGTATTCTTATGCTTGTACTGTCTTGAAATAACGTAACATGGTGATTATGCCTGCATGTTTATGGAAATACATTATGAATGTTGCCTGTGAAGGCTGCTGTTTTTACTTTTACAGACCCTGTACACTAGAATCCAGTTGTTACCACCACAATAGATTGGTAGTTTACCCTGATGACCAGCAGGGGTCAGCATGTATTCAAATTTGTCATGCTTATTACTAATGAAACCTCTTTTGTCATCCTTTCATCGCCCTGTCCAGATGATTAGGATTTCACCAAAAGCATTATCTCGGGGAGACAATTATTCCCCATCTGTTATACTGAGGAGGAGCTGCGTACAAGCGTGTGAAATGCCACGTGTCCCTCGTATTGACCCCTCCATGCCTTTCGTGTCTCCCGTAGGCCGCCATGTGACCGCTGCCGAGGCTCTGAAGCTCGGCATAGTGGATCAGGTCACCGATCACAACACCGTGGAGGTAGCTGTGAAGTTTGCCCAGAGCGTTGCAGGTGAGAGGCAAAACCAAAGAGTGGCTGAGGCCCAGTTGACTCAGACAGAAGCTAGACACTGATATAAGATCCACTCACTCTTCACTGGGTTAAACTTTAACCTTTACGTGGAACGAGGGCCAAGAAATGAACCCTAGAGCGGTAATTTAGTAAAGTCCAGCATCAGGACGTGTCGGTATGTAGGTTGTGGAAGTCAGAGGAAGCAGCAAACACGACGGGCAGATCTTCCTCCACAGACGCGATAAATGTTTCATGGCTCTGTCAGATGTGCTCTGATGTCTTCACTGCTTTTGCTGTATTATTCAGAAGGGCGAAAAGGGACAAACATTCTTAGAATATTAATCACGGTCCCTTGCCCGACGTTCACTTAGATGAGGATAGCCCTGCACTTCTGACTCAGACTGATTTAAGAAGTCTATGGACTAAAGTATGCCATGTCCCTGCAGTTTAACAGGAATAATATCTCAGTCTGTGTAAAGGATAACATTCAGATTATCCACATAGTGATAATAGTGCGAAAGAGGAATGTTGAAGCTGGATTTATTGTGCTCCCAGGAAAACAAATAAGCTTAGTTATCCTTTTTTGACTTGCTTTTAATCCTTCACATTCTGTTTCCACGGCCCTTCTTGTGCAGAGGATGAAGCTATTGTTCAAAACCATTTAACAACAGGCTTATTTTTGTATCCCCTCTGGTATGGTGAACTGATACACATACCACCCTCTCTGGTGTGTGGGCTCACATTGCAGGAGTACATCAGGGGAGCGTGGATTTCGTTCAGCCTTGCCTGAGCAGAGCAAAAGCCTTGGATTCTTCCGCATTAAATGAACAGGATATGTCCTTTGCATTACTGTACTGGATACTTGGTTTTGAGACCAGTCATCCTCAACTGGCTCCCACTATCTTATTTGGCACTAACAGCCCATATCTAAGGCATTTGAGTTAGTGTGAACCCTGTTATTTTGTGAAATGCTTTTGTTGAGGCATTTCAGGCATTGTGCCTTTTGCCTTAAAGGCACAATCTAACCACGTCCGTGTAAAATGTCACTGATCCAAAAATAGGTTTGTAGGGAATGGATATAAAACACATTTAGAATCCAAAGATGACTGCACAATGTCTATTACATGTTCTTCACATATGATTTGCTCCACACAGCGCTGCCAAGTTCACTTTTTGAGTGGGAGAAGAACGTGCGTGTTGTTAGAATAGCTGAGGCTTACAGTGAGTCAACAGCATACAAGCTGGAGATTTGAGGAGATAGAACCAAAATCTTAAAGTTGATTAGCAAGGGTGTTAAATGAGGACTGAAAATGTGTCGCCAGATTTACAAACCAATCCAATGTTCTTATCAATGCCATTGAGATGCACAGCTGGTGAGTCAACCAGGACAGAGTAGATTTATAACTTTCACATACACAGACGCAAACGTACAACACTACACAACAGTGAAGCTGGCACATGGGTACGTGCTTAGGCGAAACATGATCCATGCATGCACACTGATGCACGTGTGTGCTCACGCGCTCCCACCCCCCAAACGCACACAGACTCAACTCTCTTCCTGTCTAAGAGATTAACTTTTTACCCCAATAGTTGCAACATCTGCCTGCTGCATCTGTCAGGACAACCGGCCTTCCCACTTGCCGCACAACAAATCCATCGGCACAGCTCAACCATTTACAGATTAACCGCTGCAATAATGCCGCCCTTAAGTACATTGGAATCACCCTGCAGTGTCATACAGCATCCCACTGACATTTTAGCGTGGACAGAATATATTTGTAATTGGCGTTGGCCTGAAATTTCTCACACCGTTCGTTCTTTCTCTCTGATGTATTGATGCCGATTTAATCGCATTAGACAAAATTGTTATTGGACTAAATGGTGACCGTAGATCAGATGCTGCTGCTGTCCCTTTAAGCTTTGCCATGCTGACCCAGTTTCTGGCCCAAACCCATGGCTGAGCGTAATTCAATGGAGCTGCAAAGGGATCTGACTACTGTCTCATGTAATCATGTCAGAGGAGACAGGAAAGGGAATTAAGATGCTTTTAACAAGGTTTTAGCAAAGCGGTCATCCTCTTCACTCTCATTGTTCCTAGGCTTAAATCACTGCTGACAGACACTTTTGTGTTAGGTGAGTTTGCAGGCTCTGATATTAAATCTCTTAATGTATTTTCACCTGGAAAATTTCTCAAGTCCTGTACCATCGCTCACATGCCTGGGCAACACATATGTTCAATTTCCCCCTTTCTGTCACAGTGACAAATTTACCAACTGTTTTGCCCAAAACCAAATTGCTGCTCTTTAGTTCGGTTCAGATCTGCGTTATTCAAGGTGAACTATGACAGTGCGCTAGTGGAGAGGGACTTCGATTATCTTGGAAATGGTCTGTCAAATCACTGCGCTCTGAGAAGCTACTGGGGTATAGTGGTTGAGTGGATGAGTGTGCCTGAAAAACCAATTATATGCAGACTCATACTTTACTGAGTGCTATCTAAAAAAAATTGGTAAAATGGTGCTGATGGAAAGTGGGAAGCAGACAAAAATATACATCCAGGCATGCATGTACAGAAACTTTACAGCGTAAAGTTTAGTTTTGACATAAACTATAAGTGACAAGTAAAAAGGCCTCTTTTTCTGGAGTCACTCTCTTTCTGTGTGTCTGTTTCAGGACAATCTGTGGATGCCCATCGTCTAAGCACCTGGCCGTGCCCGTCCCCCCCTAACTTGGATGCTCTGTTTGAGGGGGCGATGCAGAAGGTGCGGCAGAGCGCCCGCGGGGCCATAGCGCCAGTTGCGTGCGTGCAGGCGGTGAGGGCCGCTGCCACCCTGCCCTACCCTCAGGGCATGGAGCGGGAGAGCGAGCTGATGGCCACGCTCTTCAGCTCAGGACAGGCCCGCGCGCTGCAGTACTGCTTCTTTGCTCAGAGAGCTGTAGGCAAGTGGAGCCTGCCGAGCGGAGCGCGCTGGGACACGAGCGAGGCCAGGCCCGTCCGTAAAGCAGCTGTCATTGGTAAGGGCTCCGGGCCAATTTAATTTCTGTTTGCCGTAACTATCAATAAACACAAGTAAATTGGCTTATCCAGATATCTGCTTGGCATCTCCAAATTCGCGCTGCCTATGGTGAGTAAGCCCTCATTTACAGTCCAGCTGGGTTTAAGTGGATGAACTCTCTCCTCGCAGCAGGGAGCAGTGGATGTGTGACAATCTGGATATGGGGAGCTCAGCAGCTTGTGCATTAAAAAAAATGCAAGCTTTGGGAAAAAAGTTTGTGGTTTATGCAGTCATGCTGAAAACATTTACAACCTGGCATAGTGCATATTGCACCAAAAAAGAATCATTTCTACTTCGGTGGTTAATATGAGTACTATTGACAAATTTTTCTGGTTGGTCAGATTTTGTTTTTTTTGTCTGACTCCTTACATGGAGGAGATTCTGAAGTAATTTGCTCTAGTCATGGTGTGATTTTTGTCCTATTAGGCCTGGGCACCATGGGAAGAGGCATCACGGTGGCCTTGGCTCAGACAGGGATGTCTGTGGTTGCCGTGGAGACCCAGGAGCGGCAGCTGGCAGAGGCAAAGCAGGCGGTGTCAGGCATGTTGGAGCGTGGGGCTCAGAGATGCGGGGCGGCTCCTCCGCCCGGTCTGGTCCATTACAGCTCTAACCTCCAGGCTGCAGCAGAGGCCGACCTGGTCATCGAGGCTGTATTTGAGGACATGGCCCTGAAGGAAAATGTCTTCCAGCAGCTGTCTGCAGTTTGTAAACCTGGCACCTTGCTGTGCACCAACACTTCCGGGCTGGACGTGGACCGCCTGGCCTCTCACACCCGCAACCCGCAGCTGGTGGTGGGGATGCACTTCTTTGCCCCGGCCCACGTCATGAAGCTGCTGGAGGTGGTGTGCGGGCCTCGGTCCTCCCCCGAAGCGGTGGCCACTGCCATGCAGCTGGGAAAGAAAATGGGTAAAGTCAGCGTGGCTGTCGGCAACTGCCCGGGCTTCGTGGGCAACCGCATGCTGAAGCCGTACCTGGAACAAGCTAGCTTCCTGCTGGAGGAGGGAGCCACCCCTGAGCTGGTGGATCAGGCGCTGGAGGAGTTTGGGATGGCCATGGGCGTGTTCAGGATGTCCGACCTCTCTGGGCTGGACGTGGGCTGGAGGGTGAGGAAGGAAGCGGGACAGACGGGCCCCAACGTACCACCGGGGCAGCCAGAGAGGATGCGTCAGGGCCGCAGGTACAGCCCACTGGCAGACTTCATCTGTGAGCGGGGGCGGTTCGGTCAGAAAACGGGCCGGGGCTGGTACCAGTACGTCAAGCCCGGCTCTCGGGTTGCCAGGTCCGACCCTTGGCTGCACAGCTTTCTGGAGGAGTACCGGGCCCGCCGCGGCCTGGTGGCGCGCCGCATAGACCACCAGGAGGTTCTGGAGCGCTGCTTCTACGCCCTGATCAACGAGGGCTTCCGCATCCTGGACGACGGCGTAGCTGCAGGGCCCGAGGACATCGACGCCATCTATGTGTTTGGTTACGGCTGGCCCAGGCACCGCGGGGGGCCCATGTTCTACGCTGGCATGGTGGGGCTGGCCGGGGTGCTGGAGCGGCTGGAGCACTACCACCAGGCTCACCCCGATGTCCCCTACCTGGAGCCCTGCAGCCTGCTCCGGAGGCTGGTGGCCGCCGGCAGCCCGCCCATCCAGAAGTGGAGGGAGGTCATCAAGAGGCTCCGCAGCCAGCTGTAAACCTCAAACATCTCAGCTTTAATGTCTTAATTCACCACCATAATGATGAGTTTATACAGTGATGAGGATGATTATTTTCTTATATATTACAATTATCGGTGACAGTACTGGAGGCTATTACAGTTTCTCTGAGTAACATTAATATCGCAGAATGGCCACTTAGCCATGTGAGTCTATAGTAGAATCTAAATCAACCCCTCAGGGGATTAAGGTAGTTCTGTATGGTGAAATATTCCATTGAAATACATTGATATTAAAATCTAGTCCACTCCTATTTAACATATTAAATTTGCATGTAACATGGCACACACCCCAGAACACCCTCTACAGTCTACCTTGCTGTTAAAATGCCCTAAAATGTAATGAATCAAACTCAAAATTACAACATTTGCTCACAATAGATACAGTATATTTTTACTAAGCTGTTGGTTATCAATCAATGTCTGAAATTTGTAAAGGCTTCTGTTATGTGTACAAAACATGTATCATAATCTCATCTACTATCATGTTGCTTTAATAAAAATATCTTATATTCTCTTATATGTACTTTATAATGTCTTCAGTATACAGTCTTATTTGTGGGATGTTTAGTACAACATCTATTAGCCTTGGCTAGAAGTTATTCTGAGCTACTGTAATATAATATTCCATCTCTCTCTCTATAGGTGGCTTCTGGTAACTGCTTAGTGGCATTTCATATGCTTGCTCATCAGGGAAATATTCTCTCAGTCTTGACAAGGAAATCAAGCCATGTATTCTTCCTGTAGTGTGTATTCAGGTTTCTGGGTGTTGCTGACTCAGCTGCAGCGGTGAGAGAGCAGAGCTGAGGGAGACACATAGCTGCCCACATAGCTAAACTCCTTTTATATAAATCAATGGCTCATTCCCAAGGAAAAACTCATGCCCGGCAATGAGCAGATGTTGGGATTGCCATCTAGTGGCTTAAGGCTCCTGACTGCGCGACTGGAATATATTATGCTGCTCCATTTTGTCTATGGCCACGATATTATATTTCTATGCTGTTGCCTCGGTATTTTACTGTAGGTTATTAATGGTCATAGTCGAAAATCCATGATTGAAGAGAATCTATATGACTTGAAAATATTACCAAGATATTATTTCCAACTATTTTAGGCAATATGTGTGAATACATTCACGGTGAAATCGAGACTTCCCTAATTCCCCTCAAACCCCAGTAATTTGGAGTTTATAGAGGGACTGATGAAAGAATACGACCTGGGTTTGAAGTGCGCAGAGCAGCTGGCTTTGTGTTTGTGGACTCCTCCCGTTATGTGATGAAGTTGAGATGCGTTGCCGTTGTTTCCACCGCGCGTCAGCAGCGCGCAGAGGACCTTTCCGACGCGAAGGGAGGATGGATAGATGTACGGATCACGGACATGGGAGGCATTCGATATGAAATTTCACCTCGCTAATCGGTAGTTTTCTACTTTTATAGGATATGTTATGATCGTTTTTATGAGCATTAACCCAACTGCTCTGGGCTTTCTGACATCCAACACCGTTCTGTTTCCCAGTTGAATCGCCTTCTGGGCTGCATAGTCTGTAAACCCACATCTCGGTCACTCACGGTTATGTGGTAGTTTACATAGACTGGGTTGTGTGCGATTTGATCCAGGAATGTTGGCATGGCCGCCTCGGGAGCACAGAAGTGTCCGAAGAGTGAGAAGTTGGACGAAGCGCAAGCTTTGGCCAGGAGCTGCGCAGGGAGACCCGACTTCTTACCTTGCGATGGACTATCCATCTGCGCGACGCACAGCCATGGGAAGTGCTTCAAGCTGCACTGGTGCTGTCACCTGGGCTGGTGTCACTGTAAGTTGTGTTTTTACATAGCTTAATAACCCTGTTTTATCAAAAAAGTACCTTCTTGTCACACACTAGGCTGTGATTGACTCAATATTGGATGATGTATGAATGCAGGAGCGTCAATTCACTAAATCTGAGGTCTGGCGAAGTGCCTGCATCTGAGATCATTCACTTATATAGACTAAATTTCCGGAGACAAAGTGGAGCAATTGCTGACACGACACTGATAAGATATTATTATAGAGTCTATCTGATAAATTATCAGACGCAGGTTATCCAACTATCTTGTACAGGCGAGCACAGCTTAGAGGGAACATTGGAGCCTGATGTGATTTCTTTTTAGATACGATTTACAATTAGATTTCCGGATTTATTTCTTTTTTTTTTTCAATCTTTGTTCTTTATTAGGCTATAATGATAACAACAAGATCTAATGGGGATTCACTTATAGAGATGAGATATGGCTTTCCATAACCAATTGACGCCCATGTATGAATAGTTGATACAATGAACAATGTAGGCTGGAAATTCAGGGGAAGGGGAATATTTTTCAGTGTCAGTGATTCCATTGTTTCACACTGTAGTCACATTTCTCCTTGTTTTTTTTTCACTTTATACTGGTTGGTCGACAGTGGTGAATTTTGATATCCATGGCAGCCCAGACTTTCAGTATAGCTTACCATGATGGTAGAAATAGACAGGCTGTAAAAATGTAGTGGTTAAAAGGGATTCCATCAAACAATAATATCGACTCATATTACCTGAAACATTATCTTAATACCTGCTGAATTTAAAAGGATTCATTATTATGATTAGAGTGACTATTATCCATGTAAAATTAAATCTTATTTTGGAATCCATACTTCCAGCTGGCAACTAATTGAAATTTAGGGCCATCTGAGAGTGACAATCAATAGGCTAACTAAGATAATCCTAAATTCTGTTATCCCTAATCTCTTTGCAATACAGTTTGTACTGAAACCCAAGTAGACCATGGTTTATAGCTTATGGATGCATGTCTGGTTCTGAATGCACACTGTATCTGTCTCTGTTACACCTGACAGAGCATGTGTCCTTCCACAGATAGTGTACATATATTGCACCAAACCTGGATATGAGAGCACAGTGGTATATCATCACAAAATATATTGTGATACCAAAAAAACACTCACAATACGCTTCATGAAACTGAAACATGCTGCGCATATAGGACTGAATTAAAGCAAAAAACCAGTACAAGTAGAATCTGCACCAGAATTGGTGTGACAATATCAACTAGGGCATTTTTACAGGAATATAAACCATAAACTAAAGGTCATTGGGATGTACAAGTATAAGAAAACATACAAGCATTAAAAAAATCTTTCAATCAACTTTCCTTTCATTGTCAATGTAGCAACTTGAGAAAGTGCTGCTTGATGACATCACACACTTAAGTCTCCTCTCTCATTTCTGATTGAGGATTAGATTTCGATTTTCCACCTATGGCCATAAGTGAATTTGGGTAATGACTACTAGGAAACAAAATTCACAAATCATCATGACATTTTGATATCATTGTAATAACACATGGCCCTTCTTATCCATTCAATTGTCCACAAAAATGTGGAAACATGCAGTCAATCATTAAGCTGTTCAGTCATAGGCAAATTTGTATTAATTTTAACTTAAACTTGTATTGTATATCAAACTATATTAACTGAGCATATGGCTACAGCTCTACTCCATTTTTACCCTCACTTTGAAAAATGTCAGTGCCATTTTTGCCACCCATGTCTCTCAGACACTACTCACCGTTTGAACCCTTGTCAACCTGACACCTCAACGCTGTCTGTGGGATCACAAAAGCTGTGACCCAACTTTACAGGATGTCCATCTCTGTCGGCTGTCCTTATTTATCCTGGATCTATCGGCCCTGAAATCCTCAGATCAGTGTAAAACACAACCAATGTGCCGTGTGCTTCCCCTCTCCTGTCACCAGTCTGTAGTAGGAGCTTATGATGTGCAACTGCAGAAGTCACATTGTAATCTTTGCAGTGTAATCTTTGGATTTAGATCCAGAATGAGCCAAGCGATTTGAAATATCTGATGTGGCAGAAATATTATGAAGCCTACCCAGTGTTTGTTATGAACCACACCCAGGGTTTATTTTTCCCAGCAAAGCCTGTTCAGTGTTACATCATTTGTCTACATTTATACTTCCTCCTACCCTGAAATATTCACTACTTCGGCTGAAAGTGTGCTGTACAGAAGGGCATGAAGGAGTTTCTTTCTAAGCCTTGTTCTGCTTTGAAAGAAAGAGCCCGTCAAGTCACAACGGAGCTTCTCACCTGCACTTCCCTTTCTGCTGTAATTCACAGTTTCACCTCGTAGAACAGTCATGCACCGCGGTGAGAATTTACCCGCTTAGACTGCTGAATCAGGCAGAAGCAAGGCGCCCAGTGAGAAACATGCAGCAGCGTTGCTCTGCATGTAGCGCCAGCCTCCTCTGCTCCTCTCACACCCTCCGTTCCACTGATGCATGGTGCAAAAACATGTAGTGAAACGTCCTCAAGCCTTCCCCTCCTCACTATTTCTTTTTGAACATGCCTATGATTGTCGCTTGGAATATAAACTTGTTCTGAAGCTGATAATTTTGCATTCCCCACAGGGAGCCGTGGTAGACTGCCTTTTTTTAATTACATTTTTAATAGGATTTCAGGCAAACAAATACAAAAGGTCAATGTGTAAGTAAGATTGAGTCGAGCGTCCTTTCTCTGGTGTTTACCATTTCCATTCTCAAATTATTTCCATTATCTTACCTGTGCTGTGTTTACAGTCAATGGAGAAATTTGGAGGAATTGCCTGTGACATAAATCCTGGCTTTTCTTATTTCCTTCGTGCCTCTGCAAACTAAAGATCCTCCGAAATACTTTTCTCTCGGTGATTCTCTGCTCTCAAGACACTAATCAGATTTGCAAGTAGCAGCGAGGAAAATATGTTATGCTATGACAGCTTTCCAGTACTTTCCATTTAGTCGCAGCTTTGTTGAAACCTTTGGTTGAGGAAAAGAGAAAACTGTAATTTAGTGTAGGTGGAGGCTGTGCTCCCAGCTGGTGACAACATCAGTCCAAGCCTCTCTCATTAGCGGTAATTAGCTGTGTTTAGTGTCACCGCCAATATGTCATGTCTGATGAGAGAATTCGCTCACAGCAGCACTGGAACCACCTGGTCTGAATGTTTTTCCTTTTTATCCTTGACTAACTGATTAAAATTACTAGGCAAAGCAATGCAAAACTCATCAAGAACACACAGTAATGAGTCCTGAACAATCCTGTCAGTCAGCTGGTTCTCTGTCATCTCCAATTTATATTATACAGTGGAGCTTAAAATACTTTGTGCTACAGATAAAGGAAAACAGGATCTTAGATTTTTTTTTTTGGTTAAGTCTTTCTCACGTGTTAGCAACCTTACCTGTGTCATACTATGCAGTTGTTTCTTGCAACCACTTCCAAAGGAACATAATGGAGGTTTATCTGAGCAAAGATTTTAGATACTATATTGATTGATCTATTGATCAATCCAAAATTGACCACAGTGCTGAATCATGAAAGGCTATCCTTATTATTTAAGAGTCAATACATGGTCAGTGCAGCCCTGAAGGGCCGTTTTTGGATTGATTCTTCATTGTTTGGGAACCATAGTGCTTCTACCACTGTAGCCATTGGTCTTCCAAATTGAAGGCAGAGCAGCACCCAGACAAAGGTTTAAAAGCCTTGACAGCTTTCGATTGAAAAATATGGAGTTGAGCCTTCATGTTCACTATGCACAGGAAAAAAGAGTTTTTAATTTGATTCAAAAATTATTAGAGAGGACAATTTACAGTTTGGATATACCTAACAGTAGATGGTAAATTGTGAGATGGTAAATGGTAAATCAATGCTTCTGGGGTCGGGCTTTGCCTCTGGATGCATGAAACAGGAAGCAGGAAAGGAGTTTCTGTTGGTCCTGGGCCAGACAGTCTCTCTGCTGAGACCTGCTTTCCTCTGTTTGTTGTGGACAGGGTTTCAGCCCCTTTTGTTGAACAGATTTAAACACAAAGAACAGCGGAAGTTTGAGCGGACAATATCCGCCGGCCAAATGGGTCTAGCTGCTGTGAAGCATGATAAGAATCTGCTACAATAATTGTTTTTGCTCAATCAGTTTTGCCAAACTGCTGTTTAGAACCGGTGTATTGCTTTTAAAATGTATCTACTGCACAGTCTACTGTATCTAAATGAAGATTGCGGGTATAAGCTCATACATACAGAAATTAAACACAGAAACCAAAGAGGTTGTTAATGACTCAATCTCAACTGACACTGCAGTACAGAAGCTTCTCAATGAGCAGATACTAAAATGATAGAAGCTGAGTCAGACGGTTGTGCTCATTCATCTTGACAACATGTTCAACTGTTGAGCCTCGTCCTCCAGCGGCTCGTCTACAATGAACATTAGTCTCCCAGTATTTCCTTCCTGCAGGGTGACAGGAGAGTTGGAAATTTGGACGGAGTGATGTTGAGCTCTGTGAAAGACAGAGAGAGACAGACAGAGAGAGAGAGAGAGAGAGAGAGAGAGAGAGAGAGAGACGGACTACATGCTGCATTATTCAAAGAGACCGGCTCCTGCATTAACTCAGACTGTGTAGTCATTGGCCAGCCACGGGCCCAGGCCACCGCAGAGGAGGAGAAAAGGGGGGGGGGGACACAGACGGGCAGCAGGGGGTTGGAGCGATGCTGGACCTCCTCAAGCCTCCTCAGGCAGCTGCTCTGTTTTCACTTCTCCCTCTTCTCACGAATGAGCTGCCTGTTCTCTCTCTATCTCACACACACACATTTTTATTACTACACACGTGAAGACTATTATTAACAACATTCATTCCCTAATCCCAAGATCCACCCTCCGATGCTCTTATACTGTTAGTATCAATATTTATGATGTTCTTTTTTGTGACTTTACTTTTTTCGGTGTGTTTCATTTTCCCTCAACCTGCCTCGTCTACTTCAACTTCCGTTAGTGATTTCCTACATTTCCCAGAATGCCTTTCGACAATCCCCAGAGAGCGGGTGTGAACCATGGTGTGAACTTGTTTTGTCCAGCTGTGGGTTATACATGTAGGTGGAGAGAGAGATAGTGATAGCGATAGCAGAGTGAGAGGTTTTCCAGTCGAGAAAATGTAAGAGTCAAAACACAACATGTCTTGTGGCTGCATTGCATTCTGGTCTATTGAGGCTGCTGTCAGTGGAGAAACTGGTATCTCTGCCTCTTCTATGATGGATTTCTCCTGTGTGATTGTTGAATATTGGTACAAAATGGTGAGTCTAGAAATAAGCCCTTGCTCTTTGATTCTGAGATACTGACTCCAAAATCTGATGTTTACCATTGATATTTTAGATAGCTACAATTTTTTTCTCCAATCAAACTCCATTGTAGTCGCACTAGAAATGTCTCAACATGACATCATTTTGTCTACATTTGATTATCCTTAGCAATAAGAATACCAAACAACAAAAAAGGGCCCAGAAATGCAAAGTACATCGCCAATAGCAGTTAACAGCTAACTTTTTAATAGTGTTCTATCCTTGTGGGACATCCTCAAAAGTATCGAAATACAAGAGCACATACACACACACTGGGGACTTTGAGTAGAGAACTCAAAACAACTGACATTGTCATGCAAGGGCTCCAGCGCTGGGTAACACAGAGGGGTAGAGTACACATGAATATCAATATTGCCTGAACTGCATACACAGTGTCCACTGGCTGTCAGTTACTGTTTGCGTTAGGTTTTACTCAGTGTACAGTCTGTGGAGTGTGGGGAGGTGGAAGTGCCAGCTCTACGTTTGCTCATCTGTCGAGCTTCCTGGAGATTTTTGTCATGTCTATAGTTAAGACCATCGGTGTTGCACTTGGACACTGAAGCTCAAGCTTGGTACACATGCAATACCAGATAAACCAAATGTCAACATATCAACACTCAACAGTCCTACTCAAAGAGTTTCAAATCAAATAATCCAGCTCAAAGTATTTGAAAGAAAATAGTTTTGTTTCATAGAAACAGAAAGCAAATATTCATGAAAGCAAATAGTCCCACACCACATATTTGAAAGCAAGCAGTCTAAAATATTTGTAAGCAAATAGCCAAACTCAGAATATTTGAAAGCAAATAATCGTGCTCAAAGTATCTGAAAGAAAATTATTTTGCTCAAAGTTTTTGCAAGCATAGTCCAACTGAAAGTGTTAGAAAGCAAAATGTCTCATCTTTTTTTTTTTTGCTTAACATCTGAAGGTTCCCCTTTCCTCCTGTGGTTTGCCAGTCAGATTAATCTCACATTTTACTTAGTGTCAGAAATAGTGATATTCCTAAATTACTGCAAAGTATTTCTACATTCTGCAGACACCCTGTAAATCTAATTGTATTGTAGCTAGACAGCCTGAACAGCACAACTACACGACTGTCTCTCAGTATAGTGTTAGCTCCATTTGTCTGTCTGTCTGTCAATCCGTCTGTCTGTCTGGGTTTACATCTGTCTGTCTCTTAATATTGCTCTTGGTAATTGAGGCTCCAGATGGATGAATGCAATTAGATGTAATATGCTAAAAACAAAATGTCAACACACTGCCTTCTACAGCTCCAGCTCTTATTTGTTCCCTCTATCTGTCTGCCTGAACTCACTCCTGTCATTCTCACCATGGACCATTGAGTTTCTCTCATTAAACAGAACACGCGTACTATTCCTCCTTTTATCTGTATCGACATTAGCTCCTATGCTTTGTATTTTAACAATGTTTACAAAGTATGCTAACACCAACTTCAGTCACAGCCTGTTTTAATTGCTTCTCATGCATGGATAGCTCGGTTACGTGCCCTTTGGTGTAATAACAAGCATTTAGCAGTAGCTATTTTTAAGGTCAGAAACTAAAAATTCTAAAATGACTGTGTAGTAGATTTAGTTAAAGTACGTGTCTTGGTTAGCGATTTCCTTTGTGTGCAATCAGCATTACAGGCTCACTCCGTCCGTTCGGCGGTGCAAAGCAAAGCTACTTACTTGCTTTGTAGTGCTTTGACTGTTTTCAGCGTAACCTGGGAAAAGATTTTGATTGAATGGGTCCCCCAGCCTGTAAAACAAAAGACAAGGACACAGAGTGAGAGGAAGTGATGCGTAGGCCTGTCATCTTCTATAGTTTCTCTCTCTCCAGGGAGCCAGTTAAACACACATCTGACATCCACACTATTCAGGCAGCACAGCTCGGAGTTGGAGGCAGTGGGCTGCAAACAGTGAATGACATTTGGAAGCAGTCATTTTGTACAATCACCATGTGTACATGAGTGTTTGCTGCCAAGAAGGAATGCCTAACTCACATAGACGGGGTTTGAAAACTCCTGTAAAAATTTAGCCACTTTCCAGAACATATTTTACATGAATATGGTCTTGAGGATTTATGTATATACATTTTTCATGTATATACTGTATATGGCGCTATGTATTACACCATACCTATCCAATCCATTTCTCTTCCTGTCATACATTACATGCTTAACAAGAATTCATCATTAAAGAGCGAATCAGCATTTAATCACGTTTTGTGAGCTGTAAACATCATTATATGGCTTCTATATAGTAGCATTAATTCTGTACTTAATCTCAACATTTTTGAATTAAGTCCTGCAACCGCTTCTAGGGGCAAAAAGTCATTGTTGCACTGCTCTCTATGGGCTGAAACTGTCAACCGTGTTGCACTTCTGGCCACACCTCCATCAGTGAGTTCAAGGCAGGTATTTTGCCTTTGGCAGTGTCAAATTCTTTGCGATCAGAAAATTGTTACAGTCTCCAAGTAGAGATGGGTGATCAAAATTGTGTACTAGGTGGAGACTGGCTGAAAACTGTATTTACACACTCTTTAAAATCCAAGCTTACTACAAAGAATGCTGCTAGAAAAAATGTTTCCACATGGTGATTGAAATATGTTTTTACTCAATTAGTGAATGCTTACCTCTGGGCATTCCTATTAAAACAATGCTGATGTTGTTTTGTAGCCTTTAACATGTAAAACAATATTGTAATTACAGAGATACTCTGCAGCCTGTTACGTCAGCATGAAGTGATCTCTGAAAATTAACCACAGCTTTTTCCATCTGAAACAGGACTACTGCCTTTGTCTAAGTATATATCAGGTTGAATTAATTGTTTATGTCATACTTTCTCTCTGTTTTTTTCTCCTTTAGGCAAGTATGTGTACCAGCCCATGACCAGTGTGTGCCTGCTCCCCAGCACGGCGGTGCCTCCTGCTGCTACAGAGTACAGTAACACCATCAACCTGTCCGTCTCTCTGGCTGAGCGCTTCCTCAAGATCGCCCCCTGCTTCCAGTCGCCGCCTCACCTCGAGTCGCCCAAGTACTGCGTCATCGCCGACCTGTTTGTGGACGACTACATTGTAAAACGCATCAACGGAAAGATGTGCTACGTGCAGCGCCCGCCGCCTCCCTTACCGGAACCGCCTCGACCGCCCACCCCTCCCCCGCCTGCGCCCCCTGCCCCTCAGATGCCCCAAATTCCCAGTCAGCCCCGGCAGCCGGCTCAGCCCACGCAGCCGGCCCAACAGGCTCCTGCGCCCGCACAGCCGGTCCAGCCGGTGTACACTGAACACAAACACCCCAGCCCCGTGGACAAGGTCAAAGGCCCCAAAATGGACCACTGCTCCTCTCCGTCCAGCTCCGAGGACTCCGGCATCAACGCGCTGGGTCTGCACTACCTGGAGTCCTGCGAGGAGGAGAGCGAAGAGGAGGAGGACGACGAGTTGAGCACAGACGGGAACTCCAGCCCCGGGAGCCTCTGGGATCAGGACGAGTGCTCGCTGCTGTCCCCCTCCAAGTCCATGATAGAGATCATTGAAAAGATCGAAACAACTGTGTAACTCTGACACGCCATCTGCATGGGGAGCACATCTGCAGAACAGACTCATGAAAAAAAAAAACACTCTAGGATTTATTTTAGATGGACCAGTAGAATTTAAACCCCTCTCTAAAGCTCCGGAGGGCTTTGCTTTGTTGTGATGAGCTGGAGTGTGTTCTCCTACAGGTGGATTTCTGGACTGTACGTCTTTTCCCACACACACTGCCTCTCCTCTGTCCACAGCCCCTGCATGGTATGAATTTCTAGATCCTCTTTCACAAAGGAGAAAGAGGAAAAAACACCCCCATCAAGCACATGCACAGTGGACCAAATCGACTTTTTCATAATCCTCCTATACACGACATTCATACAATGAAAAGATCTAAAAAAAATAAATAAAAGAACGTAGGTGCACCTCGGTTAGGAGAACAGAGTAAGACTTTCAGTACCTTCTCTTTAGTTAGATGTGACTGTAGCTACATTATGTATGAATGGAGGTGGCATTAAGTAGATTTCTTGATGAGAACGAGCAGTTGGGTAATTCTCGGTGTTCTCCAGTCATCAACCAGGCAGTCAGTCATGTTCTGATACAACATTCAAGTAGTGCAGAAGCGTGCCATTTCTTGCTCTCCGGTCGGTGGCTCCACCCACACGCATTAGTCACCCCGACACTTCAGCAGAATAACTAAAAGGCCATCTACCTCTCACGGGCCTGCTGCACATCAGCCTTTTAACACATTAATTACTCGAGCCTTGAACCCGCTAAAACACACCTGCATTTAGTGTGTTACGAGACCGCTGGTGCACACAGTCGTCTGCACTTTACTGACACCAACAAGAGCGGTGGGTCAGTGTTTGACAATCAAGGATTACACATAAGCACATTCCTATACTGTACCTGCCAGTGAAGACACATGTATCAGCCAAGGATACTTTGTAAAGCCGCTGATCAGACATTATTGAACTGACAAGCTTGTAGTAGTGCAGTGAAGACGATGCTTGTGGAGATTTACTGATTTCTGGAAACATGTTTTGGTTCCCTGGTTGGAAGCACCTAATACTGACCAACTTTTCTGGTCAAGCTGACCCGGGAACCAGCTTGTTCTACGGTGTGTTCTTGTTGAGGCTTCATTAGTAGAACAGTGAAGAGCAGTAGAACAGGGTTAAAGGGGCATTAAGTAAAATATGACTTTTAAAGAGCTTTATTGGCGACCAAGGAATTGCAACAACATCGACAAGTCTCTGGCCTGTTTTTGACATAAATACACAGAAACATCTAGTAATAGTAGTAAGAGGTAATATCAGCATGCAAATACTGTACTAATAATACTGCTTTGTCAGTTGCTTTTTTGGGTTGGGGGGAGGGGGGGGGGGGGGGGGGGGGGGTGGCTCTGTTCCAAACCCAGAAATCTCCTCACGAAGTAATCATTGAGTCATTGGTATTGATTAACAAACCTATCAACCCCCTGCAGATATATTACGGTCTTTTTGTGCTCTGCGGCAGTAAAAATCGTACTTAATGCCCCTTTAAAGAGAGGACTACTGAAAGAAATATGATGCTGAGTTCATGTTGTGATGTTGTGATGGACATGATATTATACAGAAAAAGCACTCAAATTTGAAATTAGTAGGGCAGCCCCCTATTAGTCAGGTAGTCGACTTAATGGTCAGGATGGAGTAAAAATATTTTTAGTATTTTTTTTTTCTTTCAGTGTTGAATAAATTATTTCCTGGAGAGATATGAGCTAGTATCACAAAAATATTCACAAATATGTATTGCTACATGATCAACACTAGATGTAAAAAAAAAAAAAATAGTAATTTTGCATGACTGCATTCATTTGCAGGAGTTCCCTACTGTCAAAAAAGCAATTTAACAAATTTGTAAATCAGAATATTCAAAGAGTCGACAAAATCCAATATCTATTAGTCAACTAAAATGTTTTTTTAGTCAGGGACAGTCCTAGGAATTAGATACACTGAACACAATCACCTCTAAATGCAGTTTCTTATTTCTTATGTTCCTGTAATTGTTATATTATTTTCATATGAATAAATCTTAATGAAATTGCCATTTTTCCCCCCTTCATTTGCATCTTGCAGCTTTTGGTTCTTAAAATGTGAGGACATCATCTGGAAAAAGGAACACACTTGCTGAAATTAAATCTTCCTTGAAATGCACTCAAGCCTCCTCCACCTGACACATAAATGACTAATCCTCTCCAGAGATAGAGGGGAAGAGCAAAGTAAAGAGAAAGATAAAATTGAGTCATTATTTCAGCTGGAGTTGTTGTGTCTGCTGAAAGGTCTTGAGGAATGTTCTTTGATTTTTTTTTTCTTTTTTCCGCATTCCCTCCTTTGTGAACTGCACTTACTCTGCACTTATACTGCAATGACATTATGTATAGAATAATTACAGTGATGGAAAAAGAAAAAAAAAAAAAGAAAGGAAAAGAAAAAAACTGAAGTTAGCAGTTTGCAGTGGAGGAGTTGGGACTCAAGGCCATTACTGTAAAAGATGACCTGCACCTGGATTTTAGTGGAGCATACAATGCTGTTATAAGAAATACAATACTGGTTGGAGCCCGGCAGTCCCCCCCCCCCCCCCCCACCCAGCCACACTGACAGGCTTCCTTTTATTGATCCACACCAACGGGAGCAGAGGCAGAGAGGGAAGGCGATCGAGGCAGAGACCCGTTCTGTCCTCTGGGCTCCTGTCCCAGACAGTTCTCTCCACTCTCCGTCTATCGGCTCGTTTTATGAGACCATGCGAGTGCCTTCCTCACCTTCACCTCAAGCTCAGATTGATTTCTCCATGCTTCCCTTCTCCGTTGCATTGTGTCTATCGATCCTTCGCTCTCTGCCAGTGCGGAGAGAGAACCAAGGCCGGAATGAAATGCTAATCAGTTTATATAAATGTACAGTCTCCATTCTGCCGGGTGATGAAGGGGAGGGCTGTGTTACAGTCTGGCTGAGTCTCTGGGTGATGACACAAAGTGGCAGGAGAAGAGAGGAGAAGAGAGGAGAAGAGAAGAGAAGAGAAGAGAAGAGAAGAGAAGAGAAGAGAAGAGAAGAGAAGAGTGTATGTGGAAATCTGGATGGAGGGAGTGCAGTGCAGGAGAGGAGAGGAAGCTCAATTAGAAGCATGGTGATGCAAGAACATGTAAAGAGTTAAGATGGATGTATGATGTGTGTGTGTGTGCCTCTGTGTGTGTGTGTGTGTGTGTGTGTGTGTGTGTCTAGCTGAATGTATGAAATCCCATAATATCTGTTATAAAAAGGTACTGACAGATCTGGTGGTGAGATAGGGTCGGTCTTATTGTTCATCCCTTGTAGCAAAGTCATTCGATTGGCAGGCACCATGAGCAGCTGAGAGCTTACAAACACACACTCAAAAACATCCACACACACACACACACACACACACACACAAAATCAAAAATGCCCTTGGACAAGGACTGCCTCACAAGCAGGCTTGGCACAACACCACTCACAAGCCTGGCTCACTCACTCGCTAAGATGTTTTTGGTGAGTCTTCCTCCTTTCCTCGGGAGTCATTCAGTTCATTGCATTCATCTGGTTCAAACGCATTACCTTTAGCCCTCTCAAGGATGTTTCCTTTTAATTTCATATAATTGCATTTTCCCTCCAGAGGCAAGTTAATAGAGTGGCAAAACCTAAAAACTCTCCAACAAATTTTAAGTGACAAGTTGAAAAGACGGGGTGAACAACCTTCAAGGAATCTCAACTAAACGGATTTGCTCTGATGGGGAATCGTTAAGAATTCGGTCAGAATGTATCACAGGGGGAAGGAGTAAGCTCAGTCATATACTAACATAATAACAATCCTCTTACATATGCTCACCCTTTATGTGTGTGAGTGTGCATGTTCTCGGGGTTAAGATGGGTGTTATTCGCAGACTCAATCTCCCAATTATATCTCCTTAACCAATGGATTTTTGGATTTCCAGAAGTGAATAAAAGTGGTAGCCCGACAGTGCAAGCCATACAAATCCATATCAGCTCCCTGCCAGTGAGTCAGCAGAACATCAAGGCACACTGCCGCCCCTCAACCTCTCTCTAATCTGAGGTATGCAGAGCCAAACTTCTACAGCACTGCTCCATTTCAAAAGAGCCATTTATCTGTTCAATTTCCACCATAATGTCGCTGTGATTGGCCTGATTCAGCCAGCATGCAGGTAACAGGGGAACTCACCAATAGGCAACTGATAAACAATCAGCCACACTGCTGGCCTTGGCAGGCCGCGATGGGTGATGGGTTTCTGATAAGCTCCATAAACGCCTGAGTGTCACCTGGGGTGCCGCTCAACACACCCAGCCTGTAAAATATTCATTGCTTTTTTTTTTTTTGCCACTGTCTCTCTCTCCCCCCCCCCCCCCCCCTCTCCTCTGAAATGGATTTGGAGCACTCTTTCCTTTTAAACACGGAGCATGACTCGCTCCCTAAAAACAATCTGTAGACAACAGGTTCAAGCTTTAGTTTAGATCAGGGGTGCCCAAACTGGGCCATTTGTTTTGGCCCACCAGAGGTGGGTCAGAAATATGAGATAATTTAGAATAGATAAAAACTTGTGTATAAATATATACATAATCAGTTGTATCAAACATTTTTCAAACAATCAGTTGTATCAAATATTTTTTATTATTATTATTTTTTTTTTAATTTGAAATATTGATTTAACAGAGAACTTGATTGGGAGAACATGCTTATACATTTTGGCCCACAGAGCCGAAAACATTGGGCACCCCTGGTTTAGATACATGGACCTGTTTTTTTTAAATATCCTCTTTCTGTTGCCTAAGGCTACTCGATGATTCATCTTTTTCACTACTTCTGAAATGTCTGGTGAATAGCCTGCGAATAGATTTGCTATGCCAGAATGACTCACTGTGGTATATCTTGATGTGATTAGCTGGCTTTGTTGCTGTGGATTATTCTGTATCAGTTGATGATTCTCTGTGGTTGGAGAGAGCACTAGATGGTTGATCGCATAAGGACAAATCATAGAGGAAAATTTGTAATTAATGAATTCTCAATAATGTAGAAAATATAGGGCTTTCTGTTCCTTGTTGCAGAAAGGTTTGTAATGTACAAAGTCACTTAACAGGTAAATATAATATGTAAGGAAAATCATAGATCCTTCACATCCTTCACAATAATTTCAGTCAAAGAGCCCAATTAATTGATGTCTCTTATTGAAATATGATACTATTAAGCCAGAATTCTTAAATGAAACAATACTATTATCTTAGACTTCACTGGTGTTTCCAATGTTTTGGTAGTAGCCATTGTGTGGTTTTTATGCACTCAGGGAAAGTCTGAATCCATCCTAATCACATCAAAGAGACAGAAGATGTCAGGGATGCCTACGCTGGCTTTCAACTTGAAAGCAAGCAGTCAATATGGCCGCCTTCTTTTCTTTCTGTTTTTCTGTTTGTTCAATCTCCTCTTCCACAACTTTTTTTTCTCCCTTTGTCTCTTGTGATTTTTAGAACCACTACAAAGGGAACATTACCTACTTACGTTAGAAGTGGGCAGATCCATCCACTTTCTAAGGTTTGCGAGGAAACAAGATTAATGTGTGCACTTGTTCTAACTCTCTCTTATCTAAATCTCTTGCTGGAGCCGCACAACAAAGACAAGATTTATTTTGAAAGCAGTGAGTCGTTGAAATCGAGTAGGGTGTCGCTGGGAATGTCAGGACTTGTTTTTGTGTTGCTTCTTTAGACGCAGAACAGTTTATTAGAATCTAAAACATGATGAAAAGGGAGTTTTTCTTTTTCTTGTCAGACTCGTGTGGCGTGGAAAGACCTCTCGCTAAGCCAAAATATAGGATGAGTGCCTGTGTGAAGGACTTAGCAAACCATGTCCTCAATTTAAAGTTCAATACATTTAAAACCACTTGAGGAATTCATGAAAAGCAGGAGCCCTGAGCGCCCACAGTCACTTGAAACATAGCTAATAGAGGCTTTGACCATCTAAGGACACATATACTGCAATTTTATATCGTGATTTACGCCCACACACACACACACACACACACACACACACACACACACACACACACACACACACACATGCAACATTCATGAAATGATGGAATCACAAAAAGGTTACAGAAGTCATGTTTAGAAACAATAAACACAATAGAAACAGCACTATTTCATCTCTGTCCGAACCAGTCGAGGCCAGGTCACGGTCTCGGGAACTTGTCGATCCGCACAGTCTACATTCACATGATTGATGTTGTCCCAGTCTTCTCCCACAACACTTTGGACAGATGTGGCTCTCATCTGCGAGAGTATTTCATAATGCTGCCACTCACAATTGCATTGTTCTATCCTGTTTAATACTTTCTAAAGGGTTGCCCAAAATAGAGGGACGGAACTAGGCCAGTGCTAGACCCAGATTGCTTCCAGCAGATATGAAATATGGGACAAAAGCTTTCTAAATCCAAATGCCGGCTGCCTGTCAACCATGAAAACATTGGTTTGGAGGGAATTATTGCATTACAGGATCTTAGCCATCATGGCCCCTAGGACTAGCTTTGTGATTCCATTATTCCGTGTGGAGATCTTGAAGGAAGATGTTGTCCTCAGCGACATATCATCCATTAACTCAAGTATGAAAAACAATAATAAAAGTTTCAGAAACTTTTCAGCGTCACCCTCCCAATAGCGTTGCTTATACCGAAATGCTAAACGCTGGGAGATACGGTGTATGGCAAATAAGTTCCCAGCTAACCATATAATTGGCTGATTCACTAGTGATTGGCATTGTTACTGGTATCCTTCAAACACGGCTCTGTGAGACTATTCTGAGGCTTGTTTGTTTTTTCTCAGGATGGCGAAAGTTACACCCACACCAACCTTTGAAATGCATCTAAATAGGGGACATTACACCTACACCGCACAGTAAGAGGAAGAGTGTGGGAGAGAAATAAAGGTTGCTTATTTTCCAGCCTTGAATTCTGCTCTTAGAAACATAGCATCTTCACAAAGCCTTAATCTGTCTGCATAAAACACCAAGCAGCTGAATCATTTAACGTAAAATGCACACACTACCAGCCTACAGCTAACCAAAATGCTAACCCTAATGCTAACACATACAGACAATCAGATACAGACAGACGGACAGACAGGCAAGTTCCCAACAGCGAGACATTTAATGGCACCCAAAAACTGGTGCAGAACATCACCAGCTCAGCAGGAGGAAATATGACACACTAATTTGTGTTTGAAAAGGGGCCTGGCAGAGAGGGAGAGGGGAGGAGGGGCGACCAACAGACACGTCTGATTAAGCGCTGTGTAAATGGACCTGCTTGCTGGACCAGATGAGGACCAGCAGATGGTTATCCACACCGCAGGGTCGTATGTGCTGCTGTGCCGCGCCGTGGCCCCGAACCTCCCTCAACACAGCCCGGCCCCCCGGCCCACGGCCCCCGGCCCCGCTCGCTCTCGCCGCCTCCCCTGCCACCATTAGCATGTGAATGAGGGCTGAGCCGCTCGCCTGTGGGCGCCAATAGGCTGCATCAGGCCTCCCGCTTCTGGCTGCATTAATATCAGCTCTTCCATTGTTGTGGGATTATGGCAGTGGGTGGGTGTTGGTTAGGTATGGAAGCGATGGAGAGGTCAGGCTGGCTCGATCCTCGGTCTGAATTTCAAAGGTCGTTTTGTGTAGAGCATTATATGAGATCCACACCATATCCTACGGAAGAAGGGACAGGACCAAATAGGAAGCTGCTCTGTCTATTGTGAATGAAACATTTATGGGGTGTGAAGCCCATTTCTGTAACAAAATCCCACAAAAAGATGAGAGGTATTGTGATATTTGTTATCAGTAAATACAAGAGATACCTTCAAATATATATTTAGAAAATAACTGCAGGTTTTGGTGTCACTAGTAGACAAATGATGAAGATAGAGCCATATGAATTTGTATATAGCTTCCCTTTGCTCCATTCATTCATTCATTCATTTTCTTTACCCACTTATCCCAGCATGCATTAGGAGGAAGGCAGGGAAACATCCTGCACAGGCCGCCAATCCATCACAGTCTAACACAGAGAGACTCTCACATTCATATCTACTAATTCAGTGATTCTCAACATTTTTCACATCGAGGAGCCCCAATTTAGTCCACATTCGAGCCACAGACCCCCATTTGATGAGATTTTGTCTCTTGGACCCAAATCTGAGAATATTTTTATTGTTAGATATGATTTTGTCCAGAATTACAGACTATCTGTATTGTAGGTAGAGAGATAAGAGTGAAACTGTGATCAAAAACAGTCATTCTTCTACATTCTCTAATTGTGTTAACTTCTAAATGAAATAATTATGAAGATTAACAATTCATCAATTTGCTCACGACCCACTGGAACCCCCTCAAGGACCCCTGGTGGTCCCCGGACCCCACGTTGAGAACCACTGTACTAATCCATCTGAACTGCATGTCTTTGGAGTGTGGGAGAGACCCATGCGAACACGGGGAAAACATGCAAACACACAGAAACAAACCTGCGTCCTTCTTTCTGTCAGGTGACCTGTGAGTGAACCACCATGCCGCCCCGCTTTGCTTTACATAAACATTATAAACAAGGATCAAACAACGGTAATGAGGAGAAGGTTTCTGCTCTAACCATATTTCTTTATGCAGCAGCTCTAGCCATACATCTTCATCTATAATAGCAGTGTGTTGTTCTGCATGTTGATCCCGGCGCCTTAGACGCTGCTAGTTTGTCTTTATTTACCGCTCCATTTCCTGGCTTTGTTCCTCTATGTTCACTCCTCATTTTTGCACAGCAGATTGAGCCTTGCGAGCACAATTA
This sequence comes from Centroberyx gerrardi, assembly GCF_048128805.1. NCBI lineage: Eukaryota > Metazoa > Chordata > Actinopteri > Beryciformes > Berycidae > Centroberyx > Centroberyx gerrardi. Next base: position 13,721,394 of record NC_136006.1, on the reverse strand, counting down.
AAATAAATTAGATTAATTGCTGACTGTTTGGCTTGCATTTTAGCCAAAGGCTTCCATGCTCTCTTTACCAAAATAAAAGGCATGGAAACACTGACTGAGGCATATGCAAATGACTGAAATATCATATCTAGCACCCATCCCCACCCAACCCCCATCCCTAACACACACACACACACACACACACACACACACACACACACACACACACACACATTAGTGGGGATTAGTTTCACTACATGTAATTAAACTGGTAGTTTAGTTACATTTTGCAGTAGCTTAAGTGATTAAAATTCAATTCAACTAAATTGTTCTTAGTAGAAAAAGTTCTTAGTAGTTTATTCAGTGTTTTTAGCTTTTGGCTATAAAAGAAAAGAAGGAGATTGCATTTTATTCATCCTTAATTATATCCTTACTTATTTGTATTTTTAATATTTTTATTTCATTTTATCACTGCCTCTCATGTCTTGATTCAACCTCCTTCGACCCCCCTCCCTCCTTCTTCTCTCCTCCTGACTGCTGCAAAGGTCCAGACGATGAACTCCTGCTGCGTCCACCTGCTGCCTCGATTCACCCAGAGCTTCATGTCCTGCATGAGCTTTTGGCCTTTACTAACAGCGTTTAATCGTCAGAGGTTGTTCAAGTCAAATGGTACAGAGACCCTTTTATTTATTTACTTTACATTTACATACAGCAAAAAGTGAATTTTTCCTAGATAAGATAAGATAAGATAAGATAAGATAAGATTGCACTTTATTGATCCCCTAGGGGAATTCCGGTGATGAACCCAGAGAGGATTTCTGGCAGGCAGCTGTCACAGTTTGGCCATTACAAACACAGTCAACAGTCTTTGAACTTTATTTCAAACAAAATACACTTTTGTTAACGGTGGTATTTCTGTAGTCATGGGATTTTGTATTATATAACACTGCAGATGTAGTTATGATCATTTTTCACAAAGTAGTTTGAACTACTTTATAACTTAACTTTACTTAACAAAACTATATGTCACTTGAGGGAAGCTTTGCTGTAGTTTGACTTCTTCCAAAGTGAATTAACGGGTGCTTTGTCAAACTACACTTTCAAAGTAACCTCTCCAACACTGCGCACGCACGCACGCACACACACACACACACACACACACGCAGAGGTATAAAACATTGGGTCTTCCTTGTAATATTTGCGTCACACAGAACTCCAGAGAGTAAAAGAAGGTCAGCGGGTTTAGATAGCTGGTAGGTACTGCAAGTCCTCCTCAGTAAGTGCCCTTGCCCTTCACCGCTCGGAGCCTCTCTGTGGCTGTATTGAATTATTGAGGAGACAGCAGTCATCTCTGAGAAAACCCAACAGGCTCTCTTCTCTGTCCCATGAGCCCTGCAAAAGGCAGAGAGGCAGGCTGGCTGGCTGGCTGGCTGGGGCATCACTGCCAGATATAACATGGCAGAGCGAGTGGTATTGGCTTCTGTCTAGCACATGGCTGCTATCTGGTTCAGAGACTCCTGCTGCGACTGAAGCCTGTGATAGCGCCACGGTAGAATCAAGGTTTAGGAGCAGATGTGTTGACGCCAACGCTGGAACAAAGGCCTCCGCTCTCAGATGCGGTCCAGGATCACAGAGGAGGAGATGACTGTGTATCTAAAGAGCATTTCAGGACGGTGGACAGAGCCAGTTAGGAACAAAAGAGGCTCTGTCATCTCTCTCATCCTCGGCTACCTTCTGACTCACTGCTACTACCCTTGTCCAAACACACACACACACCACCACCACCACCACCACCAACAGACGCCTCCCCTCTTTGGACAGTGACAGTTCATCCTGCCTCGTCCACAGGCATGACTAATCAACCTTGAGAAGAGTGATGGATGATCACTGAGTCCGCTCTCTCCTGCTCCCGGCCCCTCACCCTTTCAATCTTTTGTTATCCACCTGTCTGGCAAATCCATTTGTGCAGAACCGTACAGTCTGTTTTTTTTTCCTGTTCTTTTTTCTTCGTCTGGCCTTTTTACATTCACCTGAGGGAAAACCACAGCACACATATCTGTACTTGAAATTGTAAAACACACACGCACACTGGAGATTAGACGGGTTGTGTTAACAGAAGTGAGCAGCAGAGTAACAGATGTTTTTGTGCTTGGTTCATATTGATATTTCAGTCGGAGCACCTTGCTTAGCTAATTTCCATTCATGCTGTAACCAGCGAATGAACCAGTTTCTAGCTTCAGTGGGGGGAAAAAACATGAGCTAGGGAGCAAGCTCTTATTTCTAACTCCTTTAGCCCCCAGCCAAAACCCTCCTCGCTACAAACACTGCATGGTGCTCCGTATTTATCAGCAACTCTGACACTATTTCACGGTTTGTCAAAAGGGAAAACTGCCTTCAGAGGTGTGTCTGTGCTTACATGCACAAGTGTGTCTGTCTGTGTGTGTGTGTGTGTGTGTGTGTGTGTGGCAAAGTCAGGCAAGCTAGCAAGTGAGTTGAATTAAAATGAAAACAATTACATTCAGGTGCAAAATGATTCGGTATATAGCTTCACTATACCCACCATCACATCTCCACAATGTCACACCTCCACACACACACTCACACACATGTACACACACACACACACACACACACACACACACACACACACTCACTGCTGTATCAGTGTCAGCAATGTGTCTTTTCACGAGCAACAAAAAACAACAGTCAGAAGATGTCTGCTGACAGTCTGGGCCCAGCTGTCGTCCCTCTCACTCCGGATAATCGCAGCTCATCATCTCCATCTTGGCTCGGGTCAATCCATTCTGTCGCTCCATTCATCCATACTTCCCCACACTCATGGGCACGCCGTCTCAGGCTGTTTGCATGTATACCCAATCGCTGCAAAGGTTGCTGCGGAGCAATAACGCTAAGCAGCACATATTGACTCAGAATTGCCTCCGGCTCAAGGAGACGCGCTTAATGAAGACAAAACTGTTTCGCTGGGTGTCTCCCGGATGTCTCCAGAATGCAGAGAGCGCTCTCTCATCCCTCCCTGCTTCCTCCCCCTGGCCCACGGCACAGCCGTGCAGGGAAGGAAACCTTTCAGACGAAATAAAAGAAACCCATCTTCCTCTTGTTTTCCTGTCTGTGTAATTCCTTCGCAACCACTTCACCCTTTTAATTAAAACCACAGTAAATTAGTTTGTACATTCGAGTGTATTAATTTTCCGAAAAGGGCCCGAGGATTTGCTGTAATGAATATGTTTTACCCCCTTTGTCTCGCAAATCTCATCGTATTCACCGGGGACGGCAGTGAAGGGGCTTTCTGTCTGTTTTCTGCTGGGATGTCAGGCTCATTTTGTGATGTGGATGACATCATACATTGTCCCTGCTCATTGTGGAGAACAGGCACACGGGACCATTGTTAGAGGCTGTGTCATTTTTTGTCCCTGCAATCCATGAAGTCAGGCTGGAGCTGCAAATCTACCCAGTAAATAAAAAAATAGAGCAAGAACTGAGACACATAGTATTAAATGTGTAAAGCTTGGAACATTATCACAGCTAGGCAAAGCAGCCGTCGAACACATTTTGAATGCTTGGGGAAAAACAGAAGCACTTTATCTTATTTTGCAAGTGAGGCATCCATTTTTGAGTCTCTTTAAGCATCTTACAAGATAAATCATGTCGTACAAAATATCTGAAACTCAATACTATAACCCAAACAGTATAATCTACTGTATCCTTTAACCTGATCTTGTAGACTTGAAATCAAAGGGAAGAGCTGGAGCCTCAGAGTATTCAGCCTCGCAGCAGGACTTCCGTCGTAATTGTCAATAGTTTCTCCCGCATGGTGAAACTTGATGCGAGCTTTTCCCGAGTTTATTCACACACTCCATTACACAATTTAATTTCCCATTGTCTGTAACTGGGTGCTGCTTTGATTTATGTCCCGTTCTGCACCATCATGGATCATTAGAGATGTTGTAATAGACCTCCTGGCGTCTTTCCAGCATTCATTTACTTTCTCACCCCTGGCTTTTTAAAAATAGGCCTGTTTTGATGTTGTGTTGCTGACATTTTGGGCAACATCAGGCGCATAACTTTTAAAGAAAAAGTTTGATTAGACTCCAGCTGGATTCTTTCCTCCTCTCCTCTGCCTCCCACAATTGTTTTAGCAGCAGGCTAATGAGAGAGAAAAGGAGAAATGAGTAAATGAGGAGAGATTTCCAAAGAGACGGGTCTCCGGGTTACTGTACCTTACAATCCAGCTTCTATAATCTTGACATCTTACATTAAATCAGCCTCTGTGTGTGTGTGTGTGTGTGTGTGTGTGTGTGTGTGTGTGTGTGTGTGTGTGTGTGGGTGTGTGCATTCTATATAATGGCCAGCTGTCTTGTCGGTCTGCTTTAACACTGATCACAGCCTTTACCCGATTTCCAATGACAGTGAAAAGTGTTTGCCTGTGATCCTATGTTTCTGTGTCCTGGACTGTTACTTGGTTGTGAGATCATTAAATTTGTGCTCAGGATTCAGCATGGTGTATTAACGACAACTGTGTGTAATGGACAGCAAATGGCTGAGGACAAATTGCCTCTGGCCCTGCTATGCTCAAAACGCACACGTCTAATTTTAAACGGGCATGCCACTCAGTTTTGAAAAATAAACTCGATAAAAGGTTTAAACCCGAGACCCAGGACTTTGAAGTTGTAATGTCATCAATATGTATAGCCTGTCGCTGCTCTATTGACAGTGAAGTTGACTTCGGACTCCAAATGAGCTCCATATTTTGGTACTGCTATAGTTCTCATGCAGCCACATATCCCATATATATATATATATCCCCATATCCCAAGTTAAAATATAAGCTCTGTCACAGTCATACATGCTCTAACTTTTCTAATTCTTTTCTATGGAGTTAAATTGGTATGTCACTACAGACTAGACAAACTCCTCTCCCTCTTTTCTGGCTCGTTGACACGGGAGTAAAAGGTTGCAAAGGCAAACTGAGGTGTCCTTGGGCATAGGAATGACACATTTTAATGTTGAAACCCGATGCCATTCCCCCCCCTTTAAAATTGCAGGTGACTGATCTTCAAACGTCAAACAGACAGGTTGTCTTCTTTGAAAGTGACACTTTGAAGGTCTCGTCTCATCCTCCTGACGTTTTCCTCCAGAGTTTAGATGCTGCTGTTTCATCCGCTCCCCCGTAGAGAAAATAACTACAGTACGATACTTTTACTTGCAAAGTAGGGCTCTGGCTTAAGGTACAGACTGCCTGAGTCATGGTTTGACTGCAGTGAGCCCTTTGAAGAATATCATTAGCTACCACTGCGATGATGAAACTGGTGAAAACTGTCATTGTGAGTAAGAGTAGGGAAGTGACTTACACGAAAGTGACAATTTTGTGTCGCGTAAAGGCAAATTATATGTTACAAAATGATACGATACGAAGTGCAAATAGCAAATCATGTACCATTTGTCGCCCACACTGCTTCTTCTTTTGCAGATCCACCTATCTTATACGCATTTAGTATTTTCATATTCAGCTCGCATTAATTAAACTTATAAAATTCACACACTCCCAAGTGACACACAAGTTTACCCTACTAACCTCCTCACCCTCGACCCTATCACTTCATTATATCACAAAATAGTACAAATACAGGGTTGACACTCGGGGGTGAGAGAGAGGAACGAGCACGGAGGAGAACAGAAGAATGTAGATGAATTGGCAGCAGAACTGAGGCGCAGAGGAACAGCAGGTCCCACATGCCCCAGCCCCTTCAGCTGGCTTTGTTCCTGCATCTTCTTTGCAACATTTCAAAAGCAGCTTGCACAAATTAGACCCATGGGGGGAGAGAACAGACCAACGTGCAGCAAACTACTGTCACTCACAAAGCCTTCTGGTGAGGCGAGAGAGGAAGGGAGGAAGGAAGGGGACGCTGGATAAGCAAAGCGCTCCAACAGACGAATTGGGCATGAGGGACCAGATGTTCCTCCACTGTATAGTCTCTTCCCGCTAATAAATGCACTTGGCAATTTACTGCAGCGTATTCACTCCCGCTCCCAATCCCCTTGTCTTTGCTGGTGTCTTCATTTATATATCGGGGCTCGGTTGTGTTGTGGGTTATTTAAAAATGTGGAGGGAAGGAAGTATTTATGGCTTCTGAGAGGATGAGCGCGCATTCAGTTCTTGCTTGTGGCGTGCGTTGAAGACCAGAGAAGTAGTTGCTCCCAGTGTCACATTTTTGTACCCGCTATCCATGCCAGGGGCGCTCCGAGCACCGCAACACCCCTGCAATACCCGAAATGTAATGAGAGAGAGAAAGGAGATAGGAACAGAGAGAGAGAGAGAGAGAGATCTTACCATGGGAGGAACTTGGCAGCTTCCTCAACCTTATAGATCGCAGGTGTTGTGTTCATGATCATGATTGTGTTAAGAATGCCAGACATCAGTGCATGCTGGCAGGAAGAGCTGGCAGGTGTTGTCTATGGAGGGAGCGCTGGCAAGCAGGAGGTGTCATATCTGGAGTGGATTGGAGAAACAGAACAAACCCTTATTCTGTCACAGCCTGCCTTGTGATATTCATGATGCTAAGATCTGTTGAACTGCTGCACCCAAAAGTCTACAGGAAAAATTTGCAAAATGCACCCATCAACTGAGTATATGTGTGTGTGTGTGTGTGTGTGTGTGTGTGTGTGTGTGTGTGTGTGCGTGTAGCTGTGCGGTGTAGCGCCTCAGCATGTCACTCCCTAAACCGGATTCTCCACACTTATTAGCAACACATTATATTTTATCCAATAGAGGGAATTAAGCTAATATTTCAGCAGTAATGCCTGATATTATGAAGGGAAATGAAAATACATGAATCACGAACATCAAAAAAAATAAGCTTCTCGCAAAGGGACAAAGAAAGGTCTTTTAAAGATCCAATAAAAGGTCTGTTAACTGTACAATAAAAAGTACAAATTAAAATCTATAAACAATCATTTTTATAGGCTGCGGCGTAGCAGACCTAGATAAGAGCAGGTATTTAGAAACGAACAGAGATAGAGACTGTCTGGCATTTGAGCATCACATCATCTCTCACTAGACAGACAAAAAAAAACAAAAAACAAACAAGCCGCCAAATGAAAATCATACATAACAATGAACTTGTTCTCTTCGTCTCTGGCAGAAATTGGAATCTAAAAGTCGGGGAGAGGGGGGGGGACTATTTTCATTATTTATTAATTTTTTTTTACCGCCGTTGTCAAGGACAGGGTACAGTTTGTAATGGCAGCCAATTACAGAGGCTTTTCATCCGGCAGGCAGCATCAAACAGCTCGACTGTCAGCTATTGTAGCCGGAGGCAGACAGGCAGACCGGCCCGGGGAGAGACCGAATCACACAGCAGCGCTTTCCTCTCTTCTCTGACTGCCCGTCTCTACATGATAAATGGCCTCCATAGAGATCAATGGAACACGGCTGCAATAATGACCTCTTAACGGTGAAAGAGGTTAGGATACTGCACTAAACAAGACGCAAAGGCTGCTTTCCAACAAGGGGGCAAACCGGCTTTGTGTGTTTCTTCAGGATTATCAGAGCAACAAAAATGGCACATGCTGTATTTACTGCTGTAAAGGCACGGGTGTTGATTGATTTCACTTGACCTGACCAAGTTTGTTACCTCATTATTGTCCCATTTCCACCTGCGTTGCAAAAAATCTCCATCTTAAAAAGTCATTTAGTCTATTATTGAGTCCTAAAATCTGAATTTTCTTAAAATAAGTGAACAAATCTGCCAATGGGGTTAGATAATTTCACTTGTTTCCAATGCAAATCAACTTGTTTCACGAATGTTGTGGAATCAAGTGTCATTTTCTCGATAGTAGCGCAGTGATCTGCTTTATTCTGACTACATTTCTAGAAAATTCCTGAAAGAAGTGAAACTGCATTGGAAACAAGTGGAGTTACCTCACCTCATTGGTGACGTAACTCACCAATGAGTTTTCCTCTTGGTTTAAGAAAAATAAGATTTGAAGGCTTAATATGAGACTAAATGACTCGTTAAAATGGATGTTATTTTGCAGTGTGAGTGACTGTCCTGGGATTTCATTTGACAAATACAACAGATTCAGCATTAGAGCAACTAAAAAGCCCTGAGTAGCACTGTGGATGCAGACACTCATGCGCACAAACACAAACACACACACACACACACACGTACACACATACACAATGCATACATAGGCACAAACACAGCACAGGCGTACAGGCAGCAAGGGACAAACAGCTCCTGGCTGGGAGGGGGGGGTATATTTAGAGTCTTGCGTAATGTGCTTTTAACACAACACAGAGTGGATGAATTTTTAATGCCAGGGTGGAGAGAGAGAGAGAGAGAGAGAGAGAGAGAGAGAGAGAGAGAGAAAGAGGGTGGGAGGGAAAAAAATGAATAAAGTTAAGTATTTAATCTGTGCTGTTGCTTAGGGGAGAGACAGGGAGATCTAAAAGCAGCCTATGAGCATCAGCCAGGCCGCACAGGACAGCCGCCATTGTACCGGCTACGGATGCATGGGTTGGGAGGGCTAGATGAGAGCGAGGGAAGAAGGAGAGAGAGAGAGAGAGAGAGAGAGAGTAAGAGTGAGGTGGAAGGAGACAGAAAAATTGGGAGAGAGAGAAAGCCAGAGAGTGAGAAAGAGAGAGAGAGAAAGAGTTTGCATGAATGAGTGAGCAGGAATAACTAGTAAAAACGACCCATGTCAACGTTATGCTGAGTAACCCAGGGGGAAACAAAAAAAAAAAAAGTGCACAGCGCTTAAAGCTCCTTTGGCAAGCCTCTACACTCGGATGCGAATGTTTACAATGCAAAGGCATCTACAGGCATGTCTGCCGCGCTGTAAAAGCTGTTTAGCTGAGAACAGTGTGCCTCGGCGTAATCAAATATGGAAGAACTCAATAGCTTATTTAGCTACATTATCCGGGAAATCGTCTCGCTGTATTCCCTCAGCTGTTTTTGCTCTTTAATATAATATTAATGAAACAGCCGCCATGAGGAAGCAGGGGAGAATAAAGAGAATCAGATGTTTTAAAGTGTATTAGAATCAACTGCAGATGGAGGTGATAATTGCCGCCTTTTCCACGGTTACAAAAAGTCAACAGACACACAATTGGATCCTGGATGTGACATTTAGGTTTGTGCTGAAGGTTAACGATAACAAGGCGATGTCAGAAGGATACTATCTGTATGTGCAGACCTACACACTATAGTGTTTGTCTCCACTCTTCCACTGAGAGAAGGTTGCGTTACAAAATCATTCAAAATCAGTGGCTGAAGTTTATTTTCGTATTTGATTATTTTCACTCATTTTGATTTTGAAAATGGCTCAGCCCTGCAGAGCAAAATATAGCATGTGTATAAATTAGTAGCATATTTTCCTGCTGCTGGCTTGAAAACAAAACAAAAAGATAAAGTAAATAAAGCAGACATGAAAAGCCCAGAGACACGTTGGCTAAGAAACACCTGCCTCTGAAACCAGCTGGCCGGGCAAATCCCACCAGGAGCTTAATCGCCTACTGTATGACTCACTACATGGTTTTCCTCTCAGCCTCGCTACTATCTTCGCTGGAAAAACACTCGAGGGTGGACAGGAGGACAGAAAGCACACCACAAAGAAGGTTTTACTTCTCCTAGGGTGTGTCTGAAAACATTTCGACAGTCAGCAGTATTGAAATTCATGCGAAACAGCTTAGCGGTATTTTCTGGTGGCTTCGAAGGCCGGAGTGTCAGCGCCGATGACAGCCGGAAGTGACAGATGGCCGATCAAGAAAGACTATCTGTCTTCTCGCAGAGCTTCACTGTTAGGGGAGTCTTTAGGGGCAGAAGATTGAAAAACGATCAGGAGCGGCTGATCAGCAGACGTATAGGCTCACTGCTGCTAATCCCACCATATGCTTATCTCCTGAAAGAACAACAACAGCGACGTGACGGCGAGCGATAGTCGCTGGCAGCAGATGTGGGTAACACAGGAAGTATGACTGAGAAAACCTCAGGATATGCGGAAGCAATGAGAGGATAAAGGTCAAACGAAGTTCAACTCGCTGACAGCACTGAAGTTACCCGCTTTTTAAATCTTCTGTTTCAGCCTCTTTTGTTGTAAGATTGAGGAATACAAGCCTGCAATTTAGTTTTTACCTCAATAACAGTGTTTACTCCATTTGCACCCAGTGGAATTAAGCAAAGGTCTTCTTCTATTGAATATCTGTTAGCAAATCACACGGGGCATTTTGTCCTCTAATTGCTGGTTAGTTTACTGTCTTAATTAAGCATTGCCTTCAGCACTCAATCGTGTGCGACAACAAGCAGGTAGAAATCCCACTTTGCCTTTGTGTGACTTCTTTCTGATGAAACACTGTGAAAAGCTTCCTCCCTTAGAGAACCGCTACATCCATGAATACTAAAGAGATAATCACATAAAGTTCATCAATCAAAAAAATCACTTACAAATAGGGAGAACTTTATTTGAAAGAGAAAGTTCCCATACTCCAGCTCCTCTCTAGTGGCTGGAATAAGGATCTTGATAAGATTGATAAGTTACTGCTCTGCTCCTATCATGATTTGCTCTTTGCATTCAGCTGAAGAATAAATGCAGTGGCATCCTGGAGCATAGGCGATGGCTGTACACATGCCCAGGGGGCATCCACTCACGCTGACTTTGCTGATAACAGAAAGAAAGAGTCCAAATTCAGAGCCGTGCCCATCAATCAGAGAGGCAGGAGTTTTCTCTCCTCCTCCGCCACTTCACACTGAGCCAAAGATGCTCTCTGTCAGAGAGGGAACAAAGTTGCTTTTCCAGACACTATACATACAGCTGCAGCATACAGGGGGAGAATTATTACCATGGTGGTGCTTTCTGTTTGGATATCACACTGTCTCAGCTCGGAGCTGAAGCACCAGATGTGCTGGTGTGATTTCCTCCTGGGCTCTGACAACATGTGATGCTCTATAAGGCTCTGCAGTGAGAGAGAGAGTGAGAGAGAGAGAGAGAGAGAGAGAGAGAGAGAGAGAGAGAGAGAAGGAGAAAGGGGTTTGCAATATCCATATAACACAACAGGAGGATATGATATATGAGAACTTCGCATATTACCAGCACACAAGACAGTATCTACACAAAGCCCCTACAGTACAGTTATATTATTCTGTAACATGCAGCAGAGTTGCATTTCCCAAGACATGGGTTGGCCTACCGCATCGATTAGAAGAAAAAATCAATGTCACACTCACCACCACCGGGCCTTTAACCTCGTCGGCTCTCATTCCCATAGATACGTTGTGACTGATGGAGCCGGAGGTGTGTGCGCTGTCATCCGAGGCTCATCTGGCCCACGACGGCCCTGAGGCAGCGGCTGTCACCAGCAGAGCGGACCTCCTGCTCCCAGCCGCGGTTTCCGTTGGGCCAGGACCAGCTAATGAGGACATTATCAGATCAGTGTCTTCAACCTGACACACAAGCCTAGCCGCCGGCACCACCGACGCGACCTTTTCCCCCCCCGCTCCTCAAGATGAACGACCACAGCCTCACACAATATTCACAGGAGGATGGAGGTAACAGATATTGTGTGTGATTATCAGGAAGTGTATAACTTTATACAAGAGCTGGAGCTGAAAATTATTTTTTGTGATGCAGCGTCTACATAATGCAACATCAAATTAATGTGGATTATACTGTTTGCATAACGCTTACTGTGTTCCTCTAAATGTTGTCAAATCTGTCTGGTGGAGATCAATACGTCAACAGAGAATCAGCGGATTCAAAAATGGCTCACATAATTCATGTAACAGCCATCAGCATGTGCTGAGCGAAGCTTTGTCAGATTTGCAAATGTATGAAGTTTTGCTCTAATTAAGAAGCGCTAATTTAGCAGAGTGTGTGAAGAGATGAAACAACACACAAAGTGCTGTTGTCTGCATCCGTTGTCAGAAAATGCTTTCAATCAGGGACAGACACACTTAGGCGCTGCCTTCCACACACCTCCTCGGTGATGGGTAATTGGTGTGTTTGTATGTGTGTGGCTCCATCACATCGCTGATTGTTGTCATTAGCGAAGCCAGCCGCCAGCTGCAAAGAACATGCCAGCCTATCACACCGCCACATCCTCCTCCTCACACCAAACATTTTGCAACAGAAAACAGTGTCGGTGTTGCCTTTAAGCACTCTCTGAACTTCAATGGGTGCAAACCAAGTGTGAAAAGCAGTTGTGATTGCTCTGTATGCACTACTGAACATTTGCTTGACAGGGCAATGTTTACAACAGGTCATGACTGAGTAACACAGCAGAGACCCATCTGTTGTAACTTTGGCACCACACGATTATAAACATCTCAACACCACTCTGTGACTACGATTATGAGGAAAAAAGTATCATTTTTAGAACAATGTGGCATTCAATTGCCTTCACAGAAAAACTTAGACATCACTTCTAGCTCTGCAACAGCAAGAGTATCATTCTCCAACAGAGTCCTGAGAACAAATTAGCTTTGTTTACTGTTTTGCGCTAATACATCAACATAATTATCACCACTGTGATGGAAGAGAGGTGTCTATACGCTGAAACCAATTTTAACTTTGAATTGTCATCTCCTAAACAGAGCCATTCTATCATTCTGAAAGGCTTATGTGGGCCATTAGCATGCACAATGAGGGGCACTTCATCTTCACACTGGGAGCACATTAACTTCAAACACTGGTACTGTAGTGGAACTGTAATGGCGCACTATATGGGCAGATGTTGTTTTGCCGGAGTTGGTTTGCCAGGATCAGCCAGGGACAGAAGGGCTATAAACATTGCTTCTGTAACTGGTGTGAAATCACATGACATCATTTTTGAGGAGAGGGGCAACACCACACTCTCTTTTAATCCGTCCATTTCCAAAAAGGCACCATGGGCAGGAACATTCACAGAGCGTCCACATGCTGAAAACATGTCTGAGAGAAACCTCAGAAGATGGCAACTTAATGTCCTCGGTGACAGCTAGTTTGGCTGTGTGGGAGTGAGAGGGAGCAGCCAGAGTGTTTATTTCCCTCAGAAAAATCAACATATCTGATCTCTGGTGGGAGGGAGAGTCATTTTCCAGAGTTAATTTTCTTCCTCTCAGAGAGTAACGGCTGTTAGAGGCAGCATAAGATCACTGCCTCGTATTTCCACTGGATGCCTGTCTAAATTGAGATTAGTCACAGAGGCCTCGCCACCACTGAACTGACTCGTATGTATAAATGCAAGCATTGCCCAGCCTTTTGCCGCCAACATAAACAAACCTAACAGCCATGGATGAATATGTACACAAGAAACAAAGACGCATCCAGACATGCAGAGAAATAGAGTTGGGACAGTATCCTTCTCAATTACAGTCCGCCTGCACAATATAGCTTATTCTTTTAATTTTGGTACCATGTAAAATGTATACCACCACTGGCATATCAAATACAGTAGAATGTATACTTATTAAGTATGGCCCTTGGGAATGGAAGTATGGAAGAATGTTTAGATCACTGAAATATATAGACAGTCCAGGATAAAGACTATTCAGAATATAAAAATGTACAAACATTGTAAAATGCTTTGTACAGTTGAATTTGCCTAAATGCTTTTGCTTGCAAGTATCAACAAAAAAGGCAACAATTAGGCACCATCAACAAAAAATATTTTTGTATTACCACATTTTTGGCTCTTTATAACAAAATTGTTTCATTTCCAAGGAAGTCTAACAGAGAGCAGTTTCTCATTTTCAAATTATTCAGTCTCAGTGATTAAATCGAGGTTAGATTAATTTCCTTTATTGGAGGAAATGTGAGTTGCTGCTCCAGTGAAATTACTATCACATTAGGGCATCTTTTTACACATTAAATTTCTAAGTGTTTCATTTATCTGTGAAGTGCTTCCAATTAATATTGGATTATTCAAAAGTTGGGGATATTTTTTTTTATCTCCCTTACTTGTACTTAGACAGGAAAATTGTACACACTGCAAGGGATTTTAAATTGTTATAACACACTGTAATTCACGACTCTTATCAAAACAGTGGTGAGATTAAATGTTTTTAAATTCAGTGAAACTACACTTAAGTTTTCAGTGACTTTGGCATCAAGTGTAAGCTAAGTAAATGTAAAAGTTAAGAAATGGCAAGGATATTGTGTAGGTGAGGGCTTTCAATCAGTTGGACATCATCATCATCATCATAACCTACAGATACACATTCGAGACACATGGACCTACCCAGAATCTATTAAAAATGTTTGATTTCATAAATTCTAAATTTGACAAACACTTACTGTATGTGTGACGTGCTAAAATGCCAAACAAACTTCAGTTATAATGTCACATCATCACTGTAATGTCATCACAGCAGCCCTCAACACAGGACTGTCCCTGCTCCCACAGGTTATAAAAAGATGGATAGCTGCATTATTGTACTCCTTTGAATCACATTGTCCCTTGACTCTCGAGTACATCTCACATTCATCAACACTTAGCACAAAGCTCAGTGCTGTTGCCCTCAGGTGGGAGTAACTGGCCGTATGAAACCGAATTAAAGCCTAAGGGGACGATCTGAGGCGGAGGGGAACTACAGGAAGACGGCCTGCAAAGCCAAGGGAAGCACACACTGCAGCGAAGACATTCTTTGAAACATGACAAATGGAGAAGAGACTGGAGTTCCACTCTAATCTACAATGCGGTCTGTGCAACACGTCTCAGTAGAGAAAGTTTTTCCTCATCTGAAACAGTAAAGCAGAAGACATGAGGTCGATCGGTTCTTTCTTCTTTTTAAGATATTTTTCACAGACAACTGTATCTTTCAGTAAGGCATTTGATGTGTGCAGAGGCATGGATCTGATATTGAATGCTTGGTGTTGGATAGAAAAGGGTTGGGTTAGTTTATTTGAATGTATATTTGTATGTATGTGTGGTTATTTGTCATAAAGGCACAGTCTTAAATGTGGAGTTGGAGGAAGATAGTTGGAATATACACAGTTCTTTAGATAAAGGGAGAAAATGAGTGCATCAGTCCTAATTATACACAGCTGGGGCAGTGAGGTGAAGAGGCAGGTAATAGTTCAAGTGGGAGTGAGTTCTGGGGTGAGTAACTCTTTTCTACACCTGGCATGCTTAAAGTGTGCGTAGGCCCATACTATACGTTTGAGTCTTGAGAGAATTCACTGCACTCAATAAAAAAAAGAAAGAATTCAATTCCACCTGTCTTTCCCGGCGCTTCCAATTTCATAGTCATTGCCCAAAACCGTCGCACAGCAGCACATTGCCGTCTCAGATGAAAGTCAGAGATAATCACCTCCACGACAACACTGACCCACAGCCGTCACGCCGCCGCCGGTTAGAACCTCCTCACCTCCAGAGTGGAAAAGGCTAAGGACGGTGTGAAGGTGAGGAGCGGCGGTTGTGTGATTTACCATGCAGCCGTTCCCCCTTCCTCTCCATGAGCAGATGGTGAGTTGGACCGCTGCCTTCAGACTGGCTGCTATCTTCTCATCTGTGGCTCTGTCTCTGCCCATCAGCAGCTGCCTCCCGGGCAGTAAACGTATTGATTACAGGTGGCATTGAACTCTAAACAGCCAGGCTGAGGCATATGGCGCTCTATGGAGAAAACAAGAACACAAGGGGCAGCACACAATTACTCTGACAAGAGTAGAATATTAATACGTGGGGTATGAATTCTGAATTTGCACACATATCAAGTGTTTCTCCAACAGCACTGAGGTAGTTAACGATAGGGAAAGCATTTTTTTTTTAGCTTCAGCCTCTTTTTTTTTTTCAGCAAAGGTGCAAAGATCATCTTGAAATGCTGCCATGGCTTGATGAATTCAGAATACCAATTGCCTGGAAACCTGGAAACAAGTTTAATTAGTTTCATTACACATGACAGATACACACGCGCGCGCACACCCACACACACACCAATTAGTCATAGCGTTGTTCCCCATGGATAAATACCACCCACTAGGAGTCACAGTAGTCCTCTCCACTGGAGTGAGTGAATCTACAGGTGCTCAGTGTTTCCAGCCATCCTACTCTGCGTAGGAGGCTTTCCTCCTTTAGACTCATTAAAACTCTGATTAGCTGGGCAGCCTCATTACTTGACCTCTCACAGAGTGCACTAGGACCTACATTAACTTTCATATTGCAGTTTCTGGTGAATAATTAAGACAGAGTGCTTAGGGTGGTGATGTTCTATAGTGCTGCTCATTATATTTTTACCTCTGGATCATAACCAAATTGCACATAAAACTGTTAGAAGATGACTAATCAATCCTGAAAGCATTTTTTTTAAATCGGGATCTGGGCCCGGTTTCTCAAAAGCATTTACTACTAAAAATCATCCATATTACATTAAACCTATAATTTAAATCTAATGCAAATTTTTAGGTGTGTTTGCATAGATTTCTGATTTGCAAAGAGTATTGATTTGTACATGGCAAATAACATTAAAAAACATTACCAATGTAACAAATCGTCCCGTTTCAAAACACCTGTGATATTGTTGAGCTGTCACACACTGTCAGTCTTTGTATTAAAAGCTATGTCAATCAATTTGCCAATCATAAACAATGCCAGTGGCGGGGCAACAGTGCGTCATTTAAGGATGGGAAACAATTATGGATTCAGTCAAAGATGTTACAAAGCTAAGACAGAGATAATTAAAGACCGCGTCAGTGCTAAGGGACTGTTGGGAAAGCAGGCCTTGGTTAATATTCCTCGTTCAACACACCTGGTCTTAAAACCTTGAGAAATATGGGCCCAGGTGTTGTTATTCTCTGAGACTTCCCTCTTGTGCCGTTATCTCCCTGGTACAACCCAGAACCAGAGTACCTGGATTCAGTGCAGCCTTAATGTCCCTGCACAAAACAGCCAACATGTTTGGCATAGTAAGTGTTTCACCATCATGTGAAGTTCAGCGAGTACAAGTCTGAAACCCTGCTTCACCCTGGAGCTACAGAGAACAGAGCTGCCATAACAGAATGCTAAGCAAAGGTACCGCTAATAAGAATGACTTTCAGCCTTCAGTATGCCATAGCCCAGATTAAAGTGAAATTTATTCAGACCCCTCTCTCTAAAAATAAGCTTTCTTACCTTGCCCCACTGAGGAGTGTTTAAGAACATCTGAAGTTACTTCTCCAAGGCAGTAATAATAAGGTTAGGGCCTGGTGGAGCACTTTTTAATTACTTAGTCATGGTCAGGGTCCTACGAGAAGAGAAGCGCTTTACCTCACTCAAAAACTCAAACGCCCCCACAGGGGCTGCGAGGTCAAACACTTACAGAAATTAACAGACTTAAAACACACTTTTAAAAAAAAATCAAATAGTCCCTGCAGGTACTTCTTTTAATTAGCAAAGTTTTTAGCTAATGTGTCCCACTTTGAAACAGTTCTGGAGGATGCAGAGCAGGGGTAAATATGAATATCAAAAGAAGAATGACACTGTGTAATCCTCTGGGGCACCTTAAAGCCATCGAGACAGCGTGCTACAGCATCCACATGAGCTCTGCATTGTTGCTAAATGTCACGGTAACAACCTTGCCAAGCAGGGCGCACTCTCCCTCCAACACAGCCTCCTTCCCGACTTTCATCATTAAACTGTGCACATGGGCAAGAGGCTTTGAAGGGCCTGGCATTATTGAGCACTGCTGGCTCTTGAAAGGAAGCCTCTTTTCATTCAGTGGTCTCATGAAGATGATTTGCATTCAGGGTTTTAATTGTGCCGTGTGATGTTCAACAGGCTAAGCTGCTCCGGAGAGCTCGCTCTTCTCATCTGCATTGTTGATTGATGGCGGATGATTTTCCCTTGAACTTGCAGGGCCGGGGAGTTCAGAGCGATGGGGGTGGAGGGGGGGGGGGGGGGGGGGGGTGAGTTTGGCAGGCAGGAAGGACGGTGGACTCAATGAGGACCGTCCATATTCAAAGACAAAAAGACAATCAGCCACAGACGGCATTTAAAAAGGCTTTATTTTCCAGTTTTCAGCTTCCACAATAGTAGTCAGCAAACAGGCATCCAGCCATTTCCAATATATTAGATGACAGTATTACTACAAGAGTAGTAAGACCATACAATAACATTAAAGTCACAATGAAACAGCATATTGAGAGCAGCTTACTTCCATAATTTGATGTATTTCCAGTTAAAACAGGATGCTGAGGCAGGACATAATGCAGCGAGGAATCATTGAAAAGTGTAAACCAATGGGACATCCATTAGGAAGAGAAAGGCGGTTTTATTTGATGAGAGGGGCGGGATTGGTCAAAAATCTGTGATGGTACTATTGGTTGGAATTTGTATTGTTTTATTGTGAATATTGTGACATGGAAAATTAGCTAACAAGGTGAAAAAGTCATTTTTCATTTCATACTGGCAAACAATATTTCAGTTCGGGGTGTCGGTGCCAACTTATCAATGCAATCCACAGCATCAGCCATTTGAAGTTTGAGGACAAACAATAGGTTTATTCCCCATGGCTGCGGTGTATCATCTCCCAACCAATAAGTACACAGTGTGAAACAATACACAGTGGCAGCCTGGCAGGCACTTGATATTTTCTGTATTTGAAATCTGGGGCTGCTGTCAGGCAAGCTGGCATGTTTACCTACAGCATAAATGGCTCAGAGGAGTATATAGCCTATGAGTCAATACAAGTAGAATCCACAGTTAGAGACAGGTTCCATTAGAAGCTGTTTGGAGCCGCTAACCACTTTAAAAGGGAATCGCAGAGCAAAGTAACCTGACAGCTTAACAAATAGCTTCAGCCATATTCTATAGACCAATCCAATTCCACCATTTTCCGAATGTCACCTTTTAAATGATCATGCATTGTGAATGTAATACTATGAGATTGAGGATACCTTTCAGCACTGAAGCAAAGAAGATTAACCCGGCCTACTGATGCTCAATGTGCTGCTAACACTATTTAGAGATGAAAGCATGTCAAGCAGAAAAAAAAATGAATGAATGTGGCAATCAGTTCCAATTCACTTTACAGACAAGGCTAATTCAATTAGCCTTTATTCCTCACACATATACACTGAATGGTAGCTGGCATCTACTGCTGTGAGTCTGAGAAGATCATCTCTTCTGTCCTGAGGTAAACAGAAACCCAGCTGTGACAGCATTCCAATATCTATGAGGAGAAATAACAGCATCAAGAAGATTGTTTTGCTGCACATTTATTTGGTTGAAAGGTTTTTGTAGCTGAAATGATTAAAGTTGTATTTGTGCCCGTGGTTTTACAGTGTATATATATATGAAACAAAAAAGCTTTTAAAATACCCTTCAATTTCCCAACATACCTTTGAGGGGAATAAAATGTTACAGCTGGTGAGAGTGGAGTTTAGTTAGGCTGCTATCACTAATACATTAAATGAAAGCACTTCCTTTACTGATAAAGGAATGCATGTAAGGAACTATGAGGGGAAACGTCTGACTATGGGAGTTCATGGTGGCAGTACATCCTCCAGTGTGAGTCAAGCACATTATCTTCACTGCATCCGGTCCTTGAATAATGCATGCTAGCTAGCCGCATGCATCAGCAGCAGATGCACAAGCCTCTATGGCATCTCTTCGCCTCACAGCCAGACTGCAGGCACCCCATCTACACCCATCAAAACTGAAACAGCACCCAGAGGCAGTGCTAAGGTGATGAAGAAAGATGACACTGGAATAACCCACTTGGATAAAGTGTACACTGCCTCGCAATCATGCCGGGCGCAGCACAAAACTCCCTTTTTGGAAAACGTTGGTGGCATTTGGTCTCATGCCAGCGCAAAGATTCCCTCTGCCACTACAAACCACTCTCAAGGCTGAACCAGTGAACAGACAGATGCGCAGATGTAAGAGATGAAAGGGTTAGGCAGAGCCGAGAGTTGGGCTATAGTCGGATTCACCTCAGCTCACCTCTCATCTCCCTGTGATGGAACGACAAGCGCCACCGCTCCATTTTCCATTTTCATGGCTCATTTTGTGCCATCTGCAGCACTTTCCAGTCTCTGAGGACCTATAGTTCATGTGAGAAGCAATGACAGCTCTGCCACAGGGTTATGTGACCTCTGAGAAATCCCTACAGTTTTTCCTTTGCGTGTCTCCAACTGTATCATCAGAAGGATCAGGGCGCGGTGGTTGCCGTGGTTTGACAGCGTGTGAGATGCCAGTCACAGTCCCATATGGCTTCAAAATATTAAAGAACCTCTTCCAACCTCCAACAGCAATTGTTACAGCTCAGATTTAGCAAGCAAGATTATGTGCTTTGAGTTTTATACAGAAGCATTTTTATCTTTTATTCTCGTGTACTAGTCATGGCCAAATGTGTTTGGCGGTAGCAAATGAACTCATCCACTGTTGCCATGCTAAACTCGTATGCCAAAAATCACAGGATTTGGCAGAGACATTACAGTGTCTGGAGTACTGGCTCTCTGTACAACTATTCATGGTTATTAAGATGTTTCAAACACTGCAGATGTGTTGGACAAAATGCCAAAAACACTCCTTCATTAACTACATGGCACAGCATTTGTTGAGACACCTTTCTGAAAACAGACAGTATAATTGAAAGGAATAAAAGTAGCACTTCTATGACAAGGCTTTCTCATGAGCCTCCAGCTTTTACAAATAAGCCCTACAAAATAAATTGGAGGGTCTGGAGGCTGTTTTGCTGCATGATTCACGCCAGCCCCAGACAAAGACAGATTGCTTTTGTCAAGTACACAAGAACACAGCTATAGCAACAGTCCTGCTGAGAAATAGGGAATGCTTAAGAGTATGATACTGCACATAAAAACTGAACTTCAAAATGAAACATATTATTACTACCACGCAGAGTTATATTCCCCTAAGACCTGCAGGAAAAGGAGAACAAAATCAGCAGAAAACTGGCAGGGGAATTAGATCTGAGAGAACTGCAAGCTTCAGTAGAAGCAGTCCATTATCTATAATCATTTGGGAGGCTATCCGAAACAAGACCTTTAAACCACAACCCAACCCTCTGAAGACTGTCTACCCGCTAATAAACTGGCTTTTCAATTAGCACCTATCTGACAACGTTACAACGATAACACAAAAACCAATTACACGCTGTGCTGCAGATAACTCGTAATCCACTTAATAGGTCTGATTTGACTTCTTCCTTTTTCCTCGCTCCTTCGACCACTATTGCCCCGGGGCGCTTCTGTTCTCCACGCAGGAGCAGGTATCAGTTTGAATTATCGGTATTGAAGGCACATCGGAGATAGCAGGAGGGCGAATCTCCTGGAGGTCCTGATAGTGTTTTTATGTCTATGTACGGCGTGTTGATGACAGCTTTGGAGGTGAGAAGAGCGAGCTTAGCTTTCATCAGTAGCTTCAGGTGCTAATTCAGCATCACACCTCCTATTACACTTCTGCACTTCCTGTGTTTTTCTTAATGAATACTGTTAATTAGGTTCAACTTTTTTTTTTTTACCATGAACCCAGAATAACAATATTTAGCATATTTCTGTGTGTCTTGACTGTATCCTGTAACAAGAGAGATTGCTGGTGAAATTCATATCATGCACTTTTGCAGCACAGAAAACATGGCCCTTGCAAAGCCCGGATAGATAACCACGCAAAGGCTTGTCAGGTCTGCAGTCTAGCCCGACTGCTGTGGTGGAGAAAGAGAGGGAGAGAGTTGCAGACTTGGGAAATGAGAATTTCTGGAAGCACCAGAGCCAAATAAGTAGACTGACTGACCACAGCCTACTGTTAACCTGGAGCTGTCTCAGCTTTGACAGATAACAGATACCGAGCTCTAATGATGCCGCAGAGTCACAGCAACAATCTAGGACTTTAATGGAGTGGAGGAACAGCAAAGAATTGTTCCTTTGTTTAAATAAACCCACCTAGCAAATTACAATGTGGAGCAATCAACTGCACATTTACTGTCTGTGCGAACCAAAAAAAAAAAGAGGCTAACACATCAACATTTTTTCTGTAGCATTCATGCAAAAGTAATCATGAATTTCCACATTTTAATCAAAACAGGTTCATACACCCTGAAGTGATTTTCTTTCATTATCTACCTGATATGAAGCAACCCATCTAACTGCTTCATACAACGCACAAATCAATCAGAATTTGCATCAAAATGATATCTGGGTGGAATCTTTTGTCACGTCTCGCTGCATGTTCTCCTTGTTTAGGAAAGCAAATAAAAGCCATTTTTGCTTCGGGCCTATTTGTACGAATGAAAGAGGAAAAAGAGATGGTAGATGCATTTATCAAATATGGCAATTTGCTTAATGGACTCTGACAAAGCCAGCGGCGGTCTTTATTTAGATGCAGATGACTTCCTCCATAGTGGCTTGCTCTGTCACTGGTGCGGCTGCCTGTCAGGGAAAAAGGCAAGAAAGCTTCCTCCTGTTTCTAGAGACTGACAGTCAATCACTATCACTGTCTGTCTGTGTGTGTGTGACTGACTGACTGCCTGTCTAGGGTGTTACATCGATCTCTCTCTATCTCTCTCCCCCTTTGTCTCACACTATTTTCCCCCTTCTCTATTTAAGAATTCCATTTTCCATTAATGCTGCAAAAGGTGAACAAATTGTCTCCTCTGGGAATGACAGTGCAAGGCAGTCTAGTCTGCATGATGATTTCAGGCTGTGTGTTGCATGAAGGCACAGAACCACATGGAGATGGTTGTCATGATGGCAGAGACAGAGGGAATGTTTCAGCAGAGAGGAAGCCAAATAGCGGCAGGTCTGCGTCCAGCATCATATCACTCAAAAGCATACAGTAGCACTACCACTCCTAAACACAGCCTAGTGAAATTGTGGCATGAAATAGTGTTTCTAATTCTTTCAGTTAGAGAGTAGTCAGTGTTATACACCATGACTTTTAACAAATCTGCCAGCAAATTAAGCTATTCTGTACTCAAACGTTGTAATGCTTAGGGGATAAGTTTAAGGTCTGCAAGAGCTGATAAGCACGCAACCAGCATACTCACAGCACAGGGCTTTCCCCTTATTACAAAAACTCATAGAGCTGTGTGTGTGTGTGTGTGTGTGTGCGGTGGGAGTGTTTCAACGTTGAGGCAACAGTGCCCTCTTGGAAAAAAGCACCAGGCGCTGCTGTTATGTTCACTGCAATTCACTACAGAACCTCGGGCCTGACAGATAATATCCAGCATCAATGTTATCACACAATGCTGTTGTTTGATGTAACAAAGTATAAACTTTTGCAGAGAAATATCATTTTTGCAGCATATCCGTGCATTTGTTTGTGTTTGCAAATTGTAAATGCATTCCATATCAAATGTGTCAATTTTTATTTTCTGACATCATATTTTCTCTTATAAATATAAACTAGAGTCTCCAATGAAAGGGATTATTTTTGGTGAAACTGGCTTTTCTTGGCTTCATGTAAAAAGTTTGTACTGACAACTGCATGGATAATTAGAAATTTTCCTCCTCAATTATTGATATTGCATCCAAATATCTTGTATCAATTGGGCCCTAACAGAAAACTACAATTATACTGTAGGATCCTAGTTTACTCTACGGTAATTATACAGAAATACAGTTTTGTCCATCATCAAGTTCCCTGTAGTACATTTCTTCTACAACTTCTCCAACTTCTACATCTTGCTTTCAGCACTGCAGCAACAACTTTACCCTATAAAGCTAATTAAGTTTTTGTTTTCCTCTGAGGCGTAAAGCTATAGTGCAACGGTGGGACTTCTCCAATGGCTGCATTTGTTGCTAAACAATTAAACTAAAGTCTTTTGGGCCTCAGTGTTGAGGATAGTAGGCTGAAGCCTCTTATAGAACAAATAAACACACAACAAATGGAATTATTCTTTAATGAGGCTTAAGACTTGCTAATGGCGATTAATCTTCAGCACCGTCGTTGCTGCAAATCCTCTCTGTCTGAGGACTGACTCAACACGAGTGAGAGATTACCAGCAATCCACCAGGGAAGATGATAAGTGGTTCCTGAAGCCCCCGTGGGGACAGAAGGCCTGCTGGGAGACTGGTGGATGACCTGCACGCTGCCATGGAAACCTCTAGCATTAGTATGGTAACTAACTTCAAGCAAAGACCTTCAAAGTCTGTCAAACAAATGGCCCATGACTAAGACTCAGACATCCTGCAGAAAGAGCTTCTCTGTATTTTGGAGAGGGTCAGTAATGGTGAGGTACAGTACGATCTACAAGACTTCTGCTAACGTCACGTGATTTTGACATTAAGTTATTCCTTTGTTTGACATTTAATAAATGAGCCGCCTTTGCTTTAAGACATATTTTGAATGGACAAATATACAGAAATGTGTTGATAACTACATGAGAATCCTAATGTGAAAAGATAAATGACTGAAGAAAAAAGCAATTTTCTACTCAATTTTGTCGACCCATCCAGATGTTTAACAGCATTCTCGAATTCAAGGCTAACCCTCAAACTGAGTATCATCACAAGGGAAAGAGCAACCACCCGTCTGACACAGTGTGTATAACATAATGATTTAAAGTGTGTACACCCATTTCTCTTCTCAACATGTGCTACAAATTGACTTATTGATCCACTCAGCTGCACAGGGCTGAACACTATAGTGACATCAGGTCTACATTTTACGTTCTAACCATCTTCTCCCAGTATATTCCCCTAAGGCCGCATGTTTACACTATATAATTTGCAAGAGCACATCTGTTTAGCATACAGTCAACCAGAGGCAGGTAGGAGGAATCATTATTGGTGGCACTTGGTGACAAAAAGGCTAACATTGGATAATCAGGCAGACCAGACCAACGCATCAAATCAATGCCTCTTAATGGCTTGATACAACAAAAATAATTACTGTGCAATTAGTATTTCCTTGCATCCCACTGATGAAGAATGGCACGCAACACCTACATTCATTTTCTGTGCTTTATGAGTCGTATTTCTAGGGGTGGACACTGTGTCAAGACCTTGTCACGGCGGCCATGATGGAGAGGAGGTGACCGTTGTTTCCCAGCTGGCCGCATAATGAGCTACAAGTCACACAGGGGAGACTCCCATAGAAGCAGGTCATACCGAGGCTGCAAAACAAATTGTACAGCTGCTTTGATGGCACCAGGGACGCTGCCATCCCTCTAAGTGCCCACTCTCCTCTCTCATGTAATAATTCTCTCTCTCTCTCCCTCTCTCTCTCCCTCCCTCTCTCTCTTACTGTCACAGCACACTGATTTTCATTTGTCCTTCTCCAAAATTACTCTAATAGTGCAATTTGTTTTAACTGGACCCGCATTGTAAAGGCACCAGGTTCCGGAGTTGAACCACTGAAGTGCAGCAGTTCATTGAAATTCATGTGGAAATAGCATGCATAAAGAGGCTTGATCTCTTTAGTGGACCTATTTCGCTATTAAAATAAAATGTTACAGTTAGCTGGAAAGCGGTCTGAGGATAATAATAATAATAATAATTATAATTGATTACTTTTATATAGGGCTTTTCTAAGTACTCAAAGCGCTTCACATATCAAAATACTAAGTAAAAAAGCAGGAGGATTTAAAAGACAAGGGAGAAACCTTGGGCTACTAGTGCAGCTTTGTGGAGGAAATGTCTAAATAACTTATATCTCACTGCCATTGTCCATGTTGTTACCCATTTTATTGTTTTGTCTCAGCGCCTATTACATGCTCAGCCTTGTGGGGGATTGTCTCACCCAAGGTTTCTTCCATTTATTTTTCCCTCATAAGGTTTTCTGGGAAATTTCTGTCTTTGTCTTATGTCTTTTCAACATGCAATTCCTTGTCTTGTGCTTTGTTTTGTTTCCTTGTGTTTTATCGTGTTCGTATTGCTTCATTTTGTTTTGCGGTTGATTGTTGATTAGTTAGATCTAGGTAGGCTTGTTCTCTGTAAAGTCCTTCGAGACAGGCTTTGCGATGAAGGGCTATATAAATAAACTTGACTGTAAACACCTGATTCCAAAGACTGTCAAGCTTACAGGAGGTAGTCGAGCATTTGGAACAAAGCAGAGTATCACAGCACATTCACAAACAATGAAGAAAGTCAAGAAGAAATGGGAGAAAATACTGGAAATCTGCGCCACTGAGCAAGGCACCTAACCCTGCTTCCCTGGATTGGCCTAACTAACACATAAACAATTGCTTTCTTCCTTATGACTGGGCAATGATTGGGGCTTTAATCATACAAGGCTGTAGAAAACTGTGCTGTCCCTCTCTGCATCACAGGAGGGGTTTGGGGTAAGGCCAAGAAACATCATATTATTCAGAGTGTTTACTTGTAGGGCCTGAATTACATGACACTGCCATATGTTGCAGAGTCAGAACATTGAACACTCCTTATCTTATTAATTCGTCAAGGTTTGCTGTGTACTGTAGTCTCTCCTACTTGTGGGGAAAAAAAGCATAATACACTTTAGATAGCAAAACCGCGCGGATATCAGACTTAGGTGTTTGTGCACCATCTGTTGTTTTGATAAGAAAACAACACTGGCACGATAGCATAAGCTTTAGAGGATTGCTTTGAGATTTGCCGGCGGAGGCTCGTGGCGGTGAAAAACGAAATTACCTCCAGTCGACTTTCTAAACTGGAAAAAGTGGAAAGATATCTTGGGGTCGAACAGGGACACGGGGAACACAGAGCCACTTACTTTTGTAGTCCTGTACATGAATACATTGTAGCTTGTTCAACAGCGACCCTCAGGGGTGAGTGGAAACAGAGAGCGGAAAAAGATATGAGCTCTCACTCTGCCCCTAATTCTGGGTACCATAAACGTCATCGAGCAGCGAGGCGACACAAATTGTAGCACAGATTCTGCTTTCACTGTATTGACATTAATAGAAACATTGTGAGATACGGCCTCTTGTTGCAGATATCATCCACTAAAACATCTAAGTTTGTTTGGACCAAATACAAACAAACCCCAAAATATGGAGAGCTAAATGTTTGTTTATGCGATCAGTATGTGAAAAACAGGTTTCTTTAAGGTCTGTACTAGCTTGTTTTTGTTCGCTATGGTAACGGTGTGAAATTACGTAGAACTACAGGAAGAGAGTGCAAGGTTTAACGCCTACTTTCGCAGCCTGAAAAAGGTACTAGTTTTTTTGTTGTTTTTACGAATGAGTGATTTGTCAACTTAATATACGATCTTTGGTGGAGATCAACCAGAGGATGTATCCCGGAAAGGGGGATCGCCGTTGCTTGGCAACCGTGTGGCAAAACAAGCTCGTGCACCATTAGAGAATTTGAAGAGTTTGATTATGCAACAAACTAACTAGCATTTCAGCTAATACAACTAACGCCTATAGTAACATTACTGGGGGCTTGAGAGAGATATTTTCTATTATTTTCATTTGCCCATCATTTGTTATGCCTCTGAAATGGCAGGCAAGAAGAAAGAAGTGAGCCTGCAGGTTGGTCAAACACAGCAGAGTTTGCAGATTATATTTCCAGACACAGCAGGGCAAGAGTCTGTTGCTGCCTCTGTGTTTCCTGCTTACTTTATATTAACTTGACTGTTTGTGTCCAGGCACCTGTCACAAACCATGAACAATGGGATGAAATGCTTGCAACAAAAGGGTTAACAGGTAAGACCTTTAAAAGAAAAAGAATAAATGTTTCAATGTCCTAGTAAAAATGAATACCAATGTTGCAGCACTAAGAATCATCACAGCAATGACAAAATCTGAATGAGTTCTTTCATTGTGATTGTCATTTATTGTATGCTGCTGCCCCTCTGTGTTCGCTGTGATAACTGCAGAATGAATGCTTGCACCAGTCTAGTCATGTAATCATTATGCACATTATGCCCCCCCAACTCCCTTCCCCCCACACACACCCCACCCCCTCTCCTCCTAGTTGTTGATGTGTACCAGCAGTGGTGCGGCCCCTGCAGAGCCGTTGTTAGTCTCCTGCGGAAAATCAAGAACGAACTGGGTGACGACCTGTTACATTTTGCCACAGTAAGCACCAAGACAAAGTAGCAATTTAACGTGGAATGAAAATCTGTGAAGGAGCAATCCTTAACCATTTGTGTGTGTGTGTGTGTGTGTGTGTGTGTGTGTGTGTGTGTGTGTGCCATGCAGGCTGAGGCAGACAGCATTGATGCTCTAGAGAGGTATCGAGGCAAATGTGAGCCCACCTTCCTGTTCTATGGGGTGAGTGTGTGTATATGCACACAAAACTGACATTTTCAAATAATATTCCTATTTAATATATAAAGTAATAGATACTTAATATATACCTCATTTTGTCAGCTTGTCAGTTTTTAAATAAAATTTGCATGTTATCATCAGTTTAGACAGCAGAATTGTGTCACGATGTCCCAAAATCACCATATCATCACGATATGATTCCACTGAAAGACGATAAATGATAATATTGAGTAATCTCCAAGCCGTATGTATGATATATATGAGTATATATCATTGTTTCCACTTCAGTTAGTAACTAGGGATGGGACGATATGCTTATCTCATGATTCAATATGCGATATGGGGTTCGCAACTCGATACAACCAAAGTTCGATGACAACAAATTGCAGGTTTATGTTTATTTCTGAGACATAAATCTTTCTAGTGATGGCATTGTCTTGCTAGAATGTAAACAACAATTTAAAAATGTCATTACAAAGTGCAAATAATATAATTTCAATGGAGAGATTATGAAACTGTGATGGACAAGCCGTCTCATTTGTGATTACTACAGCAGAATAAAATGGAGCTAATATCGCAATTCATTTTTCTGCCTGACGATACGTATTGTCACATTTTCATATTATGATATATTCAATTTCAGTATATCGTCCCATCCCTATTAGTAACCCGTTCCTCTGTGTTGTGGCTGAGCAGGGGGGAGAGCTGGTGGCCGTGCTGCGAGGGGCCAACGCTCCGCTCCTCCAGAGGATGATTGTAGAGGAACTGACCAAGGAGAAGTTGGTCCTGGAACAAGGAGGCGAGCGCAAAGTGGTGAGCAGTTTGACACACACACACACACACACACACACACATACACGCACCCACATACAAGTATCCACACACAAGTTGTTTGTTTTTGTTTTGTTTTGTATGGCAGGTTAAAGATGAAGGTCTGGTAGATGAGGAGGAGGAGGAAGAGGAGGAGGGGCCGGAGCAGCAAGAGAATGACGAAGGCGTACTTGGTATTATAGAAACGATGTCCTCGTTGTCTTCGGATCGGCTGTCAATTTTCGTTGTTGTTGTCATTTTCATTGGCGGTAGCGTTATTGTTGCTGTAACTGTTGTTCTTATTATGTTTAGTTCTATTATCATCATCGTTATCCTCAGTTTGTGGCACATTTTGCATTTTGTTCTCTCAGTGTTATTGATCATTACTGATGATGCTCTCTGTCTTTCTCCCTCTCTCTTTCTCTCTCTCTCTCTCTCTTCCCCCTTCTTCTTCCTCTGTAGTTCCTGCCAGTAAATCCTACACAGTAGCCATCATCAAACCGGATGCTGTCGCTCATGGCAAGGCAAATGAGATTATAATGAAGGTACAGAAAGAGGAGCAGCAGTGTTTGTGTTCTGACAAGCCAGACAGTCACAGGCCTTCCAGCTGCTTGTTCAGTATTTACACATTATGCTCACTTCACTCCTCTGGCTAGATTCAGGATGCTGGGTTTGAGATCCTGGCCCACGAGGAACGCATGCTGACTGAGTTTGAGGCTCAAGATTTTTACCAGCACAAAGCAGAAGAGGTATGGCATGACAGAGCGGAGGATTAAATAGAATGGAAAAAATGGCAGATACAGTACAGACCTATACAGAGAAAAATAATACAGACAAGGGTTATGAGTCAATCATCTTTGTAGCTCATTGCAGAGATTGCCACACCAGTCAAACAAATTCCTGTTGAAGGAAAATGGCTGAGGGCTTGAATGAATGTTTGTGAAAGCTGGTGTGGGCAATTGGTATTCTGACTCAACGTCCTACTGGGAGAGCTCCACAGCGCTCAACACCAGCGCAAAATCATTTCATTTAGTCGGCAATACATCACACATCCATATGCATTTCTGCACGAGGCCCAAAATAGAGCTGCTGTGTAAGCAGCTTTTCTGCTTATCATGCTGTTTGTGATGAGAGCAAATGATTAGAGATTCAGAAATACAAAATATGTGAGGGAAAAGGCGGCCAGGTAAACTTCCCGCAATAGAAAACCTGTGAAATTAGTAAAATGCATAAGCCTGCTAGTACGGGGTAAGGGGAAAAGGGGTTTTATGGGCAGTTCAGGTTTCTGTCTTTCTTTCCTTGTCGATATGTGTCCACGTGTTCGGGAATGTGTGCATGCACCTGAATAATGTGTCTGTGTATGTGTGTGTGTGTGTCTGTATACATCTACATATGTGCCTAGACATGCCTGTGCGTGTGCTCATGTGTATGCTATTATTGTTTTGCAGGCTTGCTTTGAAGAGTTGGTGCAGTTCATGTCCAGTGGCCCCTCCCACATACTGGTGCTGTCTCAAGTAGAAGGCTCAGCCAATGTTGTGCCAGCATGGCGCGAGTTCATTGGCCCGGCAGACATCGAGGAAGCCAAGAGAGACAAGCCAGAAAGGTTAGTCACTGAAAATAATACATTATGCCCCACACAGAGAGCTTATAAATCAACAGCTATCTTGAGAAATCAACAGTTTACAATCATTAGGAACGATTAAATGATCACCCAGCATGTCTGATTCATGATGATTTGTTTATTCTATTTCATTTCAGCACAGATGTTTAGTAGGGCTTCGGTGCACAGTAGGGCTTCAGTGCATTTTAAGTTCAATGATTGTTATACAACATTATGGAGCATTCTTATCACTGTGAAGTCTGGACAAGCAAATGAAAAGCGCATTCTCACCCGCTCCGTCAGACACACCCAAACATTATGCTCCTCTTTGGTTGAGCACCAGCCGCGCAACCATCTGCTCTGCTCTTCTCTCTCCCCCCTGGCCTCCTGCAGCTTGCGGGCGCAGTACGGCACACAGACACTGCTCAACGCCGTGCACGGCAGCGAGGACGGCGACCGGGCCGGCAGGGAGCTTGCCTTCTTCTTCCCCAACTTTAGAACGGCCTCGGTACCAGAGCAGGATGGGGAGGAAGAGCGTGTGGAGAGGACACTGGCTCTCATCCGGCCTGACATTGCCAGAGAGAACAGAGGTGGGGCCCGTGCCAAATACACAAGCACGAGTACATACACACACACACACACACACACAAGATGGTTCATGTTAACATGGCAGACCTGCTCTGATTCCTTGAGCAAACATATGCTTGCTGAGTGACAAGGCACACGCTTTACAGGTTTTGTTCAGTTGACTTTGTGAACTAGCCTAAAGACAAAGCCAATTTTTGAGAGAAAAATGTATCATACTGTCAAAATGGAACATGGAAACTATCGATATTATGCTGATTACCTATTTGATATCTGTGGCTCTGCAGTGGAGATCTTGTCTCAGATCCATGAGTCAGGCTTCACAGTGGCTCTCCAAAGAGAGGTGATGTTGACAGAGGAGCAGGTGAGACAGTTCTACTTCCAACATGTTGAAGAGGACTACTTCCCCGCACTGCTCCGAAACATGACCAGGTAACTTACACATGCCCTAAACAATCTAGAGAGCAGTACGACACTGCAGAGGTTTATTCAATGTGTGTGTGTGTGTGTGTGTGCGTGTGTGTGTGTGTGTGTGTGTATCAATGTGTGTGTTTACAGCGGGCCAGTTCTCGCTCTGGCTCTAGCCAGGACAGAAGCTGTCCATCACTGGAAGAACATCCTTGGTCCTCCTGACGTTAACAAAGCCAAAGAGGAACATCCTGATTGGTGAGTCGGTGTATGGTTCAGACAACCTTTCACTCACTGTCAAAAGAACTCACTGTAGTATAACAACTATTATACAACAGTCCGGTTGAGTGATTTGATTGGACAGAAGGCATTCCATGAGTGCTGATATATAGTATAACAGCACTGGGACATTTCACTATCACTCTGCTTTACAGGTGTTCCAATCTAAACAGTTTACGTGTTGCTTGGCAACACGTGGTAGTGGAATCCTGAGGGAACAGTTTTTGTTGGCGGAGACAAACAAAAGACAAAAATCATAATCTGTTTTCTCAAATTACCTTTACTTGATAAATAGCTTTGTTTATAGAACTGTTGTATAAAAGCAATATCCCACTGGAGGTTGTGCTGTTACACCATTTTGCACCAACCTTTAACATACAGGGAGAAATTCAGCATAGACAGAGAGGGCAGGCAGAGATACCAATTACTCCACTGACAGCAGCCTCAATAGACCAGAATGCAATGCAGCCATAAGACATGTTGTGTTTTGAGTAAGGAGTATGACTCTTACTTACTTAATAACTCTTACTCTTACTTTTTCTCAACTGAAAAAACTTGTGCTCTGCTATCGATGTTGTTCTCTCCACCTACATGTAATAATATATAATCCACAGTTGAATGCAACAAATGAAACCTAGTGCACACCTGTTCTCTGGGAGTTGTCGAAAGGCATTCTGGGAAATGTAGGAAATCACTAACTGAAACAGAAGTAGACGAGGCAGGTTGAGAGAAATCGGGTACACCAAAAAAGTAAATTACAACACTTCATCACAAAATGACTCCTGGAATGCACTGAACATCATAAATTGATGATATCTAATAGCCTGAGAATATCTGACAGTAGATTTTTCTGTCTGCTGTATCCCTCACCACTCAGTCTAAGGGCCCAGTTTGCTGTGGAGAACGAGCCTATCAACCAGCTGCAT
Source organism: Centroberyx gerrardi (assembly GCF_048128805.1). Classification (NCBI taxonomy): domain Eukaryota; kingdom Metazoa; phylum Chordata; class Actinopteri; order Beryciformes; family Berycidae; genus Centroberyx; species Centroberyx gerrardi. The sequence continues at coordinate 13,688,680 of NC_136006.1, read as the reverse complement.
GGCAGCGCCAGCAGTGAAGAGGCAGAGCGAGAAATCGACTTCTTCTTTCCTAAGCAGCGGACGCTGGCTGTGATCAAACCTGATGCCATGGAGGAGCACCAAGGTTCTTTATGGTCATTCAAAACAGTATAGAAACTTCACTGACTTTTCTCAGTATAGATAAAGCAGACAGCAACTTCATGACAGATGCACTGAACTCCATCTCCTCTCTCTCTCTCTGCCTCCTCCCCCCTCTGTGCTAATTCGGACAGAGGAGATTTTGGAGGAGATCCGCAGCGGTGGTTTTTCTGTGGCGCGGCTGAAGGAGACGGTTCTGTCCAGGGAGATGGCTGAGGAGTTCTACAAAGAGCACAGGGACAAGCCTTTCTTCAGCCAGCTGGTGGAGTTCATGAGTCGGTTAGTCTGTCCGCAAGAGCAGGGCAAAGTGACCACAGCGGACCTGCCCTAATTCCTATTGCCACTGCGAGTTGCAGTCGACCTTTTAACAGTAATCTTAGCAGCTTAGAATCAAGGCAGCCGCGGGCAAGTGGCTGGAAAGTCCATCTCGATTTCATTCTTATTCCACTGCCCATCTAGATTGTAGACGCATCTTCCGCTCCGATTAGTCCCTTCACTGGGGTTGTTACACAACTCTCCAGACACAATGGGGCAGAGAGATGGGTGCAGCTGGGCGCCTCAGCCTGAGAAACTACCTTGGCTGTCACTCTCCCTCAAGATCAGCTCAGATTTAGCTCTAATTGCAGCAATAGATTCAGACCATCTTAGGACATTTTGGAAGGATGTTTTCATAGCCGAGGTAATACTTTCCCTCTTTCAGTGTATTTGAACATAAGGTCCAGCCAAAGGCATTTTACTGTAGTAATGGTAGGTAGGAAGTGGCTCTTGACAAGTTGATTGCATTATTCTGCACTGAGCATTACATCCAGCATATATTGGAGATGCCATCCTGTCTGTTAATAAGCTGATAAATTTGTTCAATCCATAACAATGGAATAACAATCAGTAAGTGTAAGAGTGTGTGTGTGTGTGTGTGTGTGTGTGTGTGTGAAGGGTGTTGCATACATTGATAATGGGAGGGAGAGAGAGAGTCCTCTATTTATAAGCTCAGCCACAGGTGTTGGCAATCACTGGCTCTACTAGTCCCGCCTGTATCAAAGCAGTAGGCTAGTAATAAGCCATCGCACCATCCACTGAGATATCTTTGTATTTTTGCAGTCCTCTAAATGCCTTGTCAGCCTTGATTTAGAATAAGCAATAGTTAAAATTCTCATAGAAGGGCATTTTAAAAACAAATCAATCTATTTTATCTGTTAGGATAAATATGCATATCTGCTCATTCCTTGTTTCAGGGGTCCCTGTATCATGCTGGTCCTGACCAAGGAAAATGCAGTCGAGGAGTGGAGGGCCATGATGGGCCCCACAGACCCTGAGCAGGCCAAGCTGTCCTCCCCAGACTCCCTGAGGGCCCGCTTTGCCTCCAACATTCTCCACAACTCGGTCCACGGCTCCTCCAGTCAGCGACACGCAGAGGAGAAGATCCACTTCATCTTTGGTGACATCTGCTCAGACACGGAGCTCACCAGTGACGGAGAGATTGACGCAACCCTTTTAGGTAATCATGTAATGTTTTTGTACTGAAGTCAACTAAAATACACCACCATCTGGTTTCAGTTAAATCAAGATCCATTTCTTTCAGCAAAAGAGCAAGACGGCTCTGCAGATGCCATTAATTCAGGAATGTCAAGATCTCCAGCTGAAGAAATTTCTCATAATGTTCACTCAAGTCATGAAGGTATGCAAGATTTCACTGGCTTTTTTTTACTGTATGCTGTGCATTGTGAGCAGACTGCAATAACTGTCTCTCTGAATACTGACAATTCAGATACCAACCATGGGCAAGGTGAGGCAGTCTCTCCTGACTCAGAGAAAACTGATGCCACTCATCTCCATAATGTCATGAGCAGCAGCCAGAATGGTGAAGGTAAATTGCTATCATGGTCTCTCTGTAGACAGTGTAGAGTCAGATGATTACTTTTGAGCGTTTCAGTCGCTCTGGGTGACAAGTTCAATTCAAATGCTGTAGCTTCTTGTGAATTTCTTTGATTCACAAATATCCGTTTTGGGGAAAAAATAATAAAAATATCTGGTCCCTGTGTTGGTCCCATGGGTTATGAATTTCAGCCATGTGACATTATTGTCTAATCCTCTTTTTATTGGCTCTAGGAGTAATTAAGCTTTGGTCATTGTTGTCAGTGACCACATTCAGATGAGCTAATCGTCTTTTTTTTATTTTACAGGTGACCAGATGCTTGAATCAAATCCCTGCAGCCCGCAGACAGGAGAGAAAGAAGAGCCAGAACACCCAGACTAAATCATCACCTCTAAGCTTTTTATTTTCCATCCTGTAAATGAACAACACTCTATGAATCATTAAAATAAACATGACATTCAAATTTCTCTAATGCTGAAAAATATATTATATAGGCTACATCTTTTTTTTTTTTACATTAGATGCTGCATATTTGTATAGCTACATAAAAATGGGTGGGGAAAAAAATAGAAAGAGAACATTTGTTCCTCAGCCAATGTCAGGTCTTTTGGGATCTTCAGGATCTTCTCTTTTTAAATCTGGCTTTTCTGTACTTTTTGTGTGGCTTGGTTGACAACTTCGAGCTGGTGACCCGGCTGCGTTTGTGGTTTCGCTCCGTTTGTGTTTTTTCTTCGCGTGGCATCTCAACTAACGCAAAGTCCTCTGCAAGCGTCTGTGTGACCGAGTGCGTGGAGACGGCGCCTTGAACGGTCTGGACAGAGGTTACCGGGTGGACTGAGGTCCGTTTGGTGTGTGGTTTAACACCGCAGCTGCAGGAGAAGACCACAACCAGGATCATGGCGACTACCGCCGTGCAGAAGACCAGGATCACCACGAAGCCAGCGATGCTCCAAGGATCGTGGAAACCCTCGTAGGAGAACCTGAACAACAACCTCTCATACAGGGAGTTGAGGCTCTTGGGGATTGCCGATGATGCATCTGTCATGCTGGGAAGAGATGAGGGAGAGTGAAGGGCTGGAATATTATTGGAAGTCAACTAAGTTAGTTAACGTTATCTCCTATTCTGAAAAAATAACGATTTTTCTGCTAAGCAAACGCTCAATAGCAAAGGTGGCATGTTCCATTTAACAAGATACAAGCTAACAGGTAAGCTACACCAGACATTTCTTAGCGTTATGTCATTGGCTACTTACTTGAGGATCAAGTGGATCGGGTTTTATGAATTTAGCCAGGAAGAAAGTACAGGGAAAACTGAATTGGTCTGCAAATGTTTGGACAACTAAAAAAAACATCTTCAGTCACCATAGTAACCAGCCAAGTTCCAAAGTTCTGAAGGCTTCCACTGCACCGCCTTTCAGTCAATGAATTTCTTTATTCTGGCAGACAAAATATAGGTTTATTACAGTATTATTTACATGAATTGAACAACAAAAAATAAAGAGGCTTTTTTTCCCCCACATACACAAGACAAAATAAGTCCACGCCTGTCATGATAAATACAATAACATACAGTATGAGAACTAAGGGCAGCATGACTGCTTCACACAACTGAGACCTGTAGCAAAAAAGCGCTACACAATTAGCACTACAGAGTGACTTTTATACAATTTGTTAGGAAAATAAACATTTCCTGAGTCATCTGCTGAAATAGTCTTTAATGCACATCCTTTTGCTGGGGCTTGGTGCGACCATGTCGTTGTGTTGGGCAGGAGTGTCTCCAGGCAGGCTGTCGTCCCAGTCGTTCACTGCCTCCAGTAAGATGGCCTCGTCAATGTCATCATCCTCAGTGAAAGACCTCTGGAACATCTCCGTAATGGTCCTCTGCTGCGGGTCCTGAACACATACAAACAACAACTCATTAGACAATCAAGTTCAAGAAGGAATCTACAGGCACATTTTTGGCACACACTTTGAATGAAATGTAATCTACACTACCAGTCAAAATTTTGGACACAGGCATTTTTCTTTATTTTTTACTATTTTCCACATTTTAGAATAATAGTAAAGACATCAAAGCTATGAAATAACACAAATGGAATTATGCAGTGACCAAAAACGTGTTAAAATGGTCTTATATTTTAGATTCTTTAAAGTAGCCGCCCTTCGCCTTGATGGAAAGACAAAGGCTTTGGTAATAAATAAACTCATACATAGGCATCAACTTCACTATTTATATTTGTCTAAGACACAAATTTCAAGCATTTAAGCATAAGCCTTTAGGATAATGAGGCTTTAAAATAATGAAAAACATAGTACAGTCAACCAGGTGTGTCCAAACTTTTGACTGATAGTGTATTGGTGCAATTATGTGAACTGTGTTGGCAAAGGGGACTTTTATTTTGAAAATTGCTATGTAGTTATGTTTCATCAATATTACATACATGTGTAATGTCATGTGCATGGTATGTCAACACCTTACAAAGGGTTACACACAAATTATACATGCATGCAGAGTTCACCTTAGAGTGGAAACTGGCGTTCACTGCGTTGTCTGAGAGGTTGGACTCAGACAGGCCCACCTGCTCCAACACATTCATTTTTCCCTGGATCATGGGCCTGGATCAACAAAAACATTATGATAATTGAGCAGATTCAATTCAATGCTTATGGCAACATACATATTAGAGAACCAACATGAACTTGACCCCTAACTGCTTCAGCAGCCAACAGTAGAAGACTGGCTGTACTCTGAATGGGTGTAAATGTATGAATGTGAAGCAGGGCATGGCTGAAAAAGAGCATGCCTGCTAAAATAAAATACACAAATGCTTTTTTTTATATTGAATAGCTTTAACAGCCAAAGGACACACAGCGGGGTCGTACCGCCCCCCAACAAACACGTACCACAGGTGATCATCGGCAGTTCCTTTGGCAACCAGGTAGTGAATGTCCACGTTGCTGGTTTGTCCGATGCGGTGGACTCTATCTTCTGCCTGAATGAGAACCTGCAGTAGAAAAGCATTAAGGAATGTCAATAAAGTGCACTTAGAGGTTTCTTAGTAACCCAGTGTTTACTTAATTTATTTAGCTGTGGTGGCCCCACACAGCTGGAAAACTGCTCCAACAGCAAGAAAAATGTAAATACAATGAAAATTCATCATCTGGCCTTATTATTCAGTCTGCCAAAAATGTAACAATTATAATTGTAATTACAGCACAATTATGCGTATATCATGATAAAAATATCTACACAATGGTTATTCCTAGACTGCTGGACCAACTGGAGCTGATCCTGGAATAGTCCAGCAGTAAACCTGGGTCTCAGAAACCAAAATTACCCCCATCTCCCACAGCTACAAAAACAATACAAAAAAACCAAAACAAAAAACTACAGGAAACACTGCTGTAACCGCCACTTGGCCACTTTATTAGGTACACTTTCCTGTTTACAGCTCTCTCCTCCAGACAGTGAGTCACGCGGTTGTGGCTCAGTGCATGAAGCATGCAGACAGGGCCAAGAGGTTCAGTTACTGTTCAACTAAATGCTAAAATGAGCAAGGCTGATCTGACTTTGACTTCGAACGTTGTATGATTATTGGACCAGATGTGCTGGCTCTAGCGTTTCAGAAACAGCCGCCCTCCTGAGATTTTTGTGCATTACAGTGTCTAGAGTTTACAGAGAATGATGCAATAAACAAAACACACCCAGTCAGCAGCAGTCCTGTGGGTGAAAACGCCTCACTGAAGAGAGAGGTCAGAGGAGAATGGCAATGACTCACTCAAGCTAACAAGTGGGCCACAACAAGTATACAAATCACAGCTCAGTACAACAGCGATGTGCAGGAGGGCATCTCAGAACACACAACTTGTCAAACCTTGAAATCGATGGGCTATAGCAGCAGAAGGCTACAGTGGGCATGTGACCGCCAAAACGTACCTGAATATGGTTGCTGAGGTGTTTCCCTTCATGACAACAGTCTATCCTTTTTCAAATGGACACTTCCAGCAGGATAATGCACTGTTGTCTCAAGACGGTTCTACTAGACTTTGGTTTTCTGCAATGGCCTCTGGAGTTCCCAGAAATTTGGGATAAGGTGGAATGGGACGTTTGTAGCATCAATTTGCCACCAAAAAAAAAAACAGCATGCACCAAGATCCCTGTGGAACGTTTCCAGCACCTTGTTGAATCTAAGCCTAGGAGAATTCAGGCTATTTTGGAGGCAAAAGGGGTTCCTAAATGGTACTAGCTGGGTGTACCTAATAAAGTAGTTCCATTGTATTTTAGTAGTTAGTGTATTTTGCAGGGATCACATCCCATGCCCTACCCCAGGATTCCAGAAGAGCTCGGCGAAGATCACCAGGTTAGCAGAGTGCAGGGTGAGACCCATGTTGGCTGCAGTGATGGACAGTACAGCCACGCAGCTGTCGGTCGAGTACTGGAACTTGTCACACAGCTGCTGCCGCTCAGCTGACGGAGTGGCGCCGTCGATACGGATGTAACAGATATTCTGTAGAGGAAATGCGAGGCCATTTTAATTGCTGTTCCGTTTCCTACAAAACTAAACCAACAGCTGTCCTCCAAAACAAGGGGAACTGACAAGAATCACCAACAAACAGCCAAACATGAAGGGTACAAAAATTGGAGATTGCTAATGAGAGGCTCTTCAAAGAGAAAACAGACGAGCCAGCAAACCAACATAACACCCTAACAGTGAGGACAACACCAAGCAAAACAGGGATGATAAACACAGTGTTGTTCAAATTCAGAGTGAACTAAAGCTGCTGTTTCTGAATGGAAGTGAGGCGGAAGGGTCATGGAGTGAGTAGGAGCACTGTCCTTCAACCAGAGGACCCGGGTTCAAGCCCTTGTCGGCAAAATCTGCCCTGCTGAAGGGTCCTTGAGCCAGACACTGAATCCCTACCAGCTTTAATAATAACAATAATAATAATAAAGTATCACATTTCCATTATTATTATTGTTGAGCTCAAATGTGAGGTCAGCCCTCCTCAACACCTAATCTCTTCAGCTAGTGAAGGCTGACTTTTCAACTCCCACGCAACAGCAGGGGAAAATGACTGGTTAACAAAATGCTGTATAATTGACTCTTTGATGCCCCAATTATATTTCAATGTAAATCTAGCTTTTATACTGTATAAAAATAATTGTTTGCAAATGCTACATATCACAATAACAATTAGACGATTCCATTCGACCACTTTGCAGATGTCAGAGAGGCCTCCAGGGATCCCAGTCATGCTCCACCAACCAACATTAGAACAGACCTACTACACTGTAACAGAGAAAACCAGTGCCTTAACAATTACGGGATAAATACATTTTGCAAATAATCTTAGTCACCTTCTTTCCCAGTTCATTGGTAATGTGATCCAGAACCAACTTATGATGAGCAAAAACCAGAAACTTCTGCCTTCCACATTCCAGCATGTCCATGATGTATTCCCTGGAAATGATACAAACAACATAGCACTGAAATGTTTTTAGAATGAAGCACACTGAGATAGTCATTCCTATATTTTAGATTGCCAAGACTTTCAATTATCTCCAAAGCCTGTCTAATCAAAGTGGTCTGACAAAACAAAAGCCTCTGCCTAAGCATCATTACCTGGCTTATTTTAAGTACTTCACAAATCTAAGCTGATATGACTTACTGATCCCCCATTAGAGGGTGTGTACATACATAATGGCTTGCATCTTGGCATCAGCCGTGTGGCTGTAAAAGATGAGGAGGGCTTCCTTCTCTTTCATCTTCTGAAAGAGAGATAAAGAGCAACATCAGATAAGAACTGACAGGAGATTCTTTTTCATGATTTGATAAGATTGCCATTACTGTGAGCAGCAGTGTGATAATGCACAACCAAGGTCAACTACTCACTCCCGTCTAGAGTGTATAAACAATTATAAAATGATGCTCTCTGAAATGTTCTGGGTCGCTTTGAAAGCAGTCGCTGTGTTTGAGATGCGTCTGAGGTTATCCAAGGTCTCCCTCCGCTGATGAAGTCAGAGCAAATCCATCTGTTTTTAACATAAAAACCCCTACCCTAAACCCTTTTACAAGGTAATTACAACGTACTATGCTCAAATGTTTATTTTGTTTCTGCTCTATATCTGATTTGAATGTCCCTGCTCGCTACAATTATCTTTTGGGACATATTTAATGAGGACGTTTGTTCTTTGGGGGAATTATTCATTCAAAAGGAATAAATATACTAGTTTCAGCCAAGCTTGACATTAAACAACTGCCTGCTAGAGAAACAAATTATGAACAACCTTCCATGACCTTTCTAGGATTTTGGATACTATAACTTTTCCAGGTCTGGAAAACATGATATTCAAATTCCATGACTTCCCCAGCTTTTCCATGCCTACAGGAGGCCTTTGTAACTTACATTGTGCTGTCCCTTGGCCAGCTCCTTGGCTGCGGCTGAGAGAGCAGCCTTGGTGCGCGTGTTGACGCCGTCTACGGTCACTGTGACGACCTTGCGCTGCTTAGCAGGCAACTGGGAGAGGACGTCACACTTGAGGCGGCGCAGCATCAGAGACTCCTCCAGCAACAGCTTTAACTCCCCGAGGTTAGACGAGCCCGAGTAGTCCCAGCCCCAAGGCAGCTGGAGAGGAGGGGATGGAGAGAGGAGCGGATGGAGGCAGAAGAGGGGAATTGAGAGGATTGCAGGATAGTGGAAGGGGAGGATTGGAGATCGGGAAGAGGGGAGGTAAAGGTTAGAGAGATGGAGAGAAAAACGGGGGGCGAGCAGCAGTTCATTTGGAAGTAAAGGACTAAATAAAAACATTAAAGTTCCCTCTAACCAAAACCTGGACACGTCTAAGTACAAGTAAGCTGTTAAAAATAATAGTAGATGTAAATGACAAGGGCAGTACAACAAAGTAGGTGAAATAAATGGAAAGAAAATGACTGTAGAGGCATCTTTTGTATTCAGAATGTAATTCTACACCTCAAAAAAAGGAAAACAAAAACAAAACAATCAATGCTAATGTATGCACTGTTTACCCATGGACACCAGCGTGATAGTGCGCTAATCCCAACAATAACAGCCTTGATATTCCTACATTGTTTTGTGCCCGTCAGCAATCCTGCCTAATGTTCCCTCTGGTGCACATACATCCCCCTCCAAGACACTGCAGACTATACAATGTAAGTGAGACCGATAAAGAAATCAGAGATAATCCCACACCTAATGTCTTCAGCGTTCTCAGAGGCCTCCTGGAATTTCAGCCAATTACCGCTCTAATGCCGCCGGGGCCCGGGTATTAAGTATCACACTCTGAAGACTTAAACTACCTGTTTGGCATCGCAGTAGCGCGTCCCGAACTCGTGGAACCGTGGGAAGAGGGTCGGTTTGACAGCCAGAATCTGGGTGTAGAGCTCTGAGGGTCTGGACATGGCGGGGGTCCCAGACAGGAGGATCACTCTCTTCGCCGCCTGAGGACGGAAAACAACTCTGATCAGAACGCCGTTGAGCGAGCAAGGAAGGTGACAGAGCAAGGAATTAATCCCATCCGAGAGCCAAATGCCGGCTGTGGCTGGTGCGTTTATCTATTCTACCAGCCACTTTTCACGTAAACAACAATCATTTCACTCTAATACAGTGACATAGCGAAAATGGCAAATAAATTCTGGGATCCATCAGCCACTGTGGCAGGTGCACAAAAAAAAAAGATTTTTTTATTGGCCTGCTGGGTAGGAAAATGGTCATTAGATATTTCAGGAAATTTCTCCTTGTCCCTGATTTGACAGCTTGACGGAACAGAAGTCAAGCGAAGTGCAACAACTGATTTACGACGCTCTTTTAGATTTTCTATGGACTGTTTGAATCCTCCTTGGCGCAGGTAATAAAACTGTTAATCAATCAAAGTCAAGTTAGATGACAGAGAAAAAGGGAAAGAAAAAGTACCTTCAGCAGGGGCAAAGCTGCTTTACAGCGTGCAGTCTTCATGTTCTTCAGAAAGTGGGACTCATCCTGCACAGAATGGCAGAAACAAATAACAACATTAGATTTTTCTATAACATTATTGCCTTTAAGGACACAATCATTTCTAATACCAATCACTACATCAATGAATTGACTTAAATACACCATGTTAATTTAGTTATCTTTTTGCAAAGGATCTGGGCGCTAAAACTTGAACACAAATTCCAAATTGGAAACCATCAATGTCTAAAATACGAGTTAGTTCAACCAGACAACCAACCATGATGAGAACATTGAAGGGATTGGCTGGCTGCTGCTTGTCCATCCGACTCAGGAGGTCGTAGCTGGTGATGTTGACCAAACCGGAGCGCAGGCTGTCTTTGCCCTTCACCACCACGTTGATGCTGTCAGGCCTCACTGAGGGAAGCCAGCGCCTGAAGGCCTGCAGACAGAGATACTAATTCAAACTCAGAAACACGGAGTGAAACAAAACACCAAACTGCATAAAAAATGGGCCAGTATTGGCTTTCAGGCCTTACTTTTCCCAGGGTGCCCCAAATACTGGAAGTATGACAATCTGTGAAATTTGTAATGAATGCCATAGAAACGCATTCAATAAAAATTATTTTGTGAGTTGTAGTTGATCCAAACATTACTAATCGCTAATAATTCAGCCAACCTAACACCATAGTGTTTCCATTTCCAAACAGCCAATAATGCGGTGTGGGATAATATCCACAGTGGCCAAAATGTTTCTGACAATTCACTTACTTGCTCTCCATTCGCCTGTCAACCTGGCTTTAACTCACTAAGTTACAGCTCCCATGCTTTGGAGCAGATCTGGATAAATGCAGAGAAGACTAACAGTGCAGATAAGAGCCGAGCCAGAGAGAAGTAAATGTCCTTTAATGGGACGACATCCTCTGACTAAACTCTCCTCGGCGATTCTAACTCCTGATTGGGGAATTGTATTTGATGCGGGATATCCATTTAGAGAACAGACAGACTGTCTTGTCTCGTCAATAGACAGCAGGCCAAGGAAAGCTTGTTTGAAAATGTACGACTACTGTAGCCTGCTAGTTCAGCTGCTAATTAAGCCGAGAGTAAATAGAAGACGAGAGATACACTCAGAGAAATGAGAGAAACCCGAGATGAACTCTCAAACTAGCTGGCATGGAAACTAAACTAACAAGGACAAAGACCTGAGGCACACAACATTTCGATGATGCAAACAATAAATTCAAAACTTTCAAGCTTTCATGTCAGGTAAGGCAGATCTTAGTGAAAGACAGAATCAACAAAGTAGCCCAATAAATAAATAAACAAACAGTGTCAGCATTCCGTGCCAAAACAATGATTCATCGTTCAAATTATCAACTGCACCCGTGAGACAAAGAAATAGATGCATAAAATTCAATACTGCCATCTTCTCTCCTGAAGATAAATTACCTACCAGAGTGCTAGCAGCCCTTGGGGGACAGGATTAACATTCCTCAAATGCGGAGAGGTTTAAGCAGAAACCAGCATTATAATGTGTAGGGAATAGCTTTTGTCAAACGGAACTAGAGACCCGGATTGTAAGGATATCCTTAAGAAGGTGTCTACTGACTTAATGCAGACCAATAATGACATTCGGCCAGTTTCTCCTAAATGGAAAGAAAGTGATAGAGTCTAATACTCACAAAGCAATCGGGTGGTTCCTCGGGGCACGCAACTGTGATTAACCGAATAGTCTGCTGAGTGTTTTTACCTCGGCCCAGGTGAATCGTACAGAGGAGGGAGCCACCACCAGCAAGGGCCACTCGTTCCTGTAGTAGGCTGCGATACAGATGGCCTGTACCGTCTTCCCCAGGCCCATGTCATCAGCCAGGAGGAGGCGGCCTTCTCTAGACACCGCAAAACTACGGAGACAGTCACAGATACTGATACAGAAAACTATAGCAGCACAGTGGGAAGTCACACCGATCCAACCTTTTTAATGCATCAACTTCAAGTCACAGAGGAACGCCAACTGTAGGCACACAAATAGTCTGAATAAGATCCCCTCCTACATATGAGGATGAGCAAGTGTTGATGAAATACATGGCTCATTATGCTCAAGATAACTTTGTTCGCACAAGAATGAGCAAATTCCAGATAACAGCTGTCGCCAAGTATTGACAGAGTGGCTGGCTACACCGCACAGACAGAGCACAAGCACTAATGGCTGTCCAAAGGCACCTACTTGACTCCCTCCCTCTGGAAGGGCATGAGGCTGCGGGTGAGCGAGGGGTCGATGGTGGAGAGGTCTGCCTCAGGGACCTCTAAAGACCCGGCCTGAGGCCCGTCCAACCTGGCACAGAAAGCCTGGATTATTGCCCTGGGCAGAGGCTCCACCTCCACTGCTGCTATCCCACTGAGGACGTCCACTGGGTGTGGAACACAGTGTGGTTAGACAAGATGGCAAATGTAACAGAGACAAACAGGAACATGCAGATTAGGGCTGCAACTAACGATTATTTTCATTATCGATTCATTTGTTCATTATGTTTTTCGATTAATCAATTAATCATGTAGTCTATAAAATGTCAAAAATAATAACAAATGATGTCTTAAAATTGCTTAATAGTCTGACCAGCAGCCAAAAAAACTGAAAAGTATTAATTTTATAATGATATGAAACAGAGATAGGCAGCACATCTTAGTGTTTGTGAAGCTGTAACCAGCAAATGTTTGGTATTTTTACTTGATAAAAGACTAAAATGATTAACCGATCATCAAAATTATAATCGATTAATTTTCTGTCGATCGACTAATTGATTAATCGTTTCAGCACTAACACAGATAAACTATTTGCATAACAGAAAGAATATTACTCACTGAGTCTTTTGTAATCTTCCAGCGAGAAACTCCACTTCCTTGTTTTCATGTCTACCCCCCACCCGAAAAAAGAAAGAAACAAAAAAAAAAAACAAGTATCAGAATAGCAGCAATTGCCAAAGTTATAAAATGCAAGTACAACAAGATCCATAACAGATGGGAAGAAAGAAAAACAGCATTGATCACATTTGTATTGATTTAAATTAAGTAACTCCTACCGTAGTTCTTCGTTGGCATCTGCTTGAACGCAGCTATAACATCCACATGGTAACCGACGTCAACCTCAAACTTCGATCGGGACACCAGGATGCACTGGCCCTGCAGAGTGGCTCCGGGTTTCTGCCAGCCGTTGCACAGCTTCAGCAGCGCGCCCAGTGCTGCACTGTCACGAGCGCGACTGCCGGCTGCCGTCACATCCACCGCCTCCATGCCCTCCAGAGGCCGCAACGACACAGAGATGGCAGCCGCCGCCTCCACTGAAACACAGGGTCGAGAGACAGGGGCCGACAGCATCAGGATAACAAATACTTCCTCGTAGGGCCGAGCGATAATTCAATATTATTGTTTATCGTCTTTCACTGGAATCATATCGTGATGATTTGGTGATTTTGGGATATGATGACACACGATTCTGCTGTCTAAATTGATGATAACAAGCAAATTATATTTAAAAACTCTGACAAAATGAGGAATGGTAGGAATATTATTTGAGAATTTCAGTTTTGTTTGACATCACACCTAACATTACCTTTCGGTTCAATGGGATGAACATGAATTCAATTATTTAACATGTGATTTTGCATACGTGAGCCATATCATGATATTTATCGATATAGAAAAAAAACCTCATGATCATTGTGATATTGATTTCAGCCACATTTCCCTGCCCTACTTCCTCATACCTTCAAAATTAGGCTACTTCTGTGCAAAGTGAATGCATGCTTAAACCTATTCTGACAAAGACAACTATTTCATATGACAGTCTTCATTAGGAGATGAGAATATTTCTATATTGTACATACTTAGCTGTCGATAGTCCTCAAGACTGAAGTTCCACATCTTTGTTGCAGGGTCTAAGGTGAAGACAGGGACAAAAGTCTTACAAAAGTACAAGTAGATTTCAACTTGAACCACTGGTGTGCAGCATATTTTTTATACAGGGATTCTGTTTGAATAATTCATTTTAATTACCAAACTCAATAGGTATAGTTGCACGGCAGGTGCTTACCATAGCTCTTGGAGGGAATGGTTTTGAAAACAGCAATAAGCTCTGCATGGTAGCTCACTTCTATTCTGAAGCGGTCCTCTGTGTGAGGCACACATTTCCCTCTCATAGAGATGGCAGGCTTTTTTGGAGGTACACTGTTCAAAGATGAGGGTTTTGAGGAAGGCTGTGCCACAGGACTTTGGACATGTTTACTGCTTTGTTTGTAGAATGAGCCAAGTGTACCACCGGAGCTAGTGGAGGCAAAGCTAGGCTCAAGTGGTTTCACACCGAAGTTCCCTCCACCAGACAAGCCAGGGCTGCTCACATGTTGACCCCGTGACTGAGGAAGCGGGTCTATAACTTGTATCTATGAGGAAAGACAATACAGAGCATCAAGAAAGACTGTACGTTTTTTCCCCCCCCAACAATGACAGAGGGAAATGGAAAAACGTTCAAGCTGCTCAGATCTCACCTGTCTGGAAGGGGCAGAGTTATGGGGAATACTCTGACCAATCTGCTTCCCAAAGCCAGATAACTGCTGAGGCTTTGTGTCTTGGTTTTGGTTGATGTGGTTCTGTAAAGGGTTTTTAAAGGGTGGGACAAACTGTGCTGGTCTAGAAGCTGAGCTGGGAGTTGTTCCTCTGTGATGAGGGAGGGTAGCAGGATCCGGAGCAACTTTCTGTTGAGAGTTTACGGAAGTACAGTTGTAGCCTGATGAGGTTTTCTGATTGGTGCTGACAGTCTGGCCAAGTCTCTGGGCTCTTCTCTCTAAAGCCCTCTGTCTGTTTTCTTCAATCTTTCGTTGCTGCTCCACAGTCAGCTGATTGGACATGTTGATTAGCTTTGCTGTTGTTTAATAGCCAACGCTAGCTCACCAACTAGCAACTTCTTCACAGTCATCCACAAATTCAGATAGCTAGCAATCAGGCTCAGAGCTTACCAATACATCTAACGTTAATTAACTGAATCAACCAAGCTTGTGATCCAACTGAGAACATTTGGACAGTTAGTAAAACTATTAACGTTACGTTGTCGTTAGCAAAGTTTGCATGCATGCACTCATAGCACTGCAGCCTCCTCTGCTAATGATAGCTGCTAACGTTAGCTAGGCTAGCCAGGAAGAAAAACTATCAACAGTTAACTGTTAACTTCCCCAACAAAACTGTACTGGCACAGAGTAACAGCGTCTCAATGATGTTAGCCAAGCATGGGCGTTCGTGGAACAATACATCACCCGCAATGTGATCTAAGGACGGAAAGATGATTTTCTAACTAACGGCGCAGGGTGAAGTTGTCAACTCAACTTGCTGCCTGCTCAGAGCGAGTCTGCCGCGCAGGAAGTGACGTAGGACAACAAGAAGGCACGTGGAAGTTTCAGCCCCTATCATCCATGCCCAGTGGTGTGGTGGGAAATAAAAAGCTATGGAAACTATCAGTTTCAATCATTGATCACCTCAAGAGCAGCCAACTTTTCATAACAGTAATCTTGAGAAGATCCGTTTTTATGTAAGTTAAGTCTGATACTACTTACATTACACTGAATTTAGATCATAATGATTTACAATAGCTTGTTAAGGTAGGTAAACTTTGTTTCACAACCTGAGTTTACATTGCCTACAACTCTCCACTGAACCATTGTTAAAGTATTAACAATAATAATAATAAGAACTTCATTTATAGCACTTTTCTAAAAAAAAAAAAAGCTCACAATCAAAACAAATAAAAGAAACAAGGTTACAAGAAAGAATCAAAAGTACCTTTTACTAACCAACATTGCACCGAGGCTATATATTCAGTACAACACTACTTTCATCAGTTACATCAACAAAAATTTTTAATTTAATATAAATTATATCGAAGCCCTATCCTCTATTATAATGTATTATCTCTACTTGTTATTATAACTGCCGTATTGTACTTGTTTTTATTTTGTATTTGACATGTTACTCTGTAATGTTGATATAAAACTGTTAGATTTTTGTCAAAGCTTTCTTATACTCTATAATTCAAATTTATATGTAATTTCCACTGCTTCTATTTGAAATGTATCAACTGTTTTGAGCATTGTTTCATTCAGTGGTTTTGAATCTAATCATCTAATCAGGGACTATTTTACACCTGGGATGCAAGGTGAATGCAATTTACTGCAATTAACTACCTGCTAGGACAGTGATTCTCAACCTTTTTCATATCAAGGACCCCAAATTTAGTCCACATTAGGGCCACGGACCCCCATTTGATGAGATTTTGTCTCTCGAACCCAAATCTGAGGATATTTTTATTGTCAGATGATTTTGTCCAGAATTTCATGACTGTCTGTATTGTAGGTAGAGAGATAACAGAGAAACTCAGAACAGTCATTCTTCTACATTCTCTAATTGTGTAAACTTCTTGTAAATTAAATAATGCTGAAGTTTAACAATTCATCAATTTGCTGGGGACCCCCTGGATCCTCCTCAAGGACCCCTGGTGGTCCCGGGACCCCACGTTGAGAACCACTGTGCTAGGACACAAAACCAGCAGCACTCTGGGTCCAGGGGATTGACAACCACTGGTTTAATTTGTGAGTTTCCTCATAGCACCATAGTTGACAGTCCATTAAGTGCCTGACCACAGTTTGAGTTCTGGCAAAGAAAGCTCAGTCCCTCAATCAAGCCTCGCTGCTCCCTGACCAGCAAGTTAACAGTCATTGTTCCCATTTCTTCTGTTTTTCCTGCTTTCCTTTGTTCGTTTTTGTTCATTTGCGTCCATAAGTGAGCATTTGGTTTAGTAGTTGTTATGATTCATTGTTCTTTTGCATTATCAATTAATTTGGAGAAATAACTGCTTTTGATAGTTATTTGCATTGTGTGAATTTAGTTTAGCTTTTTTTTCAGTTCTTCAGTTCACTCTTTGTTGCCTGATCATTTGATCATTTACTGAAACTGAGATTTGTGTTAAGTAATTGACAGATTGAGATTAATATGAATTATTTGTGTTTTGTGAATTATTGATCAAGGAGCTGATACTGAATTTTCTGTTGATGTAATGGGCTTTCTGTTTGTATCATTTTATACAGAAAACACCACTCAAACAGGAAAAAAAAAAAAAAGAAATCTCACTGTTGTGGAATACGGACCTTGCTCTCCATCTGTCATTTACTCAATAGCTCGTATTATGAATGTATCCAGGATGCTCCAGCCCCAATCCCAATAGGTGCCTTACATATAACAACTAGTTATTATGATGATCATATTCTCTTGAACTTGTCTGAATCCACAGTTTCCCAAGTAATGGGTTGGCTGCTTGCATCACCGTGCGGTGGTGACGTGCGGCGCCTGGGAGCTGTCCCAGGAATCATGGTGCTGAAGCTGCAGCACCAATTCAGCAGCCAATGATCACTGATCATTCCGGGGCTACGGATGCATTCACCTAGCAGGACGGTCCGAGAATCGTGCTGGAATTTAATGGATGGATTTAAACGCACCGACTTGTTCCTCGAATATGGAAATTCGATATTTGGCTTTCAAAGCTGTGAAGAGACTTGTGCAAGACCTGCAGTCCGGCTTGGAATCTGTCAAAAAAGCCTGAAATTGTGAGTCATATGGAAATCGGTGTAGCTCGTCAGGTAAGAGAGATTTGCTTCCTAACATGGCACCCCATCGATTGATTTGGTTTTGCTTTAAATGGACAGGATGTCGACAGTAACCCGAGCACTGCTGGTTTAAAATTGCGCTTTCGTTGAATATTGTTGGAATATTAGAATTTTAAGATTGAGCGCTGCAATTTTGTTTTCTATTAGGCTACTGCTTAAATTGCGAGCCATTATACAGACAGATGTGATTCCGGGTTTATGCACTGGACGTGAATCTGGAGGGAAAAGACTGTCCAGATAGTTTATGCTGTGTAGACCATGCAGACTGTTATAACTGATGCCATGAAATGACCGTGGACATTTGAGTGAACGGGGCATAGCCTAATTATTTGAATGCATATTCCTATCAATCTAACATCTGACTTTCCCCCTTTTAGCGATTCCATTTATTGAACTTAATGGCTTCAGACACTTGTTTGCATCGATGGAATTTATTTTCTTGTTGGATTTACTCTCTCGTGGGGAAAAAATAAAAGACTGAAAATATACCTACATATGTCTACATAGGAAACTAAAAGCTACACCAAAATCCCAACAAACACCACTGGAAGACGCCCCCCCGCCCCCACCACCCCATCCCACGACATATGAAGAAGTGCCTGCTCATGACGGGGGCACATGCTGTTTGCTTTCAGCATCATTGTATGGTGCTGTGAATTTGTAGCCGGAGACAGGCTGATGCTGCGCAGCCAGGGCATGCTGAAGAGCCGCTGCTGCGTCCTGCTCGGTGACCTGAGGGTGCTCCTGCTCGGGCCACCGGCGCCGCCGACACCGCTGCCTCCGCTGACCCCCATGAGCGGACAAGCCGCGGAAAGCCATGAGACGGGCGTCACTGTCCCCGACAACAACAACACGTTAGTGCGGGGCCACCAGCACGCGGGGGACTGGACTACCCCACCTGCGGGAGGAGCCACCGGGCCACCGGGGGGAGACCGACAAGTGGCGGGCTGGGTTGATGCGGCAGAGCTGTCGGCGGCCCTGCGCGGCTGCAGCAGCTCCTCTGATGACTGCTCAAAGGGCAAGCTGGAGGAGAGATTCTCCCTCACCAGCTACAGTGAAAGTGGCTTCAGGACGCCTGTGTGCAGGATCTGTTTCCAGGGACCAGAGCATGTAAGTCAAGGAAGAATGTTCCTCTATTTGCTGCTGAGCTGCAAGAGGGGGGTTTCTTTTGAAGAGGTGACTTGCTAAAATGAGAGATTAATGTCTTACTGTTATATTCTATGTCATTAGTCTAAGATCATGTTCCATCTAGGGCTAAGAGTATGCAGGTTGTCACTCCATCTAAACACTACACCAGCTCATTTCACTAATTACCCCACATGCACACACACTCGCACTGAAGGTATGCAAATGAGTGAAATCTGTTGGTGTAGTGTTTGGTTGGAATGAAAACCTGCACACTCTTTGCCCTCCATGAAACATGACTGGAGACCACTACAGATTAACTATTCATGTTGGCAGAACATTGCATATTCAAGCCCAGATATCAGTCACTGCTCTTGGAGCGCTGATATCAAGCATTCTTTTACAAGAGGATCTACTGGTCAAGTTTCTTTTCCTCTGAGAAAGCCCACTCCCAGTGTCTTGTTAGGATAATCACACAGCTGCTGGAGAGCTCTCTCAGCAAGGCTCCCACTGCATCCTGCCCTCATCACTTTGTGAGGCATGAAAAGACAGCTACCAGTGGGAGGATAATGAAAGACCCTGTCCCCCTGGTTGACAAGTGTGGAGGATACACAGAGATGCCATAACAACTCATTAGAGCCAAACGCTTACTGTGAATTCATACCGAAACATTATGTGCGTGAAAAATCAAATAATGCTTCTCACTCTGTTGCACACACACCACCTGAAACAGTAGAAATTAATGTGAACAGAACGGCAGATACAAGAGAGAACGGCAGTCGCATTAGTCACACTGTTTGTCTCTGGCTTTGAGGCTATATTGATGAATATGTCACACTTCATCAATCAGCAGAGGGAAAATCTGGAGGAGATGGCCAAGGTGTGCCGCAATAAATAAGACTAAATTATAACAGAAGAGCAGACAGTTTGCGATTTGCAGCCACATTAGTTGCACTGTTTGTCTCTGCCTTTGAGCCTAGATTGACGAATATGTCACACATGGGGGGGGTGGGGGGGGTGTAGAAAAAATATGAAGGAAGACAACTAAGGTGTAGCACAATAAGCATACTTTTTTCCCCAACACTCTACAATGTACTTATAGTTATGTTGCCTTTACCTTAGCAAGTTTTCCTAATTGTTCAGATTTATCATTTTATGGTCATACCATTCCACTTTGTATAGCTTCATCTCTTTATATATCATCAACTAATTACTCCAACAGCAAAATTATGTATCATTCCACCTCTGAGCTTGCACTTTCAAATCATTACTGCCATGGGATCTAGTTATGAGATTGGAAGACGAGGCCTCAGATCCTTGTTATTTCAAAAGCTCGACAGATAGGCAGCAGGCCCTGCAATGCATACAAAATACAGCCTTCGAAAATTTGCAGTATTTCCCAGGGCCTCCTCCAGCTCACCCCATCGACGCTTCTTTGAGACATTGCAGCTACTCAATAGCACTTGATTTTCTGCCATCTTTTCATTATGCAAGTTCTTATCTATCACCATCCTTCCCTCTCCTATCGTCTCTGCTGTTGGTTTGGGTGAAGTCCAGATATAGATCTGCTGAGGTGTAAATGGGTACAGGAGCAGGCAGCTCCATTGGAAAGGAGAGATGAGTGGACTGTCTGTGTGTCACTGTGTGATACAGGCAGCGGGGACATTAGTTATCCTCTGTTCTCCCTTAGCCTCCAGGATGTCACGTAGACCAAGGCAGCCAGTATCTGATCTGACAATCCACCTCCAAAACACTTCCATCCCCGGGGCTGTGATACTCAAGACAGTGTGAGGAAGGGAGTGAGGGACGTAGTTTTTAAGTATCCTGCTAGAAAAGGGCCTTTAGCTGAATGTTTGACAGAGGCAACCACTGAAAAATGATTGTATTCCGAATAAATATACCGGCACCAAGCCTAACCTTTGCTAAATAGTCTATGTAATCTTTGTTGAGTCGAATCGATCTTGATGTTGTTGGTACCATTGTGATGGAGGCTGTCCTTAGCGATTCCCAATTTAACACCCTGTTGTTTCAAGTCAGACTACTTGTGTTTGAGTCAAATTATAGCCTCAGACACAGTAAATAATGAAAAGTTGAGCCAATATCAGATGAAGTGGCACTTTGACATTCCAAAGGTAAGACCCATAATATATTCATGTCTCTTACTTCAATACCTCCAGTTATTCATCTAGTTTTCATATACAGCTACCTTGAGACCCGTTTCCATTTTCCATCAGTTCTATTCAGCGAAAGCTCAACAAGAAGCTTAACAAAGGGCTCGCTTTATTCAAGCGCGTGCGCCCAGACCTGGTCTAGACCGCATCGCTCACAGATCCACTGTGAACAATTCCTCTGCCACGTTTTCTTCAGATCATACAGATCAGCAGGAAATAACACTGTATCGCATTGTCCTTGAAGTGGAATAATATTAAAGGAAAGCTGTGGAATATGTCCCCGTTTGAGGGATCCTTTCCTGGAGTGTCATGCACTATTACATTGAAGTGGCCTTTGGGGCAGACGCTCCTACTATCCAGTCCTCACTTCAGTTGCATGTTAAGAATGTGAGTGTGACTCCCTGCTGCTTAGAAAAGATGCTGGCTTTCACTCCTAAATCATAACACAGATAATGCACTTGCACAGTTCATTTGTCAGAGGCACAATGAGAGCCCTTGAGGGGTCGAGTTAGCATCATTCTCTCTGCGAGGCCCCACAGCGCCGGAGCACTATGCTTTCTGTATTCCATCACATGTAAGATGGCTCCTCAGCCATTTCTTGGGAATGGGATATAAACAAGTTACATAAGCGAATGAAATATTTTGGCCCTAGCTGAGGTCTATTGGCAGGAGCTATGAAGTCATAAACATTAGATCAGAAACCCCTAGTTATTGCTTTTCTATTCAATTGCTCTTTATCGGGCCCATTAACTATTACCGTAATGGTGCCGCAGAATAAGCGATGAGCGGAGCGTCCTCCGGCATATGTTTTATGAAGGGTCATTATAGGTAAATAAATCTAAACTTATATGCCCTGACTTGGGCCCTTCAATTCCATTATTCAGTGGCTGTACTTCTTTTCTCTCTAACTTGTTGGATAGGGTTATTACAATATACACAATGAATCTGTATTTTAGATGACTTGCAGGTTCCCGGAAAAAGAAATGCTTTTGGCCTGAACGTCTTTTATTGGCCGATGTAAAAAATCTCTCTTGTTTTGTTTTGGGGTGAGCTAGTTTATTATCTCACGGTGTCCCCTCGCCTAGATTTAATGGAGTTCGCTTGCCCTGATTTCACACCCTTAAAAAATGTGAATCTCAATCTGTAATTCAGTTTCATGTCATTACACAGTAGCAGCCAGATGTGGTTCTGGGTTTATGAGGAGAATATTAAGTGCGCTGAGTTGTTTTTGAGATAGAAATAATGTAGCACAGAGAAATGTAATAATATGACCAAACTCCAGTTATTAATAGAGTACATTGTTTTACAGTATAATGTAGTAACGTTGCTGTTTGATCAGCAATAGGACATTAAGCTGTAGCGCGTGTCAGTGTGTGTGGGCTGTAATGCCACATTTGTTAGCAGACTCTTTTGCTCGCTCTGCGGCCTCTGTTGCATGGGAGTGGATCTAGGTTTCAGCTCTTGGCTGTGATCAGGCCTGTCACAGTGAGTAGTCCGAGTCCCACTGGACACGGCAGAACTGTTCTGGTGCGCCTGCCAATACACTCCCACCATGGCCATCTGTAGATGGGCCTTTTCTCCTCTATCGCCCCCCTTTTTTCCTCCCTGCTCCGCGACCAGGGTGCTGCTCCGTCTGTCAGAGATGTCAGGACAATGATGGCGTGGAGACATCAGTTGGAGCGCTGCTTTGTGTTTCTCCCCACAATCTCTGCAATGCTGTGTTCATGGTACAGATTGGACAGGGAATGTGAATACGGAATTAACAATACCTCGGCTTAGAAAACAAATACCTTGGCTTAGAGGGGTAGAGCTACATCCCTTTTTCATTCATTATAGGCTTTTGTTCAGTCCCATTTAGATTAAGAAACATCTTTACAAGGAGGTCCTGCTTTGAATTTCATAGATCCAAGTTTCTTTAACTGCAGGTCAGAAGCCAAAAAGGGCAGCGGGCCTACATCTTTTGGGTTCCCATATGACAAGGCTTGTAATATATTTTAATGAGCTTGGGACCCAGGGTGGAAGAATACATTTCTCATTTGTATCTCAGGCTGAAAATGGTTTAAGAATCCCTGGCTTAGATGGTGAAGTTAATTGCAGAGTCTTTTGTGTACTATGTCATTGATAGGTTTTTTTTTTTTACCTTTTATTTATCCGGGGAAGGTTGACTGGGCAATTTTGGTGATTTTTTTGTTTTCACTTAAATTGAAGGATTACACAGCCGTCTATGGGTTGAATTCTATCATCCTTGGATTTCCAGAAACCCTTTCAAACCCCATAAGATGAGCTCAAAATGCAATTTTTCTCAGTTTCTAAAAAAGTTGACATTTTGGGGTGTCCTGGTGGTTGAGTGGTTTAAGGCGGGTACCATGTAAATGCGACGTCCTGGGTTTGAAGACCTTTGCTGCATGTCATCCCCTTGTCTCCGCCCCAAACTTTCCTGTCTCTCTCCACTTTGATCTGTCTAATAAAGGTAAAAATGCCCCAAAAATTATCTTTAATAAAAAGAGTTGACATTTTGGAGATACAAGGTTTTCAAACGGCAGCAACAACATGTTTTTTTTTTCAGTAACGCCTTGCTACACATACCCACACACTTACACACACATTCACACCAGGGAGCTGCCCAGTACAAACACAGTCTGTTGACCACTGGGGCAAACGGAGGGTAAATGCCTTGCGCAAGTGCATCTCGACAGCAACTGTTGGCGGGAAGCGCGCCTCTCTTTCGCCCTCCCCGCCCACATCTTCCCAGCAGGCATAGGTTTTTAGCCGGCCACCCTCTGGTCACAAATCTGCCTCTCCGACATCTAGGCTGCCACCGCCTAGGGCTTCGGCTAAAACGCAGAACTAGCAACAATTGTCATTAATTTTGCTTGTTATTCACTAAAATCACCCAGTCAGGCAGAGAGTGGGGACATGAAAGACCGTTATTTATATTAACATTTACATTTTAGGCTTTTGGCTGGTGCTCCCATCCAGAATGAGTGCAGGAGTGGAATGAGCTTACATTCCTAGATGACCAGCATTTACTGAAGAGTGCAGCGCTCAGACAATAATATAAAAAAAGATATTGGATCCTGTTCAAATTTGACACGGAAAATCTAAATAAAGGCGTATGAACCAGACATAAGAGGTTAGGTTTTACAGTTTTTCTTTAACAAGACAGAATCAAGGTCGAGTAGAGAGGGAAGGCAAGGAGAGGAGGATGTGATTTAAGGGGAAGAGGAAGGAGAAGGCACGGGAAAATTAAGCATTTCTTGATTTTAGGGGCTATTTCTTTTTAGTCTAAACGTGTATGTGTATCCCTATAAACTTGAATGATGAATCTGAACACACCACTTTTGTAACTATAAAAGAACATTGCTGTAAACACGACTATTCCATCACAGTGTTTTGAAGGGCTGCAGTAAAAAGAAGTTAAAGTAACAAACTCTATTGTTCAGTGTTTTGCATCTTCTTTGGGCTTTGTTCTTTGACAGAAGCGTCTGTGGCTAATCCCTCCACCTCTCAGCTGTGCCAGTAATCAAGGATTTGGACTGTCAACTAGGTGTAATAGTTATGACAACGCAAGGCTTTCATGTCATTTCTGAACTGGCATTCTACTGAAATAAGATTGTGCAGTGCGTGCGTGCTTTCCTACCTGCCTGCCTGCCTGTGTGTAAACCTCTGAGAAAATCAATAAGACACTGCAAGGAACTGCAAACATATATGCATGTAGGTGATTTATATTGCCTGTAAAAGGATTTTCTACAGAGAGGGTACATAAGGTGAAGAAACTAGGGATAATTAATCGGTTAGTGATTGCTATGGGCAGATGTTTCTCCTAAATAGGAAATCAGTACTCGACCTACTGAGGCTCCAGTCCAATGATGTGAAGCAGAAAATGCTAGCTTGCTTCATCTCCAGTATTGCATTCTGTCTGCTATTAGTGAAAAAATGTGACATATTCATGGTATGTATCAGTGCAGGACCTTATTGTTCTTGATTTACACTTCCAGTCAAAAGTTTGGACATTTATTTTTCACATTTTAGAATAATAGTAGAGACATCAAAACTCTGAAATAACACAAATGGAATTATTTTATTTGTCTAAGAAACACATTTCAAGCATTTAATAAGCATAAGCCTTTAGATCAAAATGGCTTTAAGATAATAAAAAACATAGTACATTCAATCAGGCCTATCCAAACTTTTGACTGGTAGTGTAAATCAGTTCAACACAGGTATTAAGGCACATTTCTGTTTGACCTGCACTACAACTTGCTCAGACAAGACATCTACCAGAAGTAAAGAAAATGGAAAAACTCTAAGCCTAAGATAATAAGATGATCTTAAACTCGGCTGTGAAGGTTATTTATCAACTTAAATGAACTGAATTATAATAATAAACTCTTGTCCTGGGTCCTTAGCTGCAGTCTTCTGGTGCTGATTGGCTGTGTCTGTCCTACAGGGGGAGCTGCTGAGCCCGTGTCGCTGCAGCGGGTCGGTGCGCTGCACCCACCAGCCCTGCCTCATCAAATGGATCAGTGAGAGAGGCTCCTGGGCCTGTGAGCTATGCTACTACAAATATCAGGTCATTGCCATCAGCACTAAGAACCCACTACAGGTGAGCTATTGGTGTATTACAGAGCGAAGTGGAAAACGGTGAGCTTTTAGTGGAAAAACAGCTGAGCCAGAAATTGAATTTTTAGAATATCCACAAGTAGGGAATGTATGGCCAAGATACTGTAGGTTCTTGGAACTAAGAGAATCTGTAAAGTTAAAATCCAATCAAAAACTCGAAACACTGAGTGCCAAAATCTATGTTTGCCAACATTATCAAATCATCTCAAGGGGAGAGCTATTTGGGTATATTGAGATGGGGGTAGATAGCCCCAGGCCCTTTTCCTGTGAGACTCATTTGGACGCATTTTTGTTATTCATATCGTAATTTGTTTTTGGTTGGGAGGAGAAAGCACCTAAAACATCGTTTTCAGTAATTATCCTGTGTTTACCGCAACTCTAGTTCTGCCCTGATCATAAATTGAGAAGAAAAAAGCTGAGAATGAAACTTTGTATAGAAACAGGGCTTGTTTCCCAGTGTAGTTCTGTAGACAGATTGTGGAAGCAATCTCTCTCTCTGTTTTAGACTTTGGTGATATAATCTATAGGCATTCAATAGTCTCCACTCTTAAGTAGAGATAGATGCTGTCTACTCTCCAGCTCTTTGATTTGTAACTGGAAATACTGCATTTTATAGCAAAAAGTGAGCAAGCCCACTGTTTTTGTGAGATCAGGATTGGTTTTTGTTTATTTCTAAAACTCTTCTCCTCGACTATTGCTGTATCTTGCATTGTTTATTGACTGGAGAGTTGGAATTGGACTGGAAATAGAAATGCTCTCGGGACTAGCACTGACCTGGGAAATACTGCCTTTAGATTTTGTGTTTCATATACCTGAAGACAAATGCTGCGAACCCTGAAACTTGATGCTTTGGTTGCGATGGAACATTTCAGGAATCTGATGAAAATGTGAATGTTTTAATTAATGATTTGTGAATGTTTTAATTGATGACTGTAGACATTGTTTGTGTCTTTCTCTTGTTTGTGTTTCTCTCTACATAAGCACTCCTCTCCTACGCACTCCTTTTCTGAGAATTAAATAAAGGTTAAAAGAGAAACAAACCAAACTGATTGTTCTCTGGTCTGTGTCTCTCCATGCAGTGGCAGGCCATCTCCCTGACAGTGATAGAGAAGGTGCAGATAGCAGCAGCCATCTTGGGCTCCCTGTTCCTGATGGCCAGTATCTCCTGGTTGGTGTGGTCGTCTTTCAGCCCGTCAGCCCGCTGGCAGCGCCAAGACCTGCTGTTCCAGATCTGCTACGGCATGTACGGCTTCATGGACATCGTCTGCATCGGTGAGGCGCTACATTTCAGATTACAGGGGATCGGTTCATTACTTGCTGAATTTAATCAAATGGTTGGAATTCTTTTGGAATGGCCTTGTGGTTTTGGATCAAATAGAATTGGAGTACTTACATCTTGAGATTGGATTCTGAGATTAATATTAAGTGCGTGGAGTCTTGTCACATTATCCCAGGTCAAGATGTGCCTTTGACTTATGATTCTTGGGCCATAGCTTTACCAATATTTTTGTATTACAGTGTTGAAACATGATGAGATGCTGGGTCAAAACTTACTTGATAAATTAAACATGCATGCAGCATGTTTTCAAGTCTTGGTACAGTCCTATCAGCAACCGAAGTGGTTTTCTTTGCGTGCATTAAAAAGGCTTTCAGCACAACATTAAACACTACAATAGCAATCCCCAGCAAACTTTGAAGACCAAGGTACTCTGACACGACCTCGGAGAGAAAACTGTGATGTAGCATTTTCAACTATTTTCTGAATTTGCGTGGGAGTCGTAATTGAAGCTTTAAACCCGGAGAAAATCTTGTAGTGTCGCTCCTCTTGAGCTTGGCTGCCTGTGTGCTTGGATGACTGTCTGATGGCATCTCACATTGAGAAAAGCCTAACTGCCACTGCAATAGACAGCAGGATGAGAGGAAGAGGAGATTGATTGTCTCCGGTTTGGTAGCAGGAATTGACTGTGGAGTCATTAACTCTGCACTTTACAGAGATTAACTTGTCACCTGGCAGACATTAAAGAGAAAAGACTTGACTTTCTCTTATCAGCAGACAAAGACGGAGTGGGAGAGAAACAGAACTGAGGAGGAGAGACAGGATTTCTTATCATTAAACTCGGTAAATAGAGGAGAGTGGAATTATTACCTGTCCATACTTGGGAAAACTGCTAGCACTGTGGTTGCTGCACTGCTTGAAGCTTATGTAACTGCTTATCATATGCGATGACAATATTATGCTAATTGTAAGAAAAGACATAGTGAGCCATTATAACGTAATTATGTTGTTCTATGATGAATACAACTGCAATATGTTGTATATTGGCTATAATGATAGTGATGATACTGTCTAAGCACAATAAGAAGACACAAATATTTCCCTTTACATGAATCTACTATAACAAAAACAGGCTGTAAAATCTTGGGGTCCATGCATCTCTTGTTACAGATTGATTTCAATTTTCCAGCATGCTGAGTTCAATGAGGACGAATCAATAAGCAATTTTGAACTGTGATAAGATATTATCGAACAAACCCACAGAACGAATACATCATCTTTGCTAACCTAAAACCTAAAATTGGTGTGTATTACTGTGTCGCAAGTTGTACCATGTCTTACACTTTTTCATGAAATAAAGATCTTATCTTTGGGGTTACGGTGCGATACTTTAAAGATTAGTTGTTTTGTTCTGCTGCTCCCACAGCTAATACTTTCTGTGGGCTTCACCTTCACCGTCTGCCTTAACACAGTCACAGTGAATCCACCACTGCAGAGATATATCACTCTGTGGTATCATTAAGACTGCTGCCAGACAGTGACATTGTCTAATTGATGTTCTGATCTCCACAGCGCTAATTGTCCACGAGGGACCCTCTGTGTTTCGCATCTTCCACCGCTGGCAGGCCGTGAACCAGCAGTGGAAGGTCCTGAACTATGATAAGTCTATGGACAGCGACGACCTGAAGCAGGCCGCCGTGGACAGGACGCTCTCTCAGCCCAGCCAGGGCTATCAGACTGGGGTAGGAGTGTCCACCTCCACCTCCTCCCTGATGGTGGTAGCCTCCACCACCCCCGGCTCCACCGCTACCACCGTGGTGACGGCCACAGGAGGACTGGGCGCGCACGATGACCCCGGCGCAGTGCCGGACCAACACTGTCCCTACAACATCCTCCACCTCCTCAGCCACCTGAGGCAGCCGGAGGTCCGCAGCCAGCCCAGCAACAGCACGCGGGAGCTGGTCATGAGAGTCACTACGGTCTGAGGATTCAGTTTGAGGCCTTATCTTGCGCGAAGGTGGAAGGTTTATAAACTGGCAGACAGTTGAACACGGTCTTACCCTAACTGCACTGGATTAATACAATGTTCTTGTTTGTTTCAAATGCATCTCTGATGTCCGTACATGGATTGAATAAAAGTCGAAGTTGTTTGATTTGCAGAATGGGTTGGAAAATAATTATTCTGGGGATACTTAAAGAATAATTAAGATTTTTTTTTATCAGGACTTCTGTCTGTATCGCATGACAATAATACAAAAAATGTCATGTTTTGAAAATCAGAATTCTCTCTTCTCTTGTCAGCAGCAATACTATCTAGAATTAGAAATTTTGATGTACTGAATGTTTGTAAGTACAGTCATATTCACAACTAATTGGATAATTAGTTGGGCCAACATCTCCATGCCTGACAATATGTTTCTCCTCAAAAGCAGTAGTGCCACTTGCAGTCCATGTGGCACATATTCATTTTTGGCTATATCACCAATAAGTAGCTCCCAGAGCCAATGGTTTCCCAGTCTCCTCTTTCCTGAGTATCAAAATCAGATGTGCTCTTTGATACTTGTTTATAGCCCTTGTTTCATGTCCATGAAAGATCACTTTTCGTCACAAGGGACACTAGATCTCAGAAGCATGCTGTGGGAGGGCAGAAACACTGTTATAAACATTCTCATAGCAGGGGATTTATTGATGTTCCCAAGCTTTCCTCTGCTTCAACAGATTGATTCTGTGATAGTAGGCAGGGGAGGCCTGTCTAGACGCTGTGTATTGCTGTAGCTCATTAGGACACGGTTTCCCAAAAACATTTTGATGCCAATGTTATCCATCATAAGAAAAAAGACAAAGATGATCATAGTGTGAAAATGTTTTTCAGGAACCGTGCCTTGAATGTCTTTGAGCCTTTCCCAACACGCATTAAACGAAACACATCATTAGCTCAAAAATACATCAGATATGTATAATCTGCATTCGTCAAAGTGATGTTGGAGCTCTATATCATGCAATTATGCATTGTCAGCTATATTTTTTATTCCAGTAGGTTTTTGTAATGCAGCAGTTATTCTGAAGAAGTCATGTTATCACTGATCAATTTAACACAGTGCTGACAATAATTGAACCAACTGAGAATTTGATTGCATGTGATGCGATATCAAAGGACAGCAAAGTGCTACACATAATTAAGCTGAATGTATCAAACAGCATAACTTGTAAAGTGCACTGTTTCTTTCTGAACTCTGCATTCTGTGTAGCCTTTACTATTATTTCTAATTCATTTTTGCATTACCTGGTGGATGTTATATTTTGCTCTTCTACTATTTCTCATAATAATCATATGCCAGGAGTTCAGCATCTGCAGAGAATCAGGTAGCTCCGTGATTTTCTGCTGAATTATTCAAGCCACGAAGTGCTGATATCAATGGGTGGGAGCTACTGTACAACAGCAACTTGCAAGGAGCTGGGAGGTTGCAGAGAGTTCACCGTGAATTCGTTTGCCTCAGTTCTCTTCACACCCTGTCTCTATGAATTCACTCTGCACACACACCTAGCTTTGATAAACCCCAAATCAAAGGCACAGTAAGAGAAGGAACAAGTCAAACCAAATAAACCTCATGGGAATCCATTAATTGAATGTCCTCCTTAAGGATTAGTATGGGGAGCATCATTTGCACAGCTTTAAATATTGAAATGTACTATGTTGCACATGTTGAGATCAGATCTGTTTCATGCAGAGGAAAGAAAATACTGCATGTAGTTAAATTCAGTTAAGATTTTATTGTTGGGGCAGGGATTTTGAAGACACAGACTATTTTTAATGCTGTATCAGCCATTTAATGTTATCTCTGTTCTCAAGATCATCTATTTGAAACAATACACCAACCCCTACAGGGTATGGCTCTCTGCACCTTTTCAATTTATACTGCTTCAATTTAAGCACTGGATGATACCTTTGCAAATTTTCCAGGTTTAATTTAATCACTGCATAGTTTCCGCCCCTCAGAAAAACTATTCATTTTTTAACATAAAAGGAGTCAAAATTGAAACCAAGGCAGATGTTTTTGCCATTTCCAAGTCAAAGGAATTATAAGAGCCAAATCTTTCAATAAACTCTGATAAATCCGATTTTTTTTTAAATCAAATCATCAAGTCTCTAATATTAATAGCATTTCTGCTTAAGCAACATTAGTGAGACTTTTTGCAGAGCCATGTTTATTATATCTAAGTTTGATTGGCGAGATACCGGATTTAGGAAGGGTCTTCTCTCTTCTGTTTGGTGTACAGTGTAATAAGCCTTTGTAAGCATTGCTTCCATCTGCAGAAAATTGACCCAAAAAATGATTTTTGCAGACTATATAGAACAGTGAACCTTTGAAACTGGGTAAATTGCATACAGCTAATGTGCTATTCAAGCAGGTCATTTCAAGTCTGAATCATACCGTCAAATAACAGGACATTCACTCCTCGCAACTTCTCTCTCCTCTGAAAATGAAAGGATGGATCTTGAGGAGTTGCCCACTTCTTTTATGGTGAGATGAAATGACAGGCGCTGTATAGCCGGGAAGCATCATCGGTCAAACACAATACTGGAGAAATTGCAGAGGAGGCACATACTCTGCCTTAACCTGGTGAGGTTCCTGTTCTTTTTGACTACAGGAACATTTAATCTAAAAGCCATTCAAAGCAATCACCTTATCTGAGATCTTTCATCATGTAGAATTAGACTTTTACAAGGCAGACACCATTTGAAAGAGATGCGGGTTATATGGTGTCCCATTGTCAGAACACAGCCTCAGTAGTGAGTGAGAATTATTCTCAGTATCATGTTTTTGCGGCTTGTGTTCCCCCCCTGGTGGCTCATTCAGGCACTGCTCTTGGGGACTTGCAAAACAAAGACCACTTCCCTGTTGGCCACCATTACCCATCAAGCCTCTGTCTCACAGTTTGTGCGCTCATCAGATGCAGCAATTGCTTGATAACCTGTTATACAGTTGCCAAAATGCAATTACAACTTTGGAGTTCAGCTGATGCACTTGTCCAGAGTTACTTGCAATGAATGAGCAAGTAGGTGTCAAGTGCCTTGCTCAAGTGCATTTCCACAGGATACATGGCTGTTATGGGAATTGAACCTGCGACCTGCTAGTTGTAGGGTGAGCTCTCTAACCACTAGAGCATGTGTGAAACAGTGATGATACATCTCATAAGCTGTGACATGGGCTCATTTAGTCACAAGACGTTTAGATGTTCTGCCAGTTTCAGAAGAAAAACCCTTGATTTGATAAAAGGATTTTAGATGTTGCAATATCTAGTAGTGATGATATCCAACCGTTAAGAAAATATTCCTGTACAGACAGTTTACAGTATCATCACAGTACTACTGTATAAAAGTTTGTGGAGGCCTCTATAATCATAGTGCTGGATGGGCATAATGGCAATACATAAACATTTTTCCATCTTTCCATCTCTCCTCATCTAGCACAATTCATATACCTGTAATTGTTCAAGTCATCTGGATACAGTAGGCAATTTCAAAGATTGTTGCCCAGGAGAAAGAATCAGACACAGCCTTCCTCTCACTTAATTGCACAGTCGCTCACTCAGCATCTCTCTTTCAGGAACACACAAATGCACCCACCCACCCACACACACACACACACACACACAAACACACACAAACACACACATGAGTGTTCTATAAACAGCGCCTGCACTCTGCGAGCAGGTCAACTGCAGCATCACTGGGCTTCTCTAATTGAGCCCCTGATGAGCGCCTTCCTGAGCTCGCTGCCTTTGAACGTCGATAAACAGACAGCCGTGCACACACATGCTTAGTACTAATGCATTCCCACTGACAGTCACAGTGTCAGGCTACAGTACGATGCCATGACCTGATTAAAACACATCTCTTCCTCAACTAGGACATTCTCCTCTTTAAAGGCCCAATCCCAAATTGCAGTAATGCGCCCCCCTGTTGAGACACCGTTGTCCCACTTTGTTTGCATTATGAATGACTGAAGATATAGCCTATTTTTTTTTTTTTTACCTCGGCCTACAAAGTTTGTGTTCACACCTTGTCTGTTTCTCTCTCTGTTAGTAAGATTTGTGGATTTGGCTGGGGTTTGGTGAAAGTTTAGCCCTTGGGGCAAGGGCCAGTTAATTATTTTGGTGGGGGAATTTCCGTTATTAGAAGATTTCCTGTTTTTCAGCCCTAACTGTTATGTTGCATTCATGTGCTGGTGAAAACATCCGACATCCAGGATTTCCAAGACAGTTGCTAAGAGTTGCCTTCTGATTTAATTCGGAAAACTGATACCTGAGCTCATTCTAGGATCCGCACAATGCAAGCACTACACTGTTTACATTTCTTATGTTTGTAAACTGGAGATGAGTTATAAAGACCTAAGAATATATTTTAAAAAAATAATAATATTTTCAATGGAAAATAATAGTTTCCATTGAAGTCAAACTCATATATGAATACACACAACATGCAGATGCTCAAACAAATTCTGATTGTATCTTTTAACAAAATATTGGGTCACTAAAATGAGAGGAATATTAACACCTACAGCACATTTTCTCTCTCTTAAAATAGCAGTCAGAGGATATACAATAATCCCCAGGACTTCACCCCAGAATGAAGCCTAATATTCAAACCACTTGATTCATCTAAATTGTGTGAGTTCTTGTTCGGCTTTAGGAAAAGGTCCAGGGAAATTACACACTCCAGAGTGCTTTGTAAGTTCCTCTAATAACATTTTTACAACAGCATATCTGTACTTGACTCTAAGCGCTGAAGTTAAATGAAGCATAAAGTTTCAATCACCAGAGCCATTGAATGACCTCGCTGCAGTTAATGCAGAGAGGACACGTCCCTGTCCTTGATTTATTAAAAAATGAATAAAATCAAGGAGGCATGAAAAGACAGACAGGTCATCTGTAATGATCTATCTGCAGCGCCTGCAAGGAAGAGCGTCCTTCATCTGTTACAGGAGACAAAGAAAAATGGATTTTACATCTTATGGCAGTAGAGGTACGCACGTCCTGCTGTGTCTGAAATGTCATCATCCTCAATACGCTTTACAATTTGTAGTGCAAGTGATGCTGATTTTTTAGGAAGAGATCAAGTTTAGCAAAAAAAATTACTGAAGTTGCATCTAAAAGTAACAGGAAGTTCCCTAATTGCCCCGCAAGGCATTGTGGGCATAACAGTCTGTATTATTACAACACAACAGAAGTTCAACATCATCATGTGGCTTAGCAGATCTCTTTAAAATTATGTTTCTGATCAACCCATAGATCAACCTGTTCAACTTTCTGTGCAAATAAAAAATAAAAATGTAATATCCCTAACCCTAACCCATATTTGGACCATCCCTTAGCTTTTTGCAAACTAAAAAAAGGCATATCTAATTAATAGGCCTATAATTGCCAAATTCTGTGTCAGTCTGACCTGTGGTTCATGAGA
This sequence comes from Centroberyx gerrardi, assembly GCF_048128805.1. Classification (NCBI taxonomy): domain Eukaryota; kingdom Metazoa; phylum Chordata; class Actinopteri; order Beryciformes; family Berycidae; genus Centroberyx; species Centroberyx gerrardi. The sequence continues at coordinate 13,654,383 of NC_136006.1, read as the reverse complement.
GGAAGATGTAAGGTTTATAAAAAAAATCCAAAGTGACAGCCAATCATTTATGCATACATAGGCCTATCTGTACCAAGTTTCACATCTCTATGATTACCGGCACAGCAGGGCTGAGCCTTAGACTGTGAGGGCTTATTATAGAGTCCCCTATGGACCAATCAGTACCATTGTTTGTGCCAGTTTATGAGTCAGCAGGACTATATGTGCCAAATTTGAAAAAAATTCAACAATCTATGCCTGAGTTATTGGACTGAATACATACTACTACTACTACTAAACATAATAGGTTAGCACCGCTGACGCTGTGGCAACCTATTAAAACAGTTGCAGCAGTTGAACTACTACAGGAGGGGCCACAGAGACACATCATTCATGCTACAGCCTTGAAATGTACACAAACCTTGAGCGTGAGCAGCTCTTTCCATGTAAGGCTATGGAGCAGTCTGGTTCAAGTGTTTGTAAAGCTGCACTTTGGAGAGAGAATCAGTCTTTCAGACTGTCACATTTATTCTGCCATGTCAGGACAAAGGAATCCTGATTATATTTTTATTAAATCACAACTTTTATGCACTAGGTTATATGCATAAGCTACACTAATAAAAAGCACACATTCAGAGTTGAATAAAACACCTCAACTAAAATGGGCAGTAGTATTTTAACAATATCCTGTTTGGTACACTATCAAGAAAATTACTAGCTTTAATATTTCTTGAAAAAATTACTGTCTACAGTTTGCTATATTTGACACACAATGTTCGTTACTGAATACATAATGAAAAAAGTCTATAGCTGCTCTTTAATTTCAAGGTGTGGAGGCATGTAGCTGTATCTATAGGCCTATTATAGCCACTAGTTTACAGTATTACAGTAATATTACTTGGGTCTTCTATTTAGACGCAGCCCCCTATTTCCTGAATGCAGTTTCCGCCTATTTGAAATAGTAGGCTGTGATTGAACATTGATTATTCTCCAAAGGATTTCTGCTCCATCTAAGGCTGCGCGCCCCAGCAGACGCGCCTGTGCGTCCACAGCCTGAGCTTCACATGAAAGAAGGCGGCCACTCGACCAAGCGTTGACCCTGATTGAGTTCGCCGATATGGGATTTTTCCGACAGAGATGACTATCTATAGTTTGCAGTCTTTGGAAATTGCTTGAATTTCCTGACATTTTCCAGAGTCGCAACGTTAGTTTTACATTCTTATTAGAATCGCCGTGGTGAGTAAACTTTCCTTCATTTGAGCTTCCCAACAGTTTAGTGCAGTGTAGAAATACAGCTCAAAGTATAAAGTAACTGGCTAAATATGAGCTAATTGTTTGCTTGCATATTTGTTGGATCTATTTATGTCTACTCGATTCCAAATGTAGCGGATGTGTGCTTTCTGGAGGATTTTTAATTCTACTGTAGCAAAGTGGTACACAGTACATGTATGGTAAAGAAGGCCAGTGGTTCATAATGTGGGCTCCTTTAGCAGGTTGCAGAGGTTCACCAACAAAATAAGCAATAGTTTCATCTCACTATTATTCTATTCATTTGAAGTTTATATAGGTTATAGGACTTTTTCTATTTTCATCATAGGTATCACTATCCAGACTGTTCTCTGTTGTCTCTGAGAACAGCAAAGCTCTTGGGGTGGATGGGGTGGATGGGGTTCCCTTACACAAAATCTCATCCAATGGGGGTCCACCATGGTCTAAAGCTTGTCTATTTTGGGGGCTCTTGACATGAAACCTTTTGGGAACCCCTACACTCAGATAAAGATTTGTCAGACTATATGCTGTAGATTTAATTGCGTTTGAGTTGGACTAGAGATGCTGATGTGGTGAGGCAGCCAACTTTTCCATTTCAGCTGTTAACTTAAATATTGTCTTGCTTTTTCCACACAAATGTGGTTATTCGCTGACATTGTTTAAAACAGCGGTAAACATTCCAAAGCCCTCTGGAGATGCCTTCTGTGAAGACTCACTTGTTTGACAGCTATTTCCTGCTTTGTTAAGGGTGCGTTGGAGTAATGATTCAACGACTGTCCTATCCACCCTCTATCCTCATTCCTTAGGGTTTAAGGAAAATGGCGATGATTTCAGGGTTCATCTTTCTGTGCATCCTGCAAGCTGCAATCCCCCAACGCGTCACCCCTCGTGGACCGAGGCCGATACCAGGGCGAGGCGACCAACCGGGACCAGCACCAACTCCACCTCCGCTTCCACCTCTACCAAATCCTAAAGGTTGTGAGAGTGAGTGAAGTTTACTTAGCTCTGGACATGAGGGTCCAGGATCTTTAAATTCGGGTCAATTAAATGACATTATGTGCACCCCAGTTACTTCTTACAATGTTATTTTTGGAACCACTTCATTAGAATTCATGCATTTTCATGTAATGTATTTGTAATTTCAGTCTCGTGGGGCACACTAGGTGCACCAAACAGTACAGTAAGTGTCTTTACACCTCTGTCCATGCTCTCTCCTCTCGCAGCGATCGTCGATTGTCCCATCAGACTGTATTTCACCATCGACACCTCTGAGACCATCGCCTTACAGGAGTCCCCACCCGGCATACTGGTGGAAAACATCAAGGAGTTCACCAAGATCTTTGCCCAGAGGCTTGCCGACGAGGAGTACAGGGGCCAGGTGCGGATCACCTGGTCCATAGGAGGACTCCACTTCTCCCAGAAGCAGGTGATCTTCAGCCAGTTCTCCACCAGGGAGAGCTTCATCAGGAGCCTCAGCGGGATTAAATACCTGGGCAAGGGCACCTACACCGACTGCGCCCTCACCAACATGACCTATGAGATGACCCACCACTACCCCGGGAGGAAGGCTGCCCTCTTCTCTGTGGTGATCACTGATGGTCACGTGACAGGAAATCCATGCGGAGGGATCAAGGTGTCAGCGGAGAGAGCCAGGGAGCAGGGGATCCATATTTTCTCAGTGGCGGCGTCCAGGAACCTTGATGAACTAGGAATGAGGGAGATAGCCAGCTCTCCCACTGAAATATACCGCGATGACTACATAGCTGTGGAGATCGTTGACGGGCGACCGAAAATAATGACCGATTCCATTGATCGTATCATAAAAGCCATGGTGATCTAAACGATTTTTCCCTCCATTGAATGCTTGTGTTGGAATGCTATTTGTGTGCTTCTAAAGTATATTTGTACTTCTGACTGATTATTTTCTTTTCTTTACAGAAATATCAAGCCTATTTACAGGTAAGACCTCTGTGCATGACACTACACCTCTGCTTTGTATTTAGAAACTCCTTCTGCACAAATTACTTTAGCATTAGTATTATGTATTAGTACTTTACATTGAGCAAATTCAAAGGTTCAAGACTAGTCTGTGATAAGGGGTTTTGGACAATATTCATCTTTTAAGAATTGTTCAAAATCTCTCCTGGTGTCGAAACTGTCAGCGTTAATATGTTGTCATATCTTACCAACTAAAATTGTTTTTATCCTCTGCTCTCTGATCTTGTAGTGTTATCAACATTCATGTTTTGAGACTCCTGGAATCCCTGGGCCAGACGGGTACAGAGGTGCAAAAGTGAGTATCGTATAAAAAAAAAGTAAAAACCAGACAAAAAAATCCATTAGGAATGCATATTTCGCATATTTCAAAGGTCACCTTTTTGAAATGTCAATAATTTGTTCATTTATAGGGTGCAAAAGGAAACAGCGGTGATCCAGGGCCAAAAGGTGGAAAGGGTCAACGGGTAGGCAGAGATTCTGACTACAGGAACCTACAATGATCTAAACTTGAATCAATTTGTTTATTATTATTATTATCATTACATTTAGAATTCTTTTAAAAAGTTGTATTGTCCTGCTAATATGATTTTTTATGTCACAGGGCGACCCTGGTATCGAAGGTCCAATTGGACGACCCGGTCAAAAGGTTTGTTGAGGGAAATTGATTAATGACTTCATGTGCTCAAGAGTTATCCACGCAGGATGTTGTTGTTCTTTCAATAACATGTCCTTCTGTACTCTCATATAGGGGGAGATTGGATTGATAGGTGACAAGGTAAGAGCTACATTTTTATATTCTTATTTTTCTGTTGATCTATAAAATTGAATTGAATGACATTTGGCGTCATGGTTCCCTTTTACCTTCACAGGGTGAACTTGGAGGGAGTGGAGCAAAGGTAAATAACTTTTCCTTTAAAATGTTATGCTTACATGCATGTTTACCTGTTATTACTACATCTGCTATATAAAGTGAATGTTTACATAACTCATTTTCTGTCCTTCGAATAATCAGGGTGTGGCAGGACTATTTGGCAGGAATGGAACTGACGGACAAAAGGTGAGTCTCAGTCTACTGCTGTACTTTAATAAGACAAAGTGAATGTTTTACAGTGAGACTTTTCTATGGATACTGATGTGATTGTTTGTGCAAAATCTTCAGGGTAAAGTTGGCCGAATTGGAGCTCCTGGTTGCAAAGGTGATCCAGGTGACAAGGTGAGTCCAGTAGTCATACATGATGATTTAGATATATCAAGTGTTGTTTTATAGGTACTATCATATTACATTCACTACTGAAAAATCAGGCATTATCTACTGTAATAGGGTGGGAAACTAACAAAATAAGGTATATTTTGACTGTAGTAAGTTTATCTACTCTACAAAACACTTTGGAAGGTAACCAGACATCGTTCATAGCTCCAAATTTATGCTAGAAATCATATTTAGCTAGCAAAATGAATAGCTGGCGAATTTTAGAATCCATCAGCCACTTTGGAGTGAATTAAAAAGTTAGTTTCCTGGGCTGAACTGTATGTAATTAATGACACGTTTTGTTTTGTCTCTGGAAGGGACCAGATGGACACCATGGAGAAGCTGGAGACACTGGACCCCTGGGCGAAACAGGAGATAAGGTCTGTATGTGGACTGAAATCAGTGGTTGATTTGTTCAAATCAAACCCAGAGGATGATCACTGTTTTCTCTTCAATTCTCCCTCACATGAGGGGGATAAATAGCATTAACTGGCATCCTAAATGGCATCCTATTTCCTTTAATTCCCCATTTAATTGACACCTGACTGCAATGTTATATATTGTTGTTTAATCCTTCAATCTCATTTCATTTTTAAAAGACACTTATTGACAAAGCTTAGTTTTCGCAAACCGTTTTAAAAATGTATTTTTGGGTGATGTCTCCATGGGTGATGCATGTCTTTTGTTTGTTTTATTTCAGGGTGATCCAGGCCGCCCTGGGAAATCAGGTCCCCCGGGCCCTGAGGGTGACCCAGGAGCAAAGGTAGAGTTCAAATAAACACATTACAACAGAAAACATCTTCCCCTATACTCTGACCTGAACCATTGAACCAAATTTCTTTTCCCAAGGCTGACAGAGGAAATCCCGGCTTTCCAGGGCTGCCAGGAACAAAGGGACCACCGGTATGATTGATTGGATTTATTTTAAATATGATCTATTTTTATTACAATTACTGCTGTTGTTGGTGAATGTTACAGAAGTGAATCTGAAATGACAGTTATTGTGTTTGACTCTTGCAGGGGCTTGACGGCGCACCTGGACCAAAAGGCGAACCTGTATTTCAACCACTTCTTTTTTTAAGTAAACTGTTTTGATTATGAGAATTTGTCTTAGGTTGTTATGAATTACTATTAAATCAATGTTACCAGGGAAGGAGAGGAGACTTTGGATTGAAGGGAAAACAAGGACCTGATGGGCCGAGTGGAGAGAAGGTAAGTTTAGTGCTCTTGTAGAGATCTACGGCACATCATTTGATCATTTGTTCAATTCATGAATGTAATTTTTTTGTATGTTTTATTTTTGTTTGTTTTTTCCGTCCCATTGAGAACAAAAACCTCTTTAAAAGTGACCTGACAATACAATAAAACAAGATTTCAGAAAAAACAGAATGACTCATCTCGGTGTATCTAAAAAAAAAAAGCAAGGAGAAGTGCAAGAGAGAGAAAAGATGTAAAAAGAAAGACGTAGTGAGAGCTGAAACGGTAAGTGGTAATCTGAAAGCCAGAAAACAACTTATTTGAAGCATCAACACATCCCAGTGGATCCCACAGCCCCCAGCTTTCAACAGCATGAGAGACTGAAAGAAACTAGTCCCCCGAGATTTAAATCTTTCTGCAGGCTATAAAGACTTCCTTAACCAGTATAATTCGCTCAGTGTTGCTGTAGGATGTTTCCCAGCCACATTCACAGGAAAATTCTTCACATATTTCGCCGCTGATAGAATTATTGCTTCTCAGTTAGTGATGTGTTTTGTATACATTTGTTGATGATTAATGGTGTGGTGCAAATCCTGACATGTTCATTTATTTTGAGGGAGAACGAGGGCAAGAGGGAAGCAGAGGCCGATCCGGGGAAGACGGACTCAAGGGCGCAAAGGTGAGGGGATTGGTGCCGTGGGTGGATTTTAGAAAATAGATGACTCAGCAGCTGCAAGGCTTCCTTAGAATTTCCATTATTGAAGTTACGCCTTCATATCCTGGATGTCCTGCCAAAAGAGCCTGAGCCTGGGCCTCTTATCTAGAAACGCATTTTTCACTGAAAATTGTCCCACAAAAGAAAAGAAATAAGCTTTTTCACATTTGTGCAGTAACATGCATTGCCAAGTTCGCATCAGCATGAATAAAACCAACTGTATTTTGGTTGGAGCAAAGGTAACGTCCAGTAATGGTGGTTTCTCTGTGTTACTTTCTCTCTCTTCTAGGGGGACCAAGGCCTACCAGGACCGAGAGGCAAGCCAGGAGACCAAGGAAACCTTGGGGGAAATGTATGTTGTTTATAACATTGCTTTAAAATATACATTACAAGAGCTTAAAATACCATAAACACTAACACAAACCGCTCTCTTGTTTTGAGTGGATACTTAAATTATCCATGCGTAATCCACGGCAGATGATGCTGCCTTAATGGAATATCATTTTCCTTGGTCGCAGGGCACCATGGGAAACCCTGGAGATCCTGGACAGAGAGGAGACCCCGGTCCCCGTGGACCAAAGGTGGGCAAAGAGGATTTTCTTCCAACTTTGCTGTATATTAAAAATCAGCAAAGAAAAGGGCATCTCTTTAAACATTATAACATTTTGTTCCTCCTCTTTCTTTCCAAAGGGTGACGAGGGAAGAGGGGGATTCAGCTATCCCGGACCAAGAGGACCCACTGTACGGTTTCCTGTTTGTCTTGTGAAAGTATTGTCTTATTAGGCCGTATTTTCTATTTTAAACCAACACTGTTCTCCCCAGGGAGACAGGGGTGATCCGGGCAGAAAAGGACCCAGGGGCAGCAGAGGTGAATGTGGCCACAAAGGAGCACCTGGAGACAGCGGAACACCAGGAGAGCCTGTAAGTTTAATGAATTAACCGATCTACATGCAATGCAGTGCACTTTGGATTTCGATCAGAGCTGCCTGTGTCCTGTCCAGGGGCTTGTACATGTAAACCCACAGCAAGCTGCTTCACACCAGAGGAACAGGAAATAAGCTCCTCCCCTGTGAGCCATCTTGGTTTGAAGATCTGAGTAACTAAACAAGACTAGGTGTCCCTCGTTCTGGTGTATGAGGCAAACCTCCAGGCATGTGCACTGCAAAATGTAGGGAAGTGTATGGTGCTGTGCCTATGGCCCAGCCCAAAAAAGTGAAGGTGTAAATGACCGTCACTTTGCCTTATGCTGTGTAGTTCAATGAGCAAAACATTCCACTAACATTGGCAGGGTATTGGGTTTGAGTACCACTGGGGCCATCTTTGCTAAAAATGTACATACTCATTGTAAGGCATCCACCTAATGACATATTTTAAGATGTTTTCTTGTACCGAGTCGTTCACAGTGCTTCAATAGTGCTTAGTTCATAGTGAAATACACATGATAAACAGCGATTAAAAACAAAAGGGATTGCAAAAGTCTACTACAGACTAGTCGGGTTAATTGAAACCAGAATTAACCAAAACCATGTTCATTCAAAGAAATGCAAAGTTCTTCTGCAGAAAAATGAGTCACTTCTACTGAAAATTGTCTGTTTTCTACTGTTAAGGGGGAGCCCGGACCACAGGGTCCAAAACATAAGGGATTGCAAAAGTTTACCACAGACTAGTCGGGTTAATTAAAACCGGAGTTTACCAAAACTATGTTCATTCAAAGAAATGCAAAGTTCTTATGCAGAAAAATGACTCACTTCTACTGAAAAATGTCTGTTTTCTACTGTTAAGGGGGAGCCAGGTCAACAGGGTGAGCCGGGAGAGAGAGGGCCCAGAGGGGAATCTGGACCTGATGTAAGAAACAGCCACAACACTCAAATAATGACTTGACCGTGTCTGCATATTTTAGATCAAATTGCATCCCTCTCTGCTTATGCTCTGTGTGTGCAGGGTGACATTGGACCGGTGGGGGATCCTGGACTCACTGTGAGTAACATTTAAAAAGCATTACGATTTTAACTGTTATATTCATCTATTTCCCATAGATGCATTACTACTGATCCGCATCCCTTTCATTGCAGGAATGTGATGTCATGACTTACATCAGGGAGACGTGTGGTTGTTGTGGTAAGCAATTGTCATCACCATCATATAGATAGATATGTGCGAAGATAATATACACAAGGATGAAGCAAACACAGCCAGAAAGTTTCTTTCAACACGCTAATCCTGTTCTTGTCTTTTGCCAGACTGTGAGAAACGCTGCGGAGCCTTGGACATTGTGTTTGTAATTGATAGCTCAGAGAGCGTTGGGCTGACAAACTTCACCCTGGAGAAGAACTTTGTTATAAACACCATCAACAGACTGGGCTCTATGGCCAACGACCCCGCATCACTAACCGGTACAGTTGAGCAAAAAGACAGAGCACAGAAACGCCTCTATAAATCCTTTTGCAGACAGGTTTTTAAAGGACAAGAAGCAGAGGCTGCCATAAAAGACAAGCTATTTCCAAAGATCAAATCGGTTAATCAACATATTGGACATTCAGTGAGATCCAAAAATATTTGGACAGGATCATATGTTGGCTCTCTACTCTTATTATTACTTTGGATATGACTATGATGTCAAACTACAGACTATCAGCTTTAACTGCATTTTCAACTATATTAAATAAACAGTTAGCACTTCAGTTTCATATACATTGTCATTTCACATCAAAAGTAATGAGAATACAAAGCCAAAACATCAAAAAATGTTGTTCACTTTGGGTTGTCGCCCATGATTAAATTGGGGGAGGGATTATGGATCGGCCCGTGTCTGCCACACACAATATCTTGGACTCCACCTACCAGATTTTGACGAAACTTCAGTTTCAAAATTATTGTTTATTATTATGAATTATTGTTTAATTGTTTGTGTGTCCTGAACAATATCTCTGATCAGATTTTCAGTAAAGTTAATGGAATGATGTGTCTCATTGCTCCATTCTGGCATTTTTAAAACTGCACTAATTGACCCAAAGGGGGACTGCATCATTTGTGGGGGATGACATGTTTACTGTTGCCTTGTTTGGTTAATATGTTAACTACTGAAATACTTTCTTGATTGAATGCATTGTGTTTGAATGTTTCTCTAACATGCCTCCCCTAGGCACGAGAGTTGGAGTTGTACAATACAGTCACAACGGGACCTTTGAGGCCATTCATCTCAATGACGCGAACATCAACTCCATGTCTGCCTTCAAGACGGCAGTGAAGAATCTACAGTGGATTGCTGGGGGCACTTTCACACCCTCAGCTCTCAAGTTCGCCTATGACAACCTCATCAGGGACAGCCGAAGAGCCAGAGCCAAAGTATCCGTGGTGGTGGTCACGGATGGACGCTTTGACCCGCGCGACGACGATGTTCTGCTCACCTACCTCTGCAATGACAACAGCGTGGTGGTGAACGCCATTGGGGTTGGTGACATGTTTGGACAGACAGAGGACGACGAGATCCTGGGGTCGATAGCGTGCCAACAGAAGGACCGTGTCACTGGCATGAAGCGTTTCGCTGACTTGGTGGCTGAAGACTTCATAGACAAGATGGAGAATGTGCTCTGTCCCGGTGAGCCTCTAACGATACACCCAGGAATAACACTTCTCGTTATATTTTAAGAGTTAGTGTAAGCGTTCTTTAGCTCAGCAGGACCATTTGTGTAATTCTCGTCTGTTTGATTTCCCTTCTAGACCCGGTGATAGTGTGTCCGGATCTCCCCTGCAAAAGTGGTAAGTTTTATTCCTTGTCACTTTGTTGTTTGTCCAAAGTTGGAATGCAGTGCCACTGAAAGTCAACAGTTGACAGCTGAGTGATTTGTTGACTGTCATTACAGAGCCTGATGTGGCCAAGTGTGCCCAGCGGCCAGTGGATGTGGTCTTCCTACTAGACGGCTCAGAGCGCCTCGGCACGGAGAACTTCCGCCATGTCCGTGGATTTTTGCAGAAGGTGGCAGACACTCTGACCTTGGCCCGGAGTAAGAATGATCGTATGCGAGCGCGCTTGGCACTGATACAATACGGCAAGGAGAATGAGTACGAAGTGGCTTTCCCTCTCACACATGACCCTGTCATCATCTCCGATGGCTTGGCACGCATGCCTTACTTGGATTCTTCCTCCAGTGTGGGGCCTGCCATCCTCCACACCATCGACAATCTCTTGATTACCGGAGGTGTCCGCCAAACGAGACGCAATTCAGAGATTTCATTTGTTTTCATTACTGACGGCATCACTGACAACAAGAGCCTGGAGGAAGCGGTCGCCGCCATGCGCAGAGCACAGGCCGTCTCCACAGTGATTGTCACAGGAAATGACGTCGACCAGGAAGTCTTGATGAAGCTGGCCATGGGTGACCAGGAGGCCATCTTCAAAGGAAAAGATATCTCTGATCTATCCCAGTCCAGTTTCTTTGACCGTTTCATCCAGTGGGTATGTTAAAGAGGGACCACTGTCTACTGGACACGAACATTATATCAGTGCTACTGCTGTTTTATCTAGCATTTTAAACATGAGGAGATACTGGTTTACTATGGATTCTACTGAGCATTGTAAAGGATGCAAATGATGTCACTTAATATTCATTGTTTGTGCTTAACTAGATTTGGCAGGAAAATGTATTCACCGTGGACATACTGTTTTACAACAATGTACTTGTGCACTCTTCATCAACCATAAAGCTTTATTGATACACTAATGTTAGACAATAAACCCGCAGTTTGTTAGACACAGCAGTGCCGTTTTCTGTAAAGTACCAAAGGCTTTAAGGTGCAAATAAATCTCGAAAGATTCAAAGCACTCACTGTATCATAGCATTACAGTGAATCACTAACAAAATGTTAACTTCCTAAAAGCAGAGATTCATAAAGAATTACAGACATTTTGACATTTTAAATTGGAGATTTTGAAGATGCTACAAACAAGACATACCCACAGTCTGCATTATGTGTAGTTCTGATAAATTTTAGAGAGAAGTTTCATGAGTCATACTGATGCAAACCGCACTAAACCATGTTCTGTGCAGTATGCATGCAGTGACTCAGTATTGACAGTTGCTTGCCTACTCACAGTAGTATGATGTACTACAAAGTATCTGTGGTCTCCAAGTGAGAGGCAGAACAATGGACAGCTTAATTGGTTTGGACTGGCTGAATGACTGCATTCTTCTAATATTTCTTAATGTCCACTGGAGAAGCCTCTCACTGCCTCCCTTGTTACATCATGTCCAGCTGCACAGGAAGAGAAGAAAAAAGACATAGGACTTAAGAGGTTATATCAAATGTCTCAATAGGCCAGACACACCATCAGGCACGCACACAGACACATCCGGCAAATGTACGGCAAATGGCGTTAACATGTGTTTAAGGCACAACAGGCAAGCATTAGAAAGCCGAAGATGGCTGTCTCAAACAACATATTTCACACAAACACTTACCAAGTCATCCACATCTCCAGTATCTTCCATTGCTGGTGCAGCCGCCTCCTCTTTCTTCTCCTCTGTAACCAGAAACTAAGGACAAAATAGGCTTCAGTCAGTACTGACAAGGACAACGTATCAAGATCACATTCAACTACAAACACATAGCAATACACACTCATTCTTCACCAGCTCACAATGGTTTAAGTAGGGGAGTTTTCCAAAAGTTACCTGATTAGCATCATTTTTGGATATGGTGCTTCCTTCAACCTCGTCCTTGCTGATCAGAGTTATGGCATCTGTCAATCAAATAGCCCGCATTAAGCCCACAAACACTGAAAACTATTAGCAGACTAGCAGATTAGCCAGACAGCTGGCTTTCAAACATCGACTCCCCCTTTTGTCTAATCTATTTATCTTGGACCCAAAACACATTAGGGAGAAATTTCATATCAAGTGGGAGAAAACCTGTTGCCCCCAATAAAGAGGCTTATCATACCTTGGACCAGCAGGTCCCAGAAGACCTGTAGGCCTCTGTTTGGAATGCTGTTTTTCAGGGACTGGAGGTAGCTGTTGTACAGATCAGCATTCCCCAGCTGAATTAGGAAAGATATGAAACATTCAAAATCCACTTATGATTCTACTCACAGCCCACATGCACAACATCTACGTGCACACACACACACACACACACACACACACACAAACTGGCCCCAGTTCAAATCATGACAGACGAAACAGACTCACTGTAATCTTTTCAAGCTGACTCATAATCTCCAGAGCAAAGCCAAATCTATGCATTCTGATATCTCAAGATTATCTCACACGGCTTCTTAAGACGGATGCACTCACGTCTTCATGCATTAGCCAGATGGATCATAGGGAATGTTTATTTACCTTAACCGACTGCTCTCTAAAAGTCTGGATACAGGTGATGCACTTCATGTAGTAGTGCGTGTTCTTGTTGCTAAGCAACTGCTCTATCCTGTGAGTCAGCTGCTGACAGACTGGGAAGGACACGGGGGTCACCACAACCAAACAAAAAGATAAACAGAATTACTAGGACTGAACATGAGTCATGGTCATTTAATGCAACTGGACAAAATGTTCATCAAGACAGCTGCCCAGAAAAGACACACAAAAAAACTGAATCTCACCCTCTCCAAATGGAAGACTCTTCTGCTTGATCAGAGAACGGAAGTCTCGGGCTGGATCCACGCTACCCACCTGGTGAAGTATTAAGTGAGAATCAAGTTAAAATGTTAAATTAAAAGCACTCCTTTAGAACAAGTGGTCAAGTACTTTATTCGCATGGGCTGATATGGATAGAAAGTAGTATCTGCTTGGGATTATCATGTCATCTAGCGCCCTCTGCCTCTCACCGATGTAACGGTGCCTTCAGCAATGTCAGCCAGGTTGTATTCCTCCTCTTCCTCATCCGCTTTTGCCTTCTTGGCATCTGGCTCCTCAGCACTATGTAGGGAGAAAGAGTTAGACTGGCAATAATTTAATAATACAGTATTGACAAAGGTGAACTAAGGGGTGCTCTTCTGGTCAACAGACAAGATAAAGCAAATAATTAGTAAAACCCCAGACACACAGATATCCTACACACTCAAAAAAACTACTAAATCTAAAACTACAACAGGATCTTTTATCTGAACATGTAATATGCTGTGTTTAGTTCCAATACATCCATACATTACCCCTACTGGCATAGATTTTGGCAACACAATATGCATTTTCCATACATGACTAAAAGGCTCCAGACCTACCCTTTGCCAAAAATCTGAGCACTGGTCTTCAGCTGCTTTTTCTTCTCCACCTCCTTCAGAGGGAACTTCCTCTTCATCTCCTCTAGCGGAGCCTGGCATCGTGCACTGATTGCCCTGGGACGTTCGAGAGCAGCCTTCAGCCACGGCTCCATGGAGGGGAGAGGGGTGTCGGGGCACACCGCCCGATGGTGCAAACACTGAGGCAGAGGGTGGGGGTGGGTGGCGAGATAGATAGTGGTTGAGGGAGAAGTATTATAGGTAACTAGCAAAATATATCCAAGTACAGTACAGTGATTCAAAAATGAAAGAAACCTTTGTGGGTAACAGATATATTGTTCGGACCAACAGATTACATGACCACTATCCAGTTCATCCAGAAGTTTTTCCTGGGATTTCTGCACACAGAAATGCTTGATTTTGTTTTTAAAAAGTTGTAATTTGTGTACTATTTGCAGTGCAATTGCAAGGATCATCAAAAATTGCAAGAAAGAAAAACGTAATGATCTGCTTTTTTCTGCTTTTAGCTTTCATTTGACATGCATTGTGGAAAAACTGGAATGATAAATAAAAACTGCAATCACTGTCATTTTTAAACAGAATGACAGATTTTTAAACTGTCATTTTTAAACAGATTTTTGTGTGGAATTTAACTTGCAAAAGATGTTAGAATCCTAAAATAACAATTACCTGGAAGGACTGCCTGCTCCACCATACCAAACTACAGTACATCGCAAAACTTTGCCAACTGCTCCACTCAGACGTAATGGAAGTGTAGTGCTGTATTTCTTTAAAGAGCTCCAATACAAATTGGACTGCAGTACCTGGAACAGCCTCTGGAAGGCAGGGTTGGGAATGTGGTGGGCCTTGAACATGTCCTCTCGTTGTCCGTTCTCATCCTCCTCTACCAACATCATGGAGTCAATCAGAGAGTCCACAGCAGACAGCTGGGTCTCTAGAGGCATCACAAAACACACAAAAGTCAATTTTTCCTCTTCCTCTCTGAAACATTCAGACTGGTTTCTCCCTTGAGGACATAAACCAGGTCTGAGGATAAGCCAGAGCTCATACCTTACACAAGTGAAATTCCTTTTTAACTCCTTACTAGAAGTGTAATAAAGTAAGTATTATTAAAGCAGCATAAGTTGTTTCTTTGAGTAAGCATGAGATGCAGTAATAGTACCTGAGGGAGTGAACTTCTTGTTGTTTTCAAGAGAAGGATATGTAAACTGTCGGAGGTCTTCCATGAAGGGCAGCTGAACGTACATCAGACACTGTGGAGAGCGAGGGACGGTGCGGTTAGCTCTGAGATATTTAACACAGATTCAGTTAATCTAGTGGGAAAGGCAGCACGTTTAGGCCGTGATCTCACCTCATACTTCTGCTTGATGCAGGGGAAGGCTGCTCCTACTTGAGGGTTGCTGCGCCGGTCATAGGCGTAACGTACAATGGCCACCATCTTGAGTTCGTCCAGCGCTCGGATGAGAGCCGACAGCGCCACTCCCGCATGCTGCTCAGACACAGAAGGAAACAGATCTGCATCAGTATGTAGTAAACAACTTCGGGCTGGGAGATATTGACAAAATCAAATATCACAATATTTTAGACCGAATACCTCAATATCAATAATGTGACAATATTTTTTGGATGAGTATTCGTGCTTTCATAAGATATTTACACACAAGAAAATTTTGAAAATTAGTAATGATCATTAGTAATCAGTAATGTGTAATCAGTAATAAGTAATGTGGATATGATTAACAGGTAAAGCCAATCATTGTTTATTTTATTTTACTAGGCTAATAAGTTCATAAAATTGTATTACTTTACTGTAATGCAGCCTTTACCAGAAAGAAGTAACATTTAATTTATTTCACAATATAACCAAAATCCCAGATGATATCTAGTCTGATATCACGGTATCGATATTATAGGATATATCGCCGAGGCCTAAAACAACTATGTACTCATTCGCTCCATTCTCACCTCATCATCCTTGGCAGCAAACATCTTGACGACGTGGCTCCCCATGAACTGATGACGTTGTACCTGCAGACAGAGTGTGAAAACACAGATGTAAGTAAATGACAGAGAAATAACATGCACACTGAATACAATTCAACTCGCACTTTAAAAGAAAGAAGCTGACACCGGCTTGTTACATTTATCTTTGCATTGTTCCACATTTGTTTTACTTGGTCTCAATACTCTTTAGACGCCACGTACGACTACACCAACATAAAAAGTACAATACCGTGTTCTGTTTGGCAAAGCCTAGAACAGCAAAGCATTTCCCATCGTGCTTGTACTTCATCTGGTCTTGGTCTACTTTGGAGAAGGGAACGATGTCACTTCCATAACGGAAACCTGCACAGAGAAAAGACGTGAACAATGAATACAATTTAGAGTCTGGTTTTCTTCTTCTTTTGTTACACAAGTATAATAACACTAATTTTGAACAAGCAATTTGATCTTGAATACCATCTCCGCTCCAGTGGGAAAGGAATGTGATGTGACAAGTTTGTGTGCCTGTGTGTGTGCGTGTGCCTGTGTGTGTGTGTGTGTGTGTGTGTGAATAAGCAAGCACATTCTCACCCTGAATGGTGTCATCCTTCTGCACCTCTGTCTCATTGTCATCGTCCAAACAGTAGACAGTCTCTTTCTTCACATCTTCTTTCTGGTTGGTTTGAGCTTCAACTGTAATCCATGACTTCTTCAGTTTCTCATCAGTCACCTGGAAGACATGATGAGACATGATGAGGGTAGCAGCTCTGGATAGGATTACACCAGATCGATCAGGAAGACTATTAAACTATTACTGATGTGCGTGTGTGTGTTTGCATGATCCAATAGTGATGTGAAAAAAATTTAAGGAAATATTATTTTGAAACATCACCAACACACCAGACATACATAACTACCACATCATACAGCAATGCTCCTGCTCCAACATTACAGTACAACATTACTATGCGATATTACTTCAAATATCAATAGATAATTATGTAGAAGATAATGTACAGTGAGACGGTAATTATTGTAAATTAAGCCCTGACAGGGTGATTGCAGACCTTGATGTGATGCAGATTGCCCTGAAGGGGTTTATCTTGCAAAAATTACCAGCATGCTGTACATTATCCCGCTTATTACACAGACATTTACCAAAGACATAATCATTTGACACAAAATACTTAATGTAACTTACAAGCTTCCACCAAATAATAGTCCAGCAGGACTGTCTGAAGTAACCAAGGAGTGACATCTTTTTGCCACAAGGTGTCACTAGTTAATTTGATTAGAAAACTACAAAATCAACCAGACTTTTTGACCGTGGACTGACATGATTAAATGTGAGACAGCTGTCTGTTTTTCAGAAATAACAGACCTCAGAATGCATTCATTGGCCAATCAGAATTGAGTATTCAACAAAGCCGTCTAATAAGCATGTATAGTCATCAAGTGTACTTGACAATCAACTTACTGCTTTGTACCCAACAATGCGGATGGACAGAGAGCTGCCAATGGTCAGCTGGCAGGGCCAGGGCATGGGCCTCTTCTCGATACGCTTGAACATGGACAGCTTCTCCACTGCATCACTACAACAAGAGCCAAGCACAGGAATAACAGAGGTCAATGACATCATCCAAAGATAGTGTTCACTACTCTTGATTGATGTAGAAGGATTGAACTTGTGATTCGGAGATTAAACAAGAGCATACATCAAGACAAAATGAAGCAAGACAAAAAAATAACCTGAGGGTGTAAACTTCATCCAAGCCTTCCTCTTCATCCAGACTCAGCATGATCTGTTTGACCATCTCCAGGCCTTGCTGCTGCTCTCTGGACAGACCTTTCCCTGTGCCTGGCCGACTGGAGCCTCTTCTCTCCCTGTCTCTTCCACCCTCCTCATCATCGTTGTCATCGTCCTCTTCCACAGGGAACGGCAAGCTAGAAAATGCAAAATTTTTAGAATCAACGTCAGAATCGGTCAATCAAGCAGGGAGAGGAAAGAAATATGTGACCAAATGCCATGAAACACGGCTCACTGAACTTTACATCAGACCCATTTCACATCAGAAAAGGTTTGATAAAAATGCACTTTTTGGTTCAATAATGAATAATTAAACAAAATAATTGAATCACCCCTATTGTGTAATATAGCATTTTAAAGCTCTGAATGCAAAAATCTATAATATACAACATTCAACAATATGCTGGGTCACATACACAGATTTCTGCTTTAAAATGACACACAGTGTATGTCTCTGAACCTTACAAGAACTGCAGGGCGACGCCAGCTTTATTCAGGTTTTCAATAATAACATCCAGGTCGTCAGGGTTGACCGGGGTGCTGAGGTCAGTCAGGAGGGCAATGTTGAGTCCGTCATACTTCTTCCCCCTGAAAACAAAACCAAAACACAATGTCCTACGACTTAAAAAACAGTCGTTCTAGTGGTTCAAGTCGTACAAGTGTTTTGTTTCTCAGCGAACGACAAGAACTAGTTCTAAGAAAAAGGCGTTGAAAAGTAATCTTACAGTGTTTCTTTCTGAAGGATATCCATGCAGACAACAAGAGCATCCAGCCCTGATGAACAGCAGTTAAGGAGGCAATAGCTTCTCAGAAAATAGGATTAACACAAATACGATTCCACAATCATCCATAAAGTAAGCGGGTTGATCCTTACCTCACCAAGGTTTCTACTTTATTGTACATTTTAAGTGCACACTGAAAACAACAAGTAAGCATGAAGGTGAGCAGCTCCATTCAACACTAAATCCAACATGCTATAAATCATTTGAGCAGATGTATTTTTCATTTGGTTGTATCTATACACCTGCTGAATAAACAATCCCACGTCACTGAGGGGGAATAACTGGTGAAAAAAGATACAATCAGCTCGCTGGCTCTCAGGATGAATCTGATTCTGAATTTCCTCCAGAAGCTCAAAATCGGGCATCATGAGCGGGCGATGTACAGTGATGTTCTGATACTGGCCGTCTCGGTCTAGCGGGTTCTTGGTGCTGTCCGTGCCAAAGAGAACCAAAGCCAATTCATCCTTAGTCTCAGCGAATACCTGTGGGGGAGAAATAAAAGCATTTCCATTGTATGTCAACGAGGAGGATAGAGGACTCTCGCTGGAGTTTGTTTACAAATGTGTTGAAGCTTGTAAGGTACCTGGCGCTGGACGAACTTCTGGATGACTTTTTTGGCTTGTTCAAAGGGAGGCTCCTCGCCCGGGGCAGAGTTGGCCATGGAGAACCCCACATCCATGCACAGCACCAGCGCTGACTACATGAAAGAAAACAGCAGCACCTTTCAGTAGCTAAATCAAAACAACACTGAAACTCTGAAACTGTATTATTACTGCACAGCATGCATTTTAGCATTTTATTTTAAATAGGTGATTCCACTTTTACCATGTGTTATGATTGTGAGTTGAATGTTCAAATAAGTGTTGTCTGCTGTGCTGTAACTGTTTTTAAAATCCAAAGCATTGAGTTTTCTAATCTAATCTAATCTAATCAAGGTGATATTCTTTGAATTGCACAATACATTCGAGATAATAAACTATCTATGACAGGTTAACAGACAGACACAGACATTCAAAGCTTTTTGTTTTAATCAAGTTTTTATTTTAAGGCCATGAAAGGTTGTCACAGTCAGAATTAGCATTGTGTCAAGTTAGCTTCCTTAGTATGGACTATGGTCTCATTTTTATTTTCAATAGGGGGCGTGACAGCTTTTATCAGTCACTCTCAACATGTCGCTACATGTACGAAACTGACAGAATTAAATTATTTAAGGATTTTCTTGTAAGTTTTGACAAATCCCTACTTAAATTAATAGCTAACACAACTACAAATAGTGATACTCAGTATGTATGTATGAAATTTCACACGAAACTTACCTTAGCCGCCCGTGCCATCTTCTCTTCTTCTTTTTTTCCCTCTTCCCGGGTCTCGCGTCACTCTGTTATGACTCCGGAGTGGAAACACGAATTACCAAAAGAAAGGTTCCTATTTACACTGAGACTTGGTTCCGCATTTTTCCTTGTGAGCTACACTGTTGTGGGCTCAAAGTGGTTAAAATACTATACCATATACTCACTCCGAAATATACTAGCTCTGAATATATACCGTCCCGTACCACATAAGGATGTGTCATAATATTTTTCATGGTGCAATAAAATACAAAATCAGAAGTAGGTCAAACGCCCTCCAGCGTTTTATGTCAGTGTGCACATAATGAATTATGTGAGTGCGCACTGTGATATGCAGGCTATTCCCCTCCTTTCACAGGCACTGCAAACGGACCCATCCGCTAGTTTGTGTGGTTTTAACATTAATTAAATAGATTAATACATAGATTGATAAAGAAAATAATAAAAACAGGCCAATACAGGTTGCCCCATAAAATGTGTTGACTTTGAAAGTGTTTTATTCTCCAAAATATTTGGTACATTGTCAACTTGGTCATGAGAGCATAAGGATTTCTCTAATAAGCATCCCAATGTCTGGAGGCCTTTGGTCCCATATGCAGGCAACACCAGGGTGCCAGTAATCAGATCTCAAAGCAACGAGAAGCATCAGCAACCAGAAAACACACTGTTAAACCCCTCAAACCCCACAGAGAGCCATCTGCATCTGAGAAGAATGGAAACCCTGCTGGGGATATATGCTGACTTGTCTTTTCAGGAGAGATTATGAAGCCATCCGGAAAACAATGACCTACAATGTGTTGCTGCATAATGTCATGACTGTACATAAACACAAAAAATGTTCCTCAGAATCACTCCAGCAAGTAGACAAAATTTAATTGAAATCACAGAATTGCCGTGTAATGTTGTAAAAGTTTATTTCATTTGTGTATTTCTTTGCTTTGCATCCTCTAGATGCAACAAACGTAATATGAAACACGAGGAAACATCCCATACAGACTTAACCATCCACAAGCACTAATCCATGCCTTTACCTGTCATACAGTATGAAAATATAATAGAATCACTTTACCCAAGCAGGTCTAAACCTGAAATATTTTAACCATCAAATATTTAAACCACCTAATTACCTGAACCAACCCCATCAGCTGTGTTTCAATCAACTAGCAATAGTTGTTTGCAATACATTTATTCAAAAGTGTCAGAGTACAAAACACCTAGCTACAACAGTTTGAGCTAGTCTACTAGACTCAAATGATCAAAATAAATTAAATTCAACATTAAAAATACATGGAAAATGTAACAGGAATTCTCAGGTGGAAAAAAAACAGAGAACTTCATTTTACTTGAGTGTGGACCAAAATCGTGACGACAACACAAGTAGTTTTAGATTAAAAAAACACCTATTCTGATGGTGTCTTAAACATGTGAAAGCGTGACAATATAGAAATTAAATTCACCACAAAAAAAAATCTCTGATTTGTCAGCTTATCATGACTATGGCTTCAAATATAATATCACTGGATGATAATGATCACTTCAGCTACAAAACAATGTCAAAACACTCAACAGTTGCTTTTGAAATAATGCCATTTTTGGATTACAGTGCACAGTATAGTGATCACACACATTAAAGTACAGATATTTACAGATGAAGTGAAACTCTGTTGAATTTGCAGGCTTCAGATAGTAGTGTGTGTGTGTGTATGTGTGTGTGTATCAGTGTCCAATGTCCAGAGCCAACGTATCCAAACCTTACCACAGGACAGAACCAAGGGCCCATATGCATCAAACTTCATTGAGTAGGAGTGTTGTTTTATAGTAATTAATGGTGGCCATCTGCTGACCTGTAAGGAACAATAACAATGGCCATGATGTAGAAGTAAAACATGACCCAAAGTTATTATTCCCACTCCAAGAAGCTTAATTCACATAGATCTGGGTCAAAGAATGTTTCACATAATTCCTAACAAGGATTTCCCACATCTGGACAATTCAGGCAGTGTTAGGTAAGCTGTCAATCACAAAAACGTATATTGTAGTGACTTTCAATTTGTTTCCTGTGATTGACTAAACTTTCTGGCACTTCATTGTCCTATGTTGCAAGCCGCACTCATCTGCCAAGCCTCAATCAAAAACCATCAAACGCATTTGCAAATGCTACTTTGACTCGACTCTAGATCCATATGTGCCTCGGACCTCAGCGTCACCCTGCTTCACACGGACGATGTCTGGGCGAGTTCACTGGGCGCCTTGCTCTGTAGAGTGCCAGAGATAGTGTCCGAGTCCAGCAGCTCCACTATGCTGTAGGGGGAACAGTCCTCCAGTCCCAGCTTCCCACAGGCCCAGCCGCAGAAGCCCTTCTCCAGGTCCCGCACCGCCTGCCACCACTCGCTGAAGGCCCAGGACACCTGCACCACCGCAGAGTACAGAGCCAGCGACAGCGCCATGGGCATGATGAGCATGGGATAGAAAATGATGAGGAAGGGGCATATGGTGATCTTGTGCCAAAACGTCCGCTCCTCATTGTACACCAGGAAGACGTTGTACCAGGTGAGCGTGCCGTAGTAGAAGGAGGTGATGAAGGAGAGGAGGAAGACCAGGGGGGCGCAGGAGAGGCTCCACAGGACAACATGGGGCCCCTGGCAGAAGCCGAAGCCGCAGGCGCGCTTGGCTCCTTCCCCCCCCTCGCACTCGGCGTCGAGGCGTTCCTTGGACTTGGCCAGCTCCCTGAGTTCCTTCTCCGTCAAAGTGACATGAATGTCCACCATCTGACCCTTCTTCTTGCCCCGGGTGATGGTGCCTGTCAGGGTCACGTAGCGGCTGTCCGGAGGAATGTTCCAGCCTCCTCCTGTTAGGAGATCAAGTGACAGTTAACTATGTGACAGATTTTAACTACAACATAAAATAACAGGTACGCTTGCTTGTTTAGCCTCTTGGTTGGGTGCTCTGCTACATACAGCAAAAAAATACAGTCGCACACTCTTGTCTTTTGCTTTTGTGCTTATTTATTTACATAGACACCAAATGTTTTTGGTTATCTCTAACTTTGGTGGATACGTAAATAAATAAGCACAAAAGCAAAAGAGAAGAGTGTGCGACTGGATTTTATGCTGTATGTGCTAGCCTGGATCCGGGCCCACTGCTACTCTGCACCTTGCTGGGTGGGCGTTTTTACTTTACTAGTGGGTGCTCTGCTACAACACTGAATCACAGTGGGACCATGCAGACCATGGGATAACGGCACTCCAAAACTCTTCTTAAATAACAAAAAGCAAGATCCAACCTTAGTTTGCTATTGTTTTTTGTTTGGCTACAACAGGTTAACGCGTTTCGGCTCTAAGCCTTCATCAGAACATCCATGTAAAAAAGTGGATAACTGAGGTAAAGTCTTGCTTTTTTAAGAGTTTTGTAGTGCCACTATCACATGATTTCAAATCAAATCTTCCTCAAGCTTTGTTGATATAGTGGCAGGAAAATGTCATTCAATTTGCATGGTGAAAATTGTCAAGACATGTCAAATGCATTACTGAACTGTCACAATGAACGAGACGTCATTGGCCTCATCAATAATGAACTGGTATGTGGTTTATTGAGTTGAATTAAAGTCAGAGTAAAACCCCTCTGCTCTGCGTCCCTCTCACCTTCCCCAGTCGGCGTGCAGAGGAACTTGGCTCCCTCCTCTGCGCTCCTCTCTGCACCCTCCTCTCCAGCCTGCTCCTCACTGGGTGCCCTCTCCATGTCGGAGCGGTAGACGATAATGGACTCGGGACGCGGGTCTTTCTTCTTCTTCCTCTTCCTCCTCATGGAAGGTCCCGCTTCTCCTTCCTCCACATGGTTCCCTGACACGTCCGACCTTAAGGAGATCATCTGGGGGCTGCCCTCCCCCTCGGTCTGCTGCTCCTCTACCTGGGCCATGCTCGCACCTGACTTTTGACTCTTAGGCTACTATTAGTGGGGTTAAATGGAGACTAATGGAGACAAACTATGTCCACCCATTGTGTTTTAAGTTTTCAATCTAAGAAAGAGCAGTGGGTGAATATAATGTGATAAAGACACATACACACACACATGGAGAGAGAAAGAGAGAGAGAGAGAGAGAGAGAGAGAGAGAGAGAGAGAGAAAGATACATATTACAAGAAAAGCAGGGTTGTGATGATTGCTTTCTTTCAGTCAAAATAATTACATCCTCCATGTAATCCAGGCCTTGATTCTGCACAGTAGCAAACAGTAGCCTATTTATGTGCACGTGACCTGCGATTGATTCACTTTGCCATATTACATTATCACAGATCAATATTCGCATAATGCATCTGAACAGACAGGAACAAAACAAGAACAATTCGCAGCAGACATATGACAAACAAAGCATGGTGAATTTTGGTCTTGTTCAAAAGAAGGTGCCTCTCGTTGCAAGTCACCGCGCCGACACCCTGGTTACTATCATCACCGCGAGCTCAGTGTATGAAGATATCAGCCTCGGCCTAACCCACATAATGAGAAGCAGACTATATAATATACAGACGGCTTATGGGGATTTTCCCAAAGGAATGCTTAATTCGACAAGAGGGGGTAAATCAACAATGTAGCCCATTCTTCATACAGCTGATCCCCTCCCATTTAAATCACACCCATGTCCGCTCTTTTGTCTGCAGCCGCTAGCGACGAATACATCTACTATGTAACTAGCATTGCAATTGTATTTGTAATCTTACCTTAAATAGGCTGGACGATCACCGGGTAGATGAACACGTAAATAGCTATACCGTTCGTATAATCACTGAATTTGTTTGACACATTTCAGGGCGCGCACGCACGGCTCCTCCACATCACCGCGTTGTTTTGCCGATACAGATGCGCTCCGCAAACGGTTTTCCAGAATAGCACTAAACCCGCCCCTCCAACCCCTGTCACACCAATCCCCCACTGCTACTGTACGAACTGTACGTACTGATTAAAAAAAAAAACCCTTAATCCATCCATCATCGTCTGCTGACTGCACATCTGCCCCTGGTCAGAGAAACAACCGTTCCTCTGTGTAGGCTACGTGGACGGAACTGTCGAATTAATACATCTGCCGTAACAGTTAACGTTTATTAGTTAGACTTTCTTTGTTTTTGCTGTAATAATAAGGAAAGGAGAGCTGCTTCTTTAGATATTGGTAATTTCTGAGATTATGTCCAGTGTACACTTAGTTCAACAGAAAGCAAATTCATAGAGAGCCATAGAGTGGAGGATAATTTACTGGATACAAATTTTACTTAAATGTAAGGTGGAATAATGATTCCCAGAAGTTAGCAAACTGCATTGCAGCCAAGTTAGAGAACGAATTTCACTCATATTCTCAAAAAAAAGTTCTCAATGATTACCACTTGCCTTCATACTTGACCCACAACCGAGCTGAAAACAGTGAATTTATCAACCGTTGACTGCCTGCCTCCTTGACAGTTAGCTAGCTAACATTTAGTCGGTGCTAAAATGAACGACCAACATTCACTCAATACTATCGACAACCTCCTTTTTCAATTAGGTGAGTTCATTTGTTTTGTCGTTTAATTTGTTTTGTTGCAAATATTTAGTAGTTTTGTAGTCTCTGTTGTTTGCTTAGCGTTAATGTAAGTTTAGCTGCTTGGCCAACGAATGTCAATAATGTTCCTCATGTTCACGTTAGCTAGCTGTGCCGTTAACTTTAGCTAATCCAGGGAATTACTTTTTATGAAGGCTAATATGCTTTTCTTGATGGGATACAGCTCTTCAAACTCGGGAACTTTCCCAAAAGAAGAATGAAATCAACCAGCAAATTAAAGGTAGTCCACTCTCCTTATCTAACATTATATTGTTGAATGGACGTCTCGCGATAACAATTACACAAATGCAGGCCAAGGCCACACAAGAGCCTGTACTGTCAGCCAATAACATACACATTAGTGTTAATGGTGACTAGTAAATGTTTATTTTTGTCAACAGTTTGCAGAGGTGATATAGCGGAGAGGAAGTCTTACATTGAAACAACCCATACAAATATAAAGAAACTTGAGGAAGAAATCACTGTGAAGCAGAATACTGTGAGACATTACAGAGCAAATGCAAAAAGGTATGGCAGTGTGGTAGAAACATGGATGACTAGCTGGTACATCATCATGATATAGGATTATGTATGGTGTAATATTTTTTTAACATATATGTACAACATAGCCTATAGAGTGCAATGTGCTGGTAACTCTCGATAAGTCTGTATTAATTGCCATCCATCTAGCATGAAGGCGACTAACAACCTACTTCTTCAGTATGAGAAAACACTGAAAGCAGAACTAGAGAGGAGAGAAGAGAGCTACAACCAAGACATGTAAGTTTAGTCAGCTGCCATGTTTAATTTTGACACCAGACTAAGACATTTTAGTGTGTGATGATGACAAATCAAGCTGACCTGTTCGTCATTTGTAACCCAACAAGGGAAGTCTACGAAGAGAGGATTGCAAGCTACAGGAAAGTGTTGCAGGAGCGTAAAGAACACTACTGCCAAAATCCTCTTGCTAAAAAGCTCCTCACACTGCAGGCTGAAAAGGAGGAGATTGAGTGTCGGATCAAGGCTTGTGAGGATCTAATAAAGATTAAACAGAAAGAGCTGGACACTCTAGTTGGTAATAAACTTTTTATACGATCCCAATAACTTGCTCTGGTGTGGCTGGAAAGTTTGTAGCTCTTTACACAGTTCATTTCATTTCTGTCCGACCAGGTCAAACAGTCAATTCTTCTTCCGCTGAGAAACCACCAGACAGGTATCCTTCACAGAATGCTTACTGATATGAGGAATAAATAAAGCCTAGCCTCCGGCAGAGCTCCATTTTTCTTTGACTGTGTCCACTGTGTTCCCTTTAGTATTTCTGACGAGCCGACCATAACCGAACCAGAGAAACAGTCAGATCATCAGACAGAGAAGGACATTAATCCTCCCATAGACATCTCCTCCCTTCACCTCGCCCCGACAAAGGTAAATCCTTCACTATATTGTTTAATGTTACTAAGGCCATTGAAAGGTGCTGAAACTCAACAAATTGTTAAATGCAGGTGTAACTCAAGCTGTTTTACTAGCTATTGTAAACATTGTTTATGCCAAATATAAACCAAGTGGAGACTCTTTAACTAGCATTGTGTTATACTACCTACACTGATAAACCTGAACAGATTTTGCAGGATGGTCATAAAACATCTGGAGAGGCAAACGCTGAAGAGATTAATGAGAAAAGCAAGGCCCAGGATACTGCTTCCTGTCCTCCAGCACCAGAGGAAGCAAGCCATGAACTGTGGTCATATCAACAGTTATATGGTATGTATAGCAAACTTTAGCATGTATTTCACTTATATTATTGCACTTATCTTCCAATTCACATAACATATTTTTTATAGATGTTTTGAAGTTTTACAATATTCCCAGACTCCTCATCCATAAAATAGTTCATTTATTCCTCCAGAACAAAGCCAACAATCGGATCAGGACCAGGAAAGCGGACCAGAGGAACAGGTTTTGTTCTTGTTTATTAATTAATTAACACACTGACTGAGCTTAATTTCCTCATTAGTTTCCCCTTAAGTGGGTTTGAAGGTGCAAAAAATAACTCCATCTGTAGATCAGTCATGTACTTATTCTTTATCTGCTGATTCCACCTCTTCATTAGAGGTATAGTATGTGTATATTAAGTGACATATTAAATGTTAATAATTGACATGCTGTTCCTATGGTCAAGGGAAGTAGAATCAATATGTTTGAACATGATCTCCCTCCCTCCCAAAGCCAGAAACCATAGAATAACGACTTGAATCTGTGATTGCATCAGCCTGTTAAATATTCATACTGTAATGGTATTCTATGAATGACGGTTGCTTCATTTTTAATTACATCAGTATGTAACTGAAGTCTGTTGTACAGCTGCACAAATTATGGACGATCAAAGTTATTTGAAGCACTCAGTGTCGCTATTTTAGAGGCTTCCCTTCTACCTGGTGGAAACACTTACTCAAGATATTTTCTTAACAGGAGGGACAGTCCACCATGTCAGGCATAGAGGAGGTAATGGCAGAGGAGATGGAGGACAGAGTAGCTGTGGAGGAGGAGCAGGCATCAATCGTTACAGACGAGGAGGATAATGAGGGAGTCACTGCTTTTCCTCAGTCTACTCCTCCCAGAACCAAACCTCAGTCCTCCCCGGCAAGAATGAAAGTCGTGTCTTCCACCCCAACATTCTCACTCAAGTACGATTTAATTTGTTAAGTCATTGAACACAGCTTTCAATATGCTTTACAAAGAGATCACTGAACCACTGTTGCGATAGTCACTAACAAGGATAATATGTTTCCTGGTATTCTCTTCAGCTGCAGCCCCAGCAGCTCCCCATGTGAAGGAACCTCTGATGGCAAGTCTCCAGCTTTCCCGTTCTCCATGAACTCCGACCCCAGCATCCCAAGCTTCTCGGGATTTGGATTTGACATGGGCTCTGCACAGGAGGAGGTGAGGGATGAGGAAAAGGACCAAGAGAATTGACAGTGATCACTGATTCCTAGTATTGGACTAATGTATGTGTTTCCTTGCAGGACTCAACTTTCACGTTCACCAGCTCCTACTTCAGTGACAAGGTACCACATTTTCACTGTGACCCATACTTCATACTGTATATGAAAAACAAAAGTACCAAACTGTGTTCATCTGTCTTTTCAGAAAACCTCTGAATCCAAATCCTCAAGCGGTAAATATCAAATGTCTTTAAATATAATTTTATGCAATGTGTATACGTATATGTTGCCCACTTTGAACTGTGAACGTGTTTCTTCAGGCCCAGGTTTCCCGTTTGACCAAACAGAGTGGGGTGAAGAAGAGTTTCAGTTTTCCTTTGCCTCCAAGAGTCCTCAGACAGCCACAGCTGACCAAGATAAGACCGCCGGGGATGAATTTCCTTTCTCATTCAAGTTTTAAGAAAAACATTTGACTGAAAAATGCTGAATTATTTTATTTGTAACAGCAGTTCCTTTTCCTATTTTCTTCAGTAACAGTCTTATTTAGTAGGCAATGACTAACACTTATTGCAGGGTTTAACACTGTTATCTTAAATCAATTTTGAAGACGTTTAATAGTTTAAAATGTAAGTGAAATTTCCCAGAAGCTGCTCTCCAGAAATCATATTTATTTCTGGTTATGTTCAAAGCTTGCTATATATTTGTCTGTTTATGTTAAATAAAATATATTTAAGATCATACTTCACTGAACATTTATTTACAGTAAATTAAAGGCATTTATGACAATATCATTGTTGAATACGTTTTATTGAAGACATATAGCATCGGTATCAAAATTAAATGTAATGACATACATTCACATTTCTTTGGAGACACTCCTATTCCAAGTAGTGATGATGGGAATGTCTTTTTATAAAATATGCAAAGGAATTTAGCCTTAGTAATTGTAGTAAGTAATTGCACATAATAGTGTAGTAAATTGCATATTGTTAACCTGTGAATTGAGATTTGCTGCTCAGTTTGTATTAATGAGAGAAGCAGCGTTTCAGTCATACACAATGATGTGAACAGGAAATTTTTATTCTTAAGAACAATTGGTCCCATGAGATCAGAGAAGCCACGTGACTGTCTCACATCAATCCAATTAAATATCAATAGAGTAACTCAAACCAACCATAGAAGCAGTCAAAATTTTGTTTCTGTGCAAATTATACAGGAGCTTTTAAAATGTACTTGCAGCTAATGAGACATTAGCGTGTTAGAATACTGTCCTACTGAGGTGCTTGATTCAGTAAGCTCACAGATACACAGCGTTCAGATTAATTTACAGACATTTAAAATGGACAGTGGACTAATGAGCACCAACTTCTACCATTATCTACCTTTAAAGCATTTGTTTTCCTCAATATGCTGTTTTGATAATACAAGTTCCAACAGCATTACTCTGTCAGATTATACACAATAACCAAAACATATTTCCGTCTTTTATCTAGTATTTCCTTTAGTATGTCGCACAAACCATTTATACCACACAGTATACATTCTGCATTTTATACTATTGTTCAGTAGTAAATCTCCCATTTCTAGGTACACCCGGTCTTCCTCATTCAATGAATGAATAATTACTTTTTGTACATTCTTTAAACGTTAATTAAATATAGATTCTACTACAGTGACTACTTATGAGACTGAGGTCAATGCTGGTTTTAAATGTCATGAGTCCCTCAGGCTCGCATAGGGGATCCACAAACCGCTCTTAGAGTCTGCGGTCTGTGTAGAACCAGGCAGGAAGGATTGATAAGGGATAAATGTGGAGAGACTCAAAGTTTCCGAGTGTCTAGAACCCAGAGTCGATGCTGAGGGATCGTCGGGTCACGTGCT
Organism: Centroberyx gerrardi; assembly: GCF_048128805.1. Classification (NCBI taxonomy): domain Eukaryota; kingdom Metazoa; phylum Chordata; class Actinopteri; order Beryciformes; family Berycidae; genus Centroberyx; species Centroberyx gerrardi. The sequence goes on along the minus strand of NC_136006.1, from coordinate 13,624,434 downwards.
CAATCTCTCCTGGGACGTATTCGTTGAAGCTGGTTTGGTACTTGGCCAACATTTTTAGCATGGGCCGCAGGTTATACCACCACTGGACCTTGGGCATCCGGTGCCTGCAACATAAGAGGCATAAAGTCTGTATACTGGTGCTTATGAGATCTAAATTAACAGGATTAGGTTATTAAAAGATTATTAATACAGAGTAATGATATGGTCATTTGACAAAAATGAATGGGGTTTTTGCACTGCTTACTCAAAATCAGTCACATCCTTCAGTTCAGTGACGGGACTAAAGGCGATGACCTTCCTGTTGAGGCCAAGCACGCACGCTGTGTCTGGTGAGTTGGCAAACACACGGCCTGATGGGATAAAGTGGAATCATTACATCGCCATTGTTTGCCATTACGTTTCTAAACGACTTTGCAACAACAGTTTATTCATGTCAACTGTCATTTTGTCACTGCACCTTGCCGGAAGTTTTCAGTTATTCTCTCTGAAATCCACTGCACAGCCTTCACACCCAGCTTCGTGCCAAAATTTCTATCAAAGGGCGTAGGTGCTCCGCCCTGGAGAGAGAAGACACAAATCCAGAGTAAACAAGTGGCAATAATACTCATAGTTACCTCTCAGCATAATCGTGTATCAAGTGAAATATATTATCGCCTAACATCTAAGTTGTTAGGCTGTGTTTTGCCATAACAGATGAACTGTGGTGCATGGTGGCTCCATACCTGCTGAAGGTGTCCCAGCACATTGACTCTGCAGTCAAAGATGCCCTTCCCCTCTGATGAATACAGCTTATGGATGAAATCTGTAGTGTAGTGCTCATGGCATCTTTCATTCCTGTAGATACAGAAAATGAGGAGAACAATGAGGAAAAACAGAATCTCTACTAAATGTTTCATATATATGACATATTCCATATATATGCATTTCAATTTGATTTGATGAAATGAAAGTTAATGCAGAGATTTTTTGTTTTTCTCAATGGATGGACATATACATACACATAGCAATGTACACACATATACAGTAGATAGCATGACAACAGCACAGACAGATGGACAGAGATATTTTTCAGTGTGCTACTGCAACTGGCAATGTGTGAGTATCTCTGTATGGCTGAATAAGGGTGTTGTTTACCTCAGTACCAGACCTCGCTGGATATCCTTCTTCATCTTTTCTGTTAAATGCTCCACGTTGGTCTGTGAAAGGGCAACGTAATTAAAGAGCAGCCTTAACAACAGATGGAAAATACTGTGCTGTTAAAAAAAAACAACCCAAAAAAGAGGAAAGCAAAGGCACACGAGACTCAAGAGACTGGAGCCCCAACCACTATACCATCCCAGGTTACCTGATGCAATATTTTAACTGTAAAGAAAGGTTTTCTTTTGGTCTCACCTTCAGGTCATGGATGTTGAAGGGGTCTTCAAATATGTAGGCTGCATCAGCACCCACAGCTATACCAGTGGAGGTTGCCAGGTAGCCACAGAAACCGCCCATAGTTTCCACCACAAACACGCGCCTCTTGGTTCCAGTGGCAGACTGCTTGATCTTGTCGCAACCCTGGAGAGGAAATTGCAGTGAAATGGCAGCGGGAAAGGACACTGTGGTAATCGAAGGTGGGGTCAAGTGTTGGTCAGGGCTGGCCCATCAGAGGAACAGAGTTCACCTGCTCCTAATTAACCCCCACATATATAATGTATGTCTCTGGCCTAGTAGGAGCTGGTTGGTGAGCCTTTGGACGGAGCCAAAGACAACTGACATCCAGCCTAGAAAGCAACAAAATCTACACATAGACTACTGGACTCATCGCAGAAAGGAGGATTATTAATTGGTGTGTTGTTTATGTTGCCGTTTTATCCAATTGTGGTGCTGAATGAAGAAGCACAGATGTGAACCGGAGGGCTTTCTCAGTGCCCTTCCTCTCAGAGACTGTTGAGTTGCTACAGACATAAACCAGCACTCTTACTACTCACTGTCAATGTCAAGTATGAAGATGACAACAGGGTTCCCACACTCACTTGGACATCCAATTCAATGATGTTTCAATGATTTTCACAGTCTTGTTTGGTGAAATTCAAGGATTCAAAACTGGCATGTTTTCGCGTAAAATTTGACACCATAGAGGCCCCTTTTTTTTTACTCTTGTCAAGAAAGTCAAGAAATCAGGTTGAAATCCTTCATTTTAAAACTGCTGATATCCATCACTGGGTTTTCCTCAGGATGTGAAGTGTTTTAATAAAAAAAAATCAAGTACTTTCAAGGCCATCAAACACTTTTAAGTCTTTTCAAGGCCTGTGGGAACCCTGTGACAAGGTCTAGCTCAGTAATAAAGCACTTCATTAGATGTGATGTTTTCTGCTTTTGCGATATCATATAGAGGTAGTGAAGGCTCTATTCATCTTAACCCTGCAATATCAAAGCCACTTTATGTTAATTTGCCTCACCTCCATGGCAGCGTTGACAGCGGTGTCGGCTCCCAGGCTGAAGTCGGTTCCGGGGACGTTGTTGCTGATGGTAGCGGGGATCACACACATGGGGATGCAGAGCTCGTCGTAGCGACCCCGGGCTTCAAACAACTGCAGCACACCCTCGTACCCCTTTGAGAGACACCAAGGGGCAGAGTGAAAACCATGCTGACATACACTAAGAGTGTAAATCAACATGCAAGTAATTCAGTTTGAAGACTTATACTCTACCTACCTCAAACCCTCCAATTACGAGCAGAGCTGAGATGCCGTACTTCCTGATGGTGTCTACAATCTTCTCCATGTATTTACTTGGGAGTGTTCTGAAGAAGACAGAGATTAAAGAGTCACTCTCAGTTAAGAAGATTTCATAGTAAAACGAATAAAAATGAGAGAAATAAGATAAAAATAAGAAAAGGGTAGGGTTGAGGTAGGGAAGGGGGACAACAGATACCGCTCGCTTTTGCCTAGAAGATACAATAAAGTCAGAAATATTAGATCTAATAAATGTCTATGCATCCACAGTTGAAGGTTTTGCCTTGTTTAACCTAGCAGTCATACATTCAAGATTTACAATGTTTTGTACAAGAGTGTATCCATCATCCATCATCATTTTCATGCAAATATCAGGGGTAAACCAGTTACTAATGATAATGTTTTTTAGCAGCTGTAAAGCCAGAAAACAACTTTTTTTTTTTCTATAGTTTTTAACTTCAAGTCTTTGGTGTCATTAAGAAAACACAGACAGGGGTTCAGTACATACTGGATCTTAATGAGGTTACAAAGGACAGAATTAACATGAGACCAAAAATTGGCAACCACAGAGCATTCCCAGGACATATGCAGGAAGGTACCAGGACTATTTGAATTGCAAATATGACAGTAATACGTAGGTTGATTTAATTTCATCTTACATAACCTCTAAAAATCCCACTGAATTATTAAAATGAAAGGGGCCTCACCGTTTTGTCCCCAGCAGCGAGCCTCCTTGGCCCGTCCATCCAGCCACACTGTGCCACAGCATCTCACTCACCTGTGGAGAGGCACATGTCAGCTTCCTCTCAGTGTCGCATCAATTACTCATTTATAAAATAAGACGTAGCAGCAGGAAGGCCTCACCGCTCCATTGGCCAGTCCTTGAAAGCCGTCGCTGACAGCGTAGACCTTGTGTCCGTGAGCGAGTGCGACTCTCACAGCAGACCGCACCGCTGCGTTCATCCCTGCAGCAGGGGCTCCCACGTTCAGAATAGCCAAGGAGTGATCGCTCTGAGGGACACAAGTCAGACATTAATGATCATTATTTGTGTTTAAACTTGTCTAACTGGTGTGTAAATACCACCAACTGTGGTATTTGTTCATACAGTGTGTGTGTGTGTGTGTGTGTGTGTGTTAGAGAGAGGGAGGGAGGGGGAGAGAGAGAGAGAGAGAGAGAGAGACTCACTTGTGTCTGGGCAGGCTTCTGGAAGGCAAGAAGTTTGTAGATGTTCCAGTTGTTCTCAAAACTCCTGCAAGGATAACATTAGTTTAAGTTTGGTTTTATTTTTTATTTGCAGTTCTAAAAACACATATAAAGTGATAAAACAATGTAATAAAGCGCAATGATAAAGCATACACACACAAAAGTAGTACACACACAATAGTTGTGTAGTTGTTGAGGTGAATAAAAAAAAAAACAAGGGATTGATATGATGTTGTTTGATATGATGTGGTTTTCTTCCAAAACACTATGTATGCATTTTGGAAAACATTGCTACCTGATATTCATCTGTCATATTTCAAATACATAGACTCATAGATGATGACTCATAACTGCAATCATTAATAAGTGTAGATGAGCTTTTTTTGAAGATGGTGGATGTCACATTTTGGAATAATGTATAAAAATATTTACTATGCATCTATAAATCCCAGCTCTCACCCTCCACGCAGTTTGACAGCCTCATCAAACCTCTTCTCATTCATGGCCGTCTGCACCAGTTTAGTCTGCAAACCACAGCGCGGCGGTAAAAATAGAGCAACCTCACACTTTTTTATGACTATGTTCATTAAAACTGAATCAAGGACAAGACAAGAGAGGGACTCACCATCTCCACACACTCCACGAGAGGCAGGCGCACAGGATGGTTTCCTGACAGGCCGATGACACAGGCTGGGGTATGAGGAGTGGCTTCCATCAGGGCAACCACCGCCTCCACACCCAGCTTACTGCTCTGAACACACACACACACACACACACACACACACACACACACACACACACACAAATAAGGAATGTCTATGTTATACTGTTCATATGCACAATGCTCTGGCTAAATACATGCAGATAACATGAGCTATGGGAAGAGGGGCTGAAAGATCTAAAAAAAAAATAAAAAAAATCAAATTGTGATTATTTGACAGAATAGACAGAAAAGTTTTTCTTCAAGAAAAGTGACTGTTGAAATTTTGGACGCTCCTCTCTCTTAAGCAATTAATTGCAGCCTCTGCAATTTGGAAATTGCATAACTTCATATTGCGATTTCGACTTTTTTTCCAATTAATTGTTCAGCTCTAATGGGAAGTCCATGCTAAATGTACAAGGAGTGAAGCAAAGCTCATTTGCATTGCCTCAAATCAACATACTGTCCATGTTTCACATCTGTACCTTCACAGTATAGAGATGTATGTCCTCCAACTCACCAGTATTCTGTCAAACGCTGAGGGTGTTCCTCCTCGCTGGACGTGGCCCAGTACTGTCACTCTGGTGTCATAACCCAGACGCTTCACCACCAGCTTCACACAGACACAGAGGCATTTTACTACATTATATGTTGTCATTTAGCAGATGTACGTACACTCCAGAGAGACTATGAGAGCAAACATGAACATTTTATAAATCACAGTCACAGTCACAACATGCCTAGAATTTTTTAAACTGCGCTAAAGGCTTCTTTTGAATATTTTAACATAACTATGCAAAATGCACACAGGTTGGTAGTGCTGTTATCAGATAGAGGCAGACATCAATCATCACCATATTCATATGGTCTAGCACCTGGGAGTGGGTCAATTCCAGAAACAATTCATCAAATAAAAATAAAATCCTAAAAACTTACATCCTTTACGTAATTTGTGGAGATTGGCTCGCCCTTTCTGTCGATCGCCCCTTCTGCAATGATGATAATGTTGAGTCTGGATCCCTTAATGCGGCTCTAGAGATAAAAACATCATGTCATATACAGTACATACATGTCAATCAATATCTCAATAAAAAACAGTCCTGCCGGTAAAACTGTATTTTAAGAGAGGCATTTCAAACTCTTCTATTCCTAAAATGCTTGTAGATCAATGAGCGCATCTACATTTCACCCAGGTGAACTGCCAACAACTTTGCCTTTACTGTGACTAAAAATCTACATCCCTGGAACTAACTTACAGTCTGGTCTAGCCCTCTAGTCTTACCCCCTCCAGACGGTCGCACATTCGGTCCTCCCAGTCGTCCTGAGGAGGAGCCTCTGGAATGAAGAGCCAGTCCGCCCCAGACGCCAGCGCTGACACCAAGGCTAGATACCTAAATCACATGTAATCCCATGTTAAGTCATTAACCAACATAACATGCAGACCTACAGTAATAAAACAATATTCTATGTTTTATTCGTTGGCAGTATATAAGGAACAGCCAAACAGATCCAAGCGTTACTCACCCACAGTGGCGTCCCATGACCTCCAGGACAAATGTACGCTGGTGGCTGTTTGAGAAGCACAATTTTTATATTCAAACAAACAAACAAATAAACTGTTTTGGGACCTATGTCAACACACAAACAGAGAAATGTGTAATGACTACTGAATAACACATTTTCAGATTGTCTGGTGTAAAGCAGCAGCCTGCTGACGGGCACGGGAACAAGTATGGGCAGGATTACAGAAATCATGCCAAACAGGCTTGAATGGAGGAGAAGGATAAAAACAACACTTGGCTTGTGGACATTAACATTCCTTTGCCAGTAAATCCTTACAGTATATATAGACCAAAATACACAGCAATATGTGTTTGATTTCAGTGTCATTGTTTACATTCTCTTAATAAAACGAACATTGTGTTATGTTATATTTGCATATTCTATTACTCACTTATTGGGAGTAACTGAACAAATGAATATTACTTGTGCAAGACACTTCTAGACATTTGGTGTGATGAAGTTCCAGCTGCTTCAGTGCTGTCAGTGTGCGACATCAGAGTGTCTGACCTTTGTGCGGTGGTCATGATGGCATCAACTATCTCCATGATGCGATGCAGCGCAGAGTCGGCTCCAATGGTCATGTCAGTGCCGCAGAAGTCGTTGTCTATGGAGCCCACAAGCCCCACAATGTTCAGGTGGTCATGCTGCTTGGCCAGGGTGTCTGTGATCCTTCCTGCAAGTGGCACACACAATTAAAATAAATAAAACAAAATAATTATATTACTACAACACAAGTATGAGAGCAATTCAACATAAATGGTGACTTGATGACTTACTGTGTTACTTGACTGTCTAATTCCAGTAGTGACTTAAAGTGATATGAAGCAGTCGATAATTGCTGCCCTGGGCATTGAAACATTGCTTTAAAGGAGTATTTCACCCCGACATGAAAATTCATTCATCATCTACTCTCTGCCATGTCAGTCAAAACTAATTTTATTTGTTTTTTCAATATCAGTCTTTTTTTTTTTGTTTTTTTGTTTTTTTCTAGGTAGGATGCACATTATGTGGGCTTGAGAGGGAGGGGAATTAAGAGAGGCGGGTTTGTTATGTATCAAAAAAAAAAAGTGGATGTTTATGTATTTATCTTTTCATGTATATCTGCTTTCAAATCCCAAATAAAAACACAATTCAAAAAAAAAAAAACCTCATTTAAAGTTTGTAGGAACATCAAACCTACAGCGAAATAGCCCCCGTAGTTCCATCTCACTATCTATTAGTGTACTATCTACTAAATTATGGAAGTCAACGAGACCATCTTTTCACAGACCCCCCAAAAAAAGCATAAAATGTCTACCACATTTCTCCAAATAACTTGCAGCATGATCCAAGTGTTTTGTAGCCTAACGACTGCACAGTGAGTCCAAAAGTCCAATATTTACCCCATTATCTCCTACATTTCCCTTACTGACAATGCTCTGCTCACGTGCCCTACAGTAGCAAGCAGAGTCTTCTGCTAGAGCACTGTAGGCTGTGTGTGCAACCAGAGCGTTGTCAGTGAGGGAAATATAGGGGATAATAAGGTAAATTGGACTTTTGGACCCATGATGCAATTGTTTGGATACAAAACACTTTGATTAAGCTGCATATGTGTTGTTTTGAGAAGTCTGATGGACACTTTATGCCTTTTATGGAAACAAATGGCTCCATTAACTAGGATGGAACTACGAGGGCTAACTTGCTGTGCGTTTGTTGGCACTATGAACTTCAATGGAGTTTCTACTGACATGGGGATGAGTAGATGACTGAATTTTCATTTTGGGGTGAACTATTCCTTTAAGGCTAAGTGACAACCGTTTGTTGAGAGCGCCTCACCTTTCTGTACCAGCTCTGCCAGCAGGTTGCTCCACTCGCTGCGAAAGATGTTGGCTCCAGTGAGGCTGCCGTCTCCACCACACACACACAGGTTGGTGATGCCTCTCTTCACCAGGTTGAAGGCCGCCCCGAGCCGACCCTCACGGCTTGTGAAGGCCTTGCATCGGGCGCTGCCTATCACTGTCCCACCCTGAAGCAGAGACAAAAAACCACAAGTCACAATCCAAACTAGGACAGGCAGGAAAAGACTCAAAGCTGACCTCGTAATCTGTCATGCTAAATGACAGATACAGGCCTTTTTAGCCTGGCTCCTAATGGGACATCAGATATATCAGATAATGAAGTGGACGGATATCGAAGACAGGCGTGGCTTTCTGAGATGGGAAGTACAGATCTATATCTATGGATTTCATTAGATGGAGTCCAGTGTCAAAGCAATGACAAACAAGCCAAGCCTGAAGAAGACTTGAAATGTGAACTCACTATTAATGAAACTAACGCATCTGAGAGAGAACGAGCACAGTTCACAAACATCTTCATATATTTGCAGGCACAATCCAGGCTCCTTGAGATACTATACTTAGTCACAGAAACATGATGAAGGTCAAGCACAGCTGTTTGAAAAACAAATGGCGACTGTCAACCACACTAACAAGGATTTAAAACTTGAACTCTAAGCAAGCACATAGGACTCATAGCTCATTCAAGTTTTGGTCCACAAATAGAAAAAGAAAAAACAAACAACAAATTTAATTTAAAAACAGAAGCACATGCCCTTTCTAACACATTAGATGCACTCATCCAAGACAACTAATACTATTTTGGCAATGCAAAACTGACAATGATACTGTTTACAATTTTCTTTTGAATAACGTAACTTGCTGCTTCTTTAACTGATGAGGCCTAGTTAATGACTGCCACAGCACATGCAGCAAGGCCCCTTACCAGTTTATAACCAGTACTAGACAAGCAGGGAGAGGGGAGATGTGAAGAGATGGATGAAAGAAGAAGATGAAGAAGAAAAATCCTATCAAAGCCATACAAATGAGAGAAAGAGAGGGAGAGAGAGAAAGATTTAAGACCAGAAAGAAACAACAAAAAGGCGAAACCATAATAATGTTGTTGCACTAGTAAAGTTGTTGAGGAAGACTGTGTTAGTCCTGGGCACAAAATTATAGCTATATATAGCTAATGATAATCTTTACTACTGTTGTCAACAGTGATTGATGCCATTAAAAAAATAGTAGTCCCTTTAAGTGTACCTGTTGGATGATGTTGGTCACACTGTGCCAGTTGGCCAATTTGATGTTGTCTCCCCCATCCACAAGGCCCTGGTATCCCTAAAACCAATATAACTGATTACAAAATTGCAAAATTGTGAAAATCTGCATGTATCCACATGTAAGTCAAATGCCATGCCATTCGTATGACTAGGACAAAGTAGACTAATCACAGTAGAAAAAAGAAATAGGTGTGTGTGTGTGTGTGTGTGTGTGTGTGTGTGTTTGGTAGGGTCATAATAACATATATGGAGGAAGAGGAAGCTTGTACCTCATAAATGAGATAGACCTTGGCTCCAACATAAATGCCCATTCTGGTCACAGCTCGGACAGCAGCATTCATTCCTAGGTGAAGGACAGTTTAACACAAGATTCAGTGCTACTACTCAGTAATTCCATAGCAGCTCTTGCGCCATGTCCTGCATGGTGAAATCAAACAGTGCAAGTCTCTGACTTCATCATCTCTATTTATTGGGGCAAAGGTGCACTGCAACCTTGACAGTCCTTGGCTCTGCTGGCACAGCGCCTGACACACAGCACGTACAGTATGGCTTGTATACACAAACACTGACCTAGACATTAGGCTACCTGATGACAGTCTGCAATCAGTTATCATCATGCTTTTACATATTTGAAGGTTAACTGACTCATACTGTCTTAAAACGGCTGGAACTATTATTATTTTGATCAGATGTCAGGTAGCTTCTCTTACACTCATCATACACAACCTACTGTTGATATTGTTAACATTTTTTACCGAAAGCTAGCTTAAAATCTAGCACTTTACTAGCAAGCTACTACAGTATAATGCCGATGTGTGTGTGTGTGTGTGTGTGTGTGTATGTGTGTTTGTTTATAAGTTACCTTGGGCATCTCCACCGCTGGTCAGAACTGCTATGGCCCTGCCAGCTCCCGTCATCTTCAGCTTCTCCAGATCCATGGAGGACATCTTGACCGCCTCGCTTCACCTCACAACAAGAAAACTGGTATAAAACAAACCGATATTCCTCAACTGAAGACAGAGGGGAGTTTCGTAAAGCTGGGCTTGGCCAGATGTTGGGTTGTCCTGTCCTGCTTCCTTGTTGGCAGCAGGCTGAACCTCTGCCTACTACGTGCCTGGGTTTGACTCCTCCCTGTCCAAAGGAGATCACGTAACGTCGGTAGGTGATCACGGTCAGCGAGCGTTTGTTTTAGAACCCCAGAACGTCCGGCAAGCTTCGATTCCTACAGTGGTAAGTATCTTAAAATAAACTCCGCCTCTCCGCCGAACCGTGAGATATATATCAGCGGTAAAGCTCAAAGCGAACAATAAACCTCAATTTCAATAGGTTTTATTGCACGTATCATACAAGTTCTTAAGGCAACACCCAAGGTGACATTGTGAATATAATTTGAAGTTTCCTATTGTTCTTCAGCATGCACTTCGATAATAGATATAAATCAAATCCCGTTTAAGAAAGAAGTACCAGTGCTGAAACATTTTCAGAACAATGTTAAGTGAAGTGCCTGCTGAAGAAAAATAAGAAACTTCATGATGTTCAAAGTGTCACCTATAGAACTACTTTTAGTTTTTTTCCCCAAAATTTCTTACCTTGTTTTTTGTAACTGACATAGTCATAAACATTATAGAATATAATGCATTAGCATTATATTCTCTGATCTCTCCTGAATACAGTAGGATATCAAAGGTGAATAACCCTCACCATTCAATAATTTGCAGGATCTTTATGGCCTGCGGCTACCTAACCATTATTTGTCTCCATGCACAACTCTCCCTGAAAGCTAGAAACCAAAGAAACAAATCTATGATACACTGATGTAGAGTGCTGGGAGCTTTATATTAAAGTAATATATTCATCTACAGAAAATAATGTAGGATAATGTCAAAGAATAATTTCCCATCATTATGAATTAATTTGTGTGCTTGTGTCATAGCAGTACTTGTGGACATATGGGTAATATATAAGATTAGTCTCCATTATGGGTAATTGTGACTTTTGCAAAACTGAGTCTGGGGTCGGTGTGGTTACTTGAAACTATTAGACAAAAACATACAGTATCATCAAACGTTTTGGAGTGTGCCTATAGATGATCATTGTATTCATAACATGGTCAGTGTTTACATTAGACTCTCCAGTAACTAACTACTCAGGCCAATGAGCTGATCCCAGGCTAGTCAAGCTTGTTTTGCTTGTTTTGTTTTTCACCCTATAGGGGCTTTGAACTGCATGGTGGCCAGTCCATGTCATAGGTGTCATAGGTTTGAAGTGTTTTATAATTCATTCAGTATTTTTTTTTACAATAGAGACACCATTTACTAAACACTCCAGCTGGTAACATAAGTAATTTAATTCAAAAATGAATAGCTACAAGACAGGTCTGCCAGCAGTTCCTGCACCCTATGTTTGATTATTATTTCACATTTGAAACTTAAATCATACATTAAAATTATCATTCTTACACACTCTTTCATACTATGTAGACCTGCTATGATATGTCTAATACTTTTGTACTGTCAGTGGCTTCTATGCATACTCAGTGGATTTTAGGTCAATTTTAAGTCAATCTTATATTGTGGATTTTCCATTTCCCCTTTAAAATGTCCTGACTCATGATATGAAAAAAGCTCAATTTGATTACTTACTTACTCTAGACTTCCATTGTCTTCTACCATATTATACTACTCTATTCTATAAATATGTCATACCACCCTATGCAATAGGCCTAATCCTTCAGCACCTTTTAAACTCATTAAATGTACTTAACATATTGTGTGTACATATTTTCCTAAGAAAATAAATGTAACTTTTCGAGTTGAAATGCTTTAGGACTTGTACATTTGTACAGATGCCTATGAGGCAGGGAAAACTCTTCTCTCTTGTTACTAGCTATATGAGATAATAGTGAGTTAATTCTCAGGAATACAGATCAAACTGTCCTTGGCCATAGAAATAAAAATCAATTATCACACTATGGGCAAATTCTAAAGCTGAAAATCAGTGGCAATGTCTTTGAGCAGAGAAGAGACAGAGACTACAAGGTGTTGGGTACAGTACATCAGCATTTATTCCATGCAGTTGTTTGCTCTGATTTTATTCTCCCGGATACCCATTGCACTGTACACTGAATAATACAGGAAATTGACAGGACTGGTTGATCATAATGCCATTCAACAGGAGAGGGAATTGGAAATGTGAGAGTAACAAAGAAACAGATGTTTGAAACAGATGGGATGAGGCAACATGATGTCCACAGTTAGAGACACTTTCACAGAAACTCAGGTGTAAGTAACTGGCATTTTGATTAGAGAGGAGAGGGGGAGTTGACAGAAAACCTGCATCACATGTCCTCAGACATAAAGTTTCATTTACCCTGTTGTGAAAGTCCTTTGACGGACCGGTTCTTTAGCTGTAAGAGAAGTGACTTCCTTACAGCCTGTGTCGAGAAAAAGAAGCTTTAGGAACAGTTGATGCTGCCGAGTATTGATGTAAAGCCAGCTAAATCCATACTTTATGTCCGGTAACATGGATTGAGAGTAGTTGTACATGAGAATTTAATTGATGAATGGTACATGGACAAAAAAAAAACTGATAACAAATGATATGACAATGCCTTTTTTTTTTCTTTTTTTTTTACCATGCAATACTGTCCTCTTCCCATACCAATTTGTTGTGCTTCCTTTCAATAATACTTATCAGGAGAAATCATAAGACAAGACATAACATTTCTAAAGCTGCCTGAAATTAAAAAGAACGCTACACCTGACCGGTCATTCATAATAAATTAAATTCAATAATCATGTAGGCCAGCTACAAAGAAAAACAAAACAAGATTAAAATTAAATTAAAACTTTACAACAATCATACTTCACAGGATATATGCCAGAAAGACAGTGTTATTAACACCTTTGTCTGATTACCCAGTCGTTACAATACACTAGGTTACTTTATTTCACACGTAAACAGAGTGAAGAAGGTTGAAGGAGGACAGGCTCTTGGAAAGGGAACCGGTGGGAAGTCTTTCCAAAGCTTTAAAGCAAAAGATTATTATCCATCAACAGACAGAGCTTTAGGTTCACCAGCCTTCGTGACTCAACACCCACGCGCGGCAGTCAATACTGATGTAACACAGATGGGTATAGCTTCAATAATTTCCTGCTTATTTTCAACCAGTCAGCTGGTCAGCGACAGAAGCCAAAAGCTCTGACCGAGCCGTGCGATACGTTAAGAGAGGACAAAAACAGGTCACATTACATTTACAGATGTTTATATACAGGAGCAACTAACACTGAGATGAGGTTGTTGAAAACCAAGAGCAGCTCGGTGCTCTGTGGCCTTGTCTCTGGCTTATATTCCTTACAGCCATCTTCATACGCTTGAGCTGACATTTTGACATTTAGCTCGTTATTAATTCAACCCTGGCTGGCTATTTTAACTACAAAATCATTTAAGTGGATGACAAACACTGAAACAGGGATAAAATCATCGCTCTCGAAAGGTGCAGTATCCCTTTTCAAAGAGAACGAGACAAAAAAAGTAATATTGCTAGGATCCTAGGATTAGAATGAAAACATTAGATAAAATGACCTGGAGTAGAAAAAGGAATGAAGCCAGTACATTTATATAACACAAGGCAAAGTAAATCATTGTAGCGGTCGCCATCTAGTGGCTGTTGATATATTGCTCCGGCTCCCAGTCGGCAACTTAAAACCTGAGCATCAAACCAGGAAAGGCAAGTTCACAAAAAAAGGGGACAGTTTAAAAATATAGCATCTATAATTTTGTTTGCCACTTACTGCTATCCTCTAGCCACCAGTCACACTGTGTTGTGTCCAGCCAGCTAGACACCCCATATCCTGAGCTAGCAACCCCCTCTTCACCTGAGCGTCAAGCTACGTTATTGCTGTTTCGTTCATTACAGCACAGGAAACAATTAGGTGCCTGTATTTTGGACATTGCATTTCACTAAACTGCACAGTTGGTGCCATATCACACACAAACACTCGTATCAGACAGAATGTATTACCCTGCTAGAAAATGGAAAATGGGAGACTCTGGACCTAATGATTTTAAGAGAAGGGATACTGCACCGTGATTGCAACTAAAACTAAAACTCTACGTCTCTACATAACATTAATGTCCATTACAACAATAAAGGGTTGAACATCAAGGCTATCCTTAAGACTTTTTAATATACCTGCATGGTCCATAATATGTGCCACTCAAGAACATTCCAACACACAATAATTGGTCCAGTCTGGTTTCTCACAGTTCTAGAGCAATCCTGAGATGAGACTTGAAACTGTAATGTCCAATGGAGAGGAAAGGCTTCGTGTTCGTAAACACTGATAACTCGCTATCCGCTCGCGACATCTGATTAATGACAATGATGACGTCGTCTCGGAGAAGGATGAGCTGGGTCGGCGTTTGCAGACGGGAGAGGAAGGAGGTCTTTTTTGTTTTTTTTCCCCCTTAATGTAGAGTCTGCATCTCCTCTCCTTTACTAGCTTTGTCCACTTCATGCAGTCTTCTGGCAGCCTTTGCATTTGCAAGCCACACAGGCATGCTGGGATGTTTCAGCAGGGATCCTGATGACTAGACACACGTGGTCGTGGTCGTGGTCGTGGTCGGGTTCGGGGGGGAAGTCCGGGGACAAAGACGGGCTGTTCATGCTGGTGTTCACACTGTTTTCATGGTCTCCCTGGTGGGGAGGGGCTTTGTACTGTAAACTCATGATAAAGCAGGTCGGTCATACTGTAGTAATCACGGAGACAGTGCTGGTTGGTGTGTTTTTTTTTCGGTCTAACGCAGTAAGATGCTAACAGTGACCGCAGCCGTCCTGTTGTCCCAGATCAGGATGCTTGTTGTGACGCTCCTGGTCTGGGTCGGTCACCTGAGAGACCAGCGATCACTGAGAGACGCACATCGCCATGGTATATAACCCCACGATTAGCTGCCTGCCTCAGATGGATCAACGCTTCACTGCATCCTCCTTCTCTTCCTCCTCATCATCGTCATCATCATCATCCACATCTTCATCCATTCTCAGTCTCTCACCAACAGTCAGCCCATGCTCAGTTTCAAAATGTGTCTTTTGTTGTTGTTTTTTTGTTCGTTTCAGAGAATGTACAGAGTTCCTGAATTTTCCCTCAAAACTCAGACAAAAATAAATTATGAATGTTACACTATCTACTGTACAATATCATTCAAAAGGGAATCCCTGCCTTGGGTTGCCTGGATGCTGGGTTAGAGATGGGGGAAGGTTATGAGGAGAAGATGGGGGTTTGGGTTTTTTTTGGGGTGGTCTAGGAGCGACTGCATGGGGCTTTGCGATGGGGAGCTTTGTTTACAGTGTGGTCCTCTTATTGCTGTAGTTCCTGCACGGCTGAGTGGGATACGATGGCCTCCAGGCAAAGAGAGAGCGGAGCCCGGGGGGTGTTTCACCATGAGGAGGGGGCTCCAGGTTTGTTGTTCCTAATGGTGGCATCAGAGCACTCCGCCTCTGACGAGTCACAGTCCGAGTCTCCAAACTGTAGTGGATTCTGAGGGGAACAGAGAGAACAGACAGAGGGACATTAGTGCACAATCAGATCGATTACATATATTCAACCTAAACTTTTTTCATTTTTTACCATTTTCATGCCAAAGAATGACAAATATTCAGTGTTTCCCCAAGAATGTTATCCTTGCCAGGGTGTAAAAGCCTCTGAAACAGCATTTAGACCATCATGGGACACTAAAACTCAACAATGAAATCCTTAGCAGCTCTTTAAGAGTGACCTATTCAATGGCAGGGAAACAGAGATATACAACTGCCTTTTTTGTATTGCTATCTGTTTGATGCATATATACAGTATGTATTATGTGTCTAAATACACATTAAAAATACAGAGGCAAGACTACAAGACCACACCACCTGTGGTACTGACCTCGTAGCTGTGCTCGTCGGAGCACAGTTTGCCCAGGGAGATCTGGGTCTTCACCCTGCGGACAGCGCACTCCTTGTCGGACAGGCCGTCCGACTGGGTGGAGATGTCGATGGGGATGTCGGGCGTGTGGGACAGCAGCTCGTCCAGGTGCTCCTCCTGACTGGCGCTCAGCCGCTCCAGGGGCCCGCTGTGGGAGTGGTCGCTGGTGTTGCCCTCCTCTCCATCCGACACCGACAGGTTCTCCGAGCTGAAGGTGGAGTATGACTGGAAGCTGCTCATACAGCGGTGAGGTCTAGGAGAGAGAGAGAGAGAGAGAGAGAGAGAGAGAGAGAGAGAGAGAGAGAGAGAGAGAGAGAGAGAGAGAAAACAGGAAGGGAATGGAAAATGGGGTGAGGGGTCGGGTGAGTGACAGAGAAAAGAGATAGGGCAGAGGGAAAGATAGAGAGAAAGGCAGTTGTTAAGCTAATGTCTCATACCACTAAGCTATGTTTCATACCTGCCTCATTGTGTTTGTGATGAGTCAAATCCATGTGAATATTATAGTCAAAAGGTTATAAAAAAAACAAACATGATTTGCCGTGTTTTACCTCTGTCTCCTTGGAAACTCCACTTCACTGTCCACCTCCCCCTCCTCCTCTTCAGACGACTCATCACCACCCTGAGAGAGGAGCAAATACGGCTGTCAGTCCATCACCAACCTTTCACTGCATCCGACACACACTGCATGCATGCACACACACACACATTGATTTAAGTCCACAGTGTTGTGCTTACCTTCCTGAGTGGCCTGAGCGTGCGGGGCAGTCCAGTGGGCAGGGTGTGTGTTCGTTGGGCCTCCTGTTCCTGTGGCTCTGCCTTCTCCGTGGTCCCTCCGTCTGCAGTCGGGTCAGGCACTTTGCTGGGCACCGCTAACGGAGACGGGGCCCCCTCCTGGGTGCTGAGCAGGGAGTAGTGGGGCAGCTCTGGGTGGCTGGACGCAGGAGGGGTCTCCTGACAGTGTAGGCAGCCGGGGAAGGGGTGGGCCTGGCAGCAGGGGCACAGAGACCCAGCACCTGTACCCGGGACAGGGTTGGAGCTGGTGGATGTGGTCCGCTGGCGCGAGTCCGCATCCACGGCAGTGGAAATGAGGTCAGGGCTGGAGCCGGAGACGCGGCGCTGCAGGTGGTCCGTCTGGGGGCTGCGGAGGGCGGCGGCTGGGCCGAAGTAGCGCAGGTTGTTGGCACAGTTGACGACGGCCTCCTCGCGGCCCTTCAAGGGGAGGAAGGGGCCCTCTGGTGGTGGGTGGTGGTGGTGGTGGTGATGGAGGTACTGCTGCTCCTGCAGGGGCTGGGTCTCCTCTGCCGCCCCGGCGCCGGGCTTCAGCACCCCGGGGAACTCGCTGTGGCTTCCCTTGCTGTTGGCGCGGCGGTGACGAGGCTTGCTTCGGTAGCGGGCCTTGCCAGGAGGTGTGGAGACCTTCGGGCTGGCGGAGAGAGGCGAGGGGGAGGGGAGGGGATCGACACTGGGGATGCCGTCAGAACGAAGCAAATCTGGCCTGGAGGGAATAAATTAGAAAAATGTAATATTAGTACATATAAACTTTCAGGCATTTAAGTTCATTTTATTTTCTCCAGCTATTCTCATTCATTGTTTGTCCAGGAAAGCAGTGGCTACTAATGATACTGTATACGGACTTATACACCATATGACCAGAACATAACAAGGTAATTGAAACAGATCAATTTGTCTTACTTTACTGGGCTTTTGGGGATTACTTTATGGATTAGTGTATGTACTGTATGTAAATCCTGTCTTGCTGAACCTGCAAATGCTGACGTATGCAGCGTAGTTACAACAGGGAATTATTTTTCGAAGGGCTCAATTGTCTTTTCTCCTATAGCAATCTGTTGAAGTCGGCAGGGCTCAGACCTTTTGGTGGGAGGCATCCCGGGTTTGTGGGAAATGCTTCCTTTCTTCTTGATGAGCTTCTCGACAGCATTCGACCTGACGATGGGTCTGACCAGGTGCCGCTTGTAGTTCCCGGGATACTTCTTTTCCACTGCCTGCTCTCTCCTACAGAGGGGGGTGATGGCAGGGTTAGTAGGGCGCTAGGATGGTGAAGGACATTATGGTCCAATTTTACAGAGTCACATCGTTTCATAACTCCAAACCCCAGACAAACATGATTTCAAAATGGAAATGGCTCTTGAAAGATTGAATTTAGTGTGAATCCAGTCCAGTTTCCCTTACTCTTAATACAGTGAAAGTAGCTCCATTAATGAGAAACACACAAAACAACATGCACAGCAATCATTCAGGAGAGAAGGGAAATCCTGACGTTTGACTGAGTGAATAAATAGGTCAAGAAATTGGCAACAAAACGAGAGAGGAAACTCACTGCAAGGTCATTTGAGACGTTTGAGTCATACCAGAGTAAGTAGCTTAGGCTGAAGTATAAGAAATGTCTGAGAACTGGCTCTCATCTGACTCACAGAAAACCACCTATTGTTCTACTAAACACAATGTGACCCAAAATAGCGACTGAATTCTTCTCTGCTCTGTTATGAAGGATAAATCGAGCAATACTCCAAACAGGAGTATATCACATTGCAAAAGGCTGCAGTCTGATCCAAAAGCTGAACACATTTTTAGGTAATCGCGCCAGGCCGTCATAATCACTTTAAGTACTGGTGACTGGAACTGGCACAGAGAAAAGTCCGTGGCATTTGGAAACAATGGGATACTGACAACCACTATGCACTGAGAAGTGGGTAAGGAGTGGGGTAGAAGTGAGGCAGGGTGCTATGGGTTTATATACGTACTTCATCAGTTCCTTCTCCCGGACCTCCAGCTGCAGCATGATGGCACTCAGCTCCATGTAGAGGTTGTTGGCTCTCTCCAGTTTCCTCTCATAGTGCTCCCGGATGTCCAGCGCGTGTCTGCGAGGGTTGGGAAGTGCAAACAAACGCTCACTTCCAAAGAAGTCTCACCTCACTTTCAAATCAATACCGCTTCACATAATGAACCATGAATCCGCATGCAACTAATTAACTCGGTATTTAATATTTCACAGATGGATAATTTCCCTCTGTATCCAGTCGGCTATTTTTCCCTCACACACCTGAGTTCATCCCTCCTGCGTCGGATCAGCTCTTCGTCCAGCCTGTGGATGCAGGTGCCTTCGCTTTTGATCTTCTCAAAATGTTTCTTCACCTCCTCCCTCCATTCTGCCTGTAATGCGGAGGCACACAGTCAAACACTGGCCGTCCCCTCTGAGTCAGAAACACTTTCAGATGATCTCAACTCCAGGGGAGAACAATGTTATCTACAGTAAACAAAGATCTAGGGCTTCAAGTGGTGCTCGAATGCCAGGCTTCGTGTACACTAAGCAAATACCTACACTAAGCACGTACCAAGCTTATCTTAAAAAAGAACATTATCTAGAACCCTGTGACCTATACACAGCAAAGTTGCTCTGCTTGTGTGTTGCGGTGGCGGTGCAGACCTGAGACTTGAAGTAGGTCTCCTGAGGGGCTCCGAGAACGTCAGCGGACGCGATGTCGAGGTGGAGCAGGATCTGACGAAACGATGGCCTGTTCCTGGGCTTGCCTTGCCTGGGAGGGACAGATGAGGGAGGGGAGATTCATTTGAACAAGAACTGTAACAGTACTCGTCGTTTTCAGCTGTACTTTTGAGCCGTTTTTGTGTTTGTGTTTGCATTGTTAACAATACCCTAAAGCGTACAAGGAGGACTTGCACAAATGTGTCAGTGTGCTTAGTATTTGATCTATACTCACCATGTTTGTTTCATGAGGATTTTGAAGCCATCGGGGCAGGTGGAGGGGACAGGGAGGTGGAGGCTGTTGCTGCCGACACCCCAGATGATGGCTGAGGAGTCCACATCTTTGTACGGGATCTCTCCTGTCAGCAGCTCCCATAACACAACTCCAAATGACCTGCACAACACAAGTAAGGCTAGACATCGCTACGGCAACATCAACGTATAAGTCCTACCTGAATTATATCTATAACTGGGCAATTCAACGAAGCAGAACATAGTCTTTTCGCAGTTCTCTAATTTACATCAGTTTACATCTCAAATCTGAACTGTGATCTATTGACTTAATGACTTTTTTATAAAGGCTAGGGTGGCAAATGTAATTCAGTGTAATTCTTAAAAGGTAATTTGCAGGATTTTAACACTCACCAGATGTCTACTTTCTCAGACACAGGCTCATTTCTTATCACTTCTGGGGCCATCCAGGCCACTGTACCCGCAAATGACATCTTTGTACTTTTGTCACTGAGCTCTTTGGACGTTCCAAAGTCGGAGATTTTCACAGTGTCGTTGTGGGTCACCAAAACACTAAAACAGACAGACAGAGAAAACAGATTCCAGACTTAGACTTAGTCTTAGAAAAATCTTATTATAGGAAACTTAACAGTCCTTTGAGCTGCTTTTTTTTTGCAGCATTATAAAATGCAGTCCTTAAGTGTAATATTTCTTATTGTACGACCAAGAGAAAAGACTCTACTGTTACAGAAGCATGTCTCTGCATCTGAATCATCCTGTTGGGGGAGTGAGAGTGACCTTTCCAGCAGATTCAGCCTGCTATCATTCTGCTGACTAATACAGTGTTCGGCACTGCTGCAGCATGATGATATTGATTAGAGAAATAGGGCTACAGTGAGAGGCAGGAGCTGGATGAGACAGGACACTGTGTCTTAGTCTCATATTAAGGCCAACGACTCACTTTTATTAATGCTGAAAATGGCATTCCAGCTAATGGCAGGCCAACTCACAGTCAATAGGCTAAATTGTAAGTTGCTGCTGTAGGCCAGGAAATCTCACACACACAAGGCTGTCTTTGCTGAGCTCTACAGTTTGAAGAGCCTGATCACAGCACCCACAGACTGCTGCACAACAGGGAAAAACAGGGAGAACAGACTGAAGATCAAAAGGAAAGGATTTTGACTGCTGCATTACATAGCATTTCCATAGTGGTACATACACTACCAGTAAAAAGTTTGAACACACACATTTTTCTTTATTTTTACTATTTTCCACATTTTAGAATTATAGTAAAGACATCAAAACTATGAAATAACACAAATGGAATTATGCAGTGACCAAAAAAGTGTTAAACAAATCAAAGCTATCTTATATTTTAGATTCTTTAAAGTAGCCACCCTTTGCCTTGATGGAAAGGCAAAGGCTTTGGAAAGAAATTCATACACAGGCATCAACTTCACTATTTATATTTGTCTAAGACACAAATTTCAAGCATTAAAGCATAAGCCTTTAGATCAAAATGGCTTTAAGATCATGAAAAACATAGTACATTCAATCAGGTGTGTCCAAACGTTTGACTGGTAGTGTACACTAACGATAATAAAAAAAAAAATAGTGAAACAAATTCAAATGAACAAAGTCTTTACAAATGATTTGCTCATCTGGTACTGCTGGGAGAAGAGGCAACTCACTTGGGAGACTTGAGATCTCTGTGGATGATCTTGTGGAGGTGCAGGTAGTTCATGCCGCTGGCGATGCCCGAGGCCCAGTCCACCAGCAGCCGGGGCGTGACTTTACGGCCGGCCCTCAGCACCTCGTACAGCTGGCCCTGGGCACAGTACTCCATGATGATGCAGTAACACGGGGCCTGGGTGCACACACCCCTAGGTTGGATAAAACACAGGGAATGCTTAGAGTATATAGAGCAATGGATCCTAACAATGACAAACACAACAGGTGTCAACCATGCATACTTGTCTGGAGAGGTCAGAGGTCTACTAGCCTAACATAAAGGGCTATTTCACCCAAATGACTAGGCTACACACAATCTATCCCCAATTAGACTAAATTAAGGTATAATGCCACAGGATCACTTTACACACAGTTGTATGTACAGAATTCATCAACATAACGTGTTGCAACGCATGCAGCGTAAATTGGTTTAATGGCAAGCAAAATGGTTTTAGTTTAGTTCAGTTTATTCGACAATAAAAAAGCAAGATAGACACAATAGACAAAATGCATCTCAGCTTAACCTGACAAGGATAACACAATAAAGTCAACAGACTTTTTTCCATTGTGGTCCTTGATGTGTCAACGGTAAGATGTTGGTTGTAGACTTACTTGAAGCCGATGATGTTGGGGTGCTTGAGTTTTCGCAGGTGTTTAATGTCCGTCTCCTTCTGCTCGCGCACCTTCTTGATGGCCACCTCCTCGGAGTGGAACTTGCCCAGGAACACGGCTCCCTGCGCCCCGCTGCCCAGCCACTGCAGCTCCGAAATCTCCTCAAACGGAACCTCCCACATGTCTGGACACAAACAACATGGAAGATGTTAGGGAAGCAGGTAGATTTAAGTAACTCAATTTACTATCATGTCATTAAACTTAATAATAATACTGATATGATACTGAATGCTGCATATTGTTACTTTTTAAATTCTATATAACCAATATTGCCCTTCAGCGTTGACTGTTTTCATCTGTCCATCTGTTCATTCCCTCATAATTCCCTCTTTACGAAGTTAATTTCCATCCCTGTAAATAAGAATTTATTCTTACATGACCTGCCTGGTTAAATTAAGGTTAAATAAACACAGTGAGGACAGGACATAGTGCACAGGACATAATGTACAACCACTTTAAAAATAAATGTCCTGTTGCTTATATCATCTAACAGACATTTAACAGATCAGCTAACCATATTGACCAAAAATAAATCTAAGTCTCTGTGTGAAAATGCTATAAATGTCTCATACATTCAGATAGTGAGTCATATGCTGTTCCATCCGCCTGTATGTGGTTTTAAAACAACTGTGGAGGAGAAGCTATGCGCTACTGAATACTCCACCACATTATAGGAAGGCACAAGCATGCCAGCTGACCGACCACAAGACCCAACCCAGTTCTGTCTAACCACGACTTGTAGCCTGCAGCCTGTGTGTCCAGCTGCTACAGGCAGCCCTGCAGCGCGCCTCACCTTTACCATGACCCCAATTCAAACTGACAGCTGTAAAGCTCCACTCAAACAGGAATATGCTCAACCTGGGGATGGCTACTCATTTATGGTTTCAGAGTACATTGGGAGAAAGTTTGTGTCTCAGTAGCTTTAAAAGGGGCAGGAAATTTAGGATTGAACACAGTGTATTGAGTTTCCAAAGCTAACGGCATGCAGTAAGATAAAAGCTGGAGCTAACCTTGCTGTTGTAGCTTGTATTCTGTCGAGTAGGTTTTCCCTATGATGTTCCAGACTGGCCGTAGACAGCCAAACAGCCCCTCCAGGAAGCCGCCTGACCCAGGCCCTGCTCTGTGGAAGTGCAGCTTGATGTCATCAGGATGATGGGGGTGGCTTTGTCTGCCCCCTCCACTGTGGTCCATGGGACAGTCTCCCTCTCCCATCTGCTCCTCCCCTCCGCTGCCACACCCCCCGTGGTCACACGAGGCCGGCGACCCGGCCTCCTCGTGGTCCTGCTCCTGGAGCTGGAGCACGCTGTTGTCAAAGTGCCCACCCTCGCTCCGCGTTGAGTCCACGCTCAGCGCTGTGTTAGGGGGGCTCACCCCCCCCAGGACCGAGTCCTCGTCCTGGCCTGGGGGCTGCAGCGTCTGCAGGGGAACGGGCAGGTGTGTCGGGGGGGCCAGGTCTGTGATAATCTGAGGGGGCAAGTTAGAGGGAGGAGCCTGAGGAGGCTGCGGTTGAGAGTTGGGTGTATTCGATTTCTTCATGGCGTCCCCGACCACGGTGAGTTTGAGCTCCTCCTTCAGCTTGCCCACCAGCAGACTGGGGCAGGAAGTCCACGAGAGCACCTCGGGGGAGCTACCCATGGTGCCGTGCATGTGCATGGGCTGCCCAGTGATGAGGAGTGGAGCGCGGCCCTAACACACTGGTTTGTCTGAATGCTGTAAGTCACCTGTAAAATAGGGAGAGAAAGAAAGAGAGAGAGAGAGAGACAGGGAGGGAGAGAGAGGGAGAGAAAGGGGGAGAGGTTAACCCAAGTCATAAAGTACATGACAAATGAAACGTGAAATGCAGATTAAAATGAGAAGCTAAGCTAAATCCATTTGGTTGATTGTAGACACCTCTGATACAACGTAAACACATGATTAGAAATGTTGCCATGGTCCCCCATTCCCTCCACAAAGAGATGCAATCCCCTCATTTCCTCTCATAGATCTGGGATTGAAAGAGCTTACATTAATGATGATTATTTTTAACCATACAGCACAAACTCCACAGCAAGGGGGGGGTACAGAAATACCGGAAATGCCTTAAATCAGGGCATAAGAGAGTGAGTTAGTGAATGAAAGACAGTGGAGATACAAATAGTGCAATTCTGGGAAATGGTTGGGCTGAACTGATCGCACATACACACAAGCAGGGCTTTACTATGTTCTCTGTGTAGCAGTAGCAGTAGCAGGGATTAAAAGCCTGGCTGCGTATTAGGAGTGCTGAGAGCGAAACATCTGGCACACACAGCCCAGTCTCACTGCATAACCAGCAGGGCCGGCCACAGCCATCACCCATCGCAGGCCCACAGCCAGCCGCACAGCCAACATACCGGCTATTCTACAGTCACTGAGCCACCAGGAGAAAATCCATACCGTCCTAATCTGCCTGCTGGTGTTACGCAAGTCAGTGTTGAACCAGGGACAGAGGCAGGGACACAGCTTTCCTAAAAGGGAATTACTCCGGAGTCTAAATACACAGAGGTCACAGAGCAACATGTTGTTGTCACCAAAACCCCCTGATTACTGAGATACTGTGACAGGATGATGGTTTGATCTGAAATGCCACCTTCGGACACTTTCTACTGAGGCCATGCAACTAACTGCTGATTTCTCAGGCTTGGCACACCAGGTCACCTCAGTCCTAGTATACAGTTTCAGATGTTTGAAAGCTTAAAGAATAGATACACAATGATATGTTTGGTACTAGTGTAGCAACCAGTCTCTCATTATGCCTGATAACATTAAAAGTTATAAATTATTACCACTATACAGTTTGTTAACACTGGAGACAACCAAATATATAAATGTCAACATGGCTTAAGTCAACATGGATATAACAGACGGAAATACAAAGTCAATGTTTAGACCATCTAAAAATATGTTAATTGGATGAATTGTTCCCGCGTTTTCTCACTACTCATTGCTTCTCCATTTGTATCTATGATGCACATCCCTGTGCTTCAGAAAGTTGTATGCTGGCCAAAGATCATAGAAATAGATGAGGAACCTGCTGAAGTGTGCATTTTGGTGCATTTTAATTGGTTGCAACTGTAGCATACACTGTGTTTTCAGACAAACAGATGGCCATTTATCCACAGTCTGATTGTGCTTGTTTACCAATCTCGGCAAAAAAGCAGCACAAAGCAGTGAATCAATTTCAGTGTAAATGACACTTGATTTTTTCCTTTAAACCCCCCGAGGACATGGCCTCTGAAATCCAATCAAGTTTGCGGGGAATAGGAGGAGAGAGCACGCTCGTACAGTAGAAAATAGAGGGAGAGAGAGAGAGAGAGAGGAAGAGAGAGAGAGAGAGAGAGAGAGAGAGGAAGAGAGAGAGAGAGAGAGAGAGAGAGAGAGAGAGGAAGGGAGAGAGAGAAAGTGTACAGTCTGTACAGTTGGGAACAGGAGAGCAAAGTCCATGGGGGAGGAGGCAAAAGGGAGCAGTGTGTAACGTGGCAGGTTCCTGAAGGGGAGAGGACGGTCCTGAGTCCAGTCCAAACACACTTGGTTTCCTTTGCCCCGTGTATTTGTAACCCTCTGTGTGGAACACTGGCATGAATGCACATTTCGGCCACTTGGCACAGGACACAAGTACAATCAAGCTCAGCTGAACCGTCTCATGACTAAAACACTACTGCTGTAACGCTGCAATGCTTAGACACCCGGCCTGGACTTGGGACCCAATGGTTTGTGTGTGTGTGTTTATATGCATGTATGTGTGTGTTTGTGCGAATGCATGTATGTGTGTGTATCTACTGGGGGTAACCGGAGCGCTGTGAGAGTGTAGTGGCTGCCAGAAACTCATCTATAATGCAGGCCTGTCTCTTAGCAGGCTGCTGAGAGTGCAGGGGAAGGAGAGAATGCTCTCTCAGGTATCCAATAAATCCGTCCCTTCCACAGCCGAGACAACCGAGCCGTGCGAGTAGGGGCCCGCGCTGTAATTCCACCCCACGGACAATCCTCAGAGCTGGGCTACTGACGTGGGACGTGGTGGGTGGATGTGGTCGACTGGATAGAAACACACGCATATGAGAGACGCACGCCCATATGCGCACACACGCACACTGACCCCTATAACCCCCATTAGACCCACTCAAAAAACACAATTATCTTTCCTGAATAATGACTACAGAGCAGTGTGGCAGACAGCAGTTTTTCACTCTGATGCCTTTCATCCCATTGCAATTTCTCCCATTTCTCCTCTCTCTGCCCCCATCTCTTTCCTATGCAAATAGGCAGGGTCTGAACTTCTATATCTGACACCAAGAATAGGAAACGCACCTCTCGCTCTGTCCCATTAATCACTAATGGAAGATCTCTACAGCCATAGAATCCCATGAATAATGTCTGCGCCCAATCAACAAAGGCCCAGGGTGTCATTTACACAGTCATTTATTTACAGGATTTTCCGAAGTGACCGTGACTGACTGGGCCAGGGCAGAGGGGACCATCCCTCTGATGCGAAAAAAATGTCTTTAACACGTTTGACCAGCATAGATATCAGCTCAGAGAAAGAGACGGTTCGGACGCAGAATGGCTAAAATCAACTAGGAGAGAGGGAGAGGGGGAGAGAGAAAGAGAGAAAGAGAGAAAGAGAGAGAATTATCAGGGGCTGATCCTTTAATCCTTCTACAGGGCTCCAGAGACAGGCTTGTACAAACACAGACCCTATTCAGCCCTCCCCCTCCAAATATCCGCTACACACTTCCTTTCATTCTGTCCCTCTGTAAAGGCTACCACAATGTGAACTGACAATACTATAATGCATTATGGCATACATACTGTATATATACATACATTCATACGTGTGAAGCATTGGCAGAGAAAGATGTTATTGGTATTGTTACTGTACCACTCTGTCAGTGTGTGTGTGTGTGTGTGTGTGTGTGTGTGCGTGTGTGTGTGTACAGCAGCTGGCGTGGCAGGGGGATCAGGTTCAGAGGACACACGTGCAAGAGTACACACACACACGCACGCACACACACACACACACACACACACACAGGCACACTGAGGCCCGGGGCGTGTCTGGCAGGATCCAATAATCCCACTACTCCCAGCAATCCACTGGGGAAGGCAGTTTTGTTCTGTACCACTCAGCAAACGCCAATACGATCTCTCAGATTCTGTTTCAAAGCACCTTCAAACAGCAGCTGGGCCTTCCTTAACATATCAATGTGGCAACTGAAACGTGAATTAATACACACACACTTGCACACTGCATTCATGCTCCTACTCAATCACTGACACACACAATAACACACAGTTGCAGCAGCATCATCTGTGTCGCCATCACTCTGGTCCTCATTAAGGGAAGCCCTGCTGGGCCCCATAGGGGAACCTCTCTTTAGTTAACAGCTGCGCCACCAACAAAGAACCAATTTAGAGCCCATCCCAGCTCATCATTCACACGTTACCATGTCAACACAGCATCCATCCTGACCTTCTGCTACCAGTCACACTCAGCTTCGTCCGTCCCTCAGGTTTGGAGAGGCCAAAAACCCGGGGTGTGTGTTGTTTCTACTGAGCCTGTCAGACCAGGAGGGCAGAATGAGAAGCAGGCTGGCTTATTTTAAATAACAACAATGTGGTTATCACTCTTTTTTATTGATAGAAGAGTGGGTAGCCCATCCTAACCAGTATTTTGCCTTTAAAAGAAGACTTGAATCTCAGCCTCATGAGCTACCAGTACACATCAACTGTCCATCACATTTTAAAAATCATACTTTCATATAGGTCACAAGGAAGAAACGACAGCTAAGGCATACAGAGAAGTACGAGTGCAGCACACAGAGAGCCAGAGTCAAGCCCATACACAGATACAGTCCAGGTCAAACAGACTAGTCCACTCAATCACTAGGATATCCTCAAGGGCTCGTTGCCGGGAGGCTTGATAAATACCAGCTCCGCACCCCGTTCATCCCTCCCTCCATCCCTCGAAACAAATGGAGTGAAAAAACGGCTGTCGAAATGGCAGGTGAGAGCTGTGCAGAACAGAGCTCATCACCATTGATCACCTCAAGGAAGCAATAAAGGAAAGGTTAAGAGTATTAAAACAAAATGGACTGAAAGGACGTAAGTGTCTCTTATCATCAGTAGCTCACTGTGATCAAAGTCACTCTGATCTGAACTATACACCTGGCCATCTCTGTTATTCTGGGTCACAGTGGAGCAGTTGCACTCTGGTATCTGTGTTTCTTTCCCAAGTCAGCGCAGACTATGGACTTTTTCAGGGCCGGCGATCAGCAGGCAGGTAAACAACCTTGTGAAACATTCATCTGGAAACATATCACACATAACAAGCACGGACTCCTCTCTAGTTGATGGAGCACGCGACTGTTTCAGCTTTACTGGCGAAATTCTAACGCAATTACAATATGGAACATCGAATATGGAGACATCTGAAATACGACTCTGGCGCGAGAGCCACCGAGTCCTGATTTGATTGTCGGGAAGTGGGCCGATGTCTAAATCAGCTTTCCCTCTCTCTCTCTCTCTCTCTCTCTCTCCCCCCTGGTCATAAGTCCTGCCAGAGGGGATTGGACTAGCTGCTGTAGGTGGGTGAAAGTAATAATCTGTCTGGCCCGGGCACAGAGGTAGAAGGAAAAAATAAACAAATTCTGGCAAAGTGTTCAGGCATCTGTCGTCACATGGCTGACGTTTTGCTATAATCCCTCTCTCTTCATATTCTGATTCCCTCTGGTGACTCACCTGGCTTGACTAAAATACCTGGTGGTGGCTGGAGGGGAGAGCAGGCCACAGAGCAGTAATCCCGCCTGCCTGCCTTTCTACCCGCCTGCTTGGGGTTTAGACTGCTGGTGCTGCTGGGCAAATGAGAACAAGGTCAAACCCGGCCCGCCGCTGCCGAGGCCATAGGGAAAGTGTCAGGCGGAATCATCTGGAATCTGCCTGGTTTGTTGTGAGAGCTGGGTTTCTCATGCAGGGTGGGGAGAGGGGGGCAGTCAGGTGAATGAACGGGACAGCATGTCGACTGCCAGAGAGCTGACACACAGACGGATTACAGAGAGAGTAAAAACCAAACAGCTACAAGTTAGAGGTCTCGGCTTCGGCGCTCAAGTACAAATCGGCAATGTTTGATAGTGTGGTTTGTTGGTTTTTCTGCAAATTCGACTTGCCTAGTCATAAAAGCGCAAAACAAATAAAAAAAAACACAAAATACAGATGCACGCAAGCGGATCCCAGCTGGCTGTCCAGTTATGAGAATATATTCAAATTCACACACTGAGTGAACATGGCTGGTGATTGTGTCAGAACTGTGAATCACTGGCACTCCAAACACACAGACACACACACACACACACACACACACACATAACACACATAACTTGTGCCTCAAATAGCCTCAGCCGGTACCAGCCAGAATTGGAGAAAATAAATAACGGAAAGAAAAGTGTGTGCGCCATCGACACGTCACACACTCTCCCTCCCAGCCACTCAGTGAGGCTGCAGCCAGCAGGGCAGGCAGGAGATATCAGCCTCCTGAAACACTTATGAAATCGGCAACTGTCACGAACTCTCTGCCCTCAGAAGCCCAAGAGCCTTCAATAGCAGTCTTTTCAGTCAGGCCAACTCTTTGCTCACGGTAGTGCTTAACGATAAAGCATTACAGAGCTCTATTTATGAATGCTAACCACATCCGCCCGGATAGATGATGAATTCAAACGGACAGAGAGGGAGAGCGGGGCCAAGGAGACAGTGGAAGGAGAGACAGAAGAAAGCGAAGAACGAAACAGAGGAAGAAAAGTAGATTGGGAGGAGAGAGAAAAGGAAAGGCATGGAAAGGCTGTGAATGAGAGAGAGATAGAGGGGATTCTGTAGTTGGGAACAGAGAGAGTGAGGTCAGAGAAACAAAAGAGGCAGACAGAGAGAGAGAGAGAAAAGAGAAAGAGAGGAGAAGAAGAATGCTAGCCAGTGCTATTCTGCTGCTGTGGCTGCTTGCGGGCTGATACTGTACCGACCGAGCTCTAATGGGAAAGACTCCCAGAGCGACAACAAAGGACACAAGAGGAGCCGGCTCCATGTGAACTGGGCCTGTCTGCCCTGCACGGCCAGGAGACAGCACACACACACACACACACACACACACACACACACACACACACACAATCAGCACAGCACACCAGAGCAGCTGCTGCCACAACAATCCCCCTTGTGCTCCTTTAATAGGGACGGCCTGCCTGGCCCGCCAACAATGAGGGACGAGGAGAGCGACAGACACACAAAAGTGACACAACAGACAAACACGCATATTGCAGGAGGCTGGCCGTGACTGACACCATTTTAATGGCTGCAATATGAAAATGCACAAGACGACAAAGCGAGGAAAAAATGGGGCATGTGAGTTTAAAGAGAGGAAGTGGGTGTGTTGTGCTGCATGTTCTTTCTCCTGCCTGAAGAAAGACTCTGCCATAGCAGAAAGCCAGGAAATCAATACACATTAGTGCATCTATTAGCTCCTGGGTTCATACTATCCCTGTTCGCCCTTAAAAAAAAACCGCAACATGCATCTCATCTCCATTTAGATTCTGAGCAAATATTACGTCTTCCACCCCAAGCAGCTTAGGTCACACACTCCAGAATAAATCCAAACAGCAAACACCTCATGGATATGAATAAGGAGCCATTATTTCACTGCTGTGTGGAGAATGGATGGATGTAGCTCTGCTCTCCTCCACCCCTCCTCCTCTCTAAAGCCCGGCTGCCGGCTACTCATCCTGCGCCGTTACATAAACACGCTTAGTAGCAGAGGACAGAGGTGGACACACACACACACACACACTCACACACACAGAAACACACAGAGCTTTCCTGCTGCCAAACTGAGTAAATAAAGAGATGGATAAAGATACAAAGCAGGAGAGAAAAGAAAAAGACAGTGAGGCAGCGAGAGAGGGAGAAAGACAGGGGAGCAGAGAGAGAGAGAGAGGCAGAGTTAACTCATTATAAAAGACATAATGAGAGACTGGATAAAAGAAAGAGGATGTGATTTGTGTATGTACACATACTGTACTGTAGGCTAGCATCCGTCACGGCAACAGATTTCAGCCCATGGCTGTGTGTAACACACGTGTGTCCCAGAGAAGTCTGTCCTCTTTGACCAACAGCATTATTATCATGCCTCATGCCTCGGAGGTTGTGTTTTGTGTCATTTGGCTGGTAGGTCGGGGGGGGGGGGGGGGGGAGGGGGGGCGGGGGGATG
Source organism: Centroberyx gerrardi (assembly GCF_048128805.1). Lineage (NCBI taxonomy): Eukaryota > Metazoa > Chordata > Actinopteri > Beryciformes > Berycidae > Centroberyx > Centroberyx gerrardi. Next base: position 13,592,793 of record NC_136006.1, on the reverse strand, counting down.
CTCTGCTGGTCTATACCTTTACCTATACCTCAACCTGTCCTTCATCAGAGGGCACAGAGAACTACTGCATCAAAAACCAGCAGCAGCATCACTGCTGCCTGAGCCCAAAATAGCTCCTCCACGCACCAACGCACGGCCGCACGCACGACCGCTCGGCACGCTCCCGCAGCACTGCTACTGAACAAACACTGACAACTGATTCACACACTTACACACACACACACACACACAAACATAGAAGTATGCATGCACGCAGACATACACATACATGTAGACAGAAGGACGAACTGTCAAACATACAGAGAGACAAAACACAAACACGCACTCACATGCACACATAAACACATACAAGCAGACGTACCACCTCCACACCACTTCCACTCCGATCTAAGGCAACGGCACTGCAACAGCACATTACTCACAGCAGACAGAGCTCAGATGCATGGTCCTTTCTCAGCTCTGAGCCCGGGACGGGAAAAAAAGCCCACAACCCAACCAGGGGAGAAAGACTGGACTGACGCTCAGGACGGAGAAACACAGGGACAGAGAGAGAGGAGAACGACAGACATTCCTCTAACTGGGTCCTGCAGCGCCCGGGCTGTGAGTGGGTGGCAGCGTCACCGGTCGCTGAAGAGCTGCTCACGTCACGCTTTTCATGAATGGAGCTGCCTGACGCAGAGAGGACGCGAATCATAGAGAAGGGGTGGGGGGGTTGGGGGGGGGGGGGCCTTGTACACAGAGACACCCGGAGAGGAGGAGCGAAGGAGATGGCGGGGGAGGAGGTGGAGGAGGAGGTGGTGGCGGGGAGAGGGGAGGGGGGAGGGGGGGGGGTGTTTCAAAGCAGCACCAGCTGGGAACAGCAGGTTGGGCTGCGGTGGCGTCTAGCTCTCTGTAAGTAGGGCAGACCGTTTCTGCACAAGAGAAAATCCCATTGTACTGAATCAGTAATCAGGACTCTCCATCCCGTCTGTATCAACATCCCACATATGAATGCGCACTGTATCCTCCTTAACGCTGCTATATTAAACTATTCCTATGTGCCAACACACTGCATATGTGCATGTATACTTGAATAAAACAACAACCCCGTGCTTTCTTTTGAAAATGTACCAAACAACTAATGACTGTATTTTTTTTCCTTCAAGTCTGGTAGCACAAAATGAATCCTCTGTTACTGTTCATGTTGCAGTAAAACAACCGTCCTTTTTCAACTGAATTGTTTGTGTGTCAGTAGCAGTTATGGCTAATTAAATGAATGTGCGTTGATGTTAGCAGTAGAGGTTAAATAATTATATGGCTTTTATATTAAGCCGTGTGATCCACTTACTGTCTGGTGATAAGAACATTGATATCACTTTCACTTCTATTCAAGTCAATATCTATTCAGTTTGTTTTGGTGCATGCTAACGCTTTAGCACACCGCTGTGTGTATGCCAGCTTGTTTGGCACAGTTTCAAATACACCATAACACACTAAATGCTGAACAGAGGTGAAACTCATACTGACCTTCTCATGGTGACACAAGAGCTAAAAGATGTGTGTATTCCTTTAAAATCTTTAGTTAACTAAGGCCACATCCACCTCCTCTCCCACACACAAGAGGGACCAGGCCTGCTACTGTAGAGAAGTAAACTCTGGACATGTGATTGCAGTCATCAAATCATTTTGATTGACCTACATTTTCACCATTGCTTGTAAACGCCCTGTGCACAGCAGTGCTTTTCTCAAGTTAGCTTCTAGAAGTATTCTACTGCCCACTGGAAGACTTTCTATTCCATATCTTTAATGTTCCTTCAGAGCATGAACAAAACAAATTGGAGCCTATATTTATTTTCTCCCTGTTTCACTATTACTGCGTTTATACATTCCTCTATGTACTACTGACAATTAAATGAAGTAGCCCAAGTTGGACAATTTCAAGTTTCTCATATACTGAGAGCTCTCTAGCAACACAGAATATTAGTCTATGGTCAGGAGACACAAGAAGGGTTTGAGTTGCAGTTTTAGAAAAAGGGCTAAGAAAGTCAGAGAAAAAATAAAAAGGTCAGAGCCAGTATTGAAGAGAGGCAGTGCTTTTTCTCTTTATTTCCACCTAAAGGTCATCTAATGCCCGTCTCTTGCGCTCCCCCATAATGGGCTGAAAGAACACCACTTTATTTAGCCACTCCACTTGTCAGCACATGGATTATGCGTGTGTGATTATGTATTTGTTAGCATGCTTTTGTGTGTTTTTGTCATTTGTGTGTGTGTGTGTGTGTGTGTGTGTGTGTGTGTACTGACCTGTCAGGTGGTTACTGAGCATCTCATAGGTCTGCTTAGTGTGTTCTGGATCCAGGATCGAGTCTCCCTCGCTCTTCACCTGCATACAAAAAAAAGAAATGGGGTTCACATAGATGAGTGAAATGTAAAACAGAGCGCTAACATGAATAAATATGATACATTCAGACAATAATTCACAATCAGAGCCCTGGCAGAAAAACATTACCATCTGCAACATGTCGAGGGCAACGTTAGATATTGACAGAACGGTCGATTCACCGGATGATGAAGGGACTGGAGAGGAAAGGGGGTGAGAAGAGGGAGTGACTCAGAGGAAGGGGAGGTAGTGGTGGTGTGTGTGTGTGTGTGTGTGTGTGTGTGTGTGTGTGTGTGTGTGTGTGTGTGTCTGGGGGGTAATGGCAAAATCAGAGATTGAGACCGACTGCAACCAGAGGGGGTATCAAAAGAGACTGATTGAGAGGGAGGGCCTGAGGCTGAAGGGAGAGGCTCAGGGAACAGATGCTACATCCCATCCTCTCATTACAGGCCCAAACCTCTGGGGGGTGCGGGGCGCTGAAGGAGTGGAGCGGTGGTGGAGAGGGGTGGTGGTGGAGGGTAGGAATGTAATGATGCATGGAGAGAGGGGGTTGGGGGGTCGGGGAGCAGTATTGTCCAATCTCTGTCCTCCAGCCACACCCCAGCAGGGGACACTGCCAGAGGAGGAGGCTTGCTGCCCCGGGGCGAGGCTAAAGCTCAGGCCTCCAAACAGCCTATAAATGGCGTGAAATGACATTCAAATGAGTCACGGTGCAGATGGCCAAGGACGCTGGCTTTAATGGGACTGGCATTAAGGAATGGTGAGTGCACTGGCTGAGTGAGTGGTGGATCTGTTAAAAACCCTAAACGGCAGCTTTGTAACGCATAAATCAAAATTAACACAACATCAAACATCCTTAAGGCTCTTAAGAACATAAACAAGTGAGTGTAAACCAAAATGGCTACCCCCACCTTGTTGTTTATGATGCATGCCTGTAAAGACACACACAAAAACACAGCTGGGGAATTCCCCTGAAACAGGTTCTCGCTGAACATTGACCAGTGAAGTTAAAAGAGAGATAGAAACCCAGAACATAGCAGCAGGGAGTTCAACTACCTGACCTGTTTGCTTAGTGAGTGAGTCTAGCTCTGCTCTATAGACAGAATTCCAAAGGTCAGGAGATCACAAGCTTGTGTGCTCATGTGGAAACAAGCAAAGCCACGTCGCATTAAGAGAACCACACTGCAACTCCCCGAGCGAGCGCTCTGCTATATAACTGAAGAGCTTCGAAAGCCACAACAGCAAGCTCCATTTTTGAAGTTGAATAGCAGAACTGCACAAGACCCAGAGGCTGCTGGGATGGCACAGTTAAAGGCATTCATGTGAAGTAGCCAGGGGCTAAGAGAGCTGCTTCAGCCGAGGAAGCTAGCGAGCTTCCATTCATCCAATACTGTGGCTCTGCTCTGCTTCTTTGCCTTTCTATTAAAGAGTTGAAAGTGGAGAGAGACAGTAAAGGCGGGTAGAGAGACAGGGGGATGACATGTGACAAAGGTCCTGGGTCAGATTCAAACCCAGAACACCGCGGCCACACGGCACATGCCCCCCAGACCACCGAGCCACCAGGACGCCCTGATGCAAAACCCCCTTTTACCACCTGAACAGAAAAACTTGCCAATACAAACACAAGACAAATTATGACGAATCCTCCAAGTTTCTGAGTTGTCATTTAAACTAGATGAGACCACTGTGGTAAATAAGGCCTCTCTGCACAGGACCGCCAGACAACACACCCAAACAGGAGGTAATCTGCCCATACTAATTTCAAAGGCTAAATCTGTAATTGCAGTACGGCGCCCCGTGTTGAAAGGCTGCCACCCCACTGCTGGCTTTGTTTACACAGTGATTAATTAGATTGGAGACATTTTCTTTCACTTTGAAAATTATTTGCCGAGCTTTTGACGCAATCATGTGTCACATTCACAGCAGCTGCAAACACAATTGTGGCAAAAACAGCCTGCTGTCGGTTCTGTTGCCTCCTACTAGGGAGTTTGTAGATGACAACACCTTCCGTGGCAAAGGAAAATAAGTACAGGCTGTACAGCAACATCGCCTCTGGTTGTCTCTGCCATATTTGTTTTTGTTGGTAATAGATGGTTTTGCCACATCCTCACCTACTTGCCTGCTGTGCATAGTGTGAATGAAAAATGAGATCCAATCACACTGCCGACAGAATGCAATCAACAAGAAAGCATATAAATACCAGGTGTAAGTGAGGTCTTGAAGACTCTTCAAGAGCATCTATAAATAGGGATCAGAAGTCAACCTCATGCCCATTATAATTGTAATATACTTCTAAACTATACTTCTAATTGATCTAAACTTTTTAAAAATGACATAGGCATCAGTTGCACATGAAATAGAGCCTTGCACTTTTGCATCAAGACAATTATTACATTTACTTATTCCAAGCCCCTTAATGAAATGCCTGTGGGGATGTGTGGTAGCATGGCTAATGCTATAATACCAGAAATAGCTAACAAACTAGCCTACCACTTCACCTCCTTACATACCCAATGTTTAGCATGGCTTAGATGGTCAAATAAATGCCAGACAGTTTCTTTACACAATTCCAAACCAAAGATACAAAAAGAGTCTGACCTCCGTCTCTCCGTTAGCCGTATTCCAGTGGCGGTCAAAGCTTTGTGCCCCATCCTCATCACTGGCACACACACACACTGTACCGACAGTCAGCGCTCCACGTGTCCCGGCCTCTCCGCCGAGAGCAGCGGGGCTGTAAACCACACTGGCCTGGCTCCGTTATGCACACTCATTACTATTTCACCAGCAGCGGAACAGCAGCACTGACAGCTCCTGTGTCCCCCACATTAATAAGAGAAAAAGCACCATCGCCCACACCGGCTTAAGAGTGGTTTACCTTTCCAATCTGCCATCGCAGGCAGCGGTCACATACAGACACGCTGGCCACACACACACACATATAACTACACGCAAAACAACAGACTTCCAAGCAGGCCTCAACGCTGAGCATGCCTGCTGAGTCCTGTGATGAGATGTACAGTATGCGGCTGTTACATGATGAGAAGACAGCAGTACACATGATACTGCAGGGCAGACACATTCGCCCTTCATGATTCCAGGATTCAGTGACTCGCTGATTCTTCTGGAGGTCAGTAGTTCAGTGACTGTCTTAGTCTTTTATCTACGTGTTAAACTTGGAAACAGTGTGCAAAAGCAATCAAGCTGTCAATGGGAGGAAAGCCTTTTGCAGTCGCCAGGATTGGCTCAAGGTCTATTGTTGGCTCAGCAAGAGTCTGTCTTGCTCCGCATAATGACTGACCAGATGCTTCTAGGAGAAAGCTTTCACTCCGTTCGAAAATCAAATCAAGTTGAGATACATTTCTCCATCTATCACTTTGATGCAATAGGGCATGTCTGCGCCCATAGTGAGCCTGAGCAGGTAATCTCTGTTCACATTTATAGCAGTGACTGTTCAATGAGGATAATGCAATATAGTTCATTTTGATTTGGTTTGGTTAGTATCCCTTGCACACTCTCTTTTACTTTTTTTCATTTTTAACACAAAAATCCTTTTGGTTAGGTAGAGTAACAATAGCGTATTAGCCACAACAACAACACTTTCACCACATGTAACACAACTAGAGAAAGCAGTGATTGGGGGCAGTTTGTCAGGCAAGTCAGGGAAACATTTATGAGAAAAGTCTGGTCCTGGGAATGTTGACTTGATAGACAAGGACAAACCTGTTTGGCTAAATTGGATGGATACAAACAGGCGAGCCGGGCTGATTGGCTGGTTTTTACAAAGCAAGGAAAGGCGAGCATGGATGAGTGAGTCCTGTACACACACAGCCTCTGATTCTGAGAGACAGATAATGCTTGTGAGATTACAGTGCAGGGCCCACCAACGGCCCACAGCCTGGCCGAGCCGCGCTGCGAGGAAATTACATAACAATGACTGTTCACCACTCCCAGAGGAATCTGTCCACTCCACAACAACCCCTCTATCCTGGTTCCCTCCTGTCATGCATTCAGAGTAGGCTGTAGGAGGAAACAGATGAAGAACGGCGGATAGAAAGCCGGGCTGCTGCGCTGTCCTGTCCTCCCTCCCGACCGTATGCACCTGGTAATCCCCAGCATGATTTATGGCATTGCGTGCGGAGCTATAATACAGAGCACAGCAGCCAGTCTTAGATAACAAGGAGCGCTATGAAGGCTCTCCAGCCTCTTTTTCGTCTGATTATTTTACTAAAGAGAATTACACAAGTGGGAGGAGGGGAACAACACACTGGGACGTTGTGCCTGAATACAGTTCACCAACTCCTTTCACATCCCAGATTGGAGGAGAGATTGTGGGGGATGGGGGGGGAAGAAGAAAAAGGGGGGGGGATGTAAAGTGGGAATTTTAATGTGGAGAGAGAGGGGATGGGTGGCAGACGCTGGTGGTCTGGCTGAGATTACAAGTGTGTGCGTGGTGGAGGGGGATTTGGGGCTGCTGCTGCTCGCTGTGCTGGATAAGGGTGAGAGGTTAGAGGGATGTGCGAGGTCACAGCGGAAATAAGAGAAGAAGAGATCAGAGAGGGCAGAGGCGATGCACTGTAAGGACACAGGCATACAGAAACACACAAGCACATACATATGGTATATACTGTAAGGGCTGCATGATTATCGCAAAAATGATACTCCCTACTATTAATTGTGATTATTTGTCTTGGTTTCAGAAAACAAAAAGATTTTATTGCACTTTTACACCTTAACATATACTTTCAATTTTTCACTTTTTTCAGTGAAGTATTTCTCAAAGTAGCAGCAGCTAGAAAGTCTTGTTTTCACTCTTACTGTGGTCCATACTTACAAATTGAAATAATAAATAATGACTTCTTTTTACTTTGGGGAGCAGCTACAGCCCTAAAGCAAACTTTGCACAGGATCTTGTCTGTCTTCATCTGGTTTAAAAACAAAGTAGCTCCAAATGACAGACCACTGTTCAGACTTGTGAGAAGGATTTTCCTCTCTAATGTTGGGCTAACCCATTGTTTTACACTTCACTTGTCACTATGTTTTTGGTCTATGGAAGGTGTCTTTCTTTCTTTCCTTCCCACCGGAGCTTCCTGCTTCTCCATCTTACTGTAAATTTTGTTTTGGTCACATGATGCACATTGCACATTAAAAGGCTGTGATTGATCAGGAAGCACTTGATACAACACACCATGACTTTCAGTTAACTGAAAATATAACAAACCCTTCACTATCGCCGAATTACACGATTATTAATCATGGAAACATAGAATCGGGACATACAATTATCTATGATTAATTGTGCAACCCTACTGTACATATACTCTACATATGCACACATGAATGCTCAAAGATACCACAAACACACACAAGCATACACACACACACACACACACACAGAGCCTGTATGACTTGTGTGTGTGCTCTGGTTCTTGCTCCTCCACTCGTGTGTGTTAATATGCTCCCCATGAGGCGCTGCAGGCTGTGGTAATTATAGAAGCTCGGCTCGCAGAGGAATCACAACAGAGCAGTACATTTAAAGCCATGCGCACTTGCATGCACACACACGCATGCACGCAAACACACACACACACTAAAACATTGTACACGGTTGTCATAGAAAATAAACATCCAAGTGCATTTTGTACATTTTTATCGAACTTTTTCTGATGTAAAATGGGTTAAGAGAACCAGTGTTCGTGGCGTTTGGTCACATTTTGCACTTTAATAGTGCAGATCCAAGTTATAATCATTTTAAATATGACTGTGCACTCATAATAACCAGCAGACACGTAGCAACCCGCCACATTCGGCCAATGTTGCTCCAGGCAGCAAAGCCTGCATAATATTAGCAGCAAAGCCCAAGCGCACTCAGGATTCAACAATGCAGAGTTAAGCTAACCCCTCACAGTCACAACTGTAATACCCCTGCCCAAGAATAAAGAGGCGCGGGGCTTAACCCACTTCTCCACAGAATCCCAATTCTTAAACAGGCTGACCAGCAGAGAGTCCTATGTCCAGTAAACCCCTGGCGAACGACAAGTCTATCTCCAGAACGGCCAAGAGAGCAAAAAAGGCCCAGAAGACGGAAGACGCTCGTTTTCTTAATCAAGCCGAGTCGTCACTACTGGCATTTAGGGGTCTGATATAGATGTGAGGCGTGCGGGGCGAGCTCCCAGTGTGACAAGCTGGCCCCGCATGTGGAGCGCAGTGAGCAGAGGATGGGGTAGAGGCAGCAGGCCCTGTGGAGCTCAGACAGTGTCATTACAGAAATGTCATTCAGCAGGAAGGAAAGGAGGAGAGGGCCTGGGGGGCAGGGAGAGAGAGAGAGAGAGAGAGAGAGAGAGAGAGAGGGAGGGAGGCAGGGGGGCAGGCATTCATTCACATCCCTCCTTCAGCCCAAGGTTTGTTATTTGGCTTTTTCCGCTCAACTGCCCTTCAGGGGCTGCTTTGCACACAGTGTGATGTGACCATACAGTACATAGAAGCTGTTAAGCATTCATTAATGTAAAGTCTAAACCAAGCACATTTAAAACGGAAACAAAAATAGCTTTGATTTTTCACTGAGCCTGAACTTTAGCCCAAACATTTGATTTTGTGGAGGTTCAAAGAGCCTTTCATCGTGATATCCATCCATGGTTGTCTGATTTGCAGTGTTGAGCCTACAACACGCTGCGCTGGTTTGAAGCACATGAGCTATTCTCCCATGTACTATCTCTCTTCCAATTTCCTGTCTCTCCTGTCACTGTTCATTTAAAAATAGCCTATGTGTAGGATGGCGCCCGGACCTTGTACTGAACGCAAGTGTTTATGTTTAATGCTAACACACACATGCTGAAATTTGGCTCTCAAAGAAATATTCTGGACAATGTCAAGGCAGATTTATAAGAAAAATAAGTGGTATTTTGTTTGTATGTATAAACGTATTAATGAATTGAGTCCTCACAGCCAAGAAAAAACTGTTAGATTATTTCTGCAGTGCTAAAATCCCCAAACTGTGCGACGAATACAGTATGTGTACACTGGAGAAAGCACAAAAATATAACTTTCCGGAATTAGATGATCATTTTATTTTCAATTCAGAACCAATTTAACATGTAAACCAGACACTGACATCTCCATCTTTGTTTGATCTTATGAACGAGCTCATTCATACATATTAAAGCTTGATAAGACATGACATCCCTTTCCCTGGGCCGACCGCTATAAAAACGAGACCCAAAACAAACAGGCCTATAGTCTCCTGGGCTGGGATTAGAGCTCCGGCCAGCTGCATGGCTACACTGCTGCTGCTGCTACACATGTCAATTACATAAATACAGCGTCCTGTCTCTACGCCAGCATCAGACCCCCCCCTCCCCCCTCCTTTAATGTCTCTACTGACGCTCTGCTCCACTCTGGACTCGATGATGATAGCTCAGATGTGCAGGTTCCCTTGACAACTGGACACACATGTTGCCATGCAACAGCATCACTTGGGGTGACCCGTTTCTTCAGGACAAAGGGGCTGAAAGCGTTGAACCAAACAGCAATAATCATAACATATTATCTGCCAAAGCAATATGGGAGCAAATTCCAGCGCTTCTTCTCTCTTCGTCATTTAGGAAATTAAATGAAATTGCTTTTGCTCTGAGGAATAATTTCTGCGCCAATGAAGAGTCAGCAGCTTCGTAAATGCTCCGCACATCTCTTAACTAATGTGGGTGAGATGAACATTATCTGCTGATTCATCGTTAGTGGCGGAGGTCAGATTCAGCATCAATATACAAGCCTCCTGGCTGTATAATACAAGTTGTTCTGACACAGAAATATATGAACCATGACGATAGCTTTCTTTCAAATTTGTATTGGACAACCATAATGTTTTCTCCTCTTGTTTCTGGGCTATTAGCCTTAAAAAGGCCAAACCACCCCCCACAGGTCTAGTTGCTCACATGTGCTGTAGAGCTGGTGTTGGGTATCTTTGTGCCATAGTTAAGAACACACAGAGTACCTGAGAGGTGCAGCCTTCCACACACTGTCTGTGGGGGCCTACATTTGGCTGATTGGTGCTGTGTGTGTGTGTGACCTGTAACTGCACCTTGCGGCACTCAGCTGATAGCAGACAAGCAGCAGTTACAGGAGCAGCGGGCCATTAGTGACACACGTGGACACTTACTGGAAAAATGTCCTACTCAGCACAATGGAGTGGAATACAACGCCGCTCTCATGACAGCACACAGCATCCACGCGTCACACACGCAACGCTTTCCACGGCCGACTGTCAAGCCGTGGGACAGGGGAGAACGCACTGTTGTGACACCAAGTCTTCGTGAAAGGCGGTCATTCTAGATGAATGATCGTCTCTGATTTGTGTCAGATGTACCATGATGGCTGCTACAGTGGCTATGATACCAGTCCTGCCACTGACAGGCCAGTGCAGACCAGTGCTCATCATCTCTGAACCTGATCTACTTCTTAGACCACATAATGTCCTCGATAATATATGAAACAATGCAAAAATATGCACTGAGTGGAATCAAATAAAACAAAACAGACTACAAGTTCAGCACAACAGCAAGTGGCAGGTTGACAATGCACCACAGAATAAATCAGAGGTAACCTAGAGGCTATTCCACTCCCTTTATTATAGGCACGTAGTCAAAACACTTAAATAAACAAAAGTATATTCTTGAATAACATCTGACAGCTCAAAAACAAACATTTTCTTCACAACCCACCAATTTAGCCTCGACTCTTGCAACAGCAAGGAGTAGCCTATCATTTCCTCCAACTCCTACGTATAACAGGCAAGGACAGCGACTTTTGTAGATCTAAAAAAAAAAAATGCAGTATGTATGCTACAGCATTGTCCAGTTGGTTATATAATGATGTGGAAAAATAACTCGAACCTATTCAAAACTCTTCTATGCGCAAGACCCGGTATCTGCAATTTGAGCAACCTATTACACACTGTCTCTTTCTCTCTTTCTTGATTAAAACTACTTGGTGTAGCCTTGCTCCGTTAACACTGCCTTGAAATAGGCGTTGTTTTCAGATTGAGAATTTAGTCATAAACAGTAATAACAGTGTCCTAAAATTGCATCGCCTAAGGTTAATACCCATTACTAGACCGCAGCTCCAATGACAGCCGCCTCAGCAAATTTGGCTTCATCCCACAGTCAAACCAAATCGCTGCTCTCAAAACTATGTACATGTGAAGTTTTTCATCTCACTATCCCGCTGCATCTTTCAGAAATGGTAAAAAAATAATAAAGGACAATACCGTTCAGCTCGCTCTGCGGGAGATGTCCGACTGCTCTCGCTCGGTCCGTCTATTTACTGTCTAATCCAATGGTTTAATCCAAGTCTTGTGAGCGTCAGCGTCACTTCCGGACTCTCTACGTGGCCCATACACCTGTAACCCCTGCATGCACGTCGTCGAAGGTCGTCTATTGAAAAGTTGAATCCTCAATAGCTAAAAATAACGGCCCAATTTCTGGTCTGCAAAAGTGGGCGTTAACCACCATGTGCGCGCTCTCGTCATGTAATTTTGCCTCACTCAGATAAGGCAAAAGTAAACCATGAGTTATGGCAAGATTCCTGCATAGGGTAATTTGCCACCAAAACTAAAAACTAGTTTTAACTAAAAAACAAACAACAAACCTGCTTATATCAACCAATCAACACATTTCTGGGGACAAAGTAGAGGAATGATTGATGATGATATTACTATTTAAACAATGTGATAAATCAAAGACAAAGAGCTTAGAGAGAATATTAGGCTTGAAAACTCCCATCACCATTTTTTTTAAAAATGCAGCCTGCAAAAAGATGTCTGATGATTTTTGCTTGATCTTTGCTGTCTATTATAATGATAACAAAATACCAGATCAAAGTTGAGATCTTTCTCAGTTTATGCTCTTGGGCGTCCTCCATGATGTGTGTGATGTAACATCTAAAAACCAAAGTATGATTCCATTCCATGAGAAGCCCCCAAGATTCACTGAGAGAAAGAGGCATCACATCCAAACAGCGCTGGGTGAAACAGGTGGGAAAATAAAAGGTAAACATCTCAAACTGCAGAGGTGGGCACTCAAGTCGCACAACTTGGACTCAAATCAGAATCAAGTCACAATTTGAATTGCTTGAAACTTGATGCATGAAGAGAAGACTTGAGACTTGACTTGGGTTCTGGTGACTTGGGACTTGACTTTGACTTGTACTTTGATGACTTAAAAAGAAAAAGAAAAGATCTTGTGTTTGTGTAAATGACTTAGACTGAAAGTGATGAGATTTGTTCCATCAGACGACTGAATTCAAATTATGTTTTCTGAATTTGTATGGAATGATTGAAATGGATTATAGAAATCAAACTCATGATGCATTTACCAAGTTTTTATCCTATTAAAATTATATTGCATTGAAAAGTCCTAGTTCTGACTTGATTTGGTGTTGTACCTTTAGACTTGGGACTTGACTTTAGACTTGAGACAGAAATGCCATATCTCTCAGTCTGTCCATGGACTCTGGTGCGCTGCTCCTTGTGATGCCGTTTGTGGGACCAGGAAATAAGAGCAGAGTGGGACCTCTTACTTTTCCTCCTCTCTGACGTTGTGGCTAAAAATAGATCGAGCGCTTCGCCACGCCGCGGTCTGGCAGGACAAATAATAATAATAATAGCCTTCCTACAGGGATGTCAAATTAAATTAGACATTTTACTGTTAAGCAGGACGGACTGCACAGTTTAATCTTTAGAGTTAAACTCCAGAAACCTCTATTCTCTTCAAAGCAGAGGCGCCGTTGGTAACCAATTCCTAGGTTCGCAGTTTAAATTGGCTTACCATACAAAAGTCATGACTCGGACACACTCAGAAAATAATTTAGAAATTTACACTTGTGAAGGCCGGGTATTTTTGAGTGATCTGAAGGCAAAAGAAAGCATGGGAATGCAGGAGGGCGTGAAACCGATACTGCACAGTCTGGCCACCTCCGCCTGGGCCAATGAGCGCCCTGCGAGCTGCTCCGAAACTAATACAAGACTGCATGCTTGGCAGGTGGAGAATAACTGTGTCGAAAAGTGCAACGGATAACAACTGAATATGCATGAGCTCAGTGTACTGACATTAATCCCAACGCATTCAGTTAGGCTTCTGTAGAATAATGCAACAGAATACAAGGTTTTGACATCAAAAATCAAGACACAGTTCAGTTGGTACTATGCATTTAATCAATATTAAGGCCAAGGGTGCTTGATTATATAAAGCTGACAAATGAAATGAAAAATGAAAAACACTGTAACATACATTGATATCATGTCATACCAGGAAACTGAGCATTTATTTACATACAGTGTACAGATATGAATGCTTATATTTCTCATACTGTATATTGAACATCCAGATGACTTCAGTGCAACACGGTGAAAAATAATTTTGCAGCAGCATACATTATGGCTTTTGTGTGTTTATTCTCAGTATTTTCCTCAGGTGCTTTCAGTGCAACAGAATGAATCTACATCAGCCCCCAACAAAAGGCCACATTTTAAAGACGTCAGAGACCTGAGGATGGATATAGGAGTGTCTGAAACTACAGAAGTCACAGCATCAGAACTTCCTGTTGTGCAGCTCAGCAACCCGTCGCACCGTGTCTCTTTGGTTTGAGCAGAGCCTCGTTCTACCGCTCACCTCCTGCCACTGAACCACCTCAGCAGAGCCGTGGCTGCTGGCCACCTGAGGAGGAGGAGACAGTTGAAAAATAATAATAAAAAGGAAAAACATCTATATATCCGCTTTGGGGGGGGGAAACATCACCTGAATTTCATCGTTCAGTATCTCTAAAATACAGAGGATCCAGTGTATAAAGTGTTATCATTTTGTCATACAAGGACTTCAATTACCTTTTCTTACTCTTTAGAAGATGGCATAATTTGTTTCAATTTTGTGCTATCAGCCATTTTGTAATAGCAGTTGTCATTTTATCCAGAAGTTAAGTATCTCATTTTGGAACTGAGCTCTTCATATTGAACCACAAACAAACAAAATATTTTAGCATTTCAGAACGCACCCAATTATGTTCATTTTTTAAGTCTGAGGAGAATGGGCTAAAAACACACGGATCAGCTTAGGCCACATACTGTGTAACAACTTCTTCTAAGCAATAATCATTTGGTGTATTTCTGTTTACTTCGAGCCAAATGTGCAGTTGTTATGCTCTGGAAAAGCCCTGAAAAAACAACTATCAGCTAATGGATCTGTCAGGCTCCCTATGTAAAATAAAACAAACATTAGCTATTGAAGGAAGAGCTAAAGACTTTCAGGACATGTGGGATTCACCTGCTGAAGACTCCCTGACATTATAATCAACACCCATCAAGATCTGGAACATGGACAGCTGTATGATATTCATATAATTTTTTGACTTATTTATTCAGTCATGTATATTTTTTTGTTATTTTATGTTTGTAATGTCTTTAATGTAATCTGTTGGGTGGTCCACATATTTTAAAACCCAATAAAATACATTGGTTTAAAAAAAATAAAAATTAAAAAAAAGTAATGTCCTCACCACAAGGTTGATATCTACCATAAGATGGCCCGTCTTATCCAGGTGAATGTTCAGGACAGTGGTTTCCACCCAGGCATTATCTGTGTTCCTGCAGTCGTCCACATAGCCCTCGAACACCTGAAACACATTGATACACCAACTAACCACCATGAAATCAGAAGCATCTTCAAGAACATTAGTTGTAGATCATCAGCATTTACACAGAAATAAGAATCCACAAGTTCATCAAGAGAGAGTTTTATAATGTTCAACAACAGTATTTCCCCAGTTTTATCTACACCAATCTAACCAAATCTAACATTAGAGGCAGTGGCAATGCGGCTTAATGGTTAGACAGACCATCCACTAATAGAAAGGTTACAGGTTTGATCTCTGCACCTGCCAGTGTGTCCTGTAAAAGTGTCCTTGAGCAAGGCACTGTAAATGTAGGCAATCAAGCCCAAGTGTTCAACAGACTTAGCTAATCTGATATGAACTGCATGTTACTCCCAGCCTTAGATGCTACCACAGGCCGCCTGCAAGATTCATCGACTTAGATTTAAGACTTTTTAAGACCTTTTTTAATGCCAGTTGTAAAAGAATGTAAAAAACTTACATCATTGAAAAAAGGAGAAACTGTTGACCTATCAGAAGATGGTCTGCATAACTGGGTTAATTTATCGCCAGAAGAACAGTGCACCAAGAAACCACAACAAGACTTCTAATGTCTTCTGACTGAATTTAAGACTTAAAATGCTATATTTAACTGTATTCAAGACCATTTAAGGCCTTGAATTTAGATAACATAATTTAAGACATTTTAACACCCTGCACTAAATTAGAACAGACTACAAACCTAGACTTCAAGCACAATACTGAGCCAAGACACTACTACTAGTCGTGTCAATCTTGTCCCTTGTCCCCGTGCACACTCACCTTGGTTCCCTCCACTACCTTTGCGTTTATTTTCCCATAGAGCTGGTTTCCCATGATTCTCTTGAGAGCCACTGGCAGCAGCTCGTCGGACTGGACAGGCCCCTGAAGCAGAAGTTTCCAAATCAAAACTTGCTGAAGATCTGTGATTGTATTTCTGTACTCTAAAGGTCAAACCACCTGAAGTGAACAAACAGCTGCTGGACTCACCCCAGGTAAAGCCCAGGCCGCTTGACTCTCATCCCACAGAGCCAGGAACTCCAAGACAGATCGCTCACTGTCTCGCCAACTGAAAAATCCATTTACAAAGCCTTAGATTATGCAGTGCAATCCTGTATTCGTAAAAGTGTTGTTACACAGTGATACCTACCGTGTCAGGACAAGGTCTATATTCAGATTCGGGCCCAGGTTGCTGAGCACACCTCTTCCCCTGATGCCTGTCCTGCCTCCTGGGTTTCTAATGACAGGTGTTACGGGGAATCGGATACATATTAGACATCTAGACACGCTTGTAAGGCTACTGTAAGACTTATTTGATGTCTCATGTGTCTTATCTAGTATCATACCTGTAATTATCTAAGGTTTCAGATTCTGATCTGTGAAGGGGAACAAAAGTTGACATTTAGGAGATGATTTCAAAGCACTGGTACCTTTTTGGAGCAGATTTTAATAACATAGAACGACATTGGAACCAGGGTGGGGTCAGTTATTAGTCGGGTCAGTTATTATTTAGTTCCATCAATTCAAAATGTAACCTGAAGCTGTTTGTTGTCTTTAGCATTCATTGTCTTATTATTTGATTCAATATAGGCTTTATGAACCTTTTTTTTTTTTTTAAGGAAAAAAGGTGTTATTTAGAGGAAAACACACTTCTTGAATTGGTTGAACTGAAAATGTATTCACACCAAGCTCAATATGGAACAAGGCATTATATATGGGTTTCTCAGTATGAAAACATACCCATCCACGCGGTCCCCACTCTCTTCAGACGAATAAAAAGGAGGCATATATGAGGTGAAGCTAACCTGGAAAAGAGGAAATAACACGTACTGGACCCAATAAACCCAAACCCATTATCATTTTATGGGAATGGTGATCTGAGGCTCGGTGATGATTATAAGGTGATTAAAGTGAAGTACCTCCCAGGGCACCTTCTCCTCCGGCACAGCGAAGCGGGTGAGTTTGCTGTCCGGGTAATGAAACTCCCGGGCGTTGACGTGAAACCTGGCCTTGTCTTTCTCCGACACATTTCCCAAAATTTCAGGGGAATCGCTGTCTGACGCTGGAACCGATGCTGGAGGTTGAGAGTGAAGACGAGGGAGAACAAAGGGGAGATTTGTCATGCAACATATGATGTAAAATACTAATAATAACGAATGAGGATTTCGGTCACTGACTCAATAGCGGCGGTGCTTCTTTAGCTGGGTGACCCTGAGATTTGAGACTGTCCATAATCCACTGCAGGGCCTTGGCTGACTGGGCGACCTGATGACACAAAACAAATGAAGTCAAACACTTCCACTGACTGCATGTGACAGCTCATACTACGTTGAACGATGACCGATTTGTCACAGCTACATCAGGAACTAAAATTAAACGCAAACAAACGGCCCCGTCAAGAGCTGTGTCATCTTTTTTCGGCGTCAAACCGCGCTTCCACAGCCTCGACGTCAACTGTTCACCCTTCACAGACACAGGTGCAACATCAGTGATAACCAGGAAACCGGGTCACAACCTGCTCCTCTAGTCGAGCTAGTCTCTTCGCCACGGCAGCAGAGCCCGTCTCCTCTTCCCTCTCCAGACGCTCTGTGATGGTGGAAACCCTCAGGAAACAAACAAGCACAGTCTGGTTGTCTGACATTTATTTAGCTAAAGGCTCCAGGCGTGTATAATGTTGTTAACATATAGCTTGGGTGACATCACATTAAAAATAGACTACATCGCTGCCTCGATACTGATACTGATACTGGGCTATATTCCTATGGGATGTTACTTTTGGGCCGTGTCCAGGATGCGTCTCTCCGTGCTCTGGCTCTGCTCCTGCCGTGTGGACAGCAGGTAGTTGTCCTTCATCAAGGCCTCCCAGGACAGCAGCTCCTCTTCCTCGGTCTGAGGAAGCTTGTCCTCTGACGAACACACACAGGAAGATACAGATTGTTACAAACTCCAGAAGGACAAGAACAAATATTTGTGGTGATAAATAATACTTAAAATAAAGAGAATAGGTGTGCTTGACTCAAAAACGTAAACTTTATCGGGTGCAGACTCAAAAAACACAAACTATAGAAGAATGTCTGCACTCACATAGTAAGTATTTATGACAGTGCGGACATTTTTCTATAGTTTATAATAATAAATGGTTATAATGCCACATGGTTTGCCCCACGTCCCACAAACATACTCTCAGACATACACACACACACGCACAAACACACACCAACACACACACACACACACACACAACACAAACAGACATACATTTTTGTTAAACGAGAAGAGGGACAAAATCAGAAAAGTATAATAGCAAAAACAATAATATAAAAACCCTCAAATTGGGAGCATGCTATGAAAAAAAAAAAAAGGTTTCTGAATATGAATCCCAAATTTAAAAGTGACACATCCATCTAGTTCAAAATAACATTAATCTGTCTCAATAATAAACCCTGGGTGTCTAAATCATTAAAGATTAAGGATTATGTGGCTGCTATTAGAGAAACTAGAAAGGAGATGCACAGCAAATATCCGTTAACTTTAGATTCACCATAGATAGAAAGAGTAGAAGAATACAGTACTTACTGAACTCGTTACTCTTGGTGAGGGGCCTGCGCAGCACCACGTGCTTCATGAAGAGGTAGAGGTGGCTGAGGATGATGAAAGGCGGAGGGGCAGCGGGGCGGCTGTGGTACTCCTTGATCAGCTCGTATCTTTGGAACTTCCATATTCTGTCCGTGTTGTCCTGCACCTCCTGGAAGGTAAAGCTGCGAAGGAACACAGAGAGGGACAGAGGATGAGAAGGGAGGATACAGAATTCATAGATTTGTATGTGTTCTGCTGCGTCACTCACTTGAAGATGGCTATGAGCAGGTTGAGCAGCAGTATATTGGCAAAGAGCAGGTAAACACAAAGCATGATGATGGTGAGCCACTCGGGGAAGGCGGGCATTTGGTTTTCGTTCAGCACGGGACACTTTGGCTTCAGAGGATCGGTGCCGTTCATGCTGCAGGAATTCATGTCAAACTCGGCATCTGCAGAGGGCAAGGACACATAGATCTAAGTTGTTTTTTGTGGTAACATTTAAGTTAAAGCGAGGAAATTTGAGCCACTGAAATGTCAAAAAGTTTTAGAATATAGCTGCAGTGTTCTGAGGGAAAAATGGATCCCTGAAATACAGTTTGAAGCTAGAAAGCAACTGTTTGGCTGTGGTGGATCTTCTACTGTTAGTTCACTTTGTCACACTTTTCAGCCATTTTTGACTTATCAAAACTACATTGTGTAACTTTCAGTGCGTTTGTATTCATAAACTACAAAGAGACTAAGAAATATTATAGTCCACATTCACTCACTATCAATATTCGTGGGTACGTTCCCAAATATGATGAGGTAAGGCTCATAAACGGCCCCGCGGACAATCCAGTCCAGCCGATTCTCATTGTGGATGAGGATGCCTTGTTTGGCCACACCGTACGCCACCACCCAGATACTCAGCAGGAACATGAAGAAGAACATGTCCATCATCTGGAAGGCAGAGAGACAACAACCACAAGCTGGAAACACTGAACAAAACAGACACATCTGAATACTGCAAGCGGTTAGACGTATGTGCAGTGGAGACTTTATTTACTGGTGATTGACTTTTGCTCTTTGTACAGTCACATGTGGCAACCTGTCCAAGTATCACACCATATATAACAATTTATATGTTTTGCAGGATTAAGTATCAACATTTAAAAGGTAGTTGTGATATTTTCAAGCCTGTTGCTCCTTGTATCAAGTCTAATCTCCACTCAGACAGAGTCTCTGCACAAACAATAATGGACTCTTTTGAAAATCATGAATGGAATCACTGACAGTAGTTCAACACACGCCCTGTCTCAGGGGGTTGGCTTGACTGAAATCCAACGTGGAAGCAAATACACAAACTGCTACACTACTTTCCAAAACACCTTTTATGTGATACAAAAAAGATATCTCGTCTCCAGAGAGCAGATGAAGGCCCGCTGAGGCAGAAACCTCTTCTTGTATCAGATAAAAGCTCATAATAATACTATAATACATAATACTCATATATATACTGTAACTCCCATCCATCCTCTCACCATTCTCCTGACTATGATGATCTTGGGGCCCAGAGTCCTGCTGATAGTGAAGATGGCCATGAGCCGGAGGCAGAAGACTATGAAGTCGATGCAGAGGAGGACTTTACCAGGATAGAACAGCTCAGTTTTTAACCTGCGAGAGAAGAGCATGGTGATTCATAGAAAACCCAGCAGGCGGGGAGGGGGAGCCTTTCGACGGCCTGGGGTGTTTTTCTCGAAGAGGAGGGAAACTTACCTAAATGCGAGGCCGATAAGAAAGAGGAGGATGGAGAGCACATCTAGAATATTCCACAGGTCATTGATGTACATCCTTGCTTTCTTACGAAACCCGAAGCCATCAGGGTCGTAAAACAGCTGATAAAGGAAATACAGGTTAACTTTTAAGGTTAGATTGAAGCCCAGTGAAAAAGATAAGGAGAGGAGCCTTGCACCTTTACTACTAAATGAAAACGCAATCTAGCCATACCTAGGTTAGCTAGTTAGCCTGCTGACCTTCCAGATTCATGAATGCCATATTCATGAAAGAATGAAAGTGAGAAGTCATTACCATTTATATATTTAACTTATATTTTGAGCAGAGTTCTTTCTTTGCCATTCAAATTTGCCTGTTAGCTATCTTGCACTCCAAAAAATGGTGGTTCCTTGGCTCCGCCCACTGAGGTTTAACTCAGCCAATGAGATTATTTCTGCCTCCAGTGCCTAAAACTCCAATCTCCTCAATAAATCAAATTATTATGCAGTGATGAGAGGACTGATATGTTAACATTTACGTGTGTGTGTGTGTGTGTGTGTGTGTGTGTGTGTACCCAGTTGCTGTAGGCCTCACCTGTCTGACCTCCTCAAACACCAGAGAGAGGAGCCAGATGTAGAGCAGCACCTCCCCTCCTGAGGGCGTGGTCTGGAAGTCGATCATCAGCACCACGGCGAACAGGAACAGGAAGGCGAAGTAGGACACGATGTTCCAGTAGAACTTGACCTGAGGAGAATCGTACAGGCTGACCAGTCTGGACCAGCAGCCCAGAGGCTTCAGCACCCTGGGGCTGGGGGGGTCGCTGAGGAGAGGAGAGGGGAGGAGAGGAGAGAAGAGAAGAGAAGAGAAGAGAAGAGAAGAGCAGAGAGGGGGGTCACTGGGGTTAAAGAGATACCTTGACATTTTGATGATTATTTGGTTATTTTTCTTCAGCTGACATTTGTGACATTTGGGGGAAAATTTTTCTGCATTTGTTCCTTGCTTTCCCCAGATTGACTTGCTAGCATTGTTCACCCTCTTTATTGAAGCCAACAAAAATTTATAATTTCAAGATGTCCCTTTAAACTCTGTTATATTCACTTGTAGTCATGCAATGATCACATAGTCATGAAATCAAGATTTTTCTGTGAAGAGGGTAATTTGTTGTCAATTTATTTAAAACCCCAAAAGCAATTACAGGGTCAGGTAACGCATTTCACTTTGTACTGCATGCATGGCATGCAGTGTAAACGGCGACTGTCCACTTACGGGACATAAGACTTTCTCCGAACTGAACTTCCTGTTACCGTCTCCATGGTGATCATCTCCTCATTCTTCTCAACTTCTCTCTGGATGACCTCATCACGTCTACGGAGCATTTTTTTTTAAATTCATAAAGAAATGTAAAAATGAAACCATAATATTGTTCTGTTTGCGCAAATCTTAAATCATCAAAACCTAAAAACAAATCTACATGTTAGGGTAAATTCATCCAACTTTCAAATAATACATGATAAATCATAAAGAACCAATTGTTATGGTAAGCAAAGAAGACTATTCCTCTCCTTTAGCAGGGGTTTTGCTGCCACCAGGTGGTGTCTAAAAAAAAAAAAAAACATTAAAAAGACATTCTCAAGGCAGAGGGAGTTAGTTGTCTCAAGTGTCACAAGTGATTGCCAGACCTCTTTTAAAGCTAACACATACTGCTAATTGGCATTTAATTAAATATGACTAGCCTGTTAAGCTGCCTTTGTAATTATGATTCAGTTACTTCAAAGTTAAAGTCCTTATTCATGTGGTGTTTCATGTGGTTAATACACAGTATTTCTATCAGAGAGATTACTATATGCATTGCCAACCTGTTAACCCCTTTTTACCCAGGCAAGTTGTCAAAAAGCATGTTCTTTTTTTACACGAAGGGCCTGGGGAAGTAGGACCCACCTGAAAGCCAGAAAGCCAGTGTAGATGAGGGGGAAGAAGAGCATGCAGGTCAGCACTCTCCACACTGGGCTGTCCACCGCCAGCTCACCACACCAGATCTGGGTCAAAAGAGCCTGGGAGAGGGACAGTTCATCAGACTGGGTCATATCTACGGCAGTGAATCTTCTTGAGAGAGATTAAATACCAATGACTTATATCTGTATATGAAAATGAAGCTTTCTATACAATTGAGAATATATAAAACTTAAGCATGATTTGATTACTGATCATTCAACTGATTGATTTACTGGTCTGCAGTTTATGTTTATAAGAATTTGAAGAAGAAAAAAAAGCCTGTAACTCAAAATCTTTATCAAGTTTCATTCATTGATCATTTAGACGATTTCATTATATTTATATATTATTCAATATAAAATGCCTTTATTAATAAATAATTATATGCTAATTATAAGTCATTCTAAAGAATTTCAAGCTGACTAGAAAAGCTGGGCCAGTAAAGGAAACTTGCATTTGATCTACAGTGACTTCTATACCAATAAGACTAAGTTTTGCCTCTGACATTTAAGCAATGTAAACAATGTAAGCAATTTAAGATGTGTGCAGTGGATCTTCTACATTATATAAAAAAAAGTTGCTGCTCCTTTTACTTGGAATAGCCTACAGGAGGAATTTAAACTAACAGTCTTGATCTCTTTATATGAATTCAAATCTATAGTCAAAACCAGGGAATTAACTGCCATTGGTCAGTGTAATTGTTTTTAAATTGCTTGTATTTGAACTGTCATTTATGTTTCTTTTGTTTGTATGATGTAACTGTATGTTTGTAAAACAGGGCATAGCTGAAAAAGACAACCTACCCTGTATAAATAAAGGATAAAAAAAAAAAAAAAAGTGCAGATAGATGACAAAATATTTAGCTTATTTCAGGACTTACTCTTGAAAGATCACATCATTACAAAAGCCCCTGAAAAGTACCTGAACCCCTGACTGAGCCACAAAGCTTTTGTCATCGGCCTCCAGTGCCAGTCTAAGGCACGTGGTCCTTCCCCAGGACGGAGAGGCTCGCACCAGCAACTTCTGAGCTCGCTCCTCATCACAGCTGTAGCACTCGCTGAACACACCTGGGATGCACACACACACACACACACACACACACACACACAATGAAGACAAATATGTACTTAGGCAAATGCTAACCTTGTACAATCCCTATCATTTTTTGTTTACATCAGCAAAGCCACTCATTATGTCCATGGTAGTGTACCTATGGCATGTCCCTCATAGTGCTTGGCTAGCTCTTTCATCTCCTCTGCCTCATCTGCATCGCTTCCCTCCTGAGCCATCTTCTTCAGGATCTTACTGGCTGCCAGAGCGGCAGACATGCAGTCTCTACACTGTCCACACACACAGATACAGATACAGATACAGATACAGGTCATGGTTACTCTTGTCATATCACCATGATTTTTGAGATCTCATTCTTAATATCAGAGTTTTGAAGTTCTGATAGCAATGTGAACAAAATCGGAAAATGTGAACATGGTCAGATGATAAAAATTGCATTGAAATGTCAAGTGTAACCAAATCCTCAGATACAGATACAGATACAGATACAGATACAGATACAGATACAGACAGGCAAACTTCCATGCTTTGTATGCTGGATACTGTATACAGGTATGTGCTTTGATCACCTGCTCCCAGGCGATTTCAGCCAGCTCCCTCTTGTTCTGGAGCACAGCCCAGAGGAAAATGTCTCTCCCTGGGTCCCTGAGTGTTTCGCCAATCTGCTCTCTGCCCGCAGCCTGGGAGCTCGCCTGTCCTTTATCTGACAGCTGGAGAAAAGCAAGGGAAAGCACTGTATGTTGCATCATTTGCATGGACCAGTTTTGATACTGAACTAACTATCAGATGACAAACAGTAGATATTCATCAAAGTGTCACTTTCCTATTTGGTGCATCTCCACACACTATGTAACCCTAACCCTGACCCCAATTTTTACATTGACCCCAACCCTAAGATTAACCCTAGTCTAGACATTAAATATTTATAGACTTTTTTTTGTGACATATTATAGTCACTCGATAGGAAGTTGAGTATCAACATCGGACTATCGCAATAAAGTGTGACTGTTGTGGTAAACCCTTCTCAGTGTTTTTCTTTCTCCCAGATTGTCATCTAATATTTTACGCAAAGCACACTAGCTGTTGGATGGATAAATACAGGTCTTTACTCTTTGCCAGGCCACTCACAGAAACAGAAGTGTCCTCCAGAGACATGTTGATGTGGTATCTCTTGGCAGGTGGAGGGTAGAGGGGCTGGGTGAAGCTGCCCAGCAGGTGGCGCACCTCGTCAGAGACATGAGTCATGGAGATGCTGGTGCCTCGCCCGGAGACGGTCTGAGCCCTGACGCCGAGCACTTGCCTTCTGCCGCGGCAACCGCATTGGACCCGCTTGACCAGCTTGCGGAGGACGAAGCAGCTGGGCAGCTGGTTGTAGAGCTCACACAGCGTGTTCTCCTCCTGCAGGAATTGCTGCAGACTCACACCGTTCTCCAGCAGCAGACGTACGAACTGAGGCTTGTGGCCGACCAGGGCTGAGAACATGGCCTCCTGCAGGTCACTGGACTAGAGTGCGGGGAAAAGGCAGAGGGGTCAAGACACAGTGAGCATCCCAGTTGGCTGTTGGCTGTTTTATTGTTTTTCAGTAATGTGACGGGTGAAAGTCAGGTTCTTTGTTTTAACACCATCTCCATCCAACCCATTTGCCCAACCTTTCTCCTTTTCTCCCTTAAAGTCGCAATGAAATGGCATTTTAGAGCATCTTGCTTCCATAATTCGGATTTGTGGTTGAAACAGGATGTTGGGGCAGGACAAAACAGGAGGAGGGACTGTTCAAAAGTGGGCGACGGTGTGAACTGATGGGATAAGAGTATCCTTTAAGGAGAGAAAGGTAGTTTTATGGGACTTGGGTTTTAATGGGAGGAGCAGAGGGGGAATTGGCCAAAAGTTCATGAAGTAACCACAAAACATTTGGCATCTTCCAGGAAGTTAAAGTAATGGGATTTTGATATAAAATCACAAGAAAATAAGTGTAATTTATGACTTTTTAACAAGGTGAAGAAGTACTTTTTCTTTTTATTGTGACATTCATCAACTCAGTCCTCACCTTCCCTCAAGTGGCCTGGTTTGGAAACAATCACCAACTCAACAGTATTGTGAAAATAGCAACCCATGCCACCAGTTCCTTTGTTTACTTAAGGTGTCATATATGTTTTCTTTATATATTATCTGTTTTGAATATGTGTTACTGTGTTTTTAGGCTTTGCTGCATTTGGGACAATAAAGTCTCAAACTGAACTAACCCACAGACAGCTACATCAAAAGTTTTAATATCTTATCTTATGGGTGAAGGGAAGGATTGCAACATTGGGTCAAGTTCAGAGGACAGGCTTTATTTAAATTTGTCAACCCTGTGTCTGTAATGACTGCTGGTGTTATGTTGTGTAATGGGAAGATCCACCTTCCACTGGCTCTCCTCAGTGAAGATCTCCGTCTCGGCTATGTCCGCCCGGTTCCAGGCTACAGCCAGCTCCAGCTGGGTCTCCCAGCTCTCTCTGCCCAGCGACTCACTGTTCTTGGAAGCTGAGAGAGGGGAACAACATACATTTACATTCACAGGATTTAGGACAGTCTCATCCAGAGCAGTTTACAATGAGTGAGCAGGCAGGGGTTCACTGTCTTGCCCAAGGACACTTTTTTAGGACACATGGATGTTGATGGACATTCATTGGCTGTTGCAGGGATTAAACCTGTGATCCTGCCACCCTCATCACTCAACAGTTATGTTATAAACAGAAGTGGAATTTGAATAGGTGTTGTGGGTGTCTGGCACCCATGGCCTACAATGAAAGAGAATCCCTTGGAATGTAATGATATTGGTAAAGATTACTAATAAGGTAAATAAGCATATTATGAACAATCATTGACTGTTTTCTGTCGCTAATTCACTCTTATAACATTTATCAACACAGTCATTGACAAATTTGTGAAGGTGAAATCTAGAAAAATGAATTTGTAGGGTTGGTGCAATATGGTAGATTTGGAAAAAAAATGTTAATGTTGTTGCTGTGATATTGAGGCACTTTCATGACTTGTGAATTGGTAAATAAATGAGCCAAATTTCGGCTAAACACTTAGTGCTGCATTTTCTGTAGCATAATAGTTGTGAATTTTAACTGTAGCAACTAGTATGCTGGTAAGTTATTATTTTTATAACTTGGTTGGGTAGACAAAGATCACGTAGTTAGTTAATAGTAGTTGATAGTTAACCTTTGTTACCACTGTTACCATTGTTCCCTGTAGTTGCATGTAATAAGAGATATAAGATAAGATAAGATAGCACTTTATTAATCCCCTTGGGGAAATTTAGGAACCTTGCTGCATTGGCCGGGAACACATATTAACTAGATAATGATATAACGTGACATATCCTGCAGTAGGGTCAGAGTTTTTGACATGATGTGTCATATCATCCATAAAATGTTATCTGAATAGTTACATGATCAGGCTTCGGGTAGCGAGGCCTTACTCACAAACAAACACTCTACTTCGACCTTTGAAGGGAGGAAAGAGAGTGGATGACATGGCTGGATATAACAGGGCGACTGTCCGGAAATGCCTTTTAATTCCTAAGTGGGTATTCCAATACTTACGGAGTAACGGAAAGTATAAGGGCCAAGTAGTTGAGATACAAAGTGATGAATCATCGTTATCAAAATGCTAATGTAAGTGAATCTCCAATGTGGCGGACCATTACCTATACTGGGGAACAATGCACTTTGGATCAGTATACTATTATATCAGTACACATTTATCACAGCATGCATTAAGCTTGGTCTAAATGAGCTTGATGAGTCTTTCTCAGGACCAGCAAGAGGCAGTATAAACTTCCAAGAAGCACGCCACACCTTTTATAAATAGAATGAGTCTGGCTATCGATGTCTCTCGGTATAGAAAAATTGCACAAGTAATCTCAAAGATGAAAAAAAATATCGGCAAGAATACCTGTCTAGGGTTTCAACTTCGCCGCATTTGATATTATGGTCCAGACTCTTGGTTTGCTAAGAGGGAACGTTATACTTGCTGAAAGCTGGTTTGGCACTAAGCCTTTCCGTACATGTGTGCCTAATGCTGTGCTGTTCGCCCAGGTGTTCCAGTCAGGGATCGAGCATCTTCAGTTGAGGTTAACCACCTGGGATCAGCCTCAGTGTGTGCATAAACTAATCCCTACCTTTAAGTAGTGCTTGAAGAATAGCCACGTCTACATCCCCGTGCTTGTCCTCACTTATCCTGAACACTGTCAGCAGGTGAGGCATCCTGATGATGTCCTGAATCTGGTACAGAACAAACGGACATGGGTAGGTTTTCACATCAATTACAGGTTGGTAATTTACTGTTGGGCAAAGGTTAAGAAAGTATGTTCAGCTAACAGTTACCTTCTTGGTCCATTCTATGATCTTGAGGTCAGAGAAGCTTTCGTACTCATGACCAAAGAACCTCTTCATCAGCTGATGGATGAGGGCAATGGTGACCCGGGTCACGGGCAGTCCTGCCACCTGGGCGATCACATCTGCTATTCTCCCCGAGCCCTCCAGGATCACACAGGGCGTCCCGTTCAGCATGGCATTAAAGATTGTCTGGGAGGAGACACACAAGACAGTCTGAGAGAGAGAGAGAGACGGAGACAGAGAGAAAGGGAGAGAGAGAGAGAGAGAGAGACAGAGAGTGATCACAAATGGATGACTCACATTTAGAGTACCTGGTCCTCCATCCAAAACCACACACACCACTGGGATTGTCACACCACTCTCTGAAGGACAAAAAAAAAAAGATCGATGTTACAAACAGGACTGATAAAAAAAAGAGACAGCCTTAAGATGTTATCTGTAATGACAGGTTGTTTTTGTAGACATTGCATCAGCCGTTTCACCTTTGTTTCCCAGAGGCTGCTGGGAGATGAGTTTCTCCAGCCGGCTGCGCAGTTCGATCTCCACGCCGTAGCGTCCGTGGGTCCCGTCGTCCACCAGCAGAAAGTGGGAGTGGTTGTTGTCCAGGCAGGACAGGCGGCCCTGGCCCTGCAAGTCCATCGAGTAGTGGGCAGGGAAACAACCCTGAGGACGAGGTGAGGAAGAAGATGGGCCAGAAGAGGAGGAGGAGAAGAAAGGGAAAGGATGATAAGAGGAGCAGGTAGAGGGAGGAGGGAGAGAAGAAGACTGGACTAGGTTAAAAGAGAGAGCCTTATGTGGTCCTGTGTAGCTAAATGGCACATAGCACTCTTCACTGCTAGGGTTCGGGGCAGAGGTGTGACCAAGTCAGCTTTGCTCAAGTCAGTCTCAAGTCTTGAGACACACACAAGTCTAAGTGTAGATTACCAAGTCAAGTCCAAGTCAAGTCCATGTCATTAATGTCAAGTCTCAAGTCTAAATGTAGAACACCAAGTCAAGTCAGGACAAATCAGTCCAGTATCAATTATATATTAAAGAAAACAAAATATCAATGCATTATCATTTTAATAGGATAAAAACTTGGTAAGAGCATCATGAGTTTGATTTCTATAATCAGTTTCAACTTCAGTAAATTCAATTCCATACAAATTTAGAAAACAGAAGTTAAATTCAGTCGTCTGGTGGAACAAATCTCCTAACTTTCAATCTAAGTAATTTACACAAACACAAGATCTTCTTGGTCATCTTCAAAGTCAAGTCCCAAGTCACCAGAATCCAAGTCAAGTCAAGTCTCAAGTATTCTCTTCATGCATCAAGTCTCATGCAGTTAAAACTGTGACTGGAGTCTGACTCGAGCCCAAGTCATGTGACTCAAGTGCCCACCTCTGGTTCGGGGTCATATTGTCACTGTGAAAACCAACCAACATTTCATCACTCAGGCATCCAGTGCCAGTGATGAGTATTGCCACAAAACAGAAGTCACATGTGTTAATGTGTGAATCGTCACCTCTGGGTGCACCAGGGCGTGCCTGTTGTGGAGGGTTCCCCATGTGGCCACTCCAATGGTCACTATCTGGCCGTCCATGGAGCAGCTGCTCAGGGCGTGGTCCCTCACCGCCCGCCCCACGTGCTTCATCACACCTGTATGGGTGCCGCCCGTGATGATCCACGCACCTGAACACAACACAGGCTGGGAGTCACACTGCAAAACATGAAAAGCTGTCAAGTGATTTTAACTTGTTTCCAGACCTATTAAGCTCATTTCATGATATTTTCAGTCAAATTATCTCACTGCACTGGCAGATAATCTTGCTGGTTTCAATAAATTTCACTTGATACATGCCAGAATGACTTCTTTCAAGAAATCACCATCAAACAATGAAGACAATCTTGAAACAAACTTTCTCCAACACAATTCCACTTTTACAAAGTAAATGTCCTGAAACAAGTTACATTATCCTGAAAAAAGGCAAATCTGGTCAAATTATCTGCCAGTGCAATAAGATGATTTCACAAAAAAATCATCCTAACGTAAGCTTGATAAGTCTGGATACAAGATTAAATGACTTAACAAGTTTGTCAGTTTTTGCAGTGCAGTGACAGTAGTGAGGGGAAAATACTACATTTTGAATATAGCAGTAGTTATGTACTGAGAAATGACCCACACCAAGCAGTCATGCTCGCCCAGCTTCAACATGCAGATCATATCACAGGTGTAAAGGTGGGTGTGGCACACACACACACACTCACACACACACACACACACACACACACACACACACACACACTCATAAAACATGCTTTTACACTGTTTCTCTGGTTAATCATTGGCCCATCTTGACATCTCACACGCGCACAAACAAATCTCTCTCTCTCTCTCTCTCTCTGTCTCTCTCTGTCTCTCTCTCTCTCTCTCCCTCCCTCTCTCCCTCCCTCTCTCTCTCTGAGCTGACCTGTTGTCTGGGCCACTTTGATTAGACCTCTGTGAAACATGCTCTTGAGATGGGACTTGAGATAGAAGTTCTTGGCTCCTCCGGTCACCGAGATCAGCAGGTTGGGAGGGTCGAGCTTCCACTGCTCCGTCAGTAACTGGTACAGGACTTCAGGACGGGTGTCTGTGGACACTCGCACATACTGGGAATTGACACACACACACACACATACACACATGCACACACGCATTGTGAGGCACGCATAGAGACACACACACACACACACACAAATGCCCACATTTACATGCACGCAAATGCACACATGAGTGTACACATATAAACGCACACAAACTGTTCACAAAAGTTATACAGTTGTATTATTATAATCAAGAGCAGTTGGTTGTATTGTACAATGTTTATTTCACCTTGCCAGTCTTCTGTCCCAGACCGCCGAAGCTGATCTCTCCAAAAGCATCAGTGGGCACTTCACACACATGTCTGTGTCTGTCCCACGACTCCCCCATGAAGTCCACCGGCTTGATGGCTTCGTCCACATGATGGGTCTTAGGGTAGCCACACTTACATATCCCTTCTCTAGTGGAGAGACAAAAGCACATGTTTTCTGGTTTATAGGTGAGGAAACAGCATGAGACATTGAAATAAAAATAAAAAAAACAGCAGCATGAATCGATGCACATGATTACACAGCAGTTGGCAGACAACTGGAAAAACAGTAATTGGGTAAAGAGGGTGGTGCCAACTACTGGATACAACTAATGGATACAATTATATGATTGTGTTATACTATACAGAACAAAAGCTTACGTACCACAGAATGTATATCATAGAGAAAAGCAAGCTTAACATGCTGAGATGAAACGTCTGTTTATATTTTGAGGGAGATGTGTCCCCTAGACTTCATTAACACAGCAGATGGCAGATGCTACAGTATCTCTCTAGTACTGTGCAGCAGCAGCAGCAGCAGCAGCAGCAGCAGCAGCAGCAACTACAAGGTCAGTTCGGAGACTCCCATCCCCAAAACCCAACGCAGCACTACAGCACACAGCACAGCCTACCTGACACCCTTTTCATAGAAGCAACATTCCTTCTTCCTGATTTTCTCCTTGATCCAGGAGGCAAGGGTGCAGCGCTGGAAGGAGGGAGACAGAGACAGGTGCTTAGAGGCTGTGGCTGCGCTGAGAGCCAGAATTTGAACCAGGTTCGACTCCACCTCGGCTTCCCCCATCCTGGAGGCGGCATGGAGGGTGGGGTGGGGGGGGTGGGTGGGTACCGTACTCTGGTCTGGTTCAGGCTGGAGCCAGAGCTGACAGCAACATGAGGGCAGAGCAGCTTCTGCAGTCGGTACTGTAGCTTTATCCACTGGCTCGCACTCAGCACTGCATCAGTGATGTCACACCGGAGTGGAGCACGAAGCTGCTGGGCTGGGCTGAAATCTGACCAAGCCTCTTGCATACAGGACAGAGAGTAGCCAGGCACCAGTTCTCAATGCAATCAATAGATTATTTTGATTCTAGTTTCATTCCAAAACAGCAATATGAGAGTTTATCTCCAAAATATCCACCATTTGAAAAAAGTAACACACAGTCTCTAAATTACTGATAAAACAAAAATCAAAACAATGTATTGCACTTTTGAAATCCTAGTAGGTAGTTTAACTTTTTCACTGACAAAATGACAACACTGTCACAAACTGGATGCTTGATTTTTAAGAGATATTGCATAATGAAATGCAAGTAATGTCTTTCCCCAAAATGTTTATATGGCATTTTCCAAATGAGCTCTTCAACAGCAGCCCATGCTTTTATGTTCTCTACTTACTACTTGAAGTACTTGAAGTACTCTGAGGAATAAGCCTTTATAATAACAATATTAGTATAGCATGTTTCTGAAAACAGAATTTACAAAGTGCTTTACAGGGAAAAAAAGGAAAAACTAAAAAAAAAAGAAAAGAAAAAAAGTCAGTGGTCATGTGTGAAACAGTCTTTTCCAGAAATGGGAGGGAGATGGGAGCAAACAAACAAATTGAGCTGAGATTACAGGATAAATAGATAGGTAGGAGGTAGGAGGAGAGATCTGTAACCTTATATTCTCAACTTTCTAGGTGATAGCAGACATGGATGTTGAAATCACCAAGTATTACATTTCTGTTGTATAGGGGTACGATGAGAGAAGGTAGATCTGAGAACTGAGATCTTTGTTGAATTTGGACGGTCTGTAGACCAGAACACAAAGCAGTGGGGTTTTGCCAGGAAGCAGAGAGACTCAAAGGAGGGGAAGGAACCAGGAAAGATGGGTGAACACTTTAAAATCATTACTGTGGATCGCTGCTACACCGCCACCAGAGATCCTATGCTGGTTTGAAGTCGACAAAATCTGGGGGAGAAGCTTCAGTCAGAGGAACGGAGTCACCGGGACTCAGTAATCATATAGAACCTGAGCTCGTTATGGAGAATAAATTCCTCCTGATGATTCGTTTGACATAGACCTAACATTCAAGAGACCAAATATGACAGGAGGAGTGGGGATGATGGTTGGCTTGATGTGAACAAGATTGTACTGACAGAACCATAATTGGTACGGTCTGAGTTTTACAGTCCAAGCCCCATAGGTAGTGTGGCGTTGTCTAAGTTGATCAAACAAGGAACTCTGCTGTGGCAATATTATGGCTGTGAGTTGAGGGTGGAGTATAGAAATTGCCTGCAGCTGGATGAGCAGAGTGGATAAGTTACCTTGTGGGGGAAAGGACTGTCTCAGAAAACCAATTGAGGCTGACTACCAGAACTGAAATTTTGAACTGGATTCAATGTGTCTTTGCCCATGAGTGGTTTGCTCAAGTCATAGGGTTGTCAAGCAAGAAAATTGACATTTTCTGTAGCAAACCAAGGTAATGCAGTTAATATCATCTCCTTTCATCCCCGTCAAGCCTCCCCTAAGCAAGAATCACTTTTGATTACATTTGAAAGAACATGATAGGAGAGGACTCACCTTTTCAATAGACGAAAGCAGTCGGTTTAGTCCTATTCTCCCCAGCTGCAGCTGCTGGACAACTTCCTCCGGGTGAATCTTAACCTCAGATCTCGGCAGCATTTCTGAGGGAGAGAACAGATTGCTTGGAACAGGTACTCTCGGTGAAGTTATGCTTACTCCATGTGCTGAGGGAGAACAAGAGGCGCAGTCTGTATCTTGCCAGTAATGATCTCCTACCTGCAGAGCCTGGCACTTTTGTATTCTGACACACATCTTTATCTGGCTGACATGTGACCTGTGCAGCATTATCTCTACTTCCTCCAGCGAGGCCCGTGGAATTGCAAGAAAATGACAATTCCAACTAATGGAAAAGATTTTTAATTAAGGGCCTACTTACGATACCACATTTTAAAGTCCACACTGACCCATTGATTCAGTTATCAGATCTTGGCGTGCCAGCGGATCCATCATCATCTGCACTGGACACAGAGGCAGTATTTCCCTTGCTATCTTGCATTGTTAAATAGCTCCACCCTCTCAGAACAATAATAACCCCTTCCCTTCCAAGCATCTAGTGCATCTAGTGGAGAAGGCAATCAGTTGTACAATAAGGTGTCACGTTACATTATACCACCAACTTACCAGTTTGATTCACTACAGAGCTTTAACAGTGCCAGTATTCACCCGTTCCTTTACTTATTTCAGTGCCAATGTTTCTCATATCGCAGAGGAAAGGAGGAGAGCTTCTCCAAGTTTCCTACACCAGTAAAAACAAAACAAAACAAAAAAAAAACAGCATGGAGAAATGATTCATCATCGTTTTAGCATTATTACCCTTGTCACTGCCCTCAGATCCTCCTTTCACGTGGATGAACGACAGCAACAACATGAAGACGCTTCTGATGCCCAGCATGAACGACACATCCTCAGCCGTGTGGAAGTGCTCTGCTATGTTTCCTCACTCCTTCACCAGGCGTTACAGTAGTTGTTGCCAGGCGACACCTCCAGAGTATTCATCTAGGGATCTTGTTACTGAATGGAGCACAGCTTGGACGCAGGTTGGCTTTCAGTACAGCCATAACAATCCGTACAGTAACAACAAACAGACCAGCAACCGCACACAAGAAAATGTCACCAGTGAGTGGAGGGAATTTACTCTTAATTTGACACTTGTTTAACTGGTGTTCAGTTAATGGGGAAGCCATATTGAACTATGAACTATGAACAAAAAACAAATACAAAAAATGTGTAACATATGTTTAGAAATGATCACTAAAGTTACAGCCTAATAGGGATGTAACCTAATACTAACGTGACATAAATACCAGTGAAGAAACAATAAAAGCAAAACCAGAAGTTAAAGAGGCAAGAAAATCAAATCCCTACTTAAGTAAAAGTAAAACTACACAAAACTCAATGAGCCTAAAAGATAAAGTCCATTCAATATTTTACTTAAGTAAAAGTAGTAAAAAAGAAGTAGTAAAAAGTATTAAAGTGTTTGATATTGAATGCACTCAACCAGAAGTCACCAGAAGTCAAGTGCACATTGTGTTTGATGTTGTCATGTTTCAGTGCCTGCAGCATTCAATTCTCAGTGTCTAAATGTTAAAGGGATTGGGGGTCAGTCTAGAAAACATCAATTTCATAACCTTAGCACAGGGTTAAAACTAGGGTATAACTTAAAAATGTAATGGAGTAAGTATTGAGTCCCCTTAATAGAAATACTCAAGTAGAGAATAAAGTGCTTTGGTAAACCTAGTTACTTATGAGCAAAACCAGTCTGCAGGTCTCTGACTGTAACAAGTTGAATGAGGGTCTATTTGGTTTTAATAAGTTCACTCCCTGCTGAGCACTACAATAAAAGCTGAGTATATGTAACTAGTTAAAGGGTTCAGATTCTGGTATATGGAAATACTGATGTGTTTGTAGGCCCACTATGTGCTATGGGGGTCAGAGATGTAAATAAGTGATTTGCATTAAATGTTATTCATTTCTCAATAGGATGTTGGAGGCAAAGTTCAGCTTCCAAGTTTCTGAGCTCTAATTCAGCTCTGGCAAAACATTGTTCCATTGACACAATGAAAAGAAAATCTAACTTGGATGTTTAACAGTATAACGTTTAACTTAAAATCTTATCATAAAAAAAATCTTGGATAACAATTTGTATTTCACTCTGGGGGTCTATATAATACGACACAGTACAACAATTGAAGAACAATTGAATTTATTTTATGGGTAATTGCTTTTTGGCTGAAACATCCAGACAGCTTTGGTTGCAAAAAAAAAAATAAAAAAAAGAGAAAATAGAAAAGAAAAAGAGAAAAATAAGGGGAAGAGCCACCCTGAATTGGTCACATCAGTATTTGGTAATCACAGAAATCTTTCATTGGTAATAATGTCTTTGCAAAGAAAGAACTACATTCAATATCAGAACAGAAACCTACATTCAATAAACCAAAGAGATAGATAAATAAAATAAATAAATAAATAGATTTATCTGATGCAGCAGTGTGAGGTATTGTACAGGCATATAGGGGATATTAAATATATATTTTTTTTTTTTGTGGCGGTGGATTTGGGATGTAATAGAGCCTGCAACCAGCACCAAGTCCATGCAAATATCTGTTGGTAGACTAAATGCTCTCTAAATTAGGCAATAATAATAACAATCATAATAATAATACACCTAATCACTGGCACAAGCTGGATAGCCCAATTACAAATTCATCAGTGCATAGAGACATACTGTAGGCAAACCAGGATTTATCACACTATATCATGAGCAGCGCATTTTAAAGGCATTCAGATGCAGATTTGTGTTACTATTAGTACTCCACTGTAAAGAGAAAATGGTTGAGACAATGATAACCCAAGAATTGCCAAAAAACTACCGCATAACATCCATGAAGCTAGAAGGCTGTTACTTTGTTTAAGGAACTTGACAGGAAGTGCAAAGTTCAGCAGAATCGTGACTGTTATTCTAAATTTCTACCACTAGATGTCAGAACAACACCATTTATCCCAGTTATCACCCTCACCAGTGCTGATTTGATGCCTCACTGCAATTGATAACGTTGTGAATTTCAGTTGAATTGTGGCTCATTCTGGTCCACTTGTTTACATCTGCTTGTTTTGGTTAAAGAGGTCTGCAGCAATTGATGTAATAAGTGAAGGGTAATGTAATCACGTTAAAATGAAATAAAATACCCCTCTAAATAAATTGAAAATGTACGGAAGAGGATTAGGGCCACGTGAAAAGTGTATCTGAGTTCAAAATCAGAATTCTGAGATTAGAATTCTGACTTTAATCTCAGAATTCTGACTTTAAACTCAGAACTCAAATACATTTTTCACATGGCCCTAATCCTCTTCCATAAAAATGTAATAAACCTGTTGAAGTTGCTGAATAATGTAACAAAATCACATTATTACATTAACTGTTTTAACTATAATAATAACTAATAATATGATGGCATGAGTTATTAGATTCTTTGATACTATTATTACATCATTGGTTAGAGTTACAGTCCATATGAAATAATAATGGTCAGTTAATGTAATAGTGATGTAATTAGATTATCTTAGAATTTATTAGGTCTCATTTTGAACTTGTATTGCAAAATGAATGCCTTAATATTTTTTAGAATAAGCAAAAAATTAGGTTCTGTTTACAATTTAGCAAAAGATTTTCTAGTGCATTGTAGTGAAATTGAAATGCACTTTAGACACTGAATACTGAGATGATGGTAAAGTGACTTCTTCTAATGAGCTATTTTTCTGGATGTATTTGTTACTGAAAGTGGTCCTGCAGTGATGAATGACTAACAGCATCATATTTGTACAAATAACACAGAAGACAGCCAGACACTCATGTCCCTTACGGCACAATATTTATTCAACAATATACAGATTAATTTCTCTCTACATCTCAGACTGGTCATCAAGTTGTTTTTTTTTATATTTGTCTTGCTTTCACTCTTTTGTACATTTGTTATTTACAAGATTTAAAATAAGTCTTTCTCTCCATTTATACAACATCAACAGTACAGTGTTATCACATCTTTCTCAGCTTCCCTTGAAGCCTCTAGATTAGATTCATCATTGATAATCTGTTTATATTTCATACACACCGACCTCTTTGAGCCACAGAGCAGCAGATTGACAGAAGGGCTCGACATGCACCATGAGTCCAGGTCTGGCTTTCTCACTGTGAGGGGCAGTCTGATGACGAATACGGAACAGGGATGGTCCTCGTGTTTCACCCGCATGTGGCGGTCTACCCACATGAGAGAGGTCCTTCTCTCTGTAGCACCACAACAGGGTGGACAAACAGAATCGCTAGATGGGACGCTGTTGAGGACTTGCACCTTAAAAAACAGCTTCAATGCATCTGCCCCCTCCCGCCCAACGAGGTTCAATGAAAAGCCCATACTCAAAAAAAAACACACACACAAAAAAAATGGAAAAACAAATAAGTGTTGCATAGAATCAATTCTGACCTCAAAAACAGAAATTTTGGTGCTGCCATATTTAACATGTGGCTTTTTGACAAACATTAAACTCCTGAGACCTTCCTGACCTCTTGACTTTTTTTTTTTTTTTTTTTTTTGGTTTTCAAAGTAAAGATAAAAATAAATAGCTGTACCCTTAGCCTTTGTTTTAAAAGAAAAAAAAAAGCATTGTGTTGGATGTGACATCGCTTAGAAGTACTACTTTAAAGAGACTAAAACCCTGCATTGAGTGTATACACATTTGCACATCTATATATTTTTTTTCAATTAATAACTTGAGGAGAGAGGTGGATGAAGATTGGATTAAAGTGCATTATACTGTATGAAAACAAAGCCCACACTTATCACATGCAGGGCAGGAAATTAACTGGGTTTTTTTTGTCCACCGGCCACATGGCTGATTGATTCCAAAATTCACCAGCCAATTTAATCATTTTACTGATTTTTTTTAGAATAGAATAGAAGAGCATGGCTTGTTAACCTGCCAAAATGGCTGGTAGACAAACTTTACCAGCCACAGTCAAAATTTACCAGCATTTGGCTACTGGCTAGTGTTCATTTCCCGCCCTGATCACATGCAATGTAACACAAGACACTGAGGGATATTTGTCTATCCATTACACCAAGTCAACATACAGTACCAACGTGGCGCTGGTAGCCTTGGTCAGGGGCACTCATAGTAATGACACGGACACGTCACCAGTTTGAACAGCAAAAAGGCGCCACTCAACTCACAGCAAAATACAGCAGATGGGAACACGGTTCATTGTGAGCCAAACAGCACGGGGATGACAGTTACGAGACGGACCGGGTGAGAGTGTGAACTATAGCGTGGCTGCACCCCCCCTCTCTGCTTACACAGTCAGTCACACAGAGGAGGGGCGCATGAACGGCGAGGCCAAAGAACCGACGAGGCTTTTTGGCCCGAAATGTTTAAGGCTAAAGCACACACGGGACTCACTCAGGACTAGGAGCAGCAGTTGTAATGGATTCCAATATGGAGCATGAGTGCGTGGGAGTTTCACTGCAGATTGAACTGACTTTTATATACATTAAACGTAACCATTCATCCTCCGTTTATACAAGCACATGAGCTAGACATGGATATGTAATACATCACCTGACGTCTACACAGAAGCAGAATATACTCCGAATGTTTTTACACGTGAACAGGAAAGCTTGGTAATGATTGTGAAAGTACTACGTCGTACAACCCTATGAACTTGCCTTGTGAAAGGAATTATACATGACAAAAAAAAAAACAGAAGTGAAGCTGCATCTAAGGGCACATTTAGCCATGAATCCAAGCGTCCCTTTTTTGTCCCTTAGCTTTGAAATAAGACTAGTAAACAGAAAAAATAGGCAAACATTTTTCTGAACTTAAGACACACAAGCAAAAGAAAGATTTTCATAAGGAGAGGATGTGTATTGGCACATCTGGCAAAGACGAGGGCAAGACTGGGTTTGGCTTGCTGGCTGTTTCATGTTGGGGAAAGGGGTGGGGGGGTGGAGGGGGGTTGTCTGAAACAGCAGTGCTTCGCAGGGCGCTAAACATGCAGACAAGCACAACATGTTCAGTTCACTCAGCCTGGGGAGGGCGCAC
Organism: Centroberyx gerrardi; assembly: GCF_048128805.1. Taxonomy (NCBI): domain Eukaryota; kingdom Metazoa; phylum Chordata; class Actinopteri; order Beryciformes; family Berycidae; genus Centroberyx; species Centroberyx gerrardi. The sequence goes on along the minus strand of NC_136006.1, from coordinate 13,553,458 downwards.
TACAGAAGGCTAGCTAGCGCTGTGCACAGACACAGGCATTTAACAGCAGAAGAGATCCAACTCAACTCCATGCACATGAGGATAAAAAATTGCACTTCAAAAATCACTACATAAAAAGATAAGTAGGACATTTTAGGGAATTCAAAATAATCAGGTCATTCCACTGTAGTTGTTTGATGTTCACATGTGAGAAAAAAATGAAAACCTGAAGACAGAGACAGCCGTGTTCTTATTTTGCAGCTAAATTTTGTGCATGGCGTGATTGAACTGAAATGCGAGGCCAAGATATTCAGTCACAACTCCTCACATTAACACGCACAGATTTTACAGTGTCGTTACAGCTGTAGTGTGTGAAACCATTTTGGTCCCCACTCTATTCCCAAACCTGTCAAGTTCTCCACCTTCAGAACCAATGGGGACATTTGTCCCGCCTCTGACTGAATGGGATTGGGAGACAGGTGTCTGAGTGGCAGGTGAATACACAATGAGGTAGAACAAAATGTTTCATGAGCATCCAATCGCAGCACACATGATCGTCACGGTGACGGACTGCTGAGGCGCAGTGACTACTATGAGCCTCCACAGGGCAGTAATTCACTTGCTCAAAAACGATGAGGAAAATCACACACATCCACGTTAAACCACAGCTTCTACACCGACTGACAGACACACTGACAAGTGCTTTCAGATGGAAGGACCAATTAAATGGATCGAACCATAATCACCATCCAACTTAAAATACAGTCATCGTCTTGCACTTTTAGAAATCCGCTCCAGAAGTCCAACATTGTCTTGAATGTTTTTACACAGCTCTCCTACAAGATCTCCGCTGGGAGCTTTAGGCTTAACATCAAGTCACTAGAGGACCTGGAAATAGATGAGATGTCATCCGGTCCTCGTTTAGCTGCACGGTAGCGATTTCTCCAAATGATTTGTCCATTTGAAAGCTCGGCTTAGAGCTCACAAGACAAACCCTTTCCACATTCCAGTTTGATTTTACAACAGTGTCAAAAGTGTGAAAATTACAGATCAAAATGAGAATGAATCATTATTACAGAATAAAATGAAGCTCATGGGCTAAAACCTAGGGAATCACTTGTTCTCTACAAAATCATTGTCACAAAGTCAAGAAAAACAAAAAAACAAAAGAAATGCGCTACTTTCTTTGGATTGTAATTTAAACAGACATTTAAAAGAAATTTTATTCATAAAACCATTTATGCCAAATTAAGAACCATAATTAAAAGGAAGATAGTCAGCAGGAAAGATTGCACGTGAGCCCGGGAATGAAAGGGAAGGAATGAGAGAAAGAACAATAATCCCCACTCTTCTCCACATGAGCAACGGTAAGTCTTATTGCTGATTCAATACGAAAACAGACTGATTCAGTCAGGAACTTAAAATTTCTGAAATGTCATAGATCCCCTATAGCTAGTATAGTATCCTTACAAGTTTTCCCAATGCCTCCTTTTGCTCCAGAGTTTCTGTGTACTGTCACAGAGGTGGAATGCTCCGTTTGGTCAGAAGGGAGGATGCAGTAACAGGCTGTAGTCTTGTAGACTAGCAGCGTGGTTACAGTAGTGGGCAGTCCTGTTCTGTTGACTGACATTTTCCACTTGTTGTATTCTCAGTAACACCACCCACCCACCCACCCACCCACCCACCAGGGACTGCGGATGAAGACATTGACTTTAATGGAGGCTGAATGGGTGGAGAGCCAACCCTCTGAGATCTGAGGATGATGACAAAGTTCTCCTATGTGAACACACACACACACACACACACACACACACACACACACACACAGAAAAATACTCAACACAGATAGGTAGACAGGAGTTGTCAAGGTAGGGCTACGACCAGCCACAGAAAAACCCAGCATGAGGACGTGTGTGTTATGAGTAGGTATTAAGAGTGGTGTGTGTGTGTGTGTGTGTGTGTGTGTGTGAGAGTGTGTGTGTGTGTGTGTGTGTGTGTGTGTGCCTGCATCTACCTCATCCCACATTACACCTGTGATATGATCTGCATGTTGAAGCTGGGGGAGCGTGACTGCCTGGTGAGGGGGGCTCCAGGAGACAGGAGGTCCTGGGCCTCCTCTGGCCTGACTAGGTGCTCCTCCTGCAGGCTGATAGTGGAGTGGCGGTGGGAGCCGCCGACTGGAAGCCCCCCTCCCCTGTCGGAGCCGCCCTCCGCTTCCCCTTTGTTGTCCCCGCCTCCGTTCAGGTTGAGGTTCATGCAGTCAAAGGACTTGCTGGAGGAGGTGCTGCCAGTCCGAACCAGCGTGGGCCCAGCGGGGAAGCTCAGGTGCTTTTTTATGGGACTCAGCTCGATGGCGTCCAAGGCGATGCTGGCTGGGGGGGACTGCTGCCTCTGGTGGTGCCTCCTCAGGGCGGCCTGGGGATCCACCGTCAGATCCCGCTGCTTCTCCGCCTCCCTCTCTCGCTCCTTCTCCTTCTCCCTCTCCCTCTCCCTCTCCCTCTCTCGCTCCTTCTCCCGGGACAGCCGGGCCGTCACGGCTTTCTTGATGCTGCTGCTGCTGCTCTTCAGGCTGCCGCCCCTCTGCCCCACGCTGCCGCCTGCCTTGGTGCCGCTGGGCTGGCTGCTGTTGGACGCCCCGGAGGAGAAGCCCTCGTCTGGGTCGTTCACGTTGAACGAATCCTCCCCGCCGCTCATGCCGTCAGCGTCTGAACACACGCACACACACACACACAAGAAAAAAAAGAACAGCATGATAGACAAAGAGACATGTGAGAGGAGCAGACATCGAGAGAAATCAAGTTTGAGACCAAGGTCAGACAGTGACTGAGATGGTCTTGTCAAATATAAAGGCATAATCTGAACGAGAGAGTCATTTTAAACCTTATTTGTGCAAGTACTGTGTAGTGTATCAATTCTGGTTCACTTTAATTTCAATATATCATTAATTCTGTTCACTAAAACGAAATAAGATTAGCTATAGGTGGGTGGTTGCAGACAACCCTCCAAAATATCATACACCAATTACTGCAGATAGTTTACTGCCAACACTCTAGACACTCAGACTCTCGACACAAACTTCCGCAGTAATCCTGGCAAAGGGCAAAGTGTTAGCTGCTCATTCTCGTTAATTGTAATGTCAGCAGGCCTGCGACAAACCCTGATTAAACTGAGTAATAATTTCCACCGAGTGTTCATAAATAATGCAGAATAAATTGGGAGACTAAATTAGATGCCTCCTAGCTGGTCAGTGCTAATGCTCACACTCATAACAGATCACACTCTTTCATTAGCTCTTTTCATTCATTATGTACCAACAGGACTACAATCCAATATAGTACACAATGACCTTGAGCTTTTAATCATCTGATGTAATTCGGATTGACTAAAGATTTCTTGCTTCATTTGTGTGGGACACATCAATAATGACCAAAAGCCAATGTTTAGCCTGGTTGATAACAGAGAGAAGACTGTGTTTGGAAAATGATGTCATATTCAATATGTCAATGATCAAAAATATCTGGTGACTATTTGGTAAAATTCAAACAGGCACAAGACTGACATAAATAGATCTAAACATAAAACTGTTTATAATCCATCTATGGGTCCATTGTTTGAAAGCTAAAAGGGGAAACAATTATAAAAACTGAGTTAGAAAAAAGAATGTTATTGAAATATGCAAGGAAAAAAAGCCTGTTAAAGACAAGAGACAGAGGCTCAACCGTGTCTCTCCATCATGCAGTGTTGGGACAAGCAAAATCGGACATCGGGGCACCACAGGCAGTTAGAGCACCAGAGAAACGAAGACGAAGAAGAAAAGGCCTGGACTGACATGCACAAGACAAGACGAGAAGACGCATGCTCTCCTGCCTCATTCCTCCTTTCTCCTGCAGCACTGGCCCAGCGGCCGCTTGCTTGGCTGGCCGAGAGGAGCCTGCCAATCTGGGGAGAGCATTGAGGCGAGTCCATACGCCTCATGAGATCAATAGCACTCCAATTAGAACTGACAGACCACGAGGCCAGATGGGCCTGTCTGCTAGCCGTCACAAGCCAAGCCAATCCCAAATAAAGAACTGAAAGTTCTGTATTCCAAACTTTACAAACAAGTTTAACTGCAATTAAGTTCCCATAACGTTACAATGCAGCCCCAAACTACAGGATTTATGGCCAGTTAGTTATGTATTCCTAAAATGGAAAGACCGGTAGTTGTACACAGAAAGTCATATACATTTATCACCAAGGTTCTCTTTTAACTGGCTGGCAGAGTTCCGTTCTAATGAAACAAACCAGATAAATTTCATGGTTTTTCGACAGAGATTCAATGGAAGAGCATGGGGAGGGGGTGGGATGGCAGGCAGACAAACACTGACAACAAGCCGGGGAATGAGCTGATCTTCAGCCATGTCAAAACATCTGACTCTGATGTTACAAGGTGTTAAAATAATGACCAATAACCATATTATTGCTACTCGCAGTAAAATAGCTTTTGCTGTATTGGATTTGTAAAGTTGAGCAACAGGAAAGTAGTCTGTTCTCTTGGCCTCGTCATTTGAAATTTTAGCATTGCAGGGTTTCATGTTTCTGTTGAAAATTTGCACATTTGCCTTTGCATGCACATGCTTTGAGGCATGAGGAAGGGGCTCTTTCTCACTCACTGAGCTCACTGAGGAAAAAAATGTAACGTAGCAGAAAAACAAAATTAGCATATAAGCAAGCTGCTGGACTGAAAAACAAAATGGACGGCCTCTCCCTGTTGAATGGCGCCAGCAGATGGGTGCTGCTGTCCTGAGTGACCCAAAACTTGTTGTGGCGCTGTCAAACACCACCAGGGGCAGTAGAGAAACAACAAGCAGTCTGGGCCTCTGAGCCGCTTTTGTAAAATTGACATATTTTTCCTGTTAAGACTACAGAAAAAATAAATCCATGAAACCAATTATCAGACATGAAGAAGTGACCACCACCGCTATCAGTCAGCCGTCTACCTCAAAGCATCAGCTGACAGGAAAAACCCAGAGGTCAAAGGTCAAGCTGCAGGCTCTGCAGTAAACATGCTCAGTGAGTGACAAGTGGAGCAACTCTAAAGTATGTTACACTAAGCATGGCAAGGAGAAAGAGAGGATATGACATGATGACTGGCCCATGCAAAACGGCCACTAGCCACACTTCCTTCAAACCCAGAATAGGCGACTCTTCCACTCTTTGAGGAGAGGACAATAGCGGTGATCTGGTTGTAGGGGGTTGTTGAGTAAGGGTCTTATAGACTGGAGGAGTTAGTATACTCTGGGGAAGTGAAGAGGCAGCCAGAATGGGAACGGCATAAACGTTCAGTTAGCCCGCCAAGTTGGAGAGGGGGAGGAGGAGGAGGAGGGGTGGGAGGATACAGGGCGAAGGGGCACCTCCTCCTGAGACCCTCCCTGCTCTGAGCATACGGGACGTCCTCCCCTGTCCCCTACCCTCAAGTGTGATGGGGGGAACGATGCTGCTGCTGCTGCTGTGGTGGCTGTGAGCCCGCCCTCCTCTCTCCTCTTTGGCCGCTGGCTCCCAGGGAGTGTGCTGATGGTGGGCGTGGCTAGAAGGATTGACGGTGAGGCTCAACTCTGCATCGCTTGAGTAGTCAAAACAATCTGGGAGTCAACGACACAGATGGGGAAATGTGCTCCTTTAGTGCCAGCAAGCCTCAACCGATTCGGGCCTCATCATGGACACAGCAGCCCAGTGTTTTTGCAGGATGAAGCTGCCGCTAGAGCCACAATTCACACATATGAAACTCTTAAAGGGATAGTGCACTCAAATCTCAAAACTGCTTTTTGTTGGAATCTCATGTAAGCCAAACTGCAAAAGACTTAACAATGGCCAGTTGTCTATCAATTGATACCTAGATAACAAAATACAAGAAAAAGGAACTACTAACAAACAAATAAAAAATTTGGGTGAACTGTCCCTTTCATCATCCATCTACTGAGTAAAATGGAGCAGTCAGTAGCATCTACAGGCATCATTTGTCCCGAGTTTCTCTCAAACTGGGCAACTGCAGAATTCCTATGCAGCGACTGTAACTAGTGATAAACAGCACAGCACACACTCAAGAGACAAGACAAGCAAAGAAAGAGCAATAAAGGGCAGTGAGTGGCACAAATATTGCAACAGAGAGACTATATGACCACAATTACATCTTTGACATGAAACACCATTTGGACAGTGCTCATGATGTGAGTGGATTTCACAAAGAACACCAGATGGGAATTTTCTCTCACCAAATAGTTCACATTTGTGGCCTTTCACCGACTTAAAAAAATCTGTAAAAGCTCATTGGTTAATAAAAATGAATAGCTTAAATCATAATTTAACACCAGTAAAAACTCCCTTGCATTGGTTAAGTTTCTAGTCCAACCTACTCTTGGGTATCAACTTAATAATGAGGAAGACTTGGGCAAAAGAAATGTACTGTATTGAATCTCTTGTGCTCTTATCAACTGAGTCGTCAGTCTCTCTCTCTCATACACTGAGGCCCGCTTCACTGTCCATTCTGTGTTGCAGCCATGATGGAAGACTCTCCCGTACGCTCCTCTGTGACACTCGGGGCCGGTGTCTTACCCTCTCTCTTCCAGCGGTGGCGTCGTATGGAGGCGGTGGTGATGGCCGAGATGGAGATGCGGCGGACGGTGGGTGTCACCTCCACCTGGAGCACCTTGCGCCCCCGCGGCTCATCAGGAGCGCTGTCTGGCAGCGAGTTCTTCATGGCGTTCCCCAGCTAATAACATACAGATACACCGACACACATTACTATACAATTCAATGACTTATGTTTAATTATATCTGCATACACTGACACATCACTATACAATTTCAATGACTTATGTTTAATTATATTTACATACAGACCCGCATAAACAAAGGCACATCGAAGGACAACTCCATCACTTACACGTATTCATAATTGAATACAGACGCGCATAAGCAAACATACATCACCATACAATTTAATTACTGTATATTGATTGCAATCGGGTTAATGTTAGAGTAAGAGGAATGTAATTAGCAAAATAGCCTGCTGAATACAGACATGATAAGTTTACAACAACCAAAATTTGAATAGGGTCGGTGTGTCTTATTTATGCATTTCTGATCTATTGTAGAGGTTCTTAACACTATGAATTGGGACATAAAATGGTTTGCAGATTTGTTTCCAGCCAGCCCCCCACATGAAAAGAATGATTGCACTAGTAGGATTATGTTTTCATTTGACTGGGCTCCAGGTGAGAAAAGGTGTAACTAAACACACAATGCTGTTGGTCTTACCAGGAGAGGCTGGGAGTAAAGTTCCAGCTGGGCTCTGTACAGGACGTCCTCCAGTGCTTCCCGCCCCATCTCCCACTCTCCATTGTATCTACAACACAACACAAAACATGCGCACGCACACACACACACGCACACAGGCATAAAACAACGTCACATTGTGAGCTTGAGTAAACAGCAGTGTCTGACAAGGTGCCTTGATGTCTGAGTCACATCCCCTGGACTATTATTAAAAGTTATTAAATAACGCCCGGGGCTACAGAGACAGAGAGAAGCAGATGTTGAGTGTCAGTCTGAGCAGTCATCACTCCTCTCATTTTTTTGTGTATATAACAGCTACCTGTTGGCTTGATTGATGCAACGGGAATATACTTAAGGAATAATATGAATTCATTTGGAACTGAAACAGTGGTAAAAAAACACACAAAAATGACAGGAAAATTACCAATTAAAAATGCATTTATAATTTAAAAAAACATGTGGGTTGCACAATTAATCATGTATAATCACATATTGCAATTTTAGTTCCCACAATTATTAACTGTAGAATATTGGAATAAATCAGCAAAGATTAAACATTTCATTTCATTTAAAGCACCAACTTTAGTTAAAAATAGATGATATACGCAAAATAGTGCAGTAAAATACTTTTGCTCCTCAAATATTGTGAGTGATAATCATGATCACAATATCTAGCAAAATAATGAGGATTATCAGTTTAGTTGCGAGAGAGGAATAATTACTGCTAAATGAGGGTGGATAGATGTTTTCAAAGCGAGGGTGTGGAAGCGATTAATGCTTATTCCTCAGCTGGTGCAGCAGGTGATGATGTCACATCCCCTATTCAGTAAAGGCAGATGAAAGGAACACAGCTACAAAAAAAGATTGCACCGCTGAACTCTCTTTGATACGCCGCCGCACATGCAACAACCATACAGCCAGGGACAAATGCGTGGGTTCCCCTTTGGCCTCAAGATGAATAGAACGAGTTGAATAGGGAAGGTAAAAACAGAACCCTCTGATGATCTGAAGGCTGGAAATCGGACGAGACTACATTTCAACCCCGATTACAAAAAAAAACAAAAACAAAAAAAACGGGTGTCAAATCTATTTGTTCTCATAGCCCCCGCACTTCTCTCCCTCCCTCCCTCCCTCCCTCCCTCTCTTTATGTGGCATTACAACGCTGTAGCATTAGGGGACATATTAACCTAAATCCCAGAATGTCCTCAGCGAGTGCCAAGGTCCCTCTGCATGTGTGGAGCTGTGGCTTCATGTTTATCTGCCCTTCACGTGTGCCTGGCTGGGCCGCGGGTGAATGTGAGCGCTCGGGCTGGTACTGAATGGCGCTGAGGTGACCTGTGGTAGGGATTACTAAAAAGGCTATTATTCTCTCTCACACACCCACACCCTCTCCCTTCTCTCCTCCAGCAGCACTGACTGCTCCAATCTACTGATTGCTGCTGTGTACCCTCATGGGGGCAATGAGACACAGTGCATACTCACTCTCTCCCGCTCTCCTTGGTCCACCAGCCCTAACGGTGGTGATTCCAGTGACTACCCAATCAGGAGATCCATCACTGAGGAGGAGCTATCGTCGACTCTAATCTGCTTTGCAACGACCGTCCTCATAGGGGATGAAATCACCTGCTCCCACAATGCACTGCCGATCTAATCAGTCTGTACAGTGGAGAGTTCCTGTCCTTGGTAGTTTGACAGGCTAAGCGGTTCTCTGCGGTAAATCACGGCAAACTAGAATAGAGGATGCCCTCATTAGTGATGTCCTGCAGTAGCAAAAGTGAGCAACATTGTGTTATCTAGCTCATAAAATGACTCAATGACTCAAATGTGCATGATCTTATCCGGTCAGGTGAGGAACATGAGATCAGCTTCCTCCCTATTACCCATTATCCTATTATCGTCCTATTATCTCTCACTCAATGTCACAATCCCCATCTATGGCCATTTTGCATTGATCCTAGTAGCATTTCGGCTTAACACAAGCGAGGATGCAAAAATGACAGGGATGGAAGCCAGCTGAACATACGTACATGGCGTGATAGACGGCAGTCAGCATCTGGACCATGAACTCTGGGTCCAGCAGCACGCGGTTACACGGCTCCCTCCAGAGCTTCTGCTGCTGCCGCGGGAAGCCGCATACACACAACCTGGGGAGGGAACGGACACACAGACACACACACAGTCACGTACCTAAGGTGAATAAGGTCATACTGAATCAGGCAACAACAAAGGGCAGTTTAGGAGGAAGCGAAGACAAGGGTTCGGAGAGGTTTTACTGTTTTAATCACAAGTTCCTACTAAACACAGATAGATGAGCCTGAAGAGGAGGAACAACAAAGGGAACATTAGTCACTTCCCGAATAACATAAACAAAGAGGAAACACGGCAAACAATGAGCAAGGGGGAGCACAAATGTAAATAGTATATACTCATAAAAAGGTCAGACGGCGGTGTGTTGGGAGTCTACAGAGACCGCGAGGCTAAATTGAAAGAGTGAGCAGCGTTCTCGCGCTCTGCGGTCTTCACAGCCACAGTGTGCCGTCTGTCTAGACATAGCTCGCTTCAGGCGCTGTCTGTCTGCTTGGTCACAGTAGGGAAGTCTTCATATCCTGAGTTGTCTGCACACTGGGGGTGGTGCAATCACTGCTGCAGCTCCAACACCGAGCCTCATATTATGAATTCCACATTGATCCTTTCTGCTACCTCCGGGGCATCTGGGTATTTCCACGACAGACAGACTTGGACAGGTATCCAACAGTGAGAATTTCATTTAGCCAACCATAGGGATATTTTTCACTAACAACAGAGCTATAATGGATTGTACTTATCAAATCCTCCTGCCAAGAAGACATTTAGTATTGAGGTCAGTAAATGGCTACAGGCAATGATTTAAACCGAGACTCGGGATAGTAAGTAATGAAGGTGGAAGAGGAGAGGGTGGACACTAATTGGCTACAGATAGCATAAAGGGGTGAAAACAGTAAAAAAAAAAAAATGAAGATGACAAATAAATGTAGACATGTGCACTTTACACATGTGTTCTCCTCACCGTGAGCTCATTCTGCAGACTGACTGATAGGAGGAAAGGGGCATGTAGACCACAGCGGAGTTGTAGCAGAGCATGAGGAAACACAGCACTTCGAACCTGGAAACACAACGATGAACAGTACACACAGTCAGAGACACAGACAAAGAGATATAGACTCTAATTAGAGTATAAGTAATATAAGTCAAAACACCAAGAATGTATATTTGTATGATGTATAAACTCTACAGAACAGACATCAAATTTAATCTTGTTTAATTTCAATTAGACCTCAGCTTGTCCATTTTTGTCAACATATCAAATCATCAGACTATTTGTGACAGCTTGAGCACAAACACTGTAGACACTTGTCTAGAATTGCTCAAGCAATTTATTAACTCTATGAACTGTTAAATAGCTTGCTAAGCAAACTGCTTGCCTAGGCAGCTTTGTTCATTGTGAGCTATGTATATACGCTCTGCCTGACATGCCGCAATAATCACCTTTAAATTCTCCCCACTCACCATGTCACCGCTATACAATTAAGCCAAAAATGCAGAATGAGCACAAGTGTTTCTAAACTGCTGCTATTTAAAGCCTTTTGTGAGGTCGACTGTGTGCGTATGTGAGACTATAGATTGACGCCTGAAAATCGGACAATTGGAGCGAATGTCTCAAAAATGCTGCAATTTGAAGGTATACTTTGTGCATGTGTGTTTTGGAGTGTCTTAGTGTGTTAGTTTGCGTGTGTCTGTGTTGATGGAGAACAGCCAGGAGCAGGACCTGGAGAGTAAAGGCCATAATTGACTCTGTGCGCAGAGGAGGTAAATGGCCCGGCTGTATATCACCAGTCGGAGTGAGCGAGCACCTCTCAGGGGCGTTGGGCTTTCTTCTCATAAACACTATCTCGGGCCCAGCCACACAAATGGATTTCCAGATAAGCTATGAGGCCTGGCCCCGCTGAAGTCCATTGAGTATATTTATGACCCCCTGTGTCCATCATAGCTGAGGGCCGCACCGCTCTGGAAAAGGCCCAGGATGGAGAGCGTTACCCGCGCCGCAGAGCAGAGCTAGTTCCCGCATTATCGCCGCTGATCGTGTCTTCTCACACTGCTGATGCGTGTGTGTACATGCGTGCGTACGGGTGCGTTTGCAAGCGCACCTACAGAGCACAACCCCGCTCACTTCAGCGCTGCGAAAAACCATTTTCTGGCTCGGGGGCAAGATTCTAGCAAGCTTCATTATTATGCTAAGATTATCATTCATCCACAGCAGCAGAGATAATGTGAGAGCCAAAAAAGCTTTCAGGCCTGCCGACTCTGGGCACAGGAGGCTGAACGAGAGTGAGGGTTGTGCTCTGATCATCTTAAAAGGTCCTTTCCATCTAACAAGGAAGGGAGAGATGCAAGGGAAATAATAAAACTGTTTTGTCTTAAGAGAAAAAAACAGCAGAGAGAGACAAAAGGATGACATCCACGGGGCAAAAGCTAGATTCAGTCTGGTGATGCCACATGTATTTACTGAACCAGGACGGCCCGCGGCGCTGCCATTTCTCTGTATTCTGAAAGCAACAGCGGCTTCAGCCTGTAGCCAATCATTCATTCAGTAAGTCAGATGGAGCAGAATGTCCCTAAACGGCTGCAATTGAACGTCTTTTGTGAGGTCTATTCTGTGTGTGTCAAAGTCTCAAAGTGTACAATTGGAGCAAATGTGTCAAAATACTCAACACACAGTGACTTAGAAACGGAGCTAAGTCACTGGGTGAGACAGTGTGGTACCTGTTCTGTGCAGTGAAGGTCTCTCTCTGAGGGTGGAGGCCGCTGTACACCACTCTGATCAGGTCATGTTGACAGAGAGCCCCCTCTGTCAACGCCATGGACCCCAGGCTGGAAGGCTATACACACACACACACACACAGTCAGAAGAACACAGACACACACACACACACACAGTCAGAAGAACACAGACACACACACACACACACAGTCAGAAGAACACAGACACACACAGTCATTGGTGTGCACACAAATGCATAGGTACAAAGACCCACCAACATACGACAAAGGTACACACACACACACACACACACACACACACACACACCCCATATACACAGACAGCCACAGATATGGAAAATGACACAAAACATTTTAATATTTATTAACTTGAATATTTATTCATCCTCATCTATTCTTCCCCCGTACAACAGAATCTAGATGAAAGGGTCATTAAGATTCTGGTCCCTGTTGTCACTCTGTACTGGGACCAGTGAGTCTGTTCTACAGAGCAGGACGAAGGGAGATTACTGATCATAAGCCTGCAGTACGGAGGCTGGACGTGGAATAAAAACACTGACTTTTACATATCTGGCTGCTTCCGCTGCCAAAAGACTGTAAAATGACAATAATTTATAACTTTATGATGCTTACAACAGGCATAAAGAAGAAGAAGTTGCTCTGCCCCACAAGTGGCACAGTGCTCAAGTGCCTTTTCTGTAATTGTTGAGTGACAAATTGGGGGCTTTGCTCACATGGGGAATTGCTATGATTAGTAGTCACATTTCATTACAATGGGATCATATTATTACTGTTGTAAAAGGGCTTCAAGGACCTTTGCCAAACTCTCCATCGACTGGATGGCTGTTACTGGCAGCAACGTGCTTCCTTCTGTTGGCCCTATTCATTTGTCTAGTCAAATTTGGGAGAGTCACCCTCTTTGATTGTACGCACAGCTGCAAAAATATTATCGACCGCAATTTTCCCTCTGTCTTCTTACAGCTTTAACATTCTTCACAGGTCCCTCTCACCTAGCCAGTTCATATTTCGGTCTGTGTCTCTCTGGAAGAGGGCTTAATGCTGTCAGGACCTCTGCATTTCATCACAGCAGCTATCCTGAGGCAGTGTTGAACTTCTAGATCCATCGAGTTCATTAGCACTTTTATTGATTTTACTTATTTATTGATTGTTTTTATTTTGAAACGTGCCACTTCTTGTACTTCTCTAGGTCTATTGACTGGCCTAACCTGTTTGATTTTTGTATTTATTGCTGTCATTGGTAACAGGTGTTGTATGGGAGGTACAAGTATATGTGCACCTGTTATCGTGTCTTGTGTCACTCCTGAGCAAACTGAAACAAATTCGTAGCAACCTCAGTTTTATATGGCAATAAGACTGAATCTTGGATCTTTCCCTTTCTTTTGAAGGTTAAAAAGCAAGAACAAGAAAGAGAGAGAGGCACAGATAGCTATAGAAAAAAAGCCCATGATTGAGAAAAATCCAGATCTATGGGCGAGTGAAGATATGCTGTTGTGATGTAAGGGCACTTAGTCATTCTGACGGTGTGCAGAGCAGAGGTCTCTCCTAAATTGAATTGGTTTTCCACCGTCAGTATCTTGGATGACTCTGAGCAGAGAGGAAGGGGGGGGGGGATTAATTCAAAATGAGAGACTGGAGTGTATGCTAATGCTGGACGCCGGGCGATAAGGCCACGTGACGCACAGTGCCGCGCCATAGCCTAGGAACCTTGCTCTGATTCACGCACACACCCGCAGACACACCTACACGCAACCACACACACAAGCCCAACCCCATGCTTCTTTCATTCTCTCAGCATGGAGAGAAGAGCCTCTCAAGCTTGTAATTACAGCAATAAATCGCCCTCAGCACACGCCGCACACTGTACTCTCATCAGCACTCATCTGATTCTGCAGGGCCAGGCAAACGGGCATGCATACACACACATAGATACTCTCCCCCAAACACATACACTGGCACCCACAAACTCAATCATGCTGTATAATACGGATATACTCCTTGCTCTGGCTAGCAAAAAAAAAAAAAAAACACTGGCAAGCAAAGCACAATCTCTCTTTTTCCCCTAGGTAAATGGTCCTAGATGAGTGTGTCCCTTTAAACACCTTACTAATGAATTCCAGCTCAATACAACGGTCAATAGATGCCCTTATTTAGCAAATTGTGCCCTAGTTGTCTGCGGTCAACACACACAGGAGAAGCACAAACGCCGGATCAGAGAGAGAGAAACTAACAAAGATTTAGACAGAGTGAAGGATAAAGCAGAATCAGAGAGAGGAATGAACACCAGGGGTTAGAGAGTCATCTCTCTTTCAAATCAATTAATTCAACATGTACAGGTATATTTGAAAATTAGTCTTTACCACTGCCACAGTCAGAAGGAAGAAGGCAAAGAAAGAGAGGAGGCAAGAGAAGCAGGAAGAGAGAGGAAGAAAAGAGACCGAGACAGTATTATAGTAGGCCTGGGTGGTATACCGAAAATTAGCAACATTATGAAATCTCTCACCGACCTAATTTTGTTCATGTCGCTATGTTCGGTAAAAGCTTTCCCTAAGGCTCTTGAGAAAAACTACAATATAAAGTCACATCCACTCAGTGAACATCTGCCTCATCCAGCCTATGAGCTGCATTCAAAACACAAACAGCCTCACTATCCTACCACCCTTGACTGATGACAGTCAAAACTGAAAGAAAACCCGGCACCCAAAGAGGATTCTGTGTCAGCCGTTTGGACACATTTTGGCTCCAGCAAACATGATGCAGAAAAAAGCAAAATGTAAACACTGTCGACAGCAGTCACTACAGAAGGGTCACAAGCAATTTGTTTCACCACTTGAAATATAACCACCTTATCCAAGATGATGAGTGTATGCCAAAGGAGAAAAAAAGAGCCAGCTGACACAAGCTTATTCATTTTGAAAATTCTCAAGAGATGTCAAGCACATTTATTTTTAGCTTCTACTACAGCTGTGATGCTAGTGGTAAATGCGATATTTATGAACCAGGGTAAAAAAAACGAAACAAAACAACACTTTTTTTTGTTTAATGTATCGTTATCGAGGTAAATGTGACAATATATTGTGATATGGATTTGAGGTCTTATCGCGCGGCCCTAGCATATAGTGCAAAGAAGGGAGAAAGGCAAAAAGAGAGAAAGAAACAACAAGAATAGAATACCATGAGAGGAGAGAGGTGTAGGGAAACACAGTAAATCTAATAACAAGGATAGAGAGAATAGATAGGAGTCCCACCTCATGATATACCGATGGTTTGGACAGAGAGGGGATTGTGAAGGAGAGGAGCTTGCTGTTGCCATCTTTGTCCACGATCTCCTGCAAAACCAGACAGAGAGGAAAGGAGGGAGGGAGGGAGTGAAAGGGAGGGAGACAGTTATTTGAGGGAATGGAGGTTTGTTTTTAACAGTCTGGTGCACAATGCTCATCCATATTGATGGTTTGGAAATGTGATTCTGCTTTGCTCACTGGCAAACTGGCATCGAATGCAGAATGCTGCCTTCATAACTTAACCCAGTTGGGCCCTTCTCTGTGGACTGGGGAAAACACTTAGTGGCATACAGTTGACAACTACTGTACAATCCAAGCTGCCTGAAGCAGTAGAGTTATGTGAGAGACCACGCGGCTGGTACATGTTATTGGCTCAGACAGATTAAATGCCACCGCCAGTATCCTCGCCACTCAATTCAAATTTCAGTGTGGTAGGTAACAGGAAGATTAAAGCGTCTCTGAAAATGATCCATTTCAAAAAAATAATGTCCGATTATCTCTAGCAGTCACAATCCAAGTCAAAATGATGTTCAAGTGCATTCAGCGGATGAATCAGGGCAGGGATGTATAGCTGTACCTTTTGCATTTGGCAGGAGTCACTTGTTACTCCTACTTCACTTTGTAAACTGATTATGTGCTTACAAGTCTTGTTTGAAAATCTGCATACTGTGAAGTCAGTTGAGGGGGGCTTGAAGTGCTGAATAAGGGTTATCAGGTTATCATTGTTTCTTCAACATGTGGGCATAGTAGACATTGTTAACCGATTGTAGGACATAGAAATAATCATGTATTCTCTGTGTGTATAACATCCCTCAGTTTTTCCTGGATAGTTTTTGGCAGTTGCGGGAGGTTTGGGTAAATTTGGTTATGAGACCCAGGTTCACTCCTCCAGGATCAGTAGTTATATCATGAAATATGGACAAACGTGTTTTAATTGCAACTGTTTTTTTTTTTTTGGTGGGATGATCGAAGAGATCAGATGATGAATTTCCATTTGATTTCCATCTTTCTAGCTATCTGGGGTCGCTGCAAGAAAATGGATGTAAAGAAAACAATCTATCCATCCACTTGTCCGAGCATCTATAATCCAGGCCTTGGAATGTGTTACCAAACAGGCTTTATCCCTTTATCTCCCATTCCCCCTGACATTCAGTGTACTGCTGGCCCAGGCCTTGTCCTACCCTTCACTGGCTAGCAGTATATCTCTGAATATCTGATGGGACTGCTGAGAGCAAGGCTGTTTATCTGAGCTCAGTAGTCAATGACCATAGCAGAGAGAGGGGTGTGTGTGTGTGTGTGTGTGTGTGTGTGTGTGTGTGTGTGTGTGTGTAGGATGGTATAGATACAGAGTGATAAATTATGCATGAATGTGCCTCTTCCTGCGCTGGCTTACAGGCAGCTCTTTCTACTGATATCTCTAGCTCTTAGCCTATTTCCCCAAGGGTGTTTCCTGGTGATGCAATGTATCTTGGGTCTATCCATTAACCAAGGATTTCCCTATACTGTAGATTGCCTTTCACATTAACAGGCATACTGTGCCTCACTTATGTACTACCTGTATCGGGTCTGAAAGATAAGGATCGACTAACCTCGGGTATGCAGTTTTTTGTCTTTTGCCAGTCCGTTATTGTAAATAAGGCTCTGTTTTCAACTGGTTTAGTTGAAATGGTTAGCTAAAGGTTAGAAGGCTACAAATAAAAAACAATAACAGTGTGACCAGACATGTTCCTAAGAGTAAAGCCTTGCTTCTGAAAAATACCATAGGTACCAATAATCATTCATATCTACCAATAACAAATTCTCCTATGTCTACTATGACGCAGCGCCTCAATATACGATACCAATGCACCTATAAGTGGAATGAGGCATCATAGTCCTTGAAGCCTGATCAAGGTATTTGTCATGTCTAGCTTTCAACACTTTCTGAATTTCAGACTTGAAGAAAGCCATGCGCTATCAGACTCAGAGTTGGGGATGCAACATTAGCCTCCTTTACTGACTGATAGCCATTGATACAGAAACCACTCTAGCCAGGTCAGCTAGGCTGTGGTTGGTATTTTCAGACCAGGTGAGTGGAGAATTAAGCACATATTTTAAAATGGGTTTAAGGTGATGGTGTGGAGACAGCAGCCAATAGTATAGCCATTTATGTCCATAATAATGGTAATAATAACAATAATGTGATCGTTTATTGATCCCCATAAAGAAATTCTCATTTGTTTTGTTCCCCTCCACATGGAGGTCAGAGGTCGGGGTCAGTTACACAGCAGCGTCCCTCAAGCTGCAGGGATTCATTGTTTTGCTTCACCAGGACAGATGCTTGCAGTCACAGGAGCTTGAACTCCTTTTTTCTTATTGTTATATATGTTATTATACTATATATTATGGTATTTCTTATGGTAACATATCCTTTGCGTACTTTCATGTCACAGCTCCCATTTGCAGCCAATTTACATTTGCTATTTTGCATCCTTCCTAGGTAGCATCTAGTTTAATTAAAATGGGGATGCAAAATGGCACAAGAAAACACACCCCATAATGAATGCGTTTAGGATTCACAGAGGCCAAACCTATATCTTGGTATTATTTCCACCTTCACCCCTTCTCCCAATGCCACCACCATGCCCCTGGGGGCCTGGCACCCACCAGGTTATAGATGCCCAGGAGGAGGGCCTCGATGCAGCCGTTGCTCTGGCGGTCCCTGCTGGCCGTGATGCGCAGGTACACCCACACCAGCTCGGGCAGGAACTGCAGGGTGAAGCGTCGCAGGCGGTCTTCAGCACTCCGGTACAGCTCAAACAGCTGGTGGCAGACGGGCTCCAGCAGCTGGATGGGTGGGGAGAGAGACAAAGACACGAAAATGCAAATCAGTATAGGTCGAAAAATTCACTAAAATATACGATATGGAGCTCACTGGCTGATGGATTGGTCCAATAAAACAGTAGTCAATAGGCAAAACTGGTCAAAATTGGATATGAAATCGGAGATGTTTCTGTGTCACTGCTTTACTCAATTCAGTGGGCTCAAATTGATCTATGTCGCTGCTGGACCAAAAATTTGTGTCTGTATCATCAATAGGCAAGAAAAAACCCAGCAAAACGACCATCTTGCTAAGTATTTTCATCTAGTACTGAGTCTTTAAATCTTACTTTTCTTCTAAACTGTGGTGAGTGGAGTGATCTGCCTTTTTTAAAAATAAAAAAACAACAACCTTTGAAACAAATGAAAGTGAAAACGAGTGAAAAGAGGAATCATCTCATCCTGCTGCCAAATGTGCTCACTTGTTTGAAGCAAAATAAGATTTTTATGGCTCAGCACAAAATAGAAATAGTTAAGATGGCCATTTTTTGAAGTGAAAAATACAGTATGACCATGGTGTGTCTTCATCAACACCATAAGGCTATATCACTGGCTCCGTCAGATAAATATGAATGTGTGAGTGTGTTTGGTGATGGATGAGTCCAAACGCAAGTACAGGACGAGGAGGAAGAGAAGGAGTTGATGGAAGAGGAGGAGGAAGAGGAGGAGGAGGAGGAGATGAGCTACAGCTGCCTACTCTGCGCTAACTCACTCAGCCTCCTCCTCCTTTTCCTCTCCTGATTTACTATCCTGATAAACTCCCCTTCTCTCCCACACGCCAACGTCTCCATCTCGGCACTGGCCTACAGATTAGCCTTACTGAGTAGCTACCAGGAATGCATTGAAACAATATCTCCTGCTTTACTGCTTATATGAGGACACAGCTCTTTCAATTCTAGGTGAACATTCAGTGAGAGTGAATCTCATCTGACCCTAAAATGGTGGATTGACAGAGGGAAAGTTTTGCTGCCGGTCAATAGTGGGGGAGGCAGAGAGGAGGATAGGAGCGGAGAGGATAAATCACTACAATGAAGGTCTAGTCAGGTCTAGTCTCACGGGAGCCAGCCGAGGGAATGTGTTTACACTGTCCAGGGGTCAGCCAACTGAGTGCCCGAACAGCACTGCTTTGTGTGTGCGTGTGTGTCGGTGTGTGTGCACTGTGGCTGACCCTGCAATGAGCAGCGTCTCATTATTGAATTTGGCAGGGCATTTGCTCCTCCATTCAATGAGCAAGACACACAAACACACATGAGACATGCACATTTGGCTCTCACTCGCTCTCACACACACACACACACACATATACACACACAGTTCTCTCTCCTGGACCACTTGTCCAATCATTAATGGGGTTGTGCAGCCAGATTGACAACGCTAATGGAATTTAGACCCGTGGATGCCTGACGCCCAAATTCTACCATGAAAGAGAGGGAAAAAAAAGAGGTGAAAAGAGAATTGGAGGCACCAACTGTATCATTAGAGTGAAATTAACGTCCCGTGGCGTTGAGTGCCTCAGGCCTTGGATCAGAAATTGTGTCATTTGTTCCTTTAAACAGAAAATACTAGTTCAGCCTTGCTGATATAGGAAATGCATGGGTGAAAAAAAACAACAAAAACAAAACAGACCTTAGAAAAAACATAGGCGCCTGTATCGTACAGTACACCTATTGGCTTTGTGACCAAAACTGTGTACCTTTGTGTGTGTGTGTGCATGTGTAGTTTTTACTGCGTGGGTAGCAGATGTTCTAGCCTGCCAGAGTGATGTGTGTATGTGTGTGTGTGTGTGTGTGTGTGTGTGTGTGTGTGTGTGTGTGTGTGTGTGTGTATGTGTATAAGGGACACAGGAACACGGTGTGCAATCTCACAGGTAACGTGGCTGGCACTGGCACTGTGCCTGTCCATCATACCCTCTCAGAACACAGCTTGTTTGTGTTTTTGTGTGTGTGTGTGTGTGTGTGTGCCCACGCAGGCACAGTTGTGTGTCAGTTCCCTTCTCCCTGCCAACTGAAGCTACGTCATGTGAGTCATAAGCAACACATTTCCCTGAGCTAAAAACAATCCTACTTGGGACTCCAATGAAAAGCAACTTGGCATTTGCACATAGTAGTACGTGTGTGTGTGCGTGTGTCACCTCATTGTTGGGGTCCTGGATGACTCTGTAGAGTGCTGGCACCAGGGACTTCTTCAGATGAAGGCTGCCTGCGTAGCTGGGAATGTGGGTTTCTGGTAAAGTCTGGGGAGAAAAGACGAGGGAGGAAGATTTGCTGAGCGATGGCACGCGCTTTTTACATTTAGTCACAAGCCTATTCTCTTTCATGGAAATATGAATGTGCTCTTGGCTCGAATCCTAAACGGATTACCTCCATGGGGTAATACAGGACCCATGGTTCATTTTCCTTTGCATCTATCCAAATAGAGTCAATATTATTTCTGTGTGTAGGGGAAGATCCACTCTAAAACACTTTAACACTCTTAAAAATGAACAGCTATTGGTGATGTATCTTGCATTTGTGGGCCCATTTTGTTGTTTGGTGTTGTGTCTAATTGCTGTGGTTAACTAGCCAAATGTAGACAATGTGACGTTACATCAAGATATTTCCAGCACAACTACGTTGGAGTTTAATAGCAGAACAAATTTCACCTATTTAAAACATCAATGGTAAATATTTGGTTTTGTCAGTCAGTCCCTCAGAATCAAAGAGCAAGGGCTTATTCCTAGTGGCATCGTTTTGAATCGATGGTCAACAATCATACAGGGAGAAATCATCAACCATAGGAGATCAATTTCTCCACTGACAGTAGCTTCAATAGACCAGAATGCAATGCAGCCACAAGACATGTTGTGTTTTGAGTAAGTGGTGTGACTCTCGCTTCTTCTTGACTGTAAAACCTCTCACTCTCGCTATCTCTTCACCTACATGTATAACCCACAGCTGAATTAAGTTCACGCTGGGTGTTGTTGAAAGGCATTCTGGGAAATGTAGGAAATCACTAACTGAAGTAGAAGAAGCAGAAGAAACAGGTTGAGGTAAAGTGGGTACACCAATTAAGTAAATGACTTCACAAAATAACTCCTGAAATGCACTGAACTTAATATAAACTGATGATATCCGACAGTGTCAGAGTATCCTAGGGTGGATTTTTCCTTTAAGCGTTGTGTGTTTTCGTCTGCAGGATGACAGGAGGCTGTGATCCCCTCTCGGTACGGCCTCAGTATGGTCAGTTTGGCTGAGGACAGAACACAGTGTGCCCAGCCTGCACTACTCACACACTGACTCACACCATTCCACTTCCCTCACTATCCATCACACACTCCCTCCTCCCTCTCCCTTCATAGGCTCGTGCCTTCCCTTCAGCCCTCCCGCCATTCGCTTTGTAGTTCCTACATCTGACACCGACAACTTCTCATACCGTATTTGCACCCACTGAATTCAATTATATTTCACAAGGGATTCAAATATTACACATGAACGCCCCTCTCTTCGCCGCAGCTCTTACACCCACAGTCTGCGGCTTCTCTGGATAAATGCCTCCCAAGGTTGACGTCCAGGAGTGCATTTCAGTGTCATGAGTCACGCCGGAGAGCAGAGGCGGGCTTTTTACCTTGAATTCTGAGAGCCATTCCTCCACGACGCCACGCTCCGAACCCAGCATCTTCCTCAGAGACCCCCCACCTCGGCTGCCTGGCAGACAGACAGCGAGAGAGAGAGAGAGAGGGAGAGAGAGAAAGAAGGGAGAGAAAGCGCAGGGTGTGAGAGAGGAGGAGACACAGCGGGGAGGGAGGACAGCAAGAGAACAAGCATGGGAGTGGGGAGACGGAGCGGAAAAGAAAGCAGAGCGGACAGAGAGTGTAAGGGAAAGAGAGTAGGAGAGAGCAGTGAGTGCTTATTCAACCATCTGTCCTTTCAATGACATGTTAAGGCCTCCGAGTGTGCAGGCGATGAGTGCGGACGCTGTGATGCCGGCCACGCCATTACATAAGGAGTCACCTCACCTGTCACGACGGACGTGTGATGACATGAACATGAGCCACCACAGCAAGCGTTTATAGGGTTTTCCCCTTGTCTATTTAACTTTTAGGTGACCCACATAAATCGTTTTTCTCCCCACCTCAAACATGACTCGCATATTTTGTTTATTTTGATATTTGATATATTTTGTGATTTCCAAAGCAACTTTCTGCCTCCTGAGGGCAACTGACATCATTGTTCCCTCTTATGAAATCTTGAAACCACCCTTGCTCAGTAACAACCTCACTGGCGATGACGTTACGGACAAAGCCTGCCGAAAACCCAAGGAAAGGCCCTGCCTTAAAAAGAACTCTGTTTACTGTTGATTTTTTTGGCCTTACAAGAATGACTAAAAGCTAGGTATTTGAACTTCCAGAATATTAATACATCTTTTTCATGTTCATAATATTTCAAGAGAGATGAGTTAACAAAAAGACATTTAGTCTCTAGCTTCTTCAAACATAAACATTTTCTAATCTTGGGCTGCGGGCACATTGTCTCCATGGTCTGATTCTCTGTATCCAGGAGCTAAAATTACCCGCAGTGAACTGCCCAAAATAACAAGTCATTGCTCCTTCAGACTTCATCACATGGAAAATATATCCTCATTAATTATCCCATAAAAAGGCTGGCTATGAATGAGGCATGTGTCTCTGTGCATGTGAGAGAGAGACAGATAGGGAGAGAGAACAGTGTGTGTGTCTCTGTGTGTGTGTGTGTGTGTCTGTTTGTGCTAGGTTGGTAGTGTGGGGGGTCGAGCAGCCACAGGCTCCACTGACTGTTTGGATACAGGCTGAGGGTGATAATGCAAGCGACCCAGTGTGCCTAGTCGCCGAAATGACAAAGATCAACTATGCTTATGTAATGGTAGAGAGAGGCTATTCCTCACTCTAAGTGCCTAAACCCTTCCACACAATTGGACACTAACACCCCCACTACTCTAAAGAGTATCATCATAATGCTGCCATTATCAACCTTCAAAAAGCCAAAAGCATAAAACAACATCAACTAGGCCTCTGTAATAACACAGGACAGGAAATTACCTCTTTTTTAAATACAGGTCACAGTGTCCAGTAAAACAAGTAGCCAGCTACTTTGACTGAATGAAGACTTACCCGTCAACTAGATTACCTTTCAGAATGGATGGGAGAGTAGACAACTTAAGCTAGAGCTTAAATTTACCAGCTGGTAGGTGGTATTAATTTCCCACTGTGACGGCAAGTAGGCTATACACCGTGAATCTGTGGTAAAACCAATGTGAAAAAAAGTGGCATAACATCATGGTTACAAATCCCCTCCATTTCTGAGAATCCCTAAATCTAACCTCAATAACAAGGCCATGTGCTGAGTGAGTCATGGTCACACTGGAGCCTTTCTGAAAACACTGAGCCAACAATCAAGATAACAGCCATCCTCCACATGCTGTATGCCTTATCTTCTGATAAAAAAAAATAAAAAAAATCTCAAAGTTTGTGCCGTTCCTCCAGGTCATTCCAAGGGCATGATACCACTTTAAAATCGTCAGAAAATTTGTTTTCCAGACGCGGGTTTGGTTCCTTACTTGCGTCACCCATGTTCAGCTGCATTAGCTTTTGAGCCCTTGCCCTTAGAAAAACTGTCTTGCTCAACAGCTTGCTGTGGTTTTGACTTGATAGGATTAGGGATTAGGACTAAATGCATATATTTTCATTTCAAAGTAGGAGGATCACATTTACAGTTTCAGGCAATAGCTTCTGTTAGATTAGTCGGCTGCATGCAAGGTAGTCTCCCCCACCCAAAGTACTTGAGTTGATTCTGTTACCTGCTCCTGCATGCTTCAACACAATTCTGAATCATCTCAAACTAAAATTGAGATATAAGGATACATTGCTAATGAGAGCCATGTGAAACTGTGCCACTTATTTGATGCCACATCCATGGTATTGCACAGATGCCATTGTCTAAGGCAAATGATGGAGTTATATAACTAGAGACTCTTAAGTTATGGCACTAAGATCTGAACAATTCACTGATCTCACTGCCCTGGGTCCTTGGGTACAAAATATTCTGGTTATTACGAATAATGAGATTATGGTGACAGTTAAATTAAAGCATCTTACATGGTTCCCCCTATAACGTGGGCTTTATTTGATAGTTGGGTTAATGTATTCATAGAAGGATGTGACACATTGACATCTAGCCCGCAGCCATTTCCATAATCAGACAAAACCTGTCTCACCATATTGTACAATTTGTTTTGGCATTCATTATTTTTCATGTTTATGCATTTACAGACTGCCTTTGATGCAAGGGGTATTATTCTCAGTGTTAGCTGAAAGCAGAAGATGCCATAATGTACTGTGTGTGCATGTGACACGTGAGTTTGTGTAAGCAAACACACTGCAGCTGCCTCTGGGTCAGCTTCCTCTGTGAACCTTTTGACATGTGCACATTAAAAAAACGGAATGAAATCAGACTAAGGTGTTTACATGGACAAATAAAGCGACAGACTGAGCAAAAATCTAGGGGCCAGATGCATAAAACCTGAGAGTAAAGAGTGAAAATCTGTGTATGCACAAAATTAGAAACATGCATACACAGTCTTTTGTCAGATTTATAAAACCCTGCTTACGAGGTGTTCACGCATTGTTCATTTTATAAATCTCAAGTCATTGTGAAACTGCTGCACAAACCTAATGCCCACTCCCACAATTAGCCATAAATGGATGTCGACACACCCCTAACCCTTTAATCTGCCTCTCACATACAGTAAATGCCAGTCATCATCATGCGCCAGAAAGTCAGCAGAGCCTCTAAAGACTCATTCTCTCCTTAGTCTTGCACTGGCAATGTCCTCTAACAGCGCCAAAGCAGCCACTGTATCATTACGCCCATTATGCACTGCTATATTATGAGACACAATAGCCTATTGACTGATAACACAAGTGGAGGTCTACTTTATCATCAGAATAGGTGTGTTGTTCTTATTCTATAAATGTTATCATCATGAAACTCTATTTAAGACCTAATAGGCTACTAATTTCACAAGGTGCACTGAAAAGATTAAAGCTCCAAATGAACTCCACTTTGCTATATTATGCTCAGTGCAGCTGACTCAAAAGTCTGTGTGCGCATATTGTCACGGCACGCTATGTTTAAAATTAATTCTGATTTCTGTGTGAAAAGTTGGCCTATATGCATACTTTTTGTGCGTATGCATCATCTATACATCTGGCCCTTGGTGTGGTGATTGGGTAATGCTTACATCAATCATGACCTTACTCTGATTAAGATAATCAAGACGATAATCAGAAGTTGTTTATATGACAACTGCTATAGTCTCAGTATTGTTTTAACACTAGCCAAGCCAATCATTTCACTTCTGTTTTGAATTATAGAATTGAAATATCTAAGCTTTCAAAATGTGAAAATGTCCATGGCTTTTCCTCAACCCACTTTCTATACAAAACCAGTGTTGGTAGATTTTCTAAATCACGCAAGGAAATAGTAGTTTTAATTATATTTGCCACCTTTAATTGACAGCTTGTTGGCCTTCTCTCAGACCCCCAAATCCACCAGCCTGTCTAGACTTAATCAAGTTAAGACTGCATGTAAGCGCAGCCACTGCATCCAATGAATTTTAACTAGTACTACCTATCCGATTCCGTCAGACCACAACATTCCTGGTAGAGTACTTAGAGGTTACCCATCTTGAACAAATCCAACATAAAACGACACATGACTCTGAATTGTGCAGATAAGCCTGAGAATGTTACAAAACAGGCTTAGAGGAGCAAGATGTCCGATTTGCTCTGAGACGGGAGGAGAGTGAGCGATCAAGTTCCCCGCTCACAGCAGATGGAGATCTGAACGATTCATATCTTTTTGTATGAGCAGATTCCTTTAATCTGGGTGTGTGAATTGAAAGGCCCCGTTAAGAGAGCTTGTTCAGCTCTTCATGAAAGGCTGACTCATTCATTTCCTTTGCCTTGTCAAGCTGTCAAAGACTCAGTGAAGGGAAATTCTCCATGGGCAGGGCAGGATTATCAGTTACCATGGGAACTGTAGCCAAGTGACACTCAGGCAGTGCCAAATCTTCACCAACAAGACCACGTCCGCTTTGTAAAATCAACTTGGATACTGATGTCAGAACTGCATAATGTAGGAAGGTGCTGTAAGTGGCAGGTAAGGGATAAGCCAATAAACACACCATCACAATTAAAATCTAAGATGCTAAAAACAAAAAGATGTGTCATTTTCCACATGGAAGTGGCACCATCACGCTTTGGGGTGAGGGCCTAATAATGTTTAGTTCAGTTGTAGTTTTAGGTTATTTGCACAGTTAAGAAACATGAAAGTGAGGTGATAAAAACAGTGATAAAATGGGATGACAAAAAATGACTACTTTGTGCAGGTGAGAGAAAATCCCCCCGAAGTGCTTATAAAAACATCTCACCTCAAGAAACAAAAAAAACACAAGCAAAAACAAGTCAAACAAAAAAATATCAAAATGATAAGGAAACAGCGGAAGTGGATGACAGAATTTAAATGAGAACAAAACCCAATGTGGTTGAAAATGGTAGAACAACATCATGCATAAAATGACGAGGGAAATAAAATACATTTAAGAAGCCTCAATGAAGAAAATGAAATCATAACTGAAAACAAAACAAAACAAACATAATCCCCAAAACAGAGGATCAGTAACTATCAATAAGATGTGAGCCTGTTTGAGAGGCAGGTTGGTGACCCGCGCCCCTGTGCTTACCTCACTGTCCCAGAACTCAGATCTCCACTGGGAGAGGCAGACGGTTCTCCACACTGTCACACATCTGTCAATCGCTGAGGGTCACCTGCACAACAAGAGCGAACAAATCATCTGTCAATCAGACTGTCACGGGAAGAGTGATCATGTCGGCATTTAAAGCAATATTTAAACTGAAATGTGTTTAACTGGGGGAGGTCCTGGAATTAACTTTTACCTGTTACGCTTTTATTTCCTAAGGACCAGTAAAACATCATCATCTATACATCTACAGCACACTGCTCAGTCAAACAAGCATGGTCACCAAATAGAAAAGTCAGAAAGAAGGTTATTAATGACAATAATTTGTGGAGCAAGGGATTTGTGATTTTTGGTCACCCACTGTTGCAAAAGTCTGGTGTGAAAATCTCCTTTGCTACAGCGTCCATCAGGCTATTTGAGTGGGTAATTTTGACAATGTGTCAGCCGCAAAAAAAGTAATCGTAAGGCAATTAAGTAACGTAATGATTACATTACAGAGATGTCAATTTGAACTGGATTGTGATTATCTGATGAGTAGTCAATTTGCTCCAAATATTTTACTTTCCAGATTTGTAAAATTCAAGGACATGGTAGATTCTTACTGAATTAAGGTTTTATTGTCCCACAAAAGGGAAATTCTATTTGCAGTAAATGTTAAACATACATTATACATGATAAATAACCACTCAAGACAATCGTCTGCCTGCACAGCAGCTGACAAGACCAAGACTCAAAAACCACCTGCCAGTTGCTACAACAGCAACACCCTTCACTAAAAGATCCTTTGTTTAAACTTGTTTTAGTATGAAAGACCATTGCTGTGACGCATCAGTCTGAGAAGCCTTGCTGACAGGCCTCATTTTAGGGCACAGACCACAAGACGCATTTTTGTTTCATCCTTGTCTTGTCCACATTGTTTAAAATGGAAATTATGCATTTTTTTCCATGTGACACTACGCTGAACATTATTTTCAGGCATGGTGCATCGCATTACAACAGTCAGCTGGCAGACTTGTTGTTTTCGCCTGCTAAAAGTGCATCTGGATCTGGATCCACACCCTTTGTGTTTACTTGGCAGGGTGAATCAACACCAAGGCTACAGTGACACACAAGAAGATGCTGAACAGAGTCCGCTCCGAGCCGCTGCCTCTCTCTGAGAGTCTGACACTGCCACATCATTTAGAGCTCCACTTGACGTTAAGCATTTCAAGCATAGCCTTGTGTTTATCTGAAGGACACTTACATTAACAATCCATCACAAAGAGTCAAGTAAATTATCATGCAGAACTCCCATCTGTCGAGAATGATACGTACACCCTCTCTATCTATCGAAAGCTCTACAGAAGCTATTTATTTTCCTTTGCCAGATAAAGCAGACTCATTTCGTATGACTCACCAAGGCTGAAGTGAATAGTGGCTCTAGGTTAGGTGAGCAAAGCATAGGAAGGGACAAGTGATGAATAATGCAACGTAAACAAACCCAGTTGGTAAACTCTTCTGCGTATGGATTAGATAACAAAAGTGATAGAATCATGTAATTTACACCCAAGGCCCGATGGGGAGACATTTTGGGTTCACCGATTCCTTGGCACAATAGACCCAGAGCCTCTATTAAATGAGGTAAACTTCCTTCAGTATGGTATAAATTATGGCTTAGAACAGTCAAATGTACCAAGCGACACTGAAACTGTTTTCCAGAGAGGAATTTTTGAAATATGTGCTGTCCAAGGTTTTCTGTTGCCTACAGCGACAGTGTCACTTCTGAGGCGGCGGGTGTTGTTGTGACTGGAGCATTTACTTTCTGATTCGTCTGGTCATTGTCGAAAAAGAGAACGTCAGCAGGTGTGAACATTAACTTTCAGATGATTCAATTTGTAAAGGGATATGTAGACTATGTGGGCAGAACTTGAAAATAAACTGGAGATTTTTCTCCTTCGGAAAAAAAAAAATGAATAGACAACTTGCTCGGTTTAAAAACAAGGCCAAGCTCCCTTATGGCTGTGTCCACTGCTTGGTCCAAATGATGGGCATCAGTTTTACATAGTATAGTATAGTGAAGGATATCTATTTTCCACAGGGTTAGGTTTCTTATTGATCATACCCATTTTTGTCTACACAATCTAGAAGATAGTCATTTCTTTCCAGCATTCATGTGTTATTGCAAGTTTTCAACCCTATTTCACCAGTTACCACATCAATGTTTTCCAGTTTACAGCATTATCTGTTTTGGCACACATGCAGGTAAAAGGAATCAGCTTTTTGTGGCATTTGTCCCAAGACTTCTGATCCATGTAGCTGAGAATATACACTTTTGTCTCTAAAGGAACTTCTGTTTTAGTGATAGTGGAAACTGTTTTAATGACAGTGGGCCAAAGTTTTGGGGCAATTCCATACCATGCGAATAAATTGTCAACATTAACTTTTGCAACGCCAATCTGTGCCTGCAATGGAATAATGTATTAGTATGGAGTTTCCTGGGGGTCATTTAAGTTCAGTGTATAAATTTGAAGTGTTTGCATAAAATGTCTAATTCTGTTTAAAACAAAGTCCTCCAAATTTTCTGACATGCTTCTAAACTTAGCGTTTCACTTAGATCCTTTCAGCATGTTGCAACAGCATGGCAATTAGATTGATCTAAATTCTCCAAAAAAGTGTATATTTGTCTAACTACAAGTTAGACTTACTGATTTTGTTGATGTTTTTTTCCACTTCAGTTAGTCCTCTGACCTTCTGCGGTCTATAATTTGACTAAAACTAGATTAGAAATTCCTTGTTTTGTACACCAAATTCTTCTACAATGAATGGATCGGATATCTTTGATAGGCCTTTGAATTTACAGCCCTTATTCATAAAATGTCTCCCATTGTTCAACAACCCCCACCTCTGCATTTTTCAATACTCAGCCCTATAACATACTGAATAGAGCAAGGAGGAGGTGTGTAAGAGCATAACGTCTCTCTGAACACTATTCAGAGAGTGCAAGGCAAGTGAAAGCGACTGACATCCTTTGAGCTGCAGTGGACTGGTCTTTACGTTTCTGCACAGGTCAGACGACATTTCATAGATAGCTTGGATTATGACTGGTGAGTTATACGATGGTTTGAGATAAAAGGACATGGATGTTGTCCAAACTATTTCAGTCTTACCAAAAGAGCATTTGCCTGAAGTCTAGTTATACAGACCTGACCAAAAAGCCACAGTGTCAATATAAACCTATTCTAGAATAAATAAGATTAAACATCTGCCTATGGCTGGTCCATTGGGAGAAAAAGCAGAGATAACAATTCTGTTCTCCCTTCTGGTTACAACCGTGAATAATTAGCTGGAACCGTACTTGGGGACTATAATGTAATTCTCCCCACCCTGCATCCATCTCATCCCAGTGTTTGCGTGTCCCGTGACAACAACGTTCCCCAGCCAGCCTCTTTGTAGGCTAAATGTGTCGTACGCCTAATGAGGCCTGGCGAATGACAATAAGCAAACTTTCCTTCAAGGGCCACTCTTCCTCCATACAGGACCTGCTCATTGTCCTGTGCTGGAGCTCCGAAGAGAATAGGAGAGTGCCAACCCATCCTGTTTACGGCACTTCAAACCCCACAACACAATGACATGGCTAAACACTCTGAAACGGTGCTTATGGTTGTAATGAGGCCAACAATTGTATTCAGTTTCGATACAGAGCAGTCACTGAGTCTGCACATAGTAAGTAAAATTAAAGTATAAATTTGCAGTTTTGCAATGGCAAGATTTTTTTTGCAAAATTAACAAATAGCCACAAATAAAGCAACTAATAATTTTGGCCAATCAAACACTACATTTTCATAATAATTTTGTAATTTGTATTGCATTTGTTGCTCTGATAGGCCTGCCCAAGTAAATTAACAGCCCGTCAAGTACTTTTTTGTTTTGGATTCATTTCGGGTGCCATGACGCACTTACCAATACACAGGATTTGATGTTGCAATCCATGATGCTGGTGGTTCTCGCTGATGTAGTTTTCACACAATCAAGGATTAATATTGCCAAGCTGAGCGCTGAGAGCGTGTCTGTGCTGATAGAAACTGAATGGAGAGACAGTATGAAACGTAGCCTTGATAATCAGATGGAAGTATAATAGTCAGCTAATGCTGCAATGCCATTAGCTTATACTGGATTGAAAGACTTTAGTGCCTGAAAAAATATGAGTTACTTGGCTTGCTAAATGAAACGTCAATAACTAGTCGTGAATACCCCGGCTAGTATACAACCCTATGGCTGAACATTATTCTCAAATATTACAGTATGGGGAATGACTGAGTCTTCAACTACATAAAATGTTGTCTTGTTATTAAAGTCTTTTCCTACATTTTTCAAGGTAAACCTTGGACTGCGCAGAGGATGGGGACAAAAAAAAGTGTACCTGTTACATAATGTCACCATAAGTAAAGATGTCTGTTACAGGGCTCTCTGGTGATTTTTACTGTGATTTTTTCCCCAAAGGCCATATGTTGCACCTGAATAGAAAAATGTATGAACCATTAGAAAGGAATTCAGAAGTATACTATAAAAAATATTCATTCCTTCATTACATTTCCACAATTTCCCCTTAAGGTTAAGGTTCTAACACAGCATGAATTTATCTTTAGGATTAACTTATTCAACTAAAATGGTGGCACCTTTCACGCCACCACTGACTAATAGAGACCAGCTGAGCGAAGGCCACAGTGTGGCCCATTCAGGCAGATATTGAGCGCCATGTGTTGAGTTGTTCCAACTCCACATATGAGGGAGGGGAAGGAACTGCTCACTATCCACACTCAATAGGGGGAACAGTGGGGGGGTTGTTTCCATGTTGGAGACTACAGCCTAGGCAGTCTCATGACTGAAGGCTTACTATGGCGGTGCTATGAAGCAGCGGTTAGTCAAGGTGGTTAAAGAGGAACCCTTTTATACAATCAGTGAAGTCAGGGCTAAAAAAAGGAAACAATAACATAAGATTAACATCTCTGATGCTGCTAGTCTCTCCACCTGGGCATGGCTGCTGTGTATGTGGGTGTCTCTGTCTATCTATCAGTATGCTGTTGGGGGAAGGAGAACCAGCATAGCTCATTCCATCAGAGTATGTGTGTGTGTGTGTGTGTGTGTGTGTGTGTGTGTGTGTCATCTTCTCTTCTCCTACCCTGCTGCCAGCCATGCCTCGGCAGCCCACGCACTGTCTGTTAGCCAGTCCTCTCTCCTGCTGGCTGCCAAGACATGCAGGACTAGCAACACCAACAGCATGCTAATCAACACGCAGCACTCCTCCCTAAACAAACACTACAAGTGCGCTAATCAAATCAATTCTATGACAGACCCCATGCTTCTACGCTAATCCCAGCCTGCCCTTCTGTGTGTGTGTGTGTGTGTGCGCGCGTTTTCCCTCCATGTCTTATGTCAGCGTAAAAAAACCTCTCCATTTAAAGCTGAATACATTAAGTGGCAGCGTCAAGTACGACTGATGATTACGCTGATTAAAGAAAGTATTGCCAACAGGTGCCACATTAGCGACAATGCCGCAGAGGCCCGCAGCTTTAGCCTGCACTCCATCCCCGAGTAGCTGGAGTCTACTTTCAAATGAGTACTTGAATGGAAGGCTCCCTCAAGCACCCAACACAACACACATCATTCATTACAGAGAGATGAATCATGCGAGTATCCATCACTAAGTGACTCATTAAACTTGTGTAAACAAACACAGGGTTACAACCCTGTAAAACACAGAGAACCACTCTGTAGCACAGCTCCACCCAAAATAGGGAGATAGACCTGGCTCATTTACGTAGCTCGCCGTTTTCTCTGTGTTCGGTGGGGATGTTGGGGACGTTTTAGGTGTTGTTTTCAAGTCTGTCCCTGTTGTGAGTCACTGGGTCACACTGGGCGACTCGTTCGTCAAACTGAAATACAATTATTCATTTCACATTTGCTCTAGCAGTGGTGGCAGTTTTCTTGTTATTGTGTCTCTGCTGAATGAAGCTAGAGGAAACACAAGTAGTTTCTTCCATGAACACCACTCACATATTTGACACAGCCTACACTTATTCTTGGGGTGTCGTGTTACAAGAGCTTTCCAAAGAGCATTCACCCAGCTGCTATGAGATTGACAAGATATGAAGAATCATTTCCCCACTAAGTCAACCACCAATGTTTTTCCATCACCATAACTGTTGTGTAGGCACCTAAGAGTTTTACAAGCCACCTAAAAGAAAATGTGAAATGCTCTACTGTGTAAATTTTAGCTTTACCTTTAACAGGCCCTTTGGACATTCAATAGTGCATTTTCCTTGCTTGAGGCTTCTGATTCTGGTCCAATAGCCTTCTTCTTTCTAAATGTGTTGTGTAATGAGAAACTCTTCAACAACTCCCATCCCAACACAACACCCACTACAGTGACAACACTAACACCTAGGCTAAGCCAGGGAAGCCTTGAACTATTAACTATCAAACAGGTAGACGGGGTACAATCCTATTCAGTCTCCAGACTGCTGGATGCCTCTTATTTTCTGCTAATTTCTGGTTATACAGGCCTGGCAAGACATTATCGGCAATAATAAATGATCAAATATCCCCAGGGGTAGTCAAAACAAACCCTATTCCAGTTCATACCAGGTAAGAACACATGAGGAAGCAGCTGAATATGAGCACCAGATCAGACTGTGGTTTGCCCTCATTTCATTTTGTTATGCTAGGTTTTCCAAGCGTGAGTAACTGCTGAATATTAGATGTCAACATCCGTCTCTTTATACCCATAAAACTGTAACAACAAACAACATACTCATAAAACTGTACGTTCTGGGGTTGTTTCCTGTAGTTTGTACGATTACGTTCTCACTGATACCTGGATTTTCAGGCGGACTCTGCAGTTATTTGGTGCCAGCTGAGTTCAAACAGCATCTCTCTGGTGTGTGTGAATGCACCCTTAGTTTCGGTGTCTATTACATGGGGTGATGAGGACGGTGCGATGGCACTGTTTACATTTCTTCTGGAGCTGCTATGAGCAGCTTTGTAATGATGACCTGTTACTCTATTTACACACACGGTTACACACTTCTTTTTTATAAATCCCCCGATCAGATACATGATCCTATTAAGTCACGGGCCACTTCATAAATAAAGTATTTTTAGTAGGGATGCACCGATGCCACTTTTTCAATGCCGTTACCGATTACGAGTATGAAAGTTTAAGTATCGGCCAATACTAAGTACCGATCCGATCCATTACTTTTACTGAACAGTGCAGGCTTACTTCCTTAGTTTGGGGTCAATGGACAAAATTATTGAGATAAAATCCTTGTTTTTCCCACTGTTTGAGAAATACAGGCTTCTATGTGCCACAAATGCATAAAATCAAGACAGTTTGCTTTTATTTCTTACATGTTACTCATGGCTTTCGGTATCAGATTTTAGTCTTGGGTAAAATCTCTGATACCGATACCAGTATCGGTATCGGTGCATCCCTAATTTTTAGTCCAACCAGGAGTACGGGCAGAAAAATAAAAAGTGCAAATGTCAGTTCAGCAAACCCTCAAACATTGTATCTGTGTTTATTTGTATTTTTTTTAAGCATTTCTGTTATTAAAGAAAATAATTTTTACTGAAAATTGAACTATGAAAATAATTTGTTGTAGCCCTTCTTAATCACAAGTCGGTACTTTGTGTATAAAGTCATCAATCGATTAATCGTTGTAATAATTGTCTGATTAATCGATAATTAAAATAATCGCTTGTTACAGCCTTATACGACTATGTGCTTGTTCAGTGAGGAAACCATACTTGAGCCTCTAAGATGATGTGTAACAGATGCTGTGAGTGACTACCCCCCTCATTTCAAAAAGTTAATGATAGGCTGCTATCCAGGTCAAGGCCAAAGCAGCCATAGTTTAGGGGAGGGGTTGTTCAACTTTTTCAGCCCAAGACCCAAATGAGAAATCTGTCCTCTCGTCTTTAGGCCCAGGCTAATGAAAACATATTAATACTCTTGTCATGTGGGGAACCAGGAGCAATAGACCTTCTTAACCAAGAAATGTGGGTGTATAGAGCAGGATTTTGTGCCCTCTTTACGTAATGCATTGTGCCCTGCTGCATGAAATAAACGTCTGCAAGCACTTCTCACACCTGAAGAGATTAAAGCAATGGTACTGTAACACAAAAAAAAAAAAAACTGGGTCAGCATTTATTCTGACTTCACGTGCTCTCTCTCTCAGTCAGACACTCACACACACACACACACACACACACACACACACACACACACACACACACACACACCTGAAAGCACTAATCAAACATCAATGTAGGCTGCTGCTTTCCCATTTTCCATAAAAGAGCTATGTCACTGTAGTAGAACATGTTCCCTCTCTAGCATATAAAACCTCAACTAAAATGTAATGGAAATCAAACTTGAAGCACATATGAACTAAAGTGAAGCAATCCAGTAAATTTTCATCTTCAAGGGTTAATGTTGCATTTGAAATAATTAAGTCAGACAAAGGTCAGTGTTGGCGGATGACTTCATAAACTCATGTCAAGGAATGGAAGTTTAGAAACTGTTTAACCAAAAGGGACACTGCAAATGTGTGTGTGTGTTTGTTTGTGTGTGTGTCTCAACTTCTCCTCTCTGCCCTAAATGAGCAGTGCCAGGTTTCAACAGTCCAGCGTTGGGGATATTTCAAGGTCAGCGTAGCTCAGTCAGCCATGAATTATTGAACTTTAGCAAGCCCTGTGCCCGTTCTGTTCAAGCTACTTCTCCAACTCTGTCACTCTTCTTCCTCCAACTTTGCTCTCTGTCTCTCTCAGCATCAGTGAGCCACAGCAGAACAGAGAGTGACTATGACAAACTGAAGGCCATCAGCATTACTAATAATAAACTTTATTACCCCCTGTAGTGAAATTCTGGGGGTCAGCTAGGGATTCGGTGCCTTGCTCAATGACCCTTCAGCAGGGCGGATAGTTGCTGTCAAAGGAGCTTGAACCTGGCTCCTCTATTTATGTCTTGGGTGTTTTAAATGTGTTGCCCCTTTCAGATTGTGGCCATTTAACCGTGGGATAAATAGAATTAGGCTCTATGATTGAACTGAAGTGAGTCTACAGGGGCCTACGACTCGGGTACAGGGGAATCTGGGACAAGTCAGGGCCACCTGAGTCTTGTTGCACTCTGCTGATTCACTCAGCAACACAGAGCGAAGCCTCAACACATAAGCAAGTACAGACACAGGAGTG
Organism: Centroberyx gerrardi; assembly: GCF_048128805.1. Lineage (NCBI taxonomy): Eukaryota > Metazoa > Chordata > Actinopteri > Beryciformes > Berycidae > Centroberyx > Centroberyx gerrardi. The sequence continues at coordinate 13,517,179 of NC_136006.1, read as the reverse complement.
TGTACAAGCGCTTATGTGCACACACACACACACACACACACACACACACACACACACACACACAGGCTCATTTTGTTCCACACTGCCCAAGCATTCCTCCAACATGTTTCACACAGTTACCAGCAAATTTTAACTCACACATTTGGTGAAAGTTTGTTTGCTGTGGTGCTGTTGTTTACTCACCCCAGCATGTCCACACACACACACACACACACACACACACACACACACACACACACACAACCCCCCCCCCACACACACACACACGCACACACATGCACACTTCATCCAGATACTTTCCCTAGGTAGAGGGATTAATTCTAATACCTGACCACGCTGAACCAGTCTGCTGTAATCTCCATCCCTGTGCCTCTCTCACTCGTAACAAGAACCAGCCACTCACCACTGGAGTAGGCTGTCTGCACAGGATTAGAATGGAGTTTATTAATAGCCAAGACAGCACACCGGGAAACAAACAAAAAAACCTATTGCTTGGTTTTCTATACAGACAGACGAAGAGGTACAGCCATAGAGATAGAGACAGGCAGGTACAAGGACACACACAGCCAGCCAAATAAATACACACACACACACACACACACACACACACACAGCAAGAAGCTAACAGACAGAGACAGGACCTTTGATGAGTAAAGGTCATCATCAGGCAGGCAACACTGACCATGGTCAATATTCTCATGTGGAAATCAATAGTGCTGTCCTCTAGATACATGAAGACAGACAGGCAGACACACACACACACTCACACACCTAGATCTTTTGACACACAAAATACATTACAGGTTTCCGGGCACAATGAGGGAGGGATAGAGAGAAATATGGGGTTATAGAGCGAGAAAGAGAATGAGAGAGAGACAGACCCGCAGAATGCAGGAGAGAGGGAGAGAGAGAGAGAGGGAGAGAGAGAGAGAGAGAGAGAGAAAAACGGGCTCCTCTCTCTCTCTCTCTCTCTCTCATCCTCTCCTTCTCTCTCATAGGCCAGGCTAGGGGAACTGAGGCGTACGCACATCCTAGGCTAAAATTAGCTCTGCTGCAGCTGCAGGGCCAGACATGTTGGGATGGGCCCGTGTTCATTGCAACTAAGTACACAGAGACACACACACACCGGCACGCACACACACACACAGTTTCACCAATTAAACAGGGCGAGCCATGACACACAAACAGCACAGGTGAATGCCAGCAGCATCCTGCCTCCTTCCTCTCTGCCTGACAGTATCTGAGGCACACAAACTCACCCCATGCAAATGTTGTGTGTACACACACCCACATACAGGACAAACACACATAAACATATTGGCTCCATTGAGGCACACCAAAGTGCTCAACACGTCCCCACTTATAAAGGCTGATGACATTTTTACATTTTAGACATTAAGCTTATGTTCTTATCCAGAGTGACTGACAATGAGTTAACAGTAGAATAAGCTTCAATTCCACAATCACCATCATAATGTGCAACCAGTCGTATAGACTGTAAGGGTCGGAGCCGTAGTGCCTTGACAATATTCCTGAATGAACCACAGAATGATCATGTAAGCGAGACGTGCTAGGAAAGGATATACAATTGAAGCTAAGGAGTGAGGTGGAGGGTATTTCTTTTGTTATGAAAGGGGCAGTCACAGGTTCACTGACAGTTCAAACTACAGACTCATGACCACTAATTCCACGGTATTTAGCACTGCTGCTGACTGTGTGTGGGGGGGCTAACTAAGCGTTTAACTTGACTCTGGAGGAATGGAGGAAAATGCTGCACTGCCACATAAACCGCTCAGCAGTCTTCTAACAATGGGCCACCTTGAGCTTTCGTGACACGCCTGAGCCCGCCGGGCAGCCCACAGGCCTAAACCCATGGCATGCATGGCAAAGGGATCAGCTAGGGGGAAGCAGAGGAGAGTGGGCACGTTACTACACTGCCACACCATATGCCAGGGAGTCTGCAAGAACTGCTGAATACCAGGAAAAACAAGCCAAAAACACAACTTGGCCCCCACAACCTCCCCCACCCCAGAGACTCATAATGGTTATTAAATCAAATTGTTTCCTACAGTTTGAAAAACAACAATATACATCTTGGCTTGGTCCATCTCACTGCAGCAGACGCAATAGAAATGAAGCTAGCTGGACAATGACAGCCTGCTGCTGGCAACTTGCAACCACAGCCAAGCTCATAAGCATTAGCTACCTAGCCTTTGCCAAATTCTGCTCTGCCTATTAGGCTCTCAGTCACTCTCAATCAGTGCACCAAAGTATTTTTATGACCTGACCACCTAAAAAGAAACATGAAATATGCTACGTATTTTGATTCTGTGCATTTAGGCATTTCAAAGAGTTTCAATAGTTCATATTTGTTCCATAAGGAGGAAGCTTTTACATATTCTTCTACATTCTTATCCCAATGCAAAAGAACAAACAAAACTAAATTCAATACACTGGTGGCATTACCACCTAAGCCTCTCCAAATGCAAGGGAACACCTTTGCTAACAGAAGCCTAGCTCTCCAGTAAACATCGTTCTCCCTTGATTATTTAAGGGCTTGCGTCAGCCAAAGACTCCATTTTCCCTCCACGTCTCCTCCATCATATCACAACAACAAATAATTGGCAATAATTCAAAGGCTCCTGGAATCAACCGGCCATTGGCATCTGTTCAATTTCAGGCAGGCGCTGAGTCGTGACTGGCACACAGAGCAGGAGAGGAGAGAGCTGACCGACCGGACGGTAAAGCCCAGAGAGAGCGGCCGCTTGAAGAGGACGATGACCTATTATCTTTGCTTAAACTCAACGGCAATACCGCCATATTCAAGTTCCTGGTGTATCATTAAGCTATGCAAATGATGCACAGTTTATGGTTTTTTTTGGACACACACAGTGACATCTAACAAGAGGAAAGCTCAGCTGCTTCTCAGGCTGATGTCCATTATCTTCAGGTCAACAGCAGGATGTGTCATTTCCTCCTGTTAAAGAGCTACAGTCGATCATGTTAGATGAGACACAAGGCTATCTGATCAAACAGAACTACACAGCTGTAACTCTCAGTGGGAGCACAATTCATATCACTGCTATTGTACTTATCGTGTAAAGCCTACTTTATCTGGCGATAATAGAAAGACTGAAACATAACTGGTCTTTTGCAGCAAAAAAACACAAGTCATTTAAAAAAATATATATCACTGCGTCAGAGCAAGTGGCTCCCCTAGCAGATCCAAATATAGCTTCAAAATCAATGTCCTCCACAGAGTCCTCCAAAAAAAGAAACACAGACAGGCCAGGATGAGCTCAGGCTCCGTGGCGCTGTACCCAACCTGTGTGATGTCTGGCCATCACAGCCACTTGGACCTCTGGGCCACGACTAATGAGCCGCAGGGTTGTTGGGACTTTGTGCTGCTTCTGTGACACACATCTAGGCACCCGGTGGACTTCTGCATACACACAGACACCAGGGTTTCCATTAGCCGGTATATACCGGTTTTTGGCTGGTAAAATGCACAGTTGTCTGACAAGTGAAAATATTGTCGGCCAAAATGTACAGCGGAAAATACGACAAACAGACACATCATTCAGCCTTCGCCAAAACAACTAAAGTGGCCGGGGCTTTATTCTTTAGAGTTCCATAAATCGCCATAAAATTACTCCAAACAGCTCGAGCAGCATAATCCAAGTGTTCTGAAGCCAAACGATTGCACTGTGGGTCCAAAAGTCCAATATTTACCTCATTATCTCCTAGATTTTCACCGCCACACAGCCACTACACTAGCAAGCAGATGCTGCCTATTAAATGCTGTCAGAAATGTTGTAATTACGGGTAGAGCATGCTCGACGGACTCAATAAAGTGGTAAATAGGAAAGTTGAATTTTACATGATGCCCAAGATGCAAAGATGTGACATTCTCACTCTTTGTTGAACATTTAGGTGTCACACATATACAACTTTTAGCCAACAAACTTAATAAATCAATTACAAAATTGATGGGAATATTGTCCTCTTCATTCTGCAGCAACACTTCCACCATTGGTTTTGAATCATTTAGCCTCTTTTTAAAAAAGAATTGCTGCTTTTTCAGTTACTAGTAATAACATCACCCTGTTTGATGGCCTTAGAATAGAAATACATTTAACTTACGTTTTTTTTAAATCTTAAGTTGTTCATACCGACAACCAAAAGGCCCGCAAGAAATAAAGGTTTCCTTTCTGTTGACGTAACTATTAATAAAATTTGTTCAATCATTTTATTTGGTCTGTATTGTTTATTGCCATTTAAATGTATTCTAGCCTGCATTTAAAACATGTGTACGGTAAATGTTGTTGCTCCAAAAAAAATGTCTAACAGAAATCTTGACAGAAACACACACACTTAGACTACTGCCACACTTGCCTCATAGTAATATAAAATAATGTAGCCCAAGCCTGCAGTAGATGCAAATGTCATCATAGCTGTATCAACATAGTTACAGCCACAAGCTGAAACTCTCAAACTAAAATGAATGATCCGAATGACGCATATGGAAAAGACAGCAAACTCATCACCTAAGGTACACACACACACAAACAGTAATGTGTTTGACCGAAAAAAAAAAAAACATTGATTACAGTCCAGGGTCCAATGGAAATGGAACCTGGTCTTGGGTGGGGAGAGGCCTGTGTGTTGTCGGTCTGCCCTGCAGCAGAGGTGCAAGTCAATAACAGATCATACTCAGTCAATACTAGAGTGCTGCTCTGGGCTTCACTTTCCCCTATTAAACCAAATGACAGGGCGACCAGGCTTAATTCTTTTCCCAATCAACCTGGCGACAAGCTGAGTCCATCGATTGAGCTCTCTCCATTATCCATCATTGCCAATTTCACTTTTGTGACTGAACATCGTATGTTCCCTTCTGTAAGGCACCATATTTAATTATATATTTAGAAGTAACTGGTTTTAAAAAAGAACAATGGAAGAGACAGAAGTGTCTTTTAACTCTTAGCTCAATGTCAGCTAAAATAACTGTTGTAAGTTTAAGTTAGCCATTTACTGTGTCCACTCCAGGATAGTGGATTAAAGGTTAACCACTTGAGCCGCTAAGACGACACATTATCGACTACGGCTGTACTGCAACCATAGCACTCTCACTGAAATGAGCAGTCACTCAAGGGGGTGAAAGTCTATGGCACGCTGAAATAAACTGATCATACAGCTGAATGATGACAACAAAACCTTTCACCACAGACACATTCACAAACATCCAGCAAGACCAACACTCAGAGACTGCAGCATTGCCTTACTTTCCAAAAATATCTTAGAGATGGTTAGGGCTGCACGATACTGATAATCATATTGCAATTATTTTGGTGAATATTGCAATTGTAATATAATTTGTAATACTGTATACAGACAGATTTTTCAATATTTTAGATTTTTCAGCAAACAAGAAACATTTTTAATAAAAAAACTGAGATGTTGTTGCTTAAGATTTGCTGTGTTTTTTATAATGCACAATTTAATTTATAGGCCAGAAATTGGGCTCAGCGCCAGAATACCATGTTTAAGAGTCCATTTTGAGCACCCACCACTCTGATAAAATAACTGAATTTGAAAATTTGAAATTAAAGTAGTTCATATTGTGATTTTATATTCTTTTTATTTTTTTTTTTTCCCCTCGATTAATTGTGCAGCCCTAAAGATACTTTAAACTTATTTCAAAAGCTTAGGCCGCAGGTGCACTTTCATCCTTTGTCAATTGTCAACCACTTTCAAGCCATATAAACAAAAGCAAAACATCATAATCATTTTTAAATGCGAGAATGATCATTTGCAAACTAGGGAGTAGTAGGGAGAAGTTATGCTGCTCCACCTCTTTAGAGCCTCCCCCGCCCCCCTTGGGTAGAAGCAGTGTGAATTCTTGTTTGGCTGACAGGGAGACAAGGCTCTGAGGAGGGATGAGGGTGGGGGGTGGGGTAGATACTGTACATCATGGAGAGAGCCAACACACACAGACAGACCTCATACCTGGCAGCACAGTGAGTCAGCAGCACCACCGCTCTCTCTGCATGCCAGCCACACATCCAGCTGCTGCTCCAGACTGTCTGCATGCAGCATGACTAGCATGACCACCCTGGTGACTTTCAAGTACAGCAGCGACTACAAATTAGTATGCTGAATGACAACCAGTGAGTGAAAAATACAATAACCTATTTAAGAAATGCTGTACATCCAACTCTCTGGGGCAGAATCAAGTCAAAGAGCATCTGGAGTCTCTCTTTTGCTTGGCCTGGGGCAGACAACAACAACAACCATGGCAATCTAGTTTTCCTATTGGAAGATGAGGAATGGCAGGGAGTTGGCTGCTTGTGTGATCCTCTGGCTCTGTGGGAGTGAGGACAGTGGAGAATAGTCCCCACTGCTAATCCATGGCAGGCTAATTACAGCTTTGATCCCCTAGGCGTGTGCATCCCTGTAGGTGGGAGGGAGGCAGCGGTGGTTGGAGGAGGGCAGGGCGCACTGGGCCTCTGTAGAGCTACAGTTAGACGTGTTTGGGCTTAGAGCTGTCCCAATAAGCACACAACTGCAGCAGATGTATGAGCATAACATCAAACAACACCATATGCTGTATGAATAGACTGACACAAAGTTCACAAGAGTTGGCATGAGCTACCAATGTGTCAAGTCCCCTTCACAACCATTAGGCCAGCAATGGAGCTCTAAATAGCATGTGGCCCCATAACTACAGCATAATGAATAGAAACAGCCGACAAGTTCTCCTGAAACACTTCATTGTGTGTCTGACAACAGCACTACTGACTGGAGTAAACTTAATAGACTTACTGCTGGTTAAGTGAATTCACTGACTCCAAAATATGAACTAAAACCTTACAGAGCCTTCTGCTTGTGGGTTAGATTTAAACTCCTGGAGATAGAGACATAGATTAAGTGGGTAACTGGAGTTTCTCTGTCTAAAATAGACTGCAGTTCTGATGATAGCCTAGTCCCAAAACACATGGTGGAGGAGCTGAAGGGAGGGAGGAGGAGAGAGGAGGAGGAGGATGATGATTGAGAAAGAGCAGCAGATGGCATGGAATTATCTGGATCTTCAGCTCTACATCTTTGAATGATGTCATTATTTGAGGGGCGGCTTTCTTTTCATGACCAATGTATTGCTCCCCCATCAAAAACACAAGCACTGTCGAGCCAGAATACCACATTCGTGACAGCAGTGGCAGTGTTTATTTTATTTATTGATGTCAAGTGTTAAAAATAGCAGCATGTACACTATATAAGATCTACTGGAATGAACGTGGCAAAAGCAAAACTGGCTTGGCTGTTGAAATGAATGAATGGCGTTGCTGTAAATTGGTTTAGTTTCTGGTCACTTTGGGCACCAACCTACTCACTGACGGGACTAAACACAACCCTGTTCGGTCTAAGCACTGTTTATTAAGCAGCGTTGGGGTGGCAGGGTGGTCTAGTCCAGATAATGCAGGTTCAAGCCCTGTGTTAGAAAACATCTGCCCTGCTGAAGTGTCCTTGGGCAAGACGCTGAATCCCTACTAGCTCCTGGGCTGCTGTTTTCAAACTGACCCTGCACTTTGACCTCTCTGGAGGGGGCAAGTGAAAGGAGAATTTCCCTACAGGGGTCAATAGAGTATTGCGTTTATTTGTCTTTGTCAGTGTTAAACAAGCAGAAACAAATAGAAACGTGTAAACAATATCTATCGGAATGAACATGGCAAAATCAAAACATGCCTTAGCTGTTGAGATGAATGAAAGATGTCCCCGTTAACCGTTTTGCTACTTTGAACACCAAACTACTGCAGCAATAAGTCACTCACTGACAGGTCTACTAAACCAGCATGACGCTATACAAGTACTAACCAGAGAGCCAACAAACACCAGTCACGACCTGGCCTCTCAGGCTTGCTAGCTACCTGGCAATGTCAATGTAGCAGTGGCTATTCAGTCATTTCAAAGTCACTTCAGCTCGACTGCTTCACGTGACAGTCGTTGACTCTGTTATTGTGTGCTGGAACACTTCCTTAAAGCAAACTAACGTAAATTTAAAGAAGCAGAGCAAACTATTTTCGTTATTTAACGGAGCAGCTGATGTTACCTGCTGCTAGTTCAACGTTACTTGCTGCTTTTAGCACCAGCATCAAGCCTGCCAGAATAAAAAATAAAACTTCCGGTCCTAATTTTCAAAATAAAACCCTTATTGAATAAACATGTTGCAACGTTTTTTGGAGTAGCCTACTACAACGTATCACAGTGAAAATAAAGACTGTGTTTAAGGAGGAATGTGTAGTAAATGAAAATACAATTGCCGTTTTTTTCCTGTGTTATTCTGGCCATCTCTGGGTGGCTTGACGCAGCTGTTAGCTACAACACTGCCACGAAACAAGCCTGACACGTACGTTAGCCCGACATACGCTAGCTTGCATGGCGTTAGCGTAGCCACACCGTGCCTGTTCCAGTCAGCTTCAGCTGGGCATCAACCGATTTTCACCAGTCGTGACCAGGCCGAAACGAGGACACAGCTGGCTCCTGGCGCCGGGAGCCTCTGATGTACAAGTCCCAAGCCGACGACACTAACACTTGTGTCGGCGCTGGCCAGCCCACTAAAGCTTCCTCACCGCGGGTACCCATCCACATCCACACACATCTGAGGATGGTCCAAGTCACCAGCCGCTGACTGCGACTACCTGGAAAATCCTAAATGTTTTGATAGCTGAGAAGCAATGAAACACTCACCCGAATAAAAGCTGGTTATAGCGGTGTCATGCGGTGACTGTATCGGGAAGGTAGGGTGGCGTTTGCCCAAAGCGGTCAGCCAGGTCGAATATCCTCAAAATGATCCCTCAGCCAGCAGCACCTTCCTATGATCTCCCCACACTGCAATGGTGCTGAACCAGAGCGCTACTATTGGCCAGACTGAGCGGAACTCTCAAATGCGCTTCGGTTAGCAGGGAGGACGGCTGTCCTGCAGGGGGCGCCGAGCACATCAACACGCTGCTTTACATAGGGGGATACAATAATGCTACCTTCAGGTGCTCTCGGAAATCTCGGAATTACCACTTGAACAGCCCAACAAAGTGGTAAATAAAGTAAATAAGACTGGGAAAGATTGTCTATAACACCCAAGATGCCGAGCGAGATGTATCCTTTAGGGCAGTGGCTCTCAACCTGAATCGTGAGATAATTTCGGGGAATTGTGAGATGATTTATGGTACAGGAAATACACATTACAGATTTATTATTATGTCTATTTTTTCAATTTTTCTCTAATTTTTTTTGTTTCTTGTGAAATACTGAATAGTTTTAAGCCTCTACAACTATGATAATTCATAAAATGAAACAACCTGAAAAGACAAAATATTTTTTTATTGAATTGCATATGCAGCCTGTAATGGGGGCCATGAGCCAAAAAGGTTAAGATATATATATATATATATATATATATATATATATATATATATATATATATATATGATATATATTATTGTTATATTAGCTGAGATTACATTACATTGCATTGGATGAAACTTTAATGATTCCTGTGGGGTTGCTGCAGCAGCAACTGATAAGATATAGCCAAGAAAAATAGGATAGAGACAGGAATAGAGCAAATGGGGTAAACATAAGTAACGGAAGTTTGTTGATGATCATGTTGTTTAATGATATGATTGCTTATAAGATTGTAATTTCTCATGATTGTAATATGTTGTCAAAATGGATGCTACTTAAATGTTTAGCACAGGTGTCAAGGCCTTACAGTTAGGTCAGACTATCTGTGTTTGTAGAGCACTGTGGTGAAGGCTGAAAGCCGATACACGGCACAGACAGTGCTGCTGTCTTTAAGATTTTTGATGCTATTCAAATCCACACAGGTGCCTTGAACTGGATTATTGAGGTACCAGAGTATTTAGTTTAGTTTATTTCCTATTGCTACAACTTTTGGCCGATAAATACATTATTTTTCCTCTTCATCAGCTACCAAAAAATACTTTTGTTGTAGGGTCCATTTTATTTCATACCAAAAGCGAAAGTTATTTCATAAAAATCAACTTCAGAAGTAGGAGTTTGCAGCACTTGAAGGCAGCATACTACAAATCTTTCTTGTTTAATAATCAGCTGTAAATAGTGTAGCCATGTGAGATACTGTTTTTTAGTGAACGGTCTATCTGGCCTGCATGTTAATTTTATGAAGTCTTTTTATCTGTTGGGTGATAGTGCTTTTTAGAGAGGCGTGGCCTCTCTTGAAACTATTTGTTTCGCTTTCACTTAGGCTACTACAAAGCATACGGTGGGCAAATTGTAGCCTACTGTTATTATAAACATTGGAACAATTCGTATAATATTCCGCATCTGAAAGAGTGCGATCAGCAGTGACCTGTGCATGCATCTGGACCACTCGTGATTAGGTAATGCAAAGCAACTTCCCCGAAGTAGCATCATAGTTTCTATTCCTATGTGCGTAGGAGATGAAGTATTCGGAAATCATTACGCACCCTTCAAAAATTCCTATTTAGCCCCCAGCGCCCCTTCTCCGCTGACTTCGAAGCAATAAGGTAGGCTATTTCAACAGACCTAACAATTACTGACAGAATCGTGTTTAACTTTCCAGATAATAATCTATTCAATAAAAATAATGGCGGCTCAAAAATAATACGGAAAACAAGCTCAAGCGTAACATAATCCTTCACAACCTAACTGAACTTTGTAGGTTTACATATCGTTGTACCACTAGCCCTGATAGGCTCATTGCCATTGGTAATTGTCATATCCGGGTGTTTGGTTGTTTACCCTTCAAACGTGGGCTTTCACAATTTTGCTCTCCACTTTCAGCGACCAAGGTACAACGTCGACTACCACACTAAACTCCATGGCAAACGCGCACCACCTTCAGCTGATAAATGAAATAGCTGGTTCTCTCAGCTCCGGTGAGTGCAGGAGGCTTTCCTACTTGTGTGGCAGCGTGGACACGGACAGCAGCGTGGCCGGTGTGAGAGAGATGCTTAAATCTCAGCTGATGAGGTGTCAGATGGACGACCTGTTTCTGCTAGAACTCATGTTTGCGTTGAGACGTTTTGACATCCTGAGGAAGGTGCTGGGAACCAGCAGGGACGAGGTGGAGAAGACTCTAAGGCAGAGGCATGTTCTGTCAAAGTACAGGTGAGATGCGTTTTAAGATGTCAGATGTGCAGTTAAGACAGAAATATGTGAACCATGCCACCCATGACAGTTATGTGGTTCTTTTAAATAATTATGTATTATATTTTTCCTTGCCACAGAGTTCTGATGGCTGATGTGAGCGAGGATATGGCCAATGAAGATTTGAAAAATGTGAAATTCTTGTTAAGCAGTGCATTACCCCGAGACAAGCTGGACAAATCTAAGGTGAAAGAATGAATGAAGTTCGGTTTCACAATCTGTCACTGATTCCCACAATGTTTTGGTTTCGTCATGAAAGTTGTTGCTGTGTGGGTGGGGGGATTTTTAGTAGGCTGTTTGCAATCTATGTCACTTCTAACTAAATTGTGGGAACACCCGCTTCCCCTTATTTCTGCATACTCCAGAAAATTTGAACTTCCATTCTGAAGAATATGTTCTTGTTCTCTCTTCTCACAGAATTTCCTTGATGTGGTTGTTGAGCTAGAGAAGTTGGATAAAGTTTCCCCTGAAAGGCTGGACTTTGTGGAGCAATGTTTGAGAAACATTGGTAGGATTGACCTAGCCAAAAAGGTTAATGTCTACCAGAGGACAGGTGAGAGTGTATTTACTATCTAATACTGATTTAATACTGAATGGTTGGAAGTTTTAGACTATTTTATAAATTGCTACCAAATAACATGACAAAATATGAATTGAAAGTGATGGTAGGGGCTGACAAGAAACTTTTAACAGTTACACATATATGCATGTTTTACACTTTATTTAGATGAGGAAATGCAGAGAGGGGAAGTGATATAGAGGTATACAGCTGTAGAACAATGTGTAGAGTACAATGTGACTTTGCACCGCAAACAATGGGATTTGATCCTGACCAAGTAACCTCACATGTGCATTGTACATGAGCACACAATCTTAAAAAGCTAACCTGAAAGTACAGTAAACTCATGATGAATATTTACATAAATAACTGTATTTCCCTCAATGTACACCTTTCATAGGTGGAGCACCTCAACAACAGCCACTTGTACATCATCAAATAATTCAGCAGCAACAGCAAAGGCCCAGAGCTCCTGTGAGTAAGATGGTGTAAAAAAAAAGTTAACATTCATGTCTTTCCCTCTCCTATAGCTCTTCATAAAACTAATTTCTCAAACATGTCTGCTCTTCAGTTTTCATCTCCCACCTCAAACTGTTCCTATCCTCTTCACCAACCAAGACAAGCACAGTCCCACCGCATTGGTAAGTTATTGAACATTAATGTGTATTTTTTTTTGCCTTTATTAGATAGTTCAAAGTTGAGAGAGTCAGGAAAGACTGGGGATGACATGTGACAAAGGTCCTGGGCTGGATTTGAACCCAGGACATCATGTTTACATGTTATGCACCTTAGTCCACTGATCCACCAGAATGCCCCCAAAGTACCAGATAACTTACAAATAACATCACACTGGGCTTCACCTCTGTCAACTAAAAACAGCCTGAAAGCCCCAAAACAATGGGAAAAGTCTTCTTTGTTTCTTCACACTACCAATTAACATGTAGATACAGTATAGTATGAGTCTAGGAAAAACCCTGCCTAAAACAGTTAAAAAAAATTCAATTTCAGCTTGGTATTCACATCATGACCTTTTCTTTTCATCCCCAGAGAACTTCCCAGTGTCTGTAAGAAGAAAGCAGAACTGCCAGGTAAGGTTTGCACTTCCTATATTGGAGTAGATTGGTTTATAACTTTGTTCCACATTGTCTTTTTTCAGCATGGCCATGTCTAATCTGTATGGTGTATTTATGAAACTGTGTTCCCCCTGTTGTAGAGTCCACTGGATTGCTACAAACTTAACACTGATCCCAGAGGAGTATGTGTGATCATAGACTGCGTTGGCAGCGATGGAGGTGAGACACAACATGCTTTGTGCCCACACTCAGACTGCCACTGCTAAATTATGGTCTGTCTGGATACTGTTTTTTAGCGATAGACCTTTTTAGTGATCTATTATCATGGTGAACCGTTTTCTACATGTCAGCAGTCACCAGTTGTCAGCATCTATTCATATGTTTATAACAAACGTATATAAATCCTGATTACATCTTTCCTTACTCTCTCAGACATGTTGGAAGACACGTTCAAGGGCCTCCATTTCACGGTGGTCCTCCACAAGTGGCTGGGTGTGGGTGACACACTCTCAGCCCTCAGGGGGATTTTTAGACACAGAGAGAACCACGAAGCTGGTGCCTTCGTCTGTTGCATCATTAGCCGGGGTACGGCAAGTGATCTCCTGGCTACAGACGCGCACGGCGACGGCCTGCGCCTGGACACAGTGAGACAGCTTTTCACTGCTGAGGCCTGCCCCATGCTGGCCGGCAAGCCCAAACTCTTCTTCATCCAGAGGTACAGTGTCCCCGAGCTCCAGACCTCTGCAGGGATGGCTTACAGGGATGAGGATCTGGAGACGGATGGTTGCGATGGGCTGTCCACAAGGGAGTATGTCCCTACAGATGCAGACGTGTTCTGGAGTCACTGCTGGACGGATGAGCGCCAACTGGAGCAAGGTCATCATCGCTCTGTATACCTGCAGGCCCTGACAGATGCCCTACACAAAGGCCAAAGGAGGTACAGGAAAACACACCCTCACAGGAATAGTTTTATTTATTTTGTGAGCTAAATACAGCTTCTGTAGAGCGCCGTAAGAATTCCTCCCTCCGAGCTGGAGTTTGATGTGCCATTCAGGTACAGGGCTACACAAAACTGTTGTCTTTTTTGTGTTCTGACAGGAAAACACATCTTGTCGATATTCATACAGAGGTGAATGGGATGATCTACGATCACAACAAGAGGAATCCTGGAGCAAGATACCACATTGATCTGAAACATACTCTCAGAAAGAATCTTTACTTACAATAGGAGGCTTCTATCACTGACTCACTCTTGATACTATCAGTCAGATGAGCAGTGTAGTGTACTTTTAACCAGGGAAGGATTTTATTACTGTGTGTAGTGCGACCTCTACTGGTGTTATCGACTAACACCGGCCCTTATTTTTTCAGAAGAGAAAGAAACCTTTTATACAGCTTTTTTACATGTATTTATTTCATATCATTTTGAGAAGTTCTCACTAAAACATTGTAATCTTACAGAATCTGACATTATATAGAAGTATTGCTTTGTTAGTAGAGAATTCTATCGTTTGTATTATTTAACTTTTTCCAAGAATGAATGTGAAGTGCCTCTTTCTTGCCACAAGCAGTGCAGCTAATATACCAGATATCTGTAGATACGTAGAGCTACTGTAGGAATGTATTCAGCAGTATCTGGCATTTATTGAAGTATATTTTCTGTTTTATTTGTAATGTTTCACTATAAATATATAATATAATTCATTAATGACTAAGTAATAAGACAAACACTATCATTGATTTTTTTTCCTTGTAGAAAATAAGTTACAACTATGGCTGACATCTATCTATCTATCTATCTATCTCTCTGTCTGTCTGTCTGTCTGTCTGTCTGGTTTGTCTGTCTGGTTTCTCTTTCCCCATCTATCTTAAAATGTGTTTTGTACAATAGGGGAGTGATTTCTATTCCCTCATAGACATCTTTATGACAGTTGGATTTGCCACTGTGACAGACTAATGGCAGCCATTATGACATTGCAAACGATGAAATATTAGCCTGTCAGAGTTGCCTTATGCCATCATGACATCCATAGCCATTTATTAAAGAACGCACTGTTATATTATGTTAGCACAATGACTCAAATATAATGACTAATATTATAATGTCTGTGGCGTCACAATGTCCAATTATACTACTATCATTTCACCTTATAGGAGTGTATAGGAGGTCCAAATCATTTGTCGACACTAATGAAAAATCACTATGATATTCCTGTTGTATTTCTGTAGGGATTTAAAGTGTGTCAAAGTGTGATAAAGAGTGGGTTTACAGTGACATTATCCTACATTATGGTATTTTTTTTTTAAGTCTTCTATATCACTTTAATATTTCTATAGGGACTTTTGCTGTGATATTTTGTGAGATCACATCGACTGATGGCTGACCAACCTTTCAATCACAATCATGAAATCCCCTTTTTGTAGATCAAGGAGATCCAAAAATATTCCCCCACGCCACCAAGCATTTTCACTTTCGCAAGCCGTGATTCAACTCCCTCTCAAACTGTCACTGTCAGTGCCATGCATCGCTGTGACAGTAGGAGGCAGGCAAGTTATGTGGAAGCATCGGGAGGCAGCAGGCAGCGTACACACACACACACAAACACAGACACACACACACACACACACACGAGTAGGGCTCGTGAACGCGCGCGATCCGGGCTGCTGTTGCTATGATGCAATGGCGACTGCGCCGTGGGGAGCGAGGAGTTGAATGAGTTCTCTCCTCATTTCAAGTCAAGGAGCTCCTGACAATAAGGAAACGTGAGAGACAAGAGATACGGGAGGCACGGCAAGAGTGGAAGAGCCCCGTGATTCACACTACATGGAAATACACAGCCGGGTCTGCCTGCTAGCTGCAGAGCTAGCCGTGTCATGACGTTTGGAGGGCTTTCTCACACATCTGTACGCCGTTGTAACGAGTATTAAAGGGAGGCTTGCGGGCAAAGCACCACCACCCTATCTGCTCTCCTCCGCCAGCACCGAGAGAGAGAGAGAGGAGGGATTTTTCTTTTGGTTGTATCGTCACCTCCTCACCGGTGAGTCTCTCGACCCGTTCCTGTTTCGTGCTGGACCGCCATGGCTGAGAGAAACTCTACCGGTTTGCTCATGATGATGTTGGAGCCCACGCCGGCTATCGCTATGACCCTGCCGGCGGAGGTGCGGGAGAAGCTGGCGGAGCTGGAGCTGGAGCTCTCTGAAGGTAACTTGACAACAACAACATCAATATGCACATAAACTACCTCACACTGTGGCTAAAGCATGCTTTTTGTTGTCATTTAGGGGGGGCTTTAAACATTGCTCATGTATTTGACAGCAACCAGAACCACCGCCCTTTACCCATGGCTTTGTGGGTCATGTTCAAAAACATAACCAGGTCCACCAAAAGCCCCTCTTTGAGTCTCAGGGAGGCTTTCCCACTGCTGAACTTCTGCTCTAGTTTTCTCCTCATGACTGACACACTACCACAGCAGAAGGAGTTAATAAACTAAACTAAACATGACTGGTAATTAGCTGCACGGTTTTGTTTGTCCCCTCTGGAAGGCAGACTGTTGTTGTTTGTCCTGCACCGAAGTTTTAAACCCCACGCATTCAGACTCCAAATACCCTATTTGACTAGATGACTATCTGCCTCCACCTCAACAGCTGAGCTGAGCTGACACACCCATGTTGATGTTACTGTGGCTCAGCTTTTGCCACATAACCAGGGCTGGCTCTGGTTTTGGAATTTTGGAAAATTTCTGAGGCAAGGAAAGTTATGGCCTTATTGTTTTCATATCACTGAATTTAATTTCAATATGTTGTACTGCAAAACTGTGGATTCTAATGGTCTATCTGCCATCATCTTGCCTATCAGTGTCTGTGTGTTAGTGATACAGATCAGAGGCCCGGTCATATAATGGATCATTATTGTAAAGTCATTCATTTGAGTGGAGATTGTCTCTGTTGGTGGGCACTGAAAAGAGTCTCCTGATGGCATCAGTTTTGAAGTGGAAGCAGTTACATTGCTCTCTGATTGAACCGTGAAATTGGGAAATCATCAGGACAGTTGAAGCCATGAAGAATTTGTCTACACTGTCTAATGAAGGCAGTGTAGCTTTTGAGTAACAAGTAACATTAGGCTACATTATGAATTTTAACCTCAAGCATGCATGATTTTGCTGATCGTGTGTCTGTGCACGTGCTCGTGCTTGCATGCATGCATGTGCACCCTTGTGTTAGTCTGTGTGCACATGCATGTGTTTAAGTTCATGTTTGTTCGTAGCCTGTATCCTCTGCTTGCCGTTCCCCTGGTGCTTTCTTGAACTTTGGTACATAAGACAGGCTTTTTGAAGGTGGAGACCTTTGTAGGTCATAGAACAGACATATTTTTAGGACACCCGAGAGTAAGTAAAGCCGAGCTTATCCTCCTATTGAGCTGAAATCCTTAAATCCAGAGTTTTAATGCATTGTAAATAATGACGAGGATGCTTGCTTTTCGCACAGCTTTAGTTTTTCATTACTACAATAGGCCTAGTTGTGGAATAACTGTGCTCCCTTACATATGTTGAGAGGTTTTCACATTGAAAAATTAGCTGAGCTGTGGTATTTTCCACACTAATTACTGACCTATATTAGGTCTGATTAGATTTGGGATTTGACCTCAGGGTGGGATCCTATTTCTTGTCAACTCGGGGAAAAAATGTTAACCATACAAGCCTAACAGCCCAGTCCTTTAAAAAAAAAAGGAGGATTTGAAATGACAGAAACCCCTCTGACAGCTAGTTTGCGGTATATGGTATGTGCTTATGCTTATTAACAGGAATGTCGTTACAGATCCTACATTGAGTCGTCCTTCCAATAGCGCTCCGTGTTCGCTGCCTGTTTGTGCGCTAATGTGCCAGGGGTAGGAACAGGCCCAAGGTGTACATGCTTTGATAAGCACATTCACTGCCACTGGGGCCCCTAATGGGACAGACATGTTTTCAGGAGTGGCTACCAAACCAATCTATATCTGTCCAGTTTCCTCTTCCTGCTCTCCCCATGTCACATCCTGCCATGTTGGAGCTCTGATAGCAGTATCTCCCTGTCTGCTTTGGCTTCTCCCTCTCTTTCTGGCCTGTCTTCTTCTGATTCTGTTTTATGTTCTTTCTCTTTCTGTCTCTCTCTACCTCTCCATGCCCTCCATTCCTCTCCCTTTCTCTTTCTCCCTCTCTCTGCGGATCCCCCTTTCTCTCTTTCTCTAATCACCGAGGAGATTAAGATGTCATTTTCTTTCAGGTGAAAAGAGAAACCGTGCTCTTAAATCCTATTCCTATGCACTGCTGTGAACTCTTCACCTCATGATGATGCCCTTCGGTTGCCTCCCCCCCTGCATCCTGTCTCAGGATAGAATAGGCGAGTCGTTTTATTGGAAGGAGATGAGAGCCTGAGAAGCCTGCAGGTTCCCTTTCCCTCTCAATGAGCTCTTCTCACGGGGCTTTAAACTCAGGCATGTCTGATTCCCGCTGAGAGACGCATCCATTCTTTAGTATGCGCGAGTGTGTCAGTAGGTGTGCGAGCGTGCAGGCGCATTGTATTATTCATATATTTGAATCGATGTGTCACGTATGTTTGTACAGCAGTTTAGCAGCAGCATCCATTAGAATAACATGAGTTTGGGACAGTACAGCAGCACGGCTAGCTAATATTCCAATGTCAGCAGCTTAGGCCTGCTGATGTGTGAAATAAACAATCTGTGTACTCACATTGCGGTTAAAACAAATAGTGCCTGCTCCAATGAGGCATTTTTCACTTGCTCTTGCTTTGTATTGTTTGTTTTAGTGCAGATAAGTCCTAAAATGTTTGGTCTACTCAACTTCACTGCCTCATGCGAGTCTTCCTGGTGATGATGACTACTTTTAATTCAACCGCACCATCATTTCTGTTTACCTAAATTCTACATGTAGGCCAAGTTACTCTGTCTTTTCATGCAATTTTGCTTGTATATTTGCTTTTAGTTTATTGTTTATGTCAATTGTCTGCAGCTTTTATGTTTGTCTTGGTGCTGCTCTCTTGGCCAGTGGGACTACCTGGTTAAATAAAGGATTTAGATTGATTGATAGGCTGATTGATTGATTGTCTGATTAAAAAGCACTGTCACTGTGTAGACCTGTACGCTGTCACAACATAGAATATTTACACGTTGCTGGCAGACTAAAATCTCCTCCTACCAAATCATGCATGCGTAGCAGTTATTGGAAAGGGCCTGTGTTATTTCTCAGCTGACCTGGATGCAGATGAGTGGTCAAGAGACGGGGCGTAAAGGAGGGCAAGAAGATGGATGATCCCCATTATCTCCTGCAGGGAGGAGAGAGGGAGAGACTCGTCTGCTGAGTAATTCATACGCTCACTCCATCATTCCCTGCGTTCCCTCCCTCCCTCCTCTGTTTGCTCTCTAAACCCTTTGATTACAAAGTCATTTTTAGTCCAGCGCTGGCGTTTGCTGGGAAACCGCCAGCCACTGGTTGGTCATTGCATTTGTTTTGCTTGCTCCCATTCAGCAAACATTTACTGAGGAACATTGTAGGTTTTTGGTAGTTTTAAGTGCTGCTTGGTTTGTTCATGGCTGTTTGTGTTCATGGAGAACAATGGTTGAAGCTGCTCTGATGTCTTTGAAGCTGCAGCACCACAAGCTTGGTTGCTTCTCCATGATTGTAACGGTTACAGGAGATCTGCATCAGCATTATGAAGATGCTGCTTTTTAATTTATTTGTTGTATTATCCTGTAAGTCTCTTGTTGTAATTATTTATAGTATTATCTTGATTGCTCTCTCATTTGTTTTGTTCTTATCTATACCCTCGTCTCCGCTGCTGCGATGACCCAATTTCCTCATGGGGATCATTAAAGTTTCATCTTATCTAATCAGTTACAGTTTTGCTGAAGTTTTATATGAGTTACAATTGCTGTAGGTAAAGAGGCTATCAGGCAGAGAGCTGTCAAGTGGTAACTATAGTAACAAGATGGTGATGTTTAAACTCAAGTATGCCCGTCATACTTTGACATTGACGGAGCCCTGAGGGCGTAATGATCAATAGAATGTATCTCATTGCCGCTATCAGATGTAACTCCACTGTAACCAATCCCTTCAATGCCCTGTTTCAAATTAATTGGAAGTTCACACGGTCCTTTTTGCGGGAACTTCCACGATACCCATTGAAAACCCATTGCATCATTCCCCAAAATGCATGGGCGTCAATCGGACAGTTTTTCCCAGCTCCTTATAAGTTTTTCTTTTTTTTTTTTAACAAGTTGGGAGGTTTTCATCAAACAGCAGCGCCATACAATAGCCCGTAAACCTCGTGTTATATAGGCCTATTATACAATAATGTTGAGTAGAAGTCACATGCCCACATACTTGGTGGGGTTTGTGGATAGTATTGGATGCCAGCAGCTTTACGAACCTCCTCATGGAAGGTATGAGTGTACAGGAAACCCATTGAGTAGCCCACAGAGGAAGACCACTCACTGCAGGGAAAGACCACTCGCTGGCCCTGACTCATTCCTTACTGTGGCCACTGACTCCCACCAACCAACTCATGAGGAAAGAACTTCCACTGACTGGACTCACCCAGCTCACGCGAGCGCGGCCTATTGTTGGGCAAAACCAAGGATTTGATGAGTGGCTTCTGGACAAATGAAAAAATGTTGTTGTTCTATCGCATTCTACATTCAGGGGCTTGAGAATATGTGGGATTTAGGGTGATTATAGACGGGACTTTGTACATGGCTGCTGACTGGCTCCGTAATAGGATCCTGAGGAGAAGAATGTTGAGCCTCGGAGCGAGCTGGCTGGCTGGCCGCTGTAGCCGCTGTGGTTGTGGCAGAGCCCAGACAGCTCAGAGATAAGGAGGCAGGCTATGCTGTGCCCCTGCCATAGTGGAGAATAGAACGTCATGGAGGGTCATAAATATTTCAAGGGTGTGCCTTAGAGCGGAGTGGAGCTTCAGATTCTTGTGCTGCTCTCATATGCCTGTGTGTGTGTGTGTGTGCACATGCGAGTGTGTATATGTGTGGGTGTGTGTCAGACCGCTTGCTTTTGTAGCCTATGTGTGTCTGTGTGCTTTGTTAAGGTGCTCCTTTCCTTTGTAAAAGTACAAACCACTGAGCTGTGTTTCATTGCGGCCCAACAAAGATCCACCAGTTATTGTTCTGGCAACTCCACCACACTTCCCTGCTCTCTAGCTCCCGCCTGTTTGTTTTCTTTATAGTAGTCTTCAACATCCTGTCTCTGTCTCTATAGGAGACATGAATAATTAATAGACTGCAGTGTGGGAATGTAATATCTACAAATATGTCTTTCTTTCCTCTGTTTATTTAAGTGCGGATGAGTCTACAGAATCTAATTTCTGCAGGCATTGGTGTTTCTGGTGTCCCCGGTGCTTTGTGTGTGTGAATTGCTGAAGTGACTCCGTGATTTATTTTTCCAATAGTGTTTTTTATACTAGATTTTTGCATTGTGAAATGAAGCATTAATGTCGTTTTAGTATTGATTGTTTCAAATTGCCACGGTTTCATGCTGTAAAGTTCAGCTACTTTGTATCTCCCTGATGTGTAGGTTATCCAAAGGCTTTCTGCTGAGGAGTGGAGAGTTTGTGCTGCAGTTTGAAATGCATAAGGTCCGCCTTAATGCATGCATGCTACAAATACGTCAGCTTCAGCGAAGACACTTTATTCTCCCTCATCTCATTTGACCCTGAAGTGGCACTGATTTATTAGTGCTATTTCAGCAATGTTTTATCACATATAGTGCTTTATTGCTGTGGGTACAATTGATGGCACAACCTGGTACACATTTTGATTACATTACCACACTCTAACACGGCTTGTGACAGACTGCGGCTTTTACCAGTGTCTCAGGGGGAGAAAAATTACGAGTGCAATTGAATGTGTAGTTTAATGGTAGCGGCTACCAGTGAAGCTTGTCCGACATGCAGTGCATTTCATTACTCCTGTCAGACATAAGCCTACATCTAACTGTGTCCAAGACGGCTAGCTAGAAAATGTATTTGTTGTGGAAAACCCACAACAAATGATCAATCAGTTGCACATTTCAGAGTAAGGCATGTTAAGCTGTCTTATTTTTTGAAGGCACCAACAATTACCACAAACAAGCTCGATGCCCACAGCAAGAGCTGGTAGCACCAAAACTGTATGTTTGCAAAGTGTTTTTTCATGTTGCTGCTTGTTACATTTACAAAAAAGCCTCTATCAGTTAGCTATGAGGAATTTTACAGAGTTGTTCAAACTGATACAATTCCAATTTACAGTATTTGCTGTGAGTTATTTACTGTTTCATTGATTATATTTTTCAGTCTGTTGCTGCTGTATATTAAGAACTGTCAACATCGTACATTTTCTAGTTATAAATTACTTAAATGTATGAAAAAGTGGTTATTTTGATTTTTGCCTGGTAGGCCAGTGGGCACATAGAAAAAAATCCAAATTTTGAACCTTGACAATAACTTAAAAAAAAACAATGAAATACCAAAAAAGCGAATCTTCTTAAACATATCTTGGTCTAAATTAGATTAATTGAAGACCAAAATAGTAGACTATACATTCTGCATTGCAGTCAAACTTCAGAGCTCATTCTGGATATGAAGCTGGACTATACTGGCAACTAGTGTGGCTCCTAAGTTAGCCTTTCTGGCTTCTTCTATTGTCTCCAGTCTCCTGCAGTGAGTTCACTTGACCTTTTAAGTCACATGACTGCTGTTGTACAGAACCAGGAAGTTCATCTCTTCCAAGTCCACGAGTGACTGGGCCCTTTGCCAAGACAACAGCGGCAAGACGGTGCCAGCATCCGGCCAGGCAGCCATCCTGTTCCATCCTGCCACTGAACCGCCACCATGCCCTTCGGTTGGCCAGAACATAATGCGTTTGGTAGCACTCAACATTGGGAAACATTTTTAAATTGAAAACAAAAGTTGCATGAATCCCTTTGCACAACTTAATAAAACCCTCCCCCAGAGTCAAAATGTGTTGTCCTTCGTCACGGGTGCCAGGTACTGTGCCCATTGTGCGAGTGGTGACCCTGTGTGTGTTCTTACTGTGAGGGAGATGGCATGTGCAGCAGAGAGCAGGACAGCGCAGCATGCACCGGTGCCAGGGAGATGTGCTGACCAAACAAGCCACATGCCCCGCTTCAAGGACACACTGCGAAATCCACTCTGCTTTATGCACCCCATCTCTCCTCCCCATCACGGCTTTTGTTCAGCTTCCATCAGCATCTCTCTCCATGGTGTAAATTCTCTGCTGTCCATTTGCCTATACCAGTGTGTGTGTGTGTGTGTGTGTGTGTATCTTTGTCAGTGATACCGCACCCTCTCTGTGCCCAGTTGGTGGAGATAGAGGCTCAGTGTGTGAGTTGGATGCCAGTCAAGGACCCCCCCTCCCTTGGCCAAGGCCACAGCTCAATCTGGCCTCTCTCTGGTCCAGTCACAGTACCAGTGAGAGGACTGTCAAACCAGCACATGAAGCCTCCTCCTCAGAAAGCCGACTCTCTTTAATTGCCTGGAATGATGCTTCCGGGTGCCAGCCTTTGTTATGAGAATATGTATTCAGAAAGATAAAGAAAGAGTAGGCTAGAGGAGCATTTTTTCTATCAGTCTTTTTTTTTCTCGCCATAGGTGTGTTCACAGCATTTGTTCTGCAGTGTTTTAGTCTTGCAGAATGAATTGCTTGCAGATGATAGAAGGTGGGTACAGGGCTGAGGTCAATCTGCTGTGCAGGGAGCCTTTATTCTCTAAGAAGCTTTTCAGAGCCCAAGGTGAAAATCTGTTAATGGGCTTCACTCACATCTCTGTGTTGTGGTGTATTTTTCTTTGTTGGAAGAAACGCCCTCGCAAGTTTTGTCCAGAAAGTTATTGATTTCTGCTTGTTAGAGGCAGAAACATAATGTGCACAGCCAAGCAGCCCTGCTGTATTAAGAAACTCTAAAGACTAAAACAGAATCTCCATACCCATGAGGCATGACAGAAGTTACTGATTGTCTATCAAATCATTTGCTCCTCTGTCCTGCCAGAGGATGTTGATTACAGTGCTCTTATGAATCCCAAGTAAATAAGCAGCCAAATGCCAAGAGTTGACGCTGCTTAATTAAAGTGTCTGATGATAATTCATTCCAGGGAAGCAGTGTAATGAATGTACCGCTGGCCAGTGCCATCAACATCTATTAGCTTCCATTGACCTTCCATGGGCCGGCAGCTAGCGCAGGTCAGCCTGCACAGCATGACAGGACAGTGGGGAGGCAGAGACCACTGAACTTAGCTACATCAGCAGCCAGACAGCCGGCAGCGCTCCTAGGATAAAGGAAGCAATACAAAGGGCAACTTTTTGAACAACAAGGAGCTAGAATGGCATTGTTGCTATAATCATGTAGCAACATCTTGTTGCAAGGAAACCTTTGAGTAGATTTTTGATTCTGTGTCTCACTTTGTTGCCAAGAGTGTTGCCCATCTACATTTCCCCAAAAATACCCAGTGTATCATCTCCACTACAAAAAGCTTAGACATATTTTTTTTTAATAAAGACATTATTCAACCGCACACAGTGAGGCTTTGCTGACAATATAATCACATCTTTATTTTTCTTATAGCATTTGCAGAATAGGCTTATAAAAGGAGTGAACAGTTTGTTTACTGATTGCACCAATTATCACAGGTGTTTTAAAAGACTTGGGTCCAAATTACATGACTTGAATCCACATTACATGATCACACCATCAAGTACTATGTATATGTTTAGCATAATTACAACATTATATGACAATATATATACAGTATATTTTGTTGGGGAGACTAAGAGTGTGGTGACTGAAGAAATGTCTTTGATGTGGTTCTAGGGCCATAAATACGTTTTTTGTTTTTTTTGTTCAATCAATGTACAGTAACTCTGATGAATGTAGTTCACTAGGTAGGCCTATTCAGGTGTGATGTGCAGATCAAAGACATACAGGCCCTTAGCAGCAGCAGCAGGCTGCATTGTGAGTCTTCCTGGTGGAAAACAAACAGACAGAAAATGTCTGGAATGCGCCATGACCTATCAACTTAACCGTGAGGAGAGGGGCTTCCAAATCCCCACCACTGCTGGAGGGCACAACTGCACACAACAAACAGGCAGATAGCGTAGCAGGTAGTCCCGGCCTTTTAAAAGAACAAGGCCAAGTTGCCCACCCTCCCCCATCCCTCACTCCCCTAGGTGTCCCAATAGAGTACAGGAGGGGAACAAAGAATGAGGAGAGAACAGAATAGAACTGAGTGAGTTTTTTTAGTGTGGGACTAAAGCCAGGCTTTTTTTAGATATAAAACTTAACTTGGCAGACTCAGCTCACATACCAGAAAATGTGTTTTCAGCCTGTGTGCTCTGAGCAAGCAGACAGTTTTAGGTGAGCCCCGCCGCTATTCCTCTCCAGAGACTATTCCCAGAGTGTTTTTCAACTTGTACCTGTATATCCAGAAAGAAGGGAGGGAGGGAAAGAGAGGGCAAGTCAGGACTGCATTTAAAGTTCCTAAGGCAAAACTGACAAACTACAGACTACTTCTCTTTCAGCAGTAGCAATTAGCTACTGAACAAATTTACGTCTGAGATAATTTGGAAACCATCCTGATGTGATTCACATTGAAGATCCAGGCTGTGTTTTTAATGAGACCTTAGTCTTTCTTGAGTTAGTGCATAGTGGTGCAATTAGGTTTCAGTAGGTAGGCAGGTCTCAACCAGGTTTTTAAAAATGGAAAGCTCTCTGAAAGACACAAACACTGAGAGATTTTGATTTATTAGCATGCTCAAAAATGTCCTCCCAATATGGAGATTGCTTTTGCTCAATTCAAACAAAATGCCATTTTAGAAATCCTGCCTACTGCGGCTTTAACTGACACTACCATCTGTTGTTAACCACACACATTTGTGAGAGAGGGAGTCAAAGTTATAACTGAACCGCTCGTCTCTGAGTGCATGTTCGATGAATTGTGATTGAACAGACTATCAGCTTCCTTTGTCAAACACTCAAAGCCACCTCAGCCGTGAAATAACAACACAATACTGGGTTGAGACTGCCGGGAAAACTAGCTCCCTCCCACCTCCTGTGACCATTGTGTCTTCGCTTCTGAAAATTAAAATATGGCAGCTGATGAGAGCATTGTCATGTTTCACAGTCAAAACACGGTTGCAGGTTCTACCCAGCAAGTCAAATTCCACCTAGCTTCTGAGCAACTAAGCTTCTTCTTGTATTCACTGTATTCCACGACCATGAACAGATAACTTAAACCATCTCTCTTTTCCCGTACAGTTGCCATGCTTTCAGAGAGGCCTTTCATATAGCCAGGCAGGGCTTGATATCCAAGGACATTGCATCCACTCTCCATTCCTGAGAAATGATGTATGAAAAATGGTCTGTCAAACTATGTATGTTCAAAGTCTGGAGTCGTGACTGTGATGTGTTCTCTGGCGTTGCTGCTAACACACCAGATGTTTTTGTTGATAAGGAGTTCAAAGAGTCTGCTGCTGAAGTGGGCTGTGCTGTAGACCGCAGCCAGGGAAAATCTTTCCAAACCAAGCTTCTTACCTGTAACTGGATTGGACTCATCTTACAATTCGGCTACAGGTGCCAGTGACTGCTGGTTTCTATATTCAGTCATCCATGTTGAGCTTATAGGTGAGGGTGATGGGCAGGGTCCATTACTGCCACCCACCAAGAGCCAAATACCGGTAAAATTTGTCTTTGGCAGATAGATCAATAAAAGCCACACTGCCACACTGGGCAGTAACTTTTTGAAACGATAAAATTTGAATGCCTCTGTTATGTACAGCCTTTGGTCCTTTGTCTGTTCTCCAACTTCGTCCCTGCTAGCCACGTGACGTACACACTCTTTGACTTTGAGCCAATCAAGTCAGAACAAAGCAATGGCTCTGTATCAAACAGGCTCCTGATTGGCTGCCTGTTACACTGCTCTACACGAAACGGTAGCTTCTAAACTCCTGTTTTTTTTGCTGTTTAGATGAGTAACTAGTCTATTGTAACTAGTCTATAGTTAGTTGAGTTGGTTGTTAGTTAATATCAAAATGTGAAACGGAGCAAAAAGAGAATTTCTCCTTTAGGGTATCGATGGAGTTTCACAAAAAAAAAAAGAATTGAGTCCTGTGTAAATAAATAAATAAATAAATGATTCAAAACTGCACCGCACTGATGACCTACAATGATATGTGGCTTTTTGAACGCTTTGATGACATAAATCTCTCCATCGTCACATTAAATACAGGCTAGTTACTCTAATTCCACATATTTTACAATGTGGTCAACACACCCTAGAGATTTTGAATAACATTGCTCCAGAATGTTATTTGTGGAATCCCAGGCGCTTGGGGAGGAACAATGACACGGATACAGCATTAGACCGGCCCGTAATCTAATAAAACCGTCACACACACACACACACACGCACACTTCACCTCTCGCTGCTCTTACTCACAACATTCCTGACATAGGCTCTGCAGGCTGTGGTTGGCGTGAGTGGCTGTGGTCACATAACGTGCGTGTTCGTTCCACCCCATGATGACAGTTGGAGCTCAGTTGTTGAATCTCAGAAGTCTGTTCTCCATTCCTCGCATCCTTTCCCCCGCCGCCCCCATTCCCTTTTCAGGAACTCATTAGACGACCAAGTATGAGACCCCCACCTTCTACACACACACACTCCATTTGACTTTCTTAAAGGGCATCAGGAGCATTTGAGGAAATAAAGCAAATATGTGTGTGTATTGTGCAGGAGTGTGTATCTGTGTGTGTGTCTGCTGCTGTGTGTGTGCACTAGGCTGCAACAAATGATTATTCTGACAATTACTCTAGCAATTCATCAATTTGTATTTCCGTCTTCATCATCATGCTAGGAGATAGAAACTGACACTAACATTAGCATTACCACTGTTGCACTTTAATCAACATTAGATTAAGATAGCACTGATAGGGCTAGTTGAGAGCTCTGCAGTGAAGGCTTGCTTGAGGGCTTCTCTTCCTCAGAACTACTCCGTCCATCAGCCATTTTCAACATACAAACAAAAAGTCAGAGAGCTAGTATCCATGAGTATCTTTGACGACAAATCAACAACAGGAGATGCTAAAAACAAATTCATGATTTGACATTCGATGATGGCGAATATTTGTTGCAGCCTAAGTGTGCGTGCTGACCCCACCCTCCACCTAACACCTCTCCGTCATTAGGAGTGAGAAGCAGCTGAGTGTGACACAGCAACAAGTGGCAACCAGCTGCCTGCAGGCTCGACCAATTAGGATCAGTGTGCCATGCCCCTGAAGACACACACACACACACACACACACACTGGAGTGCAAACATTCTCCTGAGGCTTACAGCAGCCTCCAACTCTGAGGCCACATCCACACTAATACGTTTTCGTTTTAAAATGCATAACTTTTGCTACGTTTACGCCTAGCATCCACACTACTCCGGCGTTTTCGGACCCCTAAAACGGAGACTTTTGAAAACGCTGCTGACCCCGTTTTAGTTCGAAAACTCCGGGATTGCGTTTTAGTCTGGACGGGCTGAAACGGAGACTTTTGAAAACGATGACGCAGACACCCACGTTCGCTTCCTGATTGGGTCTTATCAGTCACGACGTGTCCTTCCCTTATACTATACCTTATACTTGTGTTACTTTCAGTAACAGTTCCACCTCGTCGTCGGTCCAAGCAAAGAAATCTCTGGTTGTACTTTTCGCCATTGCTGTTCTTCCTCCGTAGTATTTTCTGCAACTAAGCAACCAACCGCAGAGTAGACAATCTGCTTCCTGTTTACACCGGCACGGGCATGCCCAGTGTATGTGAATGGTCGTGAAATGCTCGTGTGGACGGAGATCGTTTTCATTTTAAAACGCCGTTTTAAAACGAAAACGTATTAGTGTGGATGTGGCCTGAGCTTAATTGGCAATTGTGTGGCGGGTGTATGTGAGTGAGGGAGCCATATGACCTGTAAATCAGAAAGCCAACCCATGATAGAATTGCTACTTCCTTGTCCTCTCCTCATTATCTAATTTGATGAGACAAACTGAATTAACTTCTACTGATATCATGGTCATGCCAGGCCTATATTTGGCCACCAGATTCTCAAAGCACTCTACTCAGATGGCCTGGTGACTTAACCTAATGTTATAATACAGCATATAGGCCTGTGGTTTAGCCTGGGTTATGGTTTACATTCAAGAGGAAAGCGATTCTGCATAACATCTATGTCTGATGGAGGTCCATATGACCAAAACAGGATGGTTTTATTCCCACAGTGAAGGCCGCCTTTTTAGAGAGAGATTGCATCACCTGTATCATCTTCTTTACTATGCCTGAATCCAGAAATGCAGTTTCATGCAGTTTCTCAACTTATGCACTTTCTCTTGTGCTACTCTGAATTGACTATTGAGTATGGTCAGTATATTGCAGAATTTTCATATCTCCCATTGTGCCTTTTTGTGTACATGGCGACCAAGCCAAACTATTGAAAGTGTGCTGAAAAATTGCCAAAAAAAAAAGAAAAAGCGATCAATGGGGAAATTCAACCAGTTTCTTTGAAGATGATGCCCTCTCTAACTTCATGCTGGACTTCAGTGTAGTTCGGTCTGGTTTTCTGGGGTTAAAGTCAAGCCTTCCAAGTCAAAACCATAAAGAGAGCTTTATTTACATGTCAGGGTCAGCTGGAGGAAGAAGGGAGGAAGAGAAGAGGAGTGGGAGGTAACATGAGGCCTGTATTTGGATTTACTTTAAATGTAACATTCAGCAGAAACAGCTGGGGTGTGTCAGAGCCGGGGCAAATCGTATTTACAGCTAATTCATAGTGCTTGTTTTTAACCTGCTTTGTGTAGCGGATGGAAGGGCTTTGCCACATAGACTAACACAAGGAGTACCAGAAGGATAAGGCAATCAGTGGAAAGTATTTGAAAGGCAATTTAGTTCTTTTTTTTTCTCCGTGTGATTGACACAATATCAATTGTCCTGATGCAGTAAACACCTCCAACCTGGCACTCTAAGCATGTTGAAACAAGTATTACGTATTTGGAAAAACTGGATCTGTGGTGTGACAGTTTCTGCAGCAAAATTGTCATCTTAAAAATAAAAAAACTGAATTTGTTGTAGTTGCATATTGATCTGGCCTAGCTGACAAGTAAGCATGCAGTCTTTCTGGGTCGTCACGGCAACAGTAGAGCTGACACACCTCAGCAGCCGTTACAGCACTCCTTCCCCCAGTCAGACTGCTGGGAATATTGTGGTTTATCAAATGCACCCGCTATTTCCTGGCTCTTCCTGGTGGTGCATACAGTGCCACACATAAAAGCCATGTATTTTATGATTTTAGGTTAATTTTATCTTTTTGTCTTTAGTCACTCCTTCGTAAAGTGATTTGAAACTGTATTTTGAAAAGAACTATACAAATAAAAATCATTATTACTGTCATACGGAAGGGAAAAGAAAAAATAACATCTCAGCAGATATCATATCTAACTGTAACATCTGAACGCAGAATGTATTTTGCATTCTGAACACGTATTGTAAAATGTCACTTCGACCAACGCGCCACTGACCTTGCCCCCCTCCTGAGGCCTTGCGAGGATGAACTGTCCACAGGGCGCGGCAGGGTCGGCGTCAAGGCCCTGACCTTTGACCCGCCGTTACTGATGCACCATCAGGATGAGTGCTGTATCCCCTGCAGGTCACAGAAGACGAATGATGGGCCTGTGCAGGGCTCCCGCGGGGCCACCATCGATCTGCACTTTCTCTTTAGGGCTGAAGGAATGGGCCGCTGACTGGAGAGCATGTGCTACCGCTTCTGTCTGCCTAGACGATCATCTGGGGCCCCCGACTCCGCTCCACTTTGTATTTCTTGCCGTCGGCGCCTTTGACACATGCATGCGTGCACACATAAACACACACACACACACACACACACACACACGCTCTCGCTTACACGCGTACACACACAGATACCCCTTCCCTTCCCCCTTCCCTCGTGTCAAAGCCTGTTTATTGAGTTAGGCTGTGGGTTTGGCCCCTGGCTTACACGTGTGTGCGAGGATAAGTGCAAAAACAGACCCTGCGCTGGCCGCCCTCTCTGTCTCTCTCTGGAACTGACCATTTATTATTTCTCCCAATCCTCCGTCCGTAAGGAGAGGTGGTGGGTCTGGAGCGCCGAGCGCCGAGCTCACTGAAAAATGCTATTACAAGACTTAGCCAGGACAAGTGTTTGTTTTTGTCTTGGATTCAGCTCCACCTATTTTTGAAGTATCGGCTCACAAGTTAAACCCCACCCTTAATGGTCCTCCTGCTGGTTCCATAAATAAAGGATATTTTGTCTGGTGTAGTGGACTGGTACTTATAATTGCCTTTTTGTATTTTATTTAGTTCTAGTTTATTTTAAAGCAGTATTTCACATTGGTAGTTGATTTTCATCTTCCTGCATGCATGCCTCAGTGAGTTCATAAAAAGTTATTTTCATACAAGATAAATCAGTGCTACTTAGACCCATATTGAATCTGCACCATTTCCTCAATACACAGACCATGGTCAAGTAGTAATAAATAATTCTTAGGGTTTGAATTAAGCCTACTCGGGGCTCCACTTGCAGGCGGTTTACTGTGTCAGGACAATTCAGGCAGTGTCAGGTAGGTATGACCTGACACCAAAAGTATTACTTAACTGACTTTGAAATAGTCCACTGGGATGGAAACCCGCAGGCAAAGTGGCGCTCCCCATTCATTGGAATGAGAGCAAGCATAGAAATCTTGCTGGGGATTGTGGGAAGGTGAGTGGCAAGCGGCCGACGCAGGCGTTAATTAATCAGGTGAAAAGTGGGTGTTTGCTTGATTTAGGTCGTTCAGAAACGTCACAAAACATATTCCCCGTGTGGCATTTGTTCCTCTTGATAGAATGGTTAATTATTGCTGTGATTTTATATGATGGCGAGTGGCGTGGAGGATGGTGTGGATGGTGGGTGAAGAGAAATTTACAACAATGCTTGCTTGATTGTGTTTCTATATCAAGCAGCCTAGCTAAACTTGAAAGCTAGCAATAGTGTTGTGTACAATGAAAGGAAAACCTGCATCCATTACAAACACACCCACTTCCACGCCCACGAGACGGCCAGTATTTTCCAGCGTAGCGTTGTCATGCATCAGGGGCGTTGTGTATGGACATTCAGCGGAAGTATTCTGCCATTCATCCAGTTTTCTTATACGGCAACCCCCACCCATCTGCTGCTCCAAGCAGGTTGAAACTAATGCTGAGAATTCTTTGCAAATGTTTGACTCAGGTCTGTGTATATGCAGCTTTAGGTAGTGTATTCCCAGGGGGCTGCTTGAAACGCTCTAATTTCCTTAGCAAGGTTTCACAGCATTAGCTAATAGAGCCCTATTAGCCTGCAGTGGTGTTGCAGACAGTATCAGCCAGCTAGTGTTACTGAGCAATAGCCCCGTGCACAATAGCACCGCAGCTGGCCCTTTCTGCCTTATCTTCCACATGTCCTGGTGGAACAGTGAGCAGCCCTGCCACTGCCTGGTCCGAAGACTGACTGACATTGAACTGTGGGCGTATGTGGAATGTGGGGCTGGAAAAGGCCTGGGAGGGCTTTGAGAAATTTTAGAACAACAAGCATATCCATTCTGTTGTTCTCTCCATGTATGGGGAGGCAGCGAGGACTGGCAGAATACCTGAGGAAACTGGTGATATTCACCTCAGGGTGCTCTCGGCTTGACAGACATGAGCAAACATGCTTTGTTTGTTTGTTTGCATGATGTGACACCCATTATCTGTTACACATCGGCGAGCCAGAAAACGTCTGTTTGAGTGTGTGTGCCTACATACTGTTAATGAAGAGTCATTTCTCTAAAGGTTTGCCCTAAGGCTCCAAGATAGCGTGTTAGTCAGAATGAAGGTTTCCCTATAGTTTAGCTTCCGGACATATTGGGTTGCTCTGGGGCATGTTGCTGTATGTTATTGCAGTACAGTTGTTCTATTTCTATCTGCTATAGATCTCTCTCTCTCTCTCTCTCTCACACACACACACTGTAAGGCTAACCTCGGCTCACCTCAGAATGGAATCTGTCTTCTCTCCGGATCCGTTTCTCTCTCTCCGTCCGTCAGATTCCTCACCGAGAGGCTCGCTCGGGGGCTTGACCGCTGACAATAAAGCTTGAGGTTTGTGTGGGGAGGATATCGATTGGAGAGCAGGAGGGTGGGGAAATGGGGAGCGAGAACCCGAGGAGGGAGAGGGTGAAAGAGGGAGCGATGGCAGGAGGGGAGGGCGGGTTATGGAGCATAGATATGTGGAAGTAAAGGAGAGAGGGGAAAATAACAAGAGGTGCTGAGTGACAGAGAGATAGAGGATGTAGAGAGAGAGGGTGGGACTGTGGGGGTTGCACTAAGAGTGAGAGAGTATCCCTACAGCGCGGTAAAAAAGAAGAAAAAACCTTTACGAGCTGTCAAGTCACTCTTAAATATGCTACATTATATAGGTCCAGAGCTCAGTTCTGAATGTGTTCTCTTGGTAGTTAAAAGAGTCGGCCAAGGGCTATTCAGACCCGTCAGGCTAGTGGGTGTGAAGGTCTCAAGTCGTCACCGTAGTCCTTCTTGTCACTTTGGATGTTAAGAAGCAGCAGCCTGATGAGTCATCATTGGACCCCCTCAGCCATTCAGCTGCATTCACATTCACACTTCTTCTCTTGCACACACACAACAACACACACACACCCTGGTAAATTTATACATCCTGATAACATGAGTGCATGTGTTGTTGTGCAGTTCGCTGTAGCCTCTCTTGCTCATTATTACCCTCATTTTAGATCCTGCTTCCTTTGACAAGGCGGATGTTGCCATTCAAATTGATAAGGCCTCTCTCATGTCCTCCCTCGCCAGCGTATTAGCTTTACCTCTCATTTCCATTCAAAAGGTCATTGGCTCGTTGGTTGAGGAGTATCGTTCCTGATAAGCATTTTCATGTTGTGGTTTCGTTTGTGATAGACAAAAACAAAACCTCAATTTTTCAGATGAAAAAAAATCCCTGTCTTCAGATTGTTGAATGTCTTTTTTCTAATTTAACAAAATAATTTGAACGAGATTCCTGGACCCCAGGATTAGCCCATAAAAGGACCGTATAAATCTCCATCTTATGTAAAAACAGGGAAAGCAAAAAAGATCTTGTACGCACAGCAGCAAAATCCTACAAAATCTCTCATCCTGTGTCAGCCCTTCAGTCTTGTGAGAAAAGACTGGAACTCGTGTGTGAATGGCTGCATACCTCAGCTGCATTGTTAGATTGTGATGTGGAGGTAAAGTGATCTTTTAATGTGAAAATCCACCAGTGCTCATCAGAGTAGGCCTTCAGGCTGTTTTGGCTATGGGATAGGCCTGTCAGTGTCTCACT
This sequence comes from Centroberyx gerrardi, assembly GCF_048128805.1. Classification (NCBI taxonomy): domain Eukaryota; kingdom Metazoa; phylum Chordata; class Actinopteri; order Beryciformes; family Berycidae; genus Centroberyx; species Centroberyx gerrardi. The sequence continues at coordinate 13,482,916 of NC_136006.1, read as the reverse complement.
TTCAGCCCAGGTATGTACCGGTGAAAGGAGATGGGAGAGAGGAGGTGACTGACTCTTGGTTCACCTGGTCTCAAGGCAACACCGAGAAGCTGGAAATCATCTCACTCCGTAACGTGATCAGGCTGTAAAAATCTCCCTGCTGGCTGGTTTAATGACCTCATCCAGCAGGTGTGCGTCGGTGACAGCGTTAGTTCGCACAAGGCCACCGGTGAGCGGATCCAGGTGGTTCTCCTGACGCCGCAGTCGTCGTTATAAGACTGTGATGTGAAGTGAAGAGACTGAACCGCCAAGCCAGCAATGGCCTCGTCTTTGTCTGCTCGTCTGCTCTGTGATAGGCAGGAGAGCTAATCGCTTCCTTGGGGCATGAGAGGAAGTGTTGATGTCATGTGAAGTCTGCAGACTTCTGCTCCTAGTCCTGGTGTGGGTTAGCAGACATTTCCCTTGTGTGCGGTGTTGGGAAAAAATGTGGAAAGAATGTACCCAAACTGAGATAAGGAAAACTCCTACCTCCTCTTACCATGGCACTTCATGATCATAGCCACAGCCAAAGGTACTGGATGTAATGGAGGCTAAACGAAAGGACATGTTTTAATTGCTTTTTGGAAATTGCATTGGCCTTCTGGCTGTGTATTGGACAGCAGCACACTAGAGCTGTGTAAAGCTCTACAGTGAAGTAAGTGATGAAATTTTGAACACATTCAATCGTCATGATGCCGAAAAATGGGGAAAATAAGGGCGAGGTTGAAAATAACCGGAATTACACTTTAAGATTCACTTACACACAGACAAACCACAACCACAACACTCTTTGACCACCACAGGGTAATGAAGGCAGGTCACAGGGGACCACTGAAACTCTCCACTTTCACTGTGTGTCTCCGGAGCATCCAGGCCATTTGTGTGTTTCCTGCCTCCAGATAAGGCCTTCAGAAGTGGCTTTTTGTCCCAGCGCCGGGATGTGTGACTGAGCAGCCAAGCATCCCCGGCCTGGAGAAGCATTTTTCCTGTAACAAGCTGTTCCTCTTCCCCTTCTTGCCCCACCCATGCTGCTGGTGAGGTATTTGGAGCGTGTGTGTGTGTGGTGTGCCTATGTATGACTGTGTGCTCGTCTACATGTGCGTGTGTGTGTGTGTCTAAGGCTATGTAATGTCTGCTCAGGCTAAGTGGTTGATGTGCGCGTTGTGATTGCAGGGCGGGATTGGAATGTGTGTGTTGCGTTGGCGTCTGCCGGCAAAGCACAGTCACGGGTCAGCAAGTGCCTCAGTCAGTCACACATTTTTTCTCTCCCTCTCTCTCTCCAGGAACTGGGCAGCTTGCCTGGCGAGGGGAGCGGTGAAGTTAACACCGTCCTCCAGAGAGTCGCTGCGCTCCTGTCCTCATTGTCCTTCGATATGTAGTGAGGCTCTTCCGATTAGCTGGTCTGCTGGTGCGGGGATCTCTCATTTGTAATGATGCCGTTGCTGCCTCATTATCGTTGAATAGTTAAGCGGAGGACAAGGCATTATAGGATGTTTTCCGATGACTCACAGAGGAATCAAAGACTTCCATTTTCCTTCCTGGCGCAGTATGAGGGACAGTAGCGGATGTAAACACACAAAGCCCCACCGCAGCTCAGCATGGGTCCCTCTGGTCTATTTCTGTGGCGGTTATATCATTCTTATACATACACATATGTATTACTTAAATGGTCTGTTTTCAAAGAGAGAGAGAGCTGGGGTCAATCTTTGCTTTGACCCTTACTTGTGGTCATGAGCTTTGGGTGCTGACCGAAAGTATGAGGTCATAGCTACAGGCGGCCGAAATGAGGTTTCTCTGCATGGTGGCTGTTTTCACGGTCTCACGGTCAGTTGAGGTGGTTTGGGCATTTAGTATGAATGCCTTTGGAAGGAACTGGGCACGACCAACTGGGAGGCGGTATCGGGGTAGACCCAGGACGGTCTGGAGGGACTACATCTCCCAGCTGCACTGGGAGTGCCTTGGGATCCCCCATGAGGAGCGGAAGGCAGTTGCTGGGGAAAAGGACGTCCGGTCTGCCCTGCTTGCCCTGTTGACACTGCGACCCTGATCCGGATAAGGGTCAAACAAATGTATGCATAGATGGATGGTCTAGGCTCAATCTATGCTAAAATATTAGTGAACATGAATAACTGTTTTCTAGCTTTACTGCTTGGAGAACAGACTGAAAATGGTGAAGTCATCGAGATGTGTAGGATGGCGCCACAACATTTGATAGTAAATAGGAGTCTGGCTTTTATGTGTTGGAGCTTTTATGCCTATATGAGTTTTGTTTTATGGCAGTTCTGAGCCAGAAAATCTGCCGCTATCTAGGAGATCATCCTGGCAACGGCCACAGTCACTATTTTCCATCTTTTCCAAAATCATTTGTAGCAGTATGGATCTGTGTTACAGCAGAGGTCTGGGGGCTGGAAAAACTTTTCTGTCTTGTTTCTGGTTGTCATAATCAGAAGTCAGTGTTCACTCAGGCAAAGTGAACTGTCTTGGGGCCTAAAAATAACACATGAAGTTTCATTCCAAAGTGAGAGATCCACCGTTTGAAAAAAAAAAATGACGCCTACAGAAATTCATTGTCATTCTCTTAGGAATTGAACTGGAATGCACCCAGGCTGTGGAGTTTTTCACAGGACATGCTAGTTTTTCGCCTGGTTGGACAGTTGGTAATGCAGAGGTTTATTGGATGAGGAGCAGTGAGGTAAACAGGGTAAACAGTGTTATCAGGCGGACTGCAGGAGGAAGTGTCTGTCATCAGCTGAGCGATCAAACCTTGGCTCTCCGTCTCGCTGGCATTTCCGACTGCTCGGTCCTGGATCACGCTCCCCTCTGAAAGTCAGATACTCTGGAGGTCACACACTGATGAGCACACTCGTGTCCACACACACAATGATACTATGTATGAGGGTCACTTCCACCTCTAGGACAGGAGTGAGCAAGGGTTTGCATACTGTGCATACACGCTTATACACATGTACACTGTTTGTGAGGGTTGTTACCAGCAATAGTACAGAAGTGGTCAAGAATTGGCATACTATGCGCACACACACACACACACACACACTCCCACACAAGAGGATCAGAGGAAGAAAAACACACCAGTTGGTACGCAGAGTGTCAGTCTTTGTGAATCATGTTTACACTGAGTCATGTCACAGTGTTTTTAACAAGCAAAGCCTGCGGGCCTGACTGCGTCCGATAGACACTTCACACACATCATCAACTATTTATTCCACATGTGTGATCCAGTGAAATTTTCACTTTGCTGTGAGAAACAAACACACTGTGTGTTTGTGTGCACAAGAGTATGAGAATAAGAGATTCAAATAAATGAGAGAGAGAAGAGAGACAGAGAAATCACCGGCTATTGAGAGGGAACCTGAGGTGTTTGAGCTGTCAAATGATACTGTTAGTTTGGGGATCCTTCAGATCTTTGAGCAGCAATATAAAGAATGGAGGATACAGGGGGAGAAGTTATAGACTGCTGGTGCTGTTGGACCAGACGATGACGTTGTCGTCTCTGTTGTTCATGTCTCTTCCCCCCTCCATCCCTCTCTGTCTGAGATGACCTCAGCTTTCAGGCCAGCTGTGGTCATTCATTAACTCTATGACTCTATGATGATATGATGACTCTTTCATCTAATATGAATTTTTTAAGTGTGTACTGTTGTGGTTGACAATCCTGAGTGCGATTAGGTGAGTTGATGAAATGCAATTAATCAATCTTTACAGAAGCTGCAAATATTCATTATTTCATATGAATTTTTTTTTTTAATGATTTATATTTTATTAGCTTTTTCAGAACAATAATAACCACCACATTCATATTTGACACCAGTGGTAAAGAAATGTAAGCTAATAACAATAAAAATACATATATATAGACATACACACACATACACACATATGCACATATGCATATACATACAAACAAACATACAGTATCTGACTATAAAGAAAAAAAAAGAAAAAAAAAAAGAAGACAAGCGAAAGTGGTGCAGAACCAGTAGACTGTTACATTACAGTTACAGACAGCAATGGATAGGAGTCACAGCGTTATTGGGTATATTGATCTCATGACAGAATACAAAATAAACCTCATCAGCCACTCTCAATAAAAGCATGATATTGCTGCCACTTCAGGTGGTAACATCCCACTCTGTTAAGCAACCTAAATGATAAGCTTTCTAAGGCAGCCAGTTTAACCAACTGGGTGAACCACAGAGACGCCACAGGTGCAGAGGAGGCTTTCCATTCCATAAGAATAAGTTTCCGTCCCAGCATAAGCCCAGAATATACAAGCTTGGCGAGAAAGGGATACTCTGGCCTATAATTTTTTCAATATATTCATGGATGGTTGACCAAAACCTCTGCACCTTTGAGCAACCCCACAGCATGTGAACCAAAGTGCCATCCTCAACATTGCACCTCCAGCACCTCGAGTTATCCACCAGACCCACTTTGTGCAACCTGGACAGAGTCCAATAAACTCTATGTACAATTTTAAATTGAATAAGTCTTGTTCTCAGTTCTCTTGATATTTTCTTAAAGTTTCTGAGAATTAAACTCCACTCATCCCCCGTGAATGCTACATTAAGATCATTAAGGGTGGACATGTTGCTATCCGAATCAAGAAGAAGCTTAGAGTAGTAGGCCGAGACTTCATGACCCTTTTCCATAATGTCTAGTATGTATCGCAAGAATTCAACACTAGGAGGGGCCACAGAGGGGGAGCCAAAGGTCTGTATCAGCAGATGCCTCAGCTGTAAATATCTCCAGTGCTGATCCTGTGGTAAATCAAACTGCTGTTTCAAATTATCAAATGATTTTATTGTTCCCTTGTCATAAAGATCTCCTAAAATTTTGATCCCTTTTTGATACCACAGCTTCCAAAAAAAGGGTGATTTGCCAACACAGAGCTTCGGATTTAACCAGATCCCAGCAGATAGGTGGAGATAGGGATCGAATTTGTAAATCAATGCAACCCTTCTCCAGACCCATCGTATATGTGAAATGATTGGGTGAGTGTTCACGTACACGGGCAACTTAGCTGTGATATAATGTACCGGGGAGAGAGGACTACATAGAGCGCTCTCCAAAACAAACCAGGGGGGAGCTCTCTCCGGGGGCAAGGACCACTGTGCCATATGTCTAAGACTGAATGCATGATGATGAAGCATGAGATTTGGAACTCCGAGACCGCCACGATCCACTGGCCTCTGCAACTTATGAAGATTCAATCTGGGATGTTTGTCGTTCCATAAGAATTTATTACATTGTGTGTCAAACTGTTTGAAGTATGTCTGTGGAGTTTTAATCGGGAGAGCTTGTAGCAAGTAATTAAATTTGGGAGCACAAGTCATCTTGATTATGTTGGCCTTGCCCCACAGAGAGAGAAGGAGTGGAGCCCAGCGCTCAATATCAGACCTGAAGTTCACCAGTAAGGGTTCAAAGTTACACTTGATTAAATCAGACAAGGAAGAGGGGAATGTTATGCCCAGATATTTCATACCCTTCTTGGGCCAGGCAAAACTGCCCGCTTGGAAGAGTGACTTGGGACAGTATGACGTTAGAGGGAGTGCCTCTGATTTTGTCCAGTTTACCTTATATCCAGATATCTTTGAAAACGTATTGAGCAATTCAAGAAGGGAGGGGAGAGAGCGTTCCGGTTGGAATACAAATAAAAGAATATCATCAGCATATAGCATTAGCTTTTGTGTCGTTTGCCCAATCCGGATACCTGTAAATTCTGGGTCCCTGCAGATGGCCTCAGCCAATGGTTTGAGGGCCAGCGCGAAGAGGAGGGGTGACAGCGGGCACCCCTGCCTTGTGCCCCTCGTCAGGTCAAAGGAAGGTGAGATGACACCATTAGTGAGGACAGAGGCTTTGGGATGAGTATATATGAGGTTAATCCAATCAATGAACTTGCTGCTAAACCCAAATGTTTCAAGGGTGGAGAAGAAATATTGCCACTCCACCCTGTCAAATGCTTTCTCAGCATCTAATGAAATAGCCGCAGCAGGGGAGTTATTCTGGGTTGCCCACATAATGTCAATAAAACGCCTAACATTATCAGCGGAGGAGCGGGAGCGAATGAAGCCGACCTGGTCAGGGTGAATCAGAGAGGTTATAACCCTGTCCAACCTATTCGCAAGTATTTTGGATAGAATTTTGTTGTCACACGAGGTCAAACTTAAAGGCCAATAATTTTTGCATTCCAGAGGGTCCTTGCCACTTTTAAGAATAAGAGAAGTAAGTGCCACTGATAGTGAAGGAGGCAGCCTACCCTTAACCAAGGCTTCGTTCCAGAAGTAGCGGAGCAAGTTCCTCAGGATTGGCCTTGTAGAACTCCGCTGTGAACCCATCTAGACCAGGAGCCTTACCCAATGGCAGATGTTTGATAACCTCTAGGGAAGAGAAAAGACATTATCTCTTGCCTATTTACCTGTGATTCTGATGTGTAAAGCTTAACATAAAATTTTCTGAAGGCCTCATTCATCTCCCTAGAGTTAGACAATAAATAACCCCCCTCCCCTCTAATGGCCGATATAGCGCTCAGTGCTTCTCTCTGCTTAATGTATCTGGCAAGAAGCTTCCCAACCTTATCCCCTTCCTCAAAATATTTCTGTCTTGCTCTAAAGAGGGAAAATTCCGCCTTCTGAGAAAGAATAGTGTTAAGTTCGTACTTCAGTCTGGTCAACTTAGTCAGATTTTCAGGAGACATGTTCCGTTTAAAGTTAGTCTCAGCAGTCTCAACCTGTTTTTCTAGATCCAACTGTTTTGCTATGTTTAGCCTCTTTTAACGGAAGCATGCTGAATTATGTGACCTCTGATAAATGCTTTAAAAGCTTCCCAGGCTACCTCTAGAGATGGTGCTGAGTTTAGGTTGGTCTCTTTATAGAGGTTGATTTGAGCTCTCAGGGATTCCCTGAAGGACTCATCCATTAACAGAGTAGAGTTGAGCCTCCACCTGGGTGATCTGTCTGGCCTACTAAAGGGGGTCATGTGAAGGAACACAAGCGCATGGTCTGATATGATAATATTGACAATGTTACTTGATACAGTAGAGGAGATCATGGAATTAGACACAAAAATTAAATCTATTCTAGAGAAGGTTCTATGAGGCGAGGAGTAAAAGGTATAATCTCTACTAGATGGGTTGTGTAAGCGCCAAATGTCCACCAGCCCCAAGGCTTTACTCATATCCCGCAACACAGCGCCTATCCTCGTGGGACGGGGTGTAGGTGTGCTACAATCTAATATTGGATCCAAGACCTCATTAAAATCTCCACCCATGATTATTGGGAAGTCCCCCATCTCACACAATTTACTCTCTAGGTGACCAATAAACGCTGGGTCATCTATGTTTGGGGCATACACATTGGCAAGTATAACTTTATGACCCTGGATCTCAGAAAGCACCAACACCATCCTCCCTGCCCCGTCCGCACACTCCCTAAGGCACTTGAACTGCAAATGCTTACTGACTAATGTGGCGACTCCTCTGCTCTTCGTACTCCCACAAGAGGCAGCCACATATCCAACCCAGTCACGGCGTAATTTCTGTGATTCCTGAGCCAGCAAATGTGTCTCCTGCATGAATACAATGTCGCACTTCTTAGATTTAATGAAGTTAAAAACTTTTTTCCTTTTAATGGGATGTTTGAGGCCCTGAACGTTCCATGTCATGAGATTCAAACCTTTATTACTGACTGACATATTGTAGATACAAATGTAGTATGCCTAAACGCTACAACTCCATAGCCATCGATGAAAAGCGCACCATAAAGCAATCAACAATAAAATACATAACACATAACGAAAACATCAGGTGATCAGTAATCACCAACTGGCATCTTCTGAACTTAATGCCAAAACCATAAACCACTACTTGGTCCGTGACTCTATCGCTTGACAGCTGCTATCAAGACGACCACCCTGCATTATTAATTAACTTGGGCCGCTGTCGCCTGCACCGCGAGCGCTGGGGAGCGAGAGCGAGAAGCGAAACTCAGCCCGCCACCACGCAACACCACCGAGAGCAGCCCAGACAGAACATACAATAAAGACAATGTCCTGATTGCACTACGTGCGCACACAGTGTCAAAAAACGTATTATGAAGATCAACATTTTATGCAACCGCCACCACGTAGGCATACTCACACGGCCTAGTTCAAGGCTGCCACCCCCAAAATTAGAAATGTAGGTCCAGCCTAAGAAATTTTTAAACATAAATTGGACTGTATTAGAAAGGATTACCTTGTTGCCAGCTCCAACCATTTCCTTGTGTGAACAAATAATGAAATAAATAGGCCTTGCCTTTTTCCTTCCCCCAAATGTCCATCTGGAGCTGCATGGATAGGGAATAAAATAGAGTAGTCCATTCATCCGGTGCACGAACCTAGACCCACATGCTGTATCTCAGTGCGACAGAATGTGTCGCCACAACTTCAGGCAAAATAATTACATTTTTAAGAGAAAAAAAGAAACAATCCTGTTTACTGCAGTCAGTAGGAAGGGGGATAAAAAAGGTCTCTGTTGAGCATGGGAGTAGGAGTCTATAATGAAAATGAATTTGTCCATCTGGCCGTGTGAAGTGGCCACATGAAAGGGACCAGCCACCAGCCGGTGAATGCTAACCCAGGGAGTGGATGTAGGCAAGAGCCTTCTTTGGATCCTCGAACTCACGACGTCCATCTGCTGTCCGGATAACAAGCAAGGCGGGGAAGACCAAGGAGAATTTCATGCGTCGCTCATGAAGCAGCTTCTTGCATTCGTTAAAGCGCAGGCGCTTCTCGGTGATGATCTTGGAGTAGTCGGGGAACACCATTATGTTGTGCCCGTTCCAGGTAACCTTCCCTTTACGCGCCGCATCCGCGATGCGGTCCCGGTCCTGGAACCTGAGGAATTTAGCAATGAGTGCCCTCGGCCTCTGTGGCTGGCGCGGTTCCCGCTTACGCTGCACTCCGATCCTATGCGCTCGATCGATCTCCAGACTGCCTGGGAAGTCAATTTTCCATGTCTTTGGGATGGTATTGCATAGAAATGATCGAGCGTCGCCCCCCTCGCATTCCTCAGGGAAACCGATGAATCGTAAGTTATTCCTTCTTCCCCTGTTCTCAATATCATCCAGTTTCTGTCGGAGCTGTTCAACCTCCTCTCTGGTGGCGGGAGGGTGTCCTGAAGCCCTTAGTTAGCATCTTCGAGGAAGGCAAGTCGACCCTCTACATGGCTAAGATGACCAGATATCTCTGTCAGACTAGCTTCTACTGCAGATGTAGTTATTTTAATGTCATCGAGTTTTTTGTCGTGTGTCTCAGATGTTTCCTTGATTAGCGTGGACATCCTCGCAATCTCTCTTGCCACGTCGTTGGGAACGGGAGCAGGTGTATCCGTCTGAAGTGTGGACATGTCGAGGCTAGCCTTATTGATCATGATCCTCAGCCCTTGTGTTAGCTGCGGTGTTACTGGAGGCTGACTTCGAAATTACGGATTTTTTGGGGTTGCCTTGAGGCATCTTACCAATATTTGTCTGTCCGCAGCACGCAATGCAACAAAAGTTAACAAAAATTTACTTTAGCCAAGTTTTTTTTAAAGTAATTACTGTAAGGGCGGGTGGAGCAAGTCTCTCAAGCAGCCATTCTTGTTGCCCGCGTCACATGACTCCTATTTCATATGATTTTATCCCTGATTATAAACATGAGTTTTGATTATAAACATGATTCAATACCTTTATATGCAAAAAAAAATCACAGCTCTTGTCTTGTGACCCTCAGGAGCCCCCATCGTCTTGGTTGAGAACCTCTGTCTTTAATTTCTAACCACTTGCAGCCACTTGTTACCTTCCTTAATATTAGTGTGTTTGTGCCTTTTAACCTCTGAGGCAGCTGGCCAGGTTGGGTTCAGATGTTCACCTTGCAGCCGGCCGGCTCTGTCCACATGCTAAGGTCATACGTGACACGCGGAGCCGCGGGGCCCTTTAGCCTCAGTCAGGGGCCATCAGCTTCAAAGGGGGTCGTGACCTAAGGCTGCCCTTTGATGTCAGGCCTACGCCATGAAACCTCCTAGCTGGAAGCCAGGTTAGTTTGATTCATAGCTGCTGGGCTAAAGGTGACCGTAGCTACAGATGAGCCATGGCAGCGCTGCAGCGTCACCAAATTAACCAAATCTCAACGAGGTCACACCCGGCAGGCAGCCTCGCTTCGTGACATCAATGCAGGCTGGTATAGCTTGTAGTTTGTGTGTGTGTGTGTGTGTGTGTGTGTGTGTGTGTGACAGAGACAGCCAGAGAGAGGGGGAGAGGCTTCTCAGGATTAATGGTATTGAATTCTGGTGGGAGAGATTAATGGAACAGTGGTTTCATTAGGATCAAGAACATAAAACACTATTACTGTATCCTCCACTTGCGAGAGAGAGAGAGAGAAAGAGAGAGAGAGAGAGAGAAAAGAGACTACAGTGATTGTATTATAGCCTTATAGCCTCTTATAGTCTGTCTGTTCTCTGTCCTATAGGGTTTTTTTTTTTCATGAGTCATATAGCGTAGCCCAAACAAAGGACGGTTTCCATTTTCTAAAGTCTCAACCTCCATCTCACACCCACCCACCCACACACACACACACACACACACAGCTCTGATGTAGGCTGCTCTTCAGAAAGATGAGACAAAGCCACGAAACTTGCTTCAGGACAGCGAGAACACCAGCCCTCCTTCAATTATCAGAGCTCAACTGGGAAAGAGAAGTAAAAGTAACGAAAGGAAGACAGATGGATCGACGGAGAAAGAAACACAGGCGGTGAGAAAGAAAGTGAGAAAGGACATGGAGAACGAAGGAAGGAAAAAAAAAGAAAGACAGACAGAGAAGAAATAAAGCCCAGCACTCCTCCTCCATTGTGTGAAGTTAAATGTGGCAGATCTCCAGCCTGCCTTTACCCTGATGTCATCTAACATATCTCTGACCTCAGCTAGCATCTTGCCTAGCAGCGTAACACCAAGCAGTATGGCAACCAGATGACTGATTTGCAAAACTATCCAGTGATGTAGTGCTCTTTTTTTTTTTTACATTGTTGTGAGTGGAGCTTTTCTCACCATACATGGCCAGACTGAATTGTTTGTTGTCTGAAGATAATGGAGGAAGGAAGACAAAAAGCAGGTTTGTAGTTTGTATCTGGTATCTGACCGTAGGGAGTTTTTAGAATAGGATACCATTCTTCATCCCGATGGAAATTCAATTTACAAGGCAGCGCACCTCATGCGCAACCGAGGCCCGTGTTGAACGCATTCACCAGTTAACAACATTCGGCGTTAAATTATCAGTCCGCCACCTCAGAAAACGAAGCTTACTCAGCAGTTGGCTGCATGTAAGGCCAAATTCATGAGTCATGAGATTTTGATGATGTCCCTGAGTTGAACCAAGGTGTGATCAGATAGAGACCCAGTGGAAGAAAGGTTTCAGTGGGTTGAAGCTAGCCTGCTCATGCATTGAGTGTGTATGAATGTTTGTGTGTGCAGCATCTGTGGGGTTTCTGATCATGCAGGTGCCCCGACTCTTAAGTCTAACGTTTGCAGGTGTGTACAAACAGCGCTGTCTGTGTTTTGTGGTGTAAACAAAAGTGCCGTCTGGCTGAGTCAGAGATGTAGTGGCAGTTTTTTTTGTGTGACCGCGTGTGCAATCAAGTTCCTTTTTTGTCTGGCTTTTGTCTTTGTGTCTGGGTGTGCTTTTACTATGTTTATGTGTGTGTGTGTGTGTGTGTATGTGTGTGTAGTCTGAGCTCATAGTGGTAATGTTGGCCGTGACCTGTGTAGGTGACCTGACCCTTGTTTCCTGTTGGAGGCCAGACAAACACACCGCTTCCTAGTGTCGGCACGACACACACACACACACACACACACACACACACACACACACACACTCATTGACCCCACTCTCCTCCCTATCTACTGTATCTCTCCTCATTGTCTTCGCCTTGCTCTTGCTGTTTTCTCCTGTCAGTGCCTGTTTATCTGCTGTAGCTCTGCTCTCATTCTTTTTGTCATTCTCTTTTCTCTCATCTCCCACCTCCCCTCATCTGTCACTCAGCCGTGTATTTTCCCCCTTTCCTCTTATATTTCATTCTCTTTGTGTCCACACCTGTCTTCTCTCCTCCATCTCTCTCCCTCTGTCTAACTCCCTGTCTCTCCCTGCCTCATTCCCCTCTCCATCATACCTCCCTCCTCTTAGTCCCATCCCATTCAAGATAAATTCCTTGTGCACGCGTTGTACTTTACGAATATAAGCGCTTCTGATTCCTCCTCTTTCTTTCTCGTCCCTCTTGGTGCCTCCTCTTTCTATCTCTACTAGGAGCTACAGTGTTTCTCTACCTACAGCAGGCTGACTGTATCGCTGCATCACCAGTCCATTGGCCCTTATAAGGAAATGATCCAAAGAGCTCAGGCCGCCTCAGAGAGATGTTTAACTGATGATTTATTGCGATGCCTCCTCCTCCTCCGCTACATCAGCTCTGGGCTTTCATTTCGCTGGCACATCACAGACCTTCATGACCTGAATCAGCATCCGTATTATAGACTATTGTGGAGTGGTGCTGGTGATCTGAGACCAGTGTGACTATTAAGACATGCTTTAGTATTTAAGTCCAGACTGAAGGCCCATTTATTCAGCACCGCCTACAGTCAACATTAAGCTGTAGTTTGTCTTCCACTTACTTCTCCTGCGGACTGCTCAGGTGTTGCCCATATCCACTAAAAGCGCTTTATAAATATACTTGACTTTACTTGAAGACAAAGTGAAGTTCATATGGACACATGACTGGTCCCAGGTCAGTATTCCTTTATCAGTTATCAGTTCTTAACCGCTTTACAGTCTGTTATCGGCAAACATGGCCAAATTTCTAAAAATGGACATGACTAACATAGTGACAAAAATACAAAATAGATGTTTAGATTTGATTCACCAATGATATCAAAATCCATTGTGTGGATGGGAATCTGTAAGCAAGGGACAAGCGTGTTCCCCTTAGTGTTTTTTCCTGTTCTCTTCCGTCCAGCCCCGCCTGTCTGGGTGGATGTAAATCTTCCCAGGTGTAGCCTACCTAACCTTGTGGGTTTCTGCAGCGTCCTCCTGTTGTCAAGACTCTTCTTCTCTTGTGTATCTAAGTTCGTCTCGGTTCGTTGGTGTGGTGTTTTTGCTCTGCCCTTCCCAGAGATCACCTGTCAATCAATCAGTGTGTCCAGTACTGTCTTTTTCCTTGGATTTTCTGTTGATGAAGTTTGAGTTTCTGTAGGTGGCGCTCTTTTCTTTGTCTGTTCAGCCATGGTGGCTGTCGCTGCTCAGGCGAACTACCCAGTTCTTCTTCTGTTTATTCCAAACAAACCACTGTGGCTGCTGCCGGAAACGTGAAACGCATCACTTCCTTTGCACCAGAGGATTTTTTCCAGGAAAGACCTACCTGACTCTGATGTTTAGAGGAGCAAATGTAAAAGCTTTCATGAACTGGCTATAGGTTGAATCACTATTGTATTATATCAGTTGGCAGTGGAGAATAGCAAAACAGACATTTATTTACATAAAAATGTCACAGATTATTACTTTAGCTATCACACAATGGAGAACATTAACACCACTGTAACACCACACCTTGTAAAACAACCTGGACTGTCGGAGTTAGCATTGGATAAAACAATAAACTCCATCAGTGAAGTGGCCTGGCGCTGTCCTGAGTCAGAGAGCACATGGTTTACATTACTAATCCTCGCAGCACGATGGGCCTGTGTTGTCCATGTCACTCATTAGGCCTGGACAGTGTGCTGGGGAGGGGGGTAATACCAGCCGAGTGACAACAACTCAGGTTTTAATGAAGGGCTCTGTGAGGTAAGCTGCACATTATTTAGGTTATGTTATGTCTATATCATGAAAATTGGAGTGGATTAGGATTTAGGATTAAGCTATTGTATGTCAAACTTGTTTTTATTTGCGTGTAGGTGTGTGTGTGTGCTGCATGTGTGTCGTATTTAGTTCAGTGCATGTAGCGTGAATGTGTGTGTGTTGTGTGCAAGATGTGTGTGAATCTGTGCAAGCACATGTCCTATTGCATCATAGTACATGTGTCTGTATAGATCTGTTTGTTGCCTGCATGTGGGTGTTTGTGCTTATTTGCGTGTTTGTTCGCATGCTTGTGTTTTCTCTCTGTATCGGCCCGTCGGCGTATGAAACAAAGATGGTGTGACCGGTTAGATGGGGGCCCCCTGCGGAGGGGAGAGTATTGATTCGACAGCAGATGGCCACAGACTCACTTTGCTGGTTTCACTCTCTCTGCTGTGTGTGGAGATATGAGGGCTCCAGTGCAAACACACAGCCGGGTTCACAGGCTCACGAAAACAAACACAACCCACACCGACAGTTATCTGGAGTAACGGGCGGCTGTTAGGTGGGGTTTTGTAGCATCACACACAGCACGCACGCATACACACTAAAACACCATGACACACACACTAAATATGCACACACACACACATACAGACATATGTACTCACACAGAAACTCAAGTAGGGAAATGGTTTGTGAGTCAGAGGTCTACATTAGGATCAGTGCAGGATGTGTTTTGGAAGGGAATCCAAGCGTGAAACAAAGGATTAGGCCTTGCCGTGTGTGTGTGTGTGTGTGCGTGTGTGTGAGAGAATGAATATGTGCGTGTTAGTGCAGTGTGTCATTAGCGTGGAGCTCTTTGCAGATGTGGCCTGCAGACATACGTTGACCTCAGCTGTTTGATAGGACCGGATGAAACAGAGCTAGTTGGAGCTCTGAGCTGAAGATAATCTGAGGGGGTGAAAGGAGGTGGTGTGTTCTTAGTTATAACAATTTACGATATTTGTATTCCCCTTTACTTGAGGGCAAATGTAAGAGAAATCAATGGTTTATCTCCCTGCCTTCCCCTTTGTTAATGAAACCAAATCGGAGGCTTAAAAGAAAAACTAGACTATTTTGAAGTGACCTTTTAAGGTAATATGAGCAATTTTACTAACATTTGTGAGTGATGAACATATTTCCAATGCTTTTATCCCTTAGATCCCACTATGCTTTACAAATGAAGTTTGCCCCAATGTGCAATTTGCCCTAATTGATTTTGTCCGTATTCCAGTCTCTTCCCAAAGCAAAATTTCCCATCTGCATTTCATGAAAATGTTGCCTGTGCATCATGACCAAATGTCTCGCTCTTTTATGTCGAGCAGCTGTGTTAAATTTATTTGAGGATTTCTGTTTTAACGATTAAGTTCTGGGCCTATACAGTATAATTACTGCAGATTGCGTGTGTTGCACTGTCTCCTTGCACTCTGTGTGTGGTCCTGTTGTCCCTGAGCCATGGGTGTCACAGTTTCCTTCTCCCGCTTAACCCATATTCTGCTCCTTTGTCTCGCTGTTACGTTAAGGTGTCGCCTAAATGACACGTGCTGGGTGTGCAGGCATGTGGGTTTACCTGAGTATTAACCAGTTTGTTTACTTTTCCCACCGTGTGTTTAGTATGCAAGCAAGCACATTCTTGCACAGGAAGACGTTAGTGAAGGCGTACTCCTCAGTGTGTGTGTGTGTGTGTGTGCGCGCGCGTGTGTGTGCGTGTGTCTCTGAGACATAGCCGGTAGGCCAGGTGTCAGGTGGAGTGACAGGTGGCAGCTGGGAAATTAGAGGGCTTCCTCTTTCTAGCAACGGCCGATTAACTTCCATTCCCTGCTCCTCTGCCCTGCACTACCCATCCACAGAGACCACAGATTTTCAAATTGGAGCTGCACAGTTAGAAATGGTTGATAATGATGATAAGATGCCAAAAGCGCAATAAATTGAGTGCAATAAATCAGCAAGACAAATAATCGTGATCACAGTAACTACCAAAATAATCAGGATTAGCATTTTAGCCTTATCTGTGCATCCCTACATCAACTGACTTTAAACCCCTAGTATGGCTGCAATGAAAGTGAACTAAACCGGCAAAAATACTCAAAAAAGGTCAGCCGGCAACTCAATATGTCCTTGCTATTTCTTGAGTTGTAGAGACAGACGGTGGGCGAAAGGAAGAGGAAGGGAGAGAGACAGACAGTGAAGGAGGAAAAAAAAAAAAAGAGGTAATGGGGGGTTAAAATAAGCGGAGAGAGGGGGAGGGAGGGTGGGAAGGCAATAGAGTTGTTTGTTTTCCATGTCAGCCCTGTCAGAGGGGATTGCCCCCGTGGGAAAGGACTCCCATATCATCAAAGAGCAGACAGATACTGTACAACTCCCACTCCCTGTCTCTGCCTCCATATATCTCTTACCCTCTCCCTCTTTTTTTTCTCTCTATTGCTTTTTTCCAAAATAACTTCAGTTATAGGTTGTCTGTCTCCTCTGAGCCAAGCGGTCGAGCCAAAGCATGCCACTGCAGGACTTGGCAATTCAGTTGCTCATTTGACTTAGTTCAGTTACAGATCAATTTCATCTCCTGGCGTGTCATTGTTTATACACCAAGGGTCCCATTATCTCGCCATCTTTCACTTACATTTGGTCTATTCCCTTTCACACACACACACACACACACACACACACACACACTTTCCTCTCCTCCTGTGTTGACCCCCAGTCAATCGCCCTGTCAGATTAGTTGCCATCATTATCACACTCCATTAAACTTCCACCAACAGCTGAGATGGCCTATCAGCACTAGAGGGCCCAGCTGTCTCCGCTGTACTCTAATCTATAGACGTTCAACATCCTAGTGCTCTGCCTCAGGTCACAATTCAGGCACATGCACATAAAGACACACACACACACACACACACACATGCACAGGGTCATCTTGCCTGCAGCTTGGGCTTTGTAGACACAGAGGGTCATCCTGCCTCCAGCTCAGCCTTTGTTATGGAGAATATAAACACACCCACACATAGACACACACACTATAGGCCTACGTTGTATATACATCCATGCAATGCCACACGTGAGAGCGCACGTTACCGCTGGAGTGGACACAATGGGGAGAAGTGTGCTTGAAGTGATTGGAGCCAAAGCCCGTCAGCGGAGGAGCGGTTCATCTTGTTAGTTTTGTGTACTTAAACTATTTGCTTTGAGGGAGGACAGGACAGTGCTGGATGTGTTTTACAGCGACCATCAGGTTTCATGGTGGTGGTGATGGTTGGGGGGTTGGGGTCCATGTAAGAAGTACACGGACCCAACCCCCAAAAAGACACACATGAGGCTTTGGACCCCCATTTTGTAAGATTTTGCACCCAGGACCAAGTATTTTTATGGCTAGATGTCATTTTAGTATTGAATTATAGAACTGTCTACACTGTATGTGGGGAAATAATAGTGGTGAGAGTGAAACCTATGATTGCAGCTGTCATTCTTATACATTCCCTAGTTTGGAAAA
Organism: Centroberyx gerrardi; assembly: GCF_048128805.1. Lineage (NCBI taxonomy): Eukaryota > Metazoa > Chordata > Actinopteri > Beryciformes > Berycidae > Centroberyx > Centroberyx gerrardi. Next base: position 13,465,521 of record NC_136006.1, on the reverse strand, counting down.
TTTCTAGTGAATTCAATTACAGCGGAATTAAACTATTACTCATTTTTTCTGGGAAGCCCCTGGAACCCCGTCAAAGATCCCTGCGGGACCCCAGTTTGAGACCCGCTGGGCTTGAGGAAGCAGAAGAGAGAGAGACAGATAGAGACGGAGCAGGAGCAGTCCAATAGTCCCGGCAGTTTAAAACTTCTCCTTCTGCATCCTCCGCTCCTCTTATTGCTACTCAGAGAACTGAAGGATCCTGAAACTAACAGTGACACCTGACAGCACAGCAAGGCACCTCAGGTTCCCTCTCAATGCGTCTCTCCTCCTCTCATTCTTTGTCTTTCTTTTCTTTGCATCTCTTTTTCTGTCCTTCCTCTGAGGATTCAGCACACACACACATACACACAGAGACAGGACACACACACACACACACACACACACACAGAGACAGCGCACAGACGCACACTCTTGCCCTGCTCTGCCAGCCTCGTGAAACAAGGGTCTGATTGGATGATGCCTGGCTGTCGTTACTCTGCTCTCCTTAAATCAATCTTTCCGACAGCTGCTCTCACGCGCGCCTCTCTTCTCCCTTCCCTCCCCGTCTTCATCGCTCCATCCCTCCCTCCTCCGACCTGTCTGTCCAGTGGAGCTAGTTTCTCTGGGTGTTGGTAGCAGCATGAGGACTGTTCTCTCTTTCTCTTTTTCTCTGCTCTACTTTCTCACTTTGAAAAAGGAAAAAAAAACCTGTAAAAGCCATGTCACACCAATGCGATGCAAATATGCAAGTGGTGAGTCAGTGCAAAAACCTTGACCGTTCCTATGCAACAATATTCATAAGGTGCAGACCATACAGTCGATTGCTGCCCAGACTCTTAAGAATTCAGATTAAACTTGCCCCAAAAGTTCCCCATGGTGAAAGTGGGTCATTGCAGCAGTGAAAAATAGGATGTAGACAAGAATACGACAAACATAGCAAGTAGAACATATTGAAGATAGTCCAACAAAAAGAACACACTGAAGATAATCCAACAAAACATATTGACATTAAAGATACAGCGTCTTTGCCATGCTAATACAGGATGTCTATTGGCTTGAACATATTATCACTATGCTGTCTGTTGACAGATTTACAGATCAACAAATTTACAGACCAGTGGCAAGAACATATATGCAGGGCGTGCAAATGTGCGTGTGGAATTCAGGTTTTCCTATTTTTCTGACTGTACAAACGTTTCCCAACCCCTTGCACAAGCAATCCTAGAGAACATATTAAGCCAATTTGGATTTTATTCCCCTGTGTAGAAGTACTAGAAGGCCTCTAACTGTTGAGGTGGGTAAGCGACAGGGTGATGGGTGACACCCTTGTGGCATATCGACTTCAGATCAACGTGATCTGCCCGCTACCTTGTTTACCCTCAGTGAAGAAAGTAGTATTTTTTTTTAGTAGTTTCTCCTTTGAGCTGAGCTTCGTAGAGCGCCGTTCCTGCATACTAATAACACATCATATAGAGATTTGAGGCTGTATACTTTCTTAGCCTTTAATCTTCTTGATGGAAACGTCATGATAAATTCCCTCTTATCTAGGCCATCACCCATGCAGGCTGGATAAAGTGGAGGTTGGCTGGGATATTTCAAGCTTAAAAGAGGCTCCACATTTCCAGAGGCTATTGTGTGGGCGTGAATCAATACAGTGGTAAATAGAGTTGGCTGACATGACATATGTTGTAGCTGTGAGGCCTGCCATTGTTGATTTATTCAATTCCCTGATGAGTCATAAAGCTGATCAATTAATCAGCTTGGATCAGGTGTCTAATGTGATGAGCTTTAATGTTTTTGTATGTGTGTGTGTCTCTGTGTGTGTCTGCCTGTGATAGTGTTTGTGTGTGTGTGTGTGTGTTTTAAGTATCAGATATCACCCCATCTGTGCATTTACTGAATCAAACCTCCTCTTGTCCGTTGGCATCTTTTTCTCTCTCTGTTTGAAGCTGCAGCCCGACCCTCTGGTGTGGTGTGTTTGTGTGTGTGTATGTGTGTGTGTTTGGGGGGGGGTTGCGGGTCTGTGTGTATGTGTCTCTGAAGTCGTATTAGGTCCAAAGGTCTCCAGGAGTCCCTTCCTGGTAACTTGCAAAACACAGTGTGTGTTGTCCCTCCCTCTTAGATCCGCACACACACACACACACACACTCCTCTCTTTGCGGCGCTCGGCACCAACAGGAAGGAGATGGGAAACAAAGAGCCCACTTCCTGTACGTACAGCCAGCATTCCACACAATGGAGCAGGAAGCGCCTGGCAACTGTAAGGGAGGCCACGGAGTGTGAAGGAGAGATAAAGCGGTCTCTCCATCCGAGCCGCCTGCTGCACCACACACAAAACTATAGGTCCCCCCCCCCCCCCCCTCTTTCCCAACCCCCCCTCTGTTTTGTGTCATTTTCCATCCCTCTATCTCTCTATCCGCCACCTGACCCCCTTTATGTTTTTTTCTCCTTCATGTCCTTTTCTAAGAGGACAAAGCACACATCCTCACATATTCACATATTTCTCACGTTTCCCAAAAGTTGAAGGCCGGTACTCCTTCCCTTTTTTTGTTTTAGAAAGGATTTGTTTGTTTTGGAGTCCAGCGGTGCAGAGTGGAGTTAATTTGCGCCGTGCAAAGGCGATAAAGGCCTGCGAACTGTCTCTGTTTGCTCTGGTTTCTGTTAATTTTATCTAATTTATTCTGTCAATAAAAGTTGGGGCGATCAATCTCTCTCCGTGCATTCACTCCCCGTGTCAGACGGCCCAGGAGAGCGCCGCTGCTGTCACCATGGCGACCTCTGCTTGGGACAGGCTATGTACCCACTGGACAACGGGGCTCTCTGGACTAGTGGCTTGCAGATGCCTGGAAGCCTCGCTTTAAATCAGCACTGCTGGCCCGGCTGAATCAGATGGAGAGATTCACATGCTGCCAGAGGCTGTAAAAAGAAATTAACAAAGAAAAGCCAATGCGGAGAGTTTAGCAACTGAATGGCAGTAAAGACACCAAAAAAGAAGTATGTCCAGGTTTTCGCAACAGTGCTTAGTAATGGTTTCAAACTCCGTCCCTGTTGCCCTGTCTCACGTCAACTGTTGGACCAAATGCATGACACAGAGAGAGAAAGAGAAAGGGAGAGAGAAAGAGAGAGAGAAAGAGATAGAGGTCCACCATAGCTCCTAGTCAGCCCATCATGATTCATCACCTGTCCCTCTCCCTCCATCCCATCCACCCCTCACCCTTGCAGGCTCCAGCCCTCCCCTGGTGTGACTCTAGGGAGGCAGGTCTTCGCTGGGCTCGCAGCTTCAAAGAACATGCCCCCCTCCCTTCCTCCCTTCCTCCCTCTTTCCTGTCCGCTAGTTAAATCCTTCTCTTTCTACTCTCTCTCTTTCTCTCTGTTCACTTGTACTATCAATATCCTCTTGTTCTGCTCTCTTTCTCTCTCTCTCCCTCTCTTTTCCTCTATCTCTCAGCAACTTTTTCCTTTTCCTGCTCCCTCTGTCCCTCCCTTTCTCTCTCCCCTCCATCTCTCTCTCTCCGAGTGAATCCCACCGGTCTAGAGACTTCAAAGGCATTTCTCCCCCTCGTGCAGCAGTCATTTACCCAGGCGGGCAGGCAGGCAGGCGGGTTTGATGCCAAGGCCAGGTAGCCTCGGGGGAGCAGCGTGGAAACACACCGCACGTTATCTGGTGGAGAGGGAAAAAATAAAAGCCCATAGAAGGAATTATGTCATGCTTTATGGAATGTATAGACAAATGGTGGTGCAAGTTGGTTGGCTCTCCTCTGAAAATCTGAGAATAGCAGCAGAGAGAGAGAGAGAGAGAGAGAGGATGAAGAAAGTCAGCTCTGCTTGAAAAATAACAACTAGGCTATAATCTAGACTGCCTACAGCTCTCTCCCTCTCTTTCTCATAGATGTCTGTTTCTTAGTTTCCATCCTTACAACTATTTTTAGAGGAGCTTCCTATTTTCCGGGAAGCGTCATAAAGCCGGTTGTCAGCACACAAAGCGCTAGACGAGACTAGAAGCCAGGCAGCAGAGAGAGGCACTGTATGGCATTGTGCTATAATAGCTGGTGAACTTTGTACCACATAATAACTTCCTTCAGTGGGGATTGTATAGCGGGCTTAGCCATGGGTCTTTACATTGACATGCCTCCATTATCAAATTTCCTGTTCTGCTCCTCTCTGTCACGCTTCATGAGTGTAAACACTCGACAAAATAGAAGAAAGGGACAGTTTTGAAGTGAAAATAGCCTACCTCTGCAGATGTGCTCTTTTGAAGTTTATTGCTTCAAAGTAAACATCGAAATAGAGTGTGGCCTGTCAAGTAGTTTATCTTATCCTTTATGAGAGAGTTAGGCTACATACTGCTTCATGGGTTTTGAGGCCTACTGGCTCGTACCTTTCTCTAGTCTCCAGGTGTGGGTTGGGTTCTTGATTAGGCTTGGGCCGATATTCGATAATATCGTATATCGCGATATTTTGGCGGGACAGCATCGCGATATTACATTTTGCATATTGCCCAAGCCTTTTGTTGATGACTCAGCAGTTGTGGGACCCCAGCCTTGCTCAGGTCAGTGCTGCACCCTGCACTCTGTTCTGCCTCCTTGAAGTTAATACCATTAGCAGAGGTAGCGCTACACGACCAAAAGACCCCTCGGTGTTCACGCTCACACACAAGGCAAGCCCTGACATACACACGAACACACACACACACACACGTGCAAAAATATGCTGAGCCACTCGCACACATGCACGTTCAGAGAGGCACACACGCCGTCAGTGGTGACCTTCAGATTCCAGTCTTAGAAAGGTAAGCCCCCGGTGTGCTGCACAGGTTAGTTCGGCCTGCAGGGAGCTGCGCCTTCGCATTAGCGTTTCTAAATGCCTTTGAGCAGAGGTCACATGCTGGCGTCACACTCACCTATACGGCAAAGAACCGGCATCGCTCACTCTCCCCTCCATCCCTCCCTGCTTCCCTCTCTCTCCCACCCTGTCCCACCTCCTTCCCTCCCTCTACACCCCCCCCCTGTTTCTGCATTGGCCTACATCTGCGTTCTCAGCACTCTACTTGCGCATAAAGGGACATGGCTCATTTCTAGGGAAGTGCGTTAACTGCCTTTGTGATCAGCACCCGCTCCTGTTTTCCAGTTCTGTTATATTCATACTATATTAAATGTCATGCTCACACTAACTCTCATTACCTTTTAGTCTTGGCTGGTGACAGAATAACCCCACATAAGTCCTGGCAGAGAATACCATGAGGCTGTATTTAGACCAGGCTCTAAACAAGAGATGCAGAATTTAATTTCCACAATTAATTATCATAGAATATTGGCATATTTCCAATACTGAAACATTTCATTTAGCATGCCTGCTGTAGCTGAAAATAGTTGAGATGTTGATATAAGATGTAAAAAGTGCATTCAAATACTTTTGTATCAAATTATGAAGACTAAAAAGTATTAATAAGTATCTATCAACATTATCTGGATTATCAGTTTGGCCATAACCCTGCAGCCCTATTCTAAACACACTGACACTGACACAGACCCATATGGAAAGAAGATGATGGCTACTGCTTGCCTGGACAAGCTGAACTAAAGGGTCAAGAGGTTGCCGTTTTATACAAGTGTAGCTCTTTGCCTGTGTTGGTAAATGTTGTCCGAGGTGATTGCTTTTTACAGCTTGGCCTTTGGCTGAAGAGGACTGATCACACAGAGCTGAGCCTCATTAAGAGCTCACTCATTGGGAAATATGCACACAGATGAGCACAGACGCAAGTGCTGCCACTCACTCGTTCTCGTGCACACCCACACACACACACACACACACACACACATATGCAGAAGCCAGGCGTTGGCTCAGCACCAAGAAGTCAGCTCTATCCATCAGTCCATAAATGTCAGTTTGAGGCTCTGTTTGCAAGCTGGTGGTCCTCCGCTATGTCTCACACTGGTTACAGAGCCCAGAGCCGCCCCAGGCCATACTGGAATGACTCTATTAATAGTCTGAAATATTGGCCTAATGGGTTGTTATCCATGAGAGTTTTCATAGTTGTACTGTTGTAATTGGGGAAAAAAACAATGCGATTTATTTTTCATACAAGTGATGATTGGATAGATTTGACATTTTGGAAGGACAGCTCAGTGGCTCAGGATCGCAAAACTGAGACCTAGACACATGAAGACAGAGTGACACACACACACACACACACACACACACACACACACAGGGAGGCTCCATTCAGAAGGATCTGTCAATGGTCCTGCACAGTGTGTCAAGACACTGACAGCGGTAAAACGGCACAAACGTGGGAGGAAGAGGAGAGGAGAGCAGGCAAGACGAGAGGAAGGACAGGAGGAGGCAGAGAGACTGTGGGAGCTGTGTGAGGCTACACATCGCTCCAGCGCCCTCTATTGGCCAGATCGGACCAAACCTCACCACTGTTTAACTGTCAACGTGGGCTCCGGTGGGGTTGGGTGACACCTATCATGCAGCATGATGGGCCCGTTTGACACGAGGGCCATTCCTACTGTTATCCAGTTGAGCGGAGGATCTATTTGTCGCAGCAGAAAGAATGTGTCATGTTGGAGAGGGTGTGATTCGACCTCAGGCTGTGTGTTTGTGCATGTGTGTGTATGTTTAAGTATCTTATTGTGTGTGTATGTGTGTGTGCTGTTTGAATGTGTTTTTGTGTGTGCTTGTTCGCATTTGTGTGTGTGAGTGTGTGTGTGTGTGTGTGGTATCAGTTGTGGTTGCTGTGCCACTGACTAATGGACTCATTAGAATGGGGGCTCCGCACATGTGCTCCAGCTGGAATGTCTCCTGGTGCTACCTCTGCTCTTGTTAATGTACTGGCTGCTCTGTGTGTGTGTGTGTGGGGGTGTGTGTATATAATTGTGTATTTGGGTGTTTGTGTGGGCCAGAAGTCTGCGTGTGTGTGTGTCTTTCTGCCTGTATGTTTGTGAGTTTAAGTGTTTGTGCTGTCTAAGTGGGCTTATCACAGCAGGATAACCAGTCTAGTAAAGCATTTGTGGTGAGGGGGTGGATGTGAGATGAGACTGACTTTAATGAGCTCTCTCTTTCACACACACACACACACACACATACACACACATTTACACTATTTCCTTCCTTTCTAGCTTGGTCTGAGCGATAATGCAAATAATTAGTGAGCCACATCTGAAAAGGGATAAATATGCAACAGAGTTAGTGAGGTTTTAATTTGTAGCAAAAAAGACGACAAGATCCCACAAAACACACATTCCTCAATCTCCACTTGTTTCCAAACCGTACTACGCAGTCTCTTGATAGACCTGCAGTCGCTTTGGTCCCCCGGCACTGCCTGCTCTTCTCCTCTCCCCCCAGTAATAAATATCTTGTCCGAGGGCAGCCAGATGTTCCAGCCAGCTTGTTAACAGGGGTTGGGTCTGAGCTGAGCAGTGGTGTTAAATTTTAAAAGGCTTAACTCTGGCCTTGACAGCGCTATCACTGCTCTGCTTAATTGCTCCGGTGCAGCCGGAGGAGCACAGTTCAGTCAGTTGCATGGTGAGAAAAGTGACTGCCACACTGCTGAATTATGGATGAGCAATCACACGCGTGCGTGAGCCAGAGCGCGCGCGTGTGGGTATGTGCACATACTCACACGCACACACACACACCCATGAGAGCACATGTAGCGACAAAAGCTTTAAGGGTTCCGACTGCAGCTTGGCTCTTGAGGTTTAGCTGCTGCTGTTCTGAACTCTCCAACTTTCTGCCTCTCTTTCCTCCTCTGATTTTCCACCCTCACCCTCCCCAAGCCTCCCAAACACACACACACACACACACATCTGTACTGCTGACTCTATCGTATATGATCTGTAGGGTCACTGCTGCACTGTGGAGATAAAGAGGAAAAAGAATGAGGGAGAAGTGAAGGAGGGCCAGAGGAGGAAGATGGCAGTAAGAAAGGAGGTGAAGGGTTGATAGGGGAGGGGTGAGCGGTGTGAGTGCTTTAAGGAGTTGGTTGGCAGACATTATGAAAGTGGTGAAAGCTTTAAACTTTACAACTTTCTCCATACCTGTGCAGGTATAGATGTAATTATGTAATTATAGTTGCTTTTAAATGAAAGTCTTCAACAGCATGGAAAATGAAGTTGAAACGTTTGGAAATTGCCCAAAAAATCTGGGAAAAGTTTGGAAAATATTGTTGTTCAGGCTCGGTACACGACTACACATTTCACAACACTGTTGTGTCATTGCTGTGAATAATTATCTTCAGTGATTTACCCTAGTTGTCATGTTACCCAGCCACTATCACATACATCATAATGAACACCAAAACATCAAATGGAGCCAAGAGATTAAGGTCTTGAAAAAGAGTGCAATTTTGAAATTGAAAATAAGTAGGAACGCTGTTTCCACCCTTATCAACATGTCATGCTCAATGCGATTACGAAGGGGCTTAAGACAACACCAATTTTTGATAGTAATGTAGTGATTATGCCTTTATAAAGTGACATCTCGGGTTTGAATATACACCTCAATTACATTCTGTGGTTATAGATATGTAAATGACACTGGCACTGCTGGTGATAAGATTATTTTTCTATCTTCAGAAGCTACCTCAGTGGGAAGTTCAGCAGCATTTTAAACCATCAGGACAAGTCTAAAGCTTGGCCCGCTCTCAGCCCGTCGGCTCAGCGGCTACCGTACGGTCTCAGTGAACCATCGCTCACTGTCTGCAACGACCGTATTGTCTTCACTGCTGATCATCCCAGCTTTGCTCAGCGTAACTCTGACCTAAGAAATTTACTGGGAATTAGCTGTGAGTCTGCGAGCTGTAATTTGAGAACAGAAGTGGCAGACAGATGATGGCAGCGGAACAGGAAGGAAGACTGTTACCGTCACCTTTGAGTTTCTGACACCTCGGCTGTATATTTTCTGCGTTTTGAGCTTGATGATACGGTGCCGGAGGGATGGGTTTGTGATGTAGAGAGGAAAGGAAACGGAGAGAGAGAAACAGATGGTGGAGGAGAGAGGAGGCTGGTGGTCAGTCTGTCCAGCGCCTGGTGAGATCAGCCTGTCGTACTGTCAGCTGTGTGTGTGTGTGTGTGTGTGTGTGTGACTGAGAGAGAGTACAGTAGGTGAGTGAGTTAGTGATATCTATATACATCTCTGTGTGTGTGTGTGTGTGTGTGTGTGTGTGTGTGTGTGTGTGAGAGACAGCGAGAGAGAAAACACATGCTCACTTCTCTAGTATAATCCATATTGTCGTTGTCTATAGTGAAAACCTTGTATCTCCAATGTTGGTGATTTCCATGTTTTAACTGCAGTTGAAGGATCACATGATCCTCTATGGGTTGAGAAACTTCTACAAGGCTTGAGTGTATAAAAACCCTTTCAAAACCAATTGGATGAACTCAAATATGCATGGTGGTCAAGCTGAAAACAAGGATTTTCTTGACATTTTCTCTTGACATTTTGGAGATCTGAGGTTTTCACCTGACAACAGCATATTGCTGTTGTCAGGCTGTCTGTCATCAGAGCTGTCACCAGTCTATTTGGTCCATAGCATATAATAATGACTATTATTATAGACCCCATACACAGTTGTGTTTGAGCATGTTTATTTTAGATTGTGTGTACACCTGCTGGTTCTGTTGACCTGCACTGCTGCTGTGTTGATCCTCTCTCACCTGGCTCGCCCTGCTCTCTCTAGACAGCTGTGTATATTTGGAAACACACTATAACGTATCAGCAATGATGGCTAGAAATAATAGGCCTATTTTTCTATACTGAAAACAGTAAACACACACACACACACACACACTTTCATGTAATCACACACTGATTCTGGGCCCTCCTCCAAGCCCTGGTCATGAATCACACAGAAGGAACAAAAGACTTTGCCGTATGGCTTGTTAGACTTGGAACAGCGCTAGTTAGCTCTGGCCCCTGACATATAGACACACACACACACACACACACACACACAGAGTTGGACGCAATAGCCTGTGCTCCTAGTACCATTAAGTGTATCTGTGTGTGCACCCTTTAATTGGATTGCCACAGTGCCCATGTGTAGATGTTCAGCCCTTTTTGTGTATACGCACAAAAACACCCTGCTCTCCCGCCTCCGTATCCCTAACTATAGCAGAGGTGTGTGTGTGTGTGTGTGTGTGTGTGTGTGTGTGTATGCATGGAGCTTAATGACTAAGCTTGTGTCAGGCTGGAGAAAACATGGTCATTCATATGGTAATAACCAGCCAAAGAAGAGGACAATAAATCTGTCCGCATCCTGTGAGACAGTACAGAGCAGGGAGCAGACCCCACAGACCTGGGAGGTGCAGATGGGACAGCGTGGCTCTCGTATCTCAGACACCAGGGGCTCAGGGTTTCTCTCCAACAAGGTATGCGCCGGAAATACCGTAAGTTGCCTCTGCCAAGAAGGCGTAAGCCGCAGTCAGTAGCATAAGTACTGTATTTGGGCAGTGTGCTTAAGTTGGTCTTTTTTTAATCTTTCAGTGGTGGTTTCAATGGTTTAGCATGGAAAGCAAAAGGGACCCAAGATCCCTTTGCCTTCTATTCATCTTTTAAATGCATATTACACTGGAGTTCGCAGCAAAAAAAGGCGAGCTTTAGTGTATGTGTGTCATTTTGGCTGTCCTATTTAGCAGAGCCGAGCTAAAAACATTTGTTTCCGACTCCGCCGTTTGAACAAGTCTCCTGAGGAATGTAAAACGGTGCAGTCTGACTGCAGACGGCATGTGTGGCTGAGCGTGTTGAATAGCATCTGGACAATGGCAGCCGATTTCCCATCAGGATAGACCATTTTGCGGTTTAGATCCTGTTTGAATTGAGACAAAGTGGATTGGTGAGCTGGAGAATAGGGCTCTGATGCCCTGAATGGAGGGCATTACTGAAACTGACCTTAACTCAACTTGATTTCCAGTATCTTAAATCTGCTCACAGCGGGCTACATATCGACCTGTTCTATAGCTCTAGTATATGGGCTAGTTTCAATCTCTCCACACTTTCTCAGTGCTGTGACAGTAGGGTCGATCCGTGTGTTAAGATCCAGATAGCCGCTGGATATTCCATTCATTTTCTGTGAGAGCTGAACACCCAGAATAAATCAGCCAGTGTTGACGGTGCCCGCCAGTTTATCAATAAGGACAAGTTGGCCACGGCTCAAATTTGGGGCAGAGTTGTCCACCAGCAGCTTGTCAGGTGTTGCATTGCTACTTGGCCCGACTACCACTGCAACTACACAAACAGCCTGCATTTATTGGCCGAGTGACAGTGGCACACAAAGTTTTTTCTGGAGAAGAGAAGCATAGGAGGTGATATGACCAGCAGACTGGGTTTATAGGCATGCCACCGAAAACTGGAATTGGCAGTGAAATCTCTCGAGTGCAGTGACATTTCGTACTCGAGAGCTGAATGTACAGCGTACAGTAGGTAGTGCTTCACAGTATAGCTGGAGGCGCAGCGGAGCTTGGTGGCTGTGAACAGATTCTTATATTTCATGGTATCCCCGAGTCTTTACACTGACGCTGCCACGCTGGTCACGCCTGTCACACAGATGTCTCGCTCTGCACACAGCATACATAAGCACACAGACACACACACACACACACACACAGTGAGAGAGTCTATAGTCGTAACTCATCTAAAACCATCTTACGCGGCTATGCAGGGACACAGAGTCATTTCCACTGCTCAGTCTCACTATTCTCTGTTCTGCTCTATACTACACTATCCACTTTCTATATTTACCTATATTACTTTTAATAGCCTAGTTGTGTAAGCCTATGAAATCATTCTAGCTTTTGACTTGCTAATCTTTTAACCTTCCTACTCACACATTATTGCTCTGAGCTCTAAAAAACATTTTCAGCGGTTTGAACAAGTAAAACTGCAAACATTGCCATCATTGTGAAATCATACTTAGTAAAAAAGTAAGATAGTCAGATATGATTACAGATTAGGTCTAATGTTTGCCTGCACTGGTTGTCACCAGTCAGGAGGCCCATTGAAGATGTATACTATATGTGACAGTCAGATGGTTTCAATGAGCCATATGTACAGTTGCAATGCATGGTGCATCATAGCTGCTGTCAGTATAGGTGAGAAGTTATATCTGCACATGGTGAACTTCTGGCTCAGAGCCAGAATAGCAGCACATCTCTCAGTTACCGTGCGGCTCAGTCCAGCCCGGGTATCAACTGTCTGAATGGAGCTGAGATGAATAGATTGGAGTGGAGCCAGGTCCACACACACACACACACACACACACACACATACACACACATGCACATGCACAGATACACACACAGGTGAGCCACCCGCTCAGGCGTGACGGTGTCTCTTCCCACTTTACGCCTGGGTCATTGCAGTCTCACGTTTTACATAGCCAACGATTACAGCGTGTAAAGGGTGTGTGTGTGTGTGTGTGTGTGTGTGTGTGTGCATGTCCATGTGCAGAATTCTGATCTCCTATGACGAGGACTCTCCTGAGTTCTGGGCTTTTAGTATTTGTTCTTGAGTTGATCTGCATCTATGCATGTTTTGTTGTGAGGATTTGTGCAAGCGTGTCTTGTGGTATATGTGTGATGTGCATGTGTTTGTTCGGTGTGTGTGCATGTGTGCGTATCAGTGTTTATTTGCAACTGTTAATTACGGCCTCCCTCTTGTCTGCCCCCCCCCCCCCACCAGCGCACAGCTGCAGGGCCCCCCTGTGCAAGGCAGCACTGCGTCTAATGTCTTATTATTCACGCTGTCTGTCTGCTCCCCTTCACCAGCCATACAGAGCCTGGGGGATGGAGGGACTGTGTGTGTGTGCGCGTGTGTGTGTGAGTGTGTGTGTGTGTTTGTCATGAGGGGGTTACGTATTAGCATAGCAGTAATGGAAGGTTCGTTCTGAGTCCTAATTCGTTGGCACTACTTAATTAAAAGCGATGCGACAGTGTGATTGGAGCCATTGATGGATGGAGACTGAGAGATGCCCAGGCGCTTTAGGATCAGGGATATCGTGCGTGCGTGTGTGTGTGTGTGCGTGTGTGTGTGTGTGTGTGTGTCAGCATGTGTCTGTGTGTCTAGTGAAAGGAGGAGGAAGTCATTACCTTTTAATCATATCCTGCTTTATCCTTTACCCCTTTCTTCTCTCTTTGCTCTCCTCATCCCCCCTTTCTGTCTCTAAATTCTCCCTAAAGCCTCCTCTAGTCGGCCCAGCCCCCTCCATTTCCCCAGCTGGCTCTCAGTGTCAACCTCCTTGTCATCTTCAATCAACCCCTCTTTTCTGCGACACTTACCCTTTTCCTCCCTTTCCTGTCTTTACAGTAAGCCTTTAACCTTCCAGTTGGGTGTGTGTCACATAAATGGGACTACAGTGCGCATTCACGTCATTCAATGAGAGTCAAGCTGCATGAAAGAATGCATCTCAGTCACATTTGTATAATAGCCTTCAGCTTACACACTACTGTCTCAGTGTCTGAATGAAATGTGCCGCTGCATTTCAAAGGTGAGCTTCATTCAGTATGTGACATGAAATGATTTGTCTTGTGCTGTGTCTTGCGCTTGACGCCTGTGATCGCCTCGCTTAGGCTGAAGGAACTACAAGGACCATGAAAACAAGTCCATCACTTTTGCGTTCATCATCTGTCTCTTTTTCAATGTGTCAAATAGAGAGAAAGAAATACATTGCTAGACTAATGGGTGTGTGACTAAATCTGTGGTGTTTAACATGTGTGAATAGCCAGTGACCATGTGCAGGCTTAAACGTGCAGAAGGTGACCGACCCACTAACCCAAGGTGCCATGTAGTTTTTCTCAGTCTATGGAAACAGAGGAGACGATCCGTTGTGTGCAGGCATATGCATGGGAGTGTTTGAGTGGGTCCATTGTTTGGTGTGTGTTCTTAAGCAATAATAGGGCCTAATTATGTTCAGCTATTCATTAAGACTAACTGCCATAGGGCGAATAGGGCGGAGAGCCTGCTGTGGTTTCTGTGAAGAGAGGCGGAACTCGCACACAAAAAACGACACACACACACACATGCATACGCACATACATGCACACAAACGCATGGACGCACACAGACACACACGTACAGTAAAGACACACACTCACAAAATGAAATACAAATGCACAGACAGACTCAAAGGGACACAAAAACACACACGCATACAGACAAACTCATACGCACAGCATGCGTATGCAACACAGAAATACACACACACACACACACACACACACACACAGCCACACACACACACACACACTCACACACCCCTGAGGTGGTAAGCCTGCTGTGGTTTCTGTGGAGAGATGTGGATCTGGTAGTGAGAGCCAGAGGGTTTCAGTGGGACTGCTGTAGTTCTCCACCAGTCTAAACACGGGGCAGTGTTTTCCTCCACATCAAACGGCGCCTCATCACGATAAGCCTAATCTTCCCCCAGCTTGGCTTCTCTATTACTCTTAAATATAGGCTAAATGTTTCACATAGAGATTTTGACGTGCCGTGTGTCAGGTTGTCTTTTCAAGCAGGTTTGATCAGGTTTTTCCGGTATCCTTTTGGTTAGATCCAGGAGTGCTTTAAAAGTCACATAGCCTCCATAATCTTTATTTTCACACTCTTGTCTTTTTTACTGTTAAATGATCATAAGGTCATCTGTAATGCTGCGGTGTTTAGCCTGTATTTGTACATGAAGGTTCTTGACAGTGAAAGTAAGTCCGCAATATTCAGTCATTTGACCTACATAAACATGTTGTGACAGGCTAAAGAAGTCTCAGCATAGTTCATCTAGTGTATAAGTGTGTGTATGTGGTGTGTGTGTGTGTGTGTGTGTGTGTGTGTGTGGTGTGAGTTTGGTATGTGGGAAGGTGGGGGGCAGGGGTCTGCTTTGACACCCTAATCCTGCAGCCTAGCTCGGCTTTGTGTGAAGACCTTAGCTGGGAGGAGAGAGGGAGGGAGGGAAGGAGGGAGGGATGGAGGGAGGGAGAGGGAGGGGGTGACAGGGGCGGTCGATTGAAGGGGGGGGGGAATTGGGAGCGCAGGGTTTGAGAGAGAGGGAGAGAGAGAGAGAGAGGGAGGGGAGCGATATGGAAGGCAGAACGAGAGAATGGGGTTTGCTCATTCTCCTGCTCTCACTTTGAAAGGAGACAAAGGATGCTGACGGGCCTGACTTATGACAGCAGGACTTCCTGGAGTTAGCCTGTTAGCCGGTTAGCCTCCGCTGACCTGTCCGCCTGGATCCTGCCGCTGGCCTCTCCCTCCGCTGTCCCTCCCTCCATCCCTGTATCTCTCTCTCTCTCTGTGCTGAAGACGCCTCATCGCCGCTCTGCTTGCTCCCCTGCCTGCTGCATGTGAGTGATTCTGCCGGTGTGTGGGTGTGGATGTGTATGCATGTGTGTGTGTGTGTGTGTGTGTGTGTGTGTTTTAACATTTAACTAGGGGTCTGCTATGCTCATTGCACACTATACTGTTACTATATTTTTTCTCTGCGGGTTGGTTTTCTCTTCATGAGAGACAGACAAGTAGACAGACAGACAGACTGTAAGACAGTCTTTCTCTTCTTCTCTGTCTTTCTCTCTCTTATTTCGCCCCTCCTTCTCCTCAGCAGTGACAGGTACATCCTGTGTACATTAGACACAGCTGAGCAAAGCTGTAGATGGCATCTATGGCTCAACTATACGTACACCATCTTTATTCATCTTGGTTGGCTTTTGAGAATGAGAGGAATAATGAATGGAGCCGGTCTGGCAGACATGGATTGGGTTAACCCTAGTCCTCAACTAAACTGTCCAGTGGAAATCTGCATTGGAAAAATAACACAATGTTGGTCTCTAGCTCAATCCGCATGTGTAAAACCGACCTTTTATGTCGGCAGGCTAATACTAAATGACAGCTGGCCACATCTGCTTTTGTTGAACCAAACTGCAAGCCTGGAGAGAGCGGAACGCTGCCCTGCCTAAATATTTAGCTGTGGTTTTCTGTGGCTGAAGGGCAGACAGCTTGGTTGCTGGCTTGGCACCGGGGGTTGGCACACTGCGGGTCAGCCTGGCACCGGCACTGGCATGGTGGGAGGGAGGGAGGGAGGGTGGGACGGGGGCGGGGCCACCTCTCTGGCTGTCTGTCACTTAGAAAGCGAGGGTGGCACAGACATGACAGGTTGGATTTCGTTTTCGGGTAAACAGTTTTACGCTATTGATTATTCTTGTGGTTAATGTTCCTCAGACAGGTAGGCAGGCAGGCGCATAGCCAGACAATCTGCCCTCGTAGCTTCACACACACGTGCGCGTACACACACACACACACACACACACACACACACACACACACTGCTTCTCAGTGAGGGTTCTGTCCTTTAATAGACAGCCAGCTGGAGAAGAGAACACACACAGATGCAGGGCTTGATACATTGTGACTATCTGAGCCTAAACGCTGTTTGATCGTCAAGCCCTCTCCACTGCTCCTTCTCCCTCTGGTGTATGTGTTTGTGCATGCGTGTGTGTGTGTGTACGCATGCTTGTATGTTTATACGGGTGGTAACATTTGCATGTGTGTGTGTGTGTAAGGTGGGGGATTCAGGAATTTAAATGACAAAATTGATGGGCTTCCACAGTCACAGCAGAAGGCAGGACAGAACTCAGAACAGGGAAGACTGGAAGACACTGGGCAATGTGCCAGCTAGCTGGAGGATAGGGGTGTGTGTGTGTGTGTGTGTGTGTGTGTGTGTGTCAAAGAGAGAGAGATATGCCAGAGAGAGTGTTGACACGCTGGCTTTCTGCATCTGGGGTGCTGTAAAAAAGAAAGAGAAAGTGTGTGAGCAATCCTTATCTTTTCACACTTCACATCGCAAACCTTGCATTTCCAGCCTGTTAATTCAATTTTATTTTTATTCGTCTTATTGAGGTAAGACTATACTTCACACAACTACCACCGCTCACACCCCAAGTAAGACCAATCTCACCGTCTTCGTTCAAAGCTTCATTATCTGTCCTTCATGTGTTTGTGCTTGCTAGTAGAGGAATGTGTTATGTGTCAGTATTTCCCCTTCTGTTTAAAGAGCCTTGTCTAGGGAGATGCAAGGTAATTCTCTAATGGGCCTCGTTGGAGCAACGACTGCACTCAATAGCCATCAGTCAATTGCAGTCAATAAGACAAAGCAGAGGACAGCAGGCTTTCTGACTGTCACTGCTGTCACAAGATTGACCGTCTCTCCCACAAAATTAGATTCAGGGCCGGATGAGAGGAATGCTTACGGTAACAACACAGGAGCATGTGCTGGAAAAAAAAAAAAGCCTAGCCTCTGGGAAACAATTCTTGTCAGTTCAGGCAAACGAAAACTATAATTGTAGCATTTGTTCCCCTCAAAATGTGGGAATTATACATGATATCCCTCTCAGTTTCTTTTATTGTTTCCCCAGAGAAAATTGCTCTGGGTAATTACAAAGCGAAAGAGGCCTTTTGGATTTGTCTCTCGGGGTCAAAAGCCGACGGGAGCGCTCGGTACGCGACGACAGTGAGCGCTTATGGGTTGAGAAGAGGATGAGCGAGGAGGAAGAGGTGAAAAGAAGAGGTTTGAGCGGAGGGGATGAAGGGAAGGGAACAAAGGAGCAGGGTTTTGATGAAGGAGGGTGGAAAACCAGCCTTCCAGCTGAGCTCCGGATGATGAGTCTCTAACCATCATCGCATGAGGCGAGGCAGGACCAGACCTGCCTTCTCTCTATCTCTCTCCCTCTCTCTCTTTTTCATACATTCGTTCTCCCTGTTTTTATTTTCTCTCTCCCCACCCCCTCTCCTCCCAGGTGCTCCTCTGTAATCGACGGTTTACTTCTTTTCGCAGCTCAATTACATGGCACAGCCTGTAGTCAGCGCAGGAGGGGGAGAGGGGGGTCAAATGAATGGTTTCCCCCTCCGCTGTAGTTGCAGTCTCATCCCCATCTTCCCCACTTCAATCTGGATTGTGAGATTTTGCATGGGCGCACAACCTCCCTCCATCCATCCTTCCATCTCTGTCTCCCCCCCTTCCACATCCTTCCATCCCTCCAGCCTCTCCCCCCTCCCTTATTCCCCAGGCGGCAGGCCACATATTGACCTTTGAATCCTCCCATTCTGCTCTTTTGAAGGCGCTCTGTTAAAGCTCAAGCAGAGGAGGGGAAATGGAGTGTCTGTCTGTGAATAAGTGAACACACACACACAGACACACCCAAGTTCATATATGCATGCACGCACACACAAACACACCCAGAAACACCCAGTCATACACACTCACACATACACACACACACACACACACACAGAGAGGAAATAACAGGATCATTTGGTGGCTCAGCCTTTTTTGCTGTTTGAGATTTGGGGAAAGGGTCATTGTTTACCACTGAATGGTTCAGTTCATTCCTCCATATTTAATGAGTAAGCTGTTTGTTCTCAGATCAAACGATTAGGTTCACAAAGACGCATCTTGATGGATCAGTGTGTGCTAGGGGCTGCTTGGGCCGCTAGCTAGGATCTGGAGCCATCCCAGAGAATAGCTCTCTATTGTATGTGGTTGTCAGGCTGGTCGGCTGCTGTGGTCCACACACTCAGACATACACATACACACACACACACACACACACACACACACACACATACACACATACACACAGACAGACAGACATCACCAGAAAGAGTCAGTGTCAGGTCAGCCGGCCCGGCCTGTGGACAGCGCTGTATTGTGTGCTAGCCTCCAGCTCTCCTGGACATTTAACAGTGCAGCCATTCAGCCGTCACTGGTGACTCAGGACCAGCGGTCAGTGTTGTGACCAGTGTGACCAACAACACCTGCCTTCACACCACAACACACACTGTTGTCATCACGGGGCTTGATGGCGTTCCTCCTGAGGAGTAGAGTGCCAGGATGAACATTTACATGAACATTGTGTTGAATTTTTTTTTTCAAAAATCCATAATAAACAACCAAACTAACAAATATTGGACTGGACAAAGGTAAAGCAGGACGCTCAGCATACCTTGTGTTGAATAAATAATAGTTAAAAATTAATAAATACACAAATGGCAAGCACAGTAAATTTCCTAGATCAAAAGAGGTTAAGTAGTTCACATGGTGGGAAGAAGAAAAGGGATCACACAGGAGTGAATTTAATCGATTTGTTCGGTTCAAATAGCCCCATTGAACATATTGCTTTTTCACTTGACCTCTGCCCTAATGACACCCTTAGAGAGCCCATGGAGATCAATATTAAGGACACACTATGATCTTTATTCAATAGAGACCCTTAAACATTGAGTGGAAAATCTTACCATTCAGATCTTGTGTTGACTTATGTGAGCCGTTCTTCGCCGTTCTCTCGCTTCTTGCCAAAACACTGAATATGTCATGTCAAGTGGCTGTTTGACTTTGACACTCCTTGTGGCCCGGCAGTTTGACTGGCATATTTTTCACAAGGCCCCTCTTTCTCTTCTTCCCATAGCTTTGTTGCCGTCTTGCTTTTTTTTGACATCCGTCTTTAGGGGGTGTTCGAATGGGGTAGAGGGCGGAGGGATGTGCCGGAGCTTGTTGGGGAGAAAGAGAGTGTGTGTGTGTGTGTGTGTGTAGATGTGCGTACATATGGTTGTGTGTGAGAGAGGTGTTGTCAGTCAGCCCTCTCTGGGTGAATCAATATGTCTTTTGTCTGCGGCAGAAAGGGCCTCCACCCCGTCAGCCTCAGCCGGGCCCGCAGCAGGGTCTGATATGACACCTCACAACCCCAAACTCACCCACGATCAGCCAAAACACTCCGGCTGACTCAGTGACCTACTTCTTTGTCTGTTGAACAGGTCCCATGTGTGTATGGGCGTGTTTTAACATTGTAGGCGTTTAGGTGACACACTATCCTGAGTGATGAGTGCAGCGGTAGAATAAACTTCAAATCAAACGGGATTTCGATGATGTCTTGCTTCCGTAATTCAAGGTATTTCCGGTTGAAAAAGAACGTTGGGGCGGGACACAACGCTGGGAGGCATCATTCAAAAGTGGGCGAGGTGAGGCGGACCATAACAAACATGCAGAGAAAAAGGCAGTGAAGCTCTTTGCGTACTTGTAGCTGGTGAAGCAATCCACTGTGAAATGCCTTGTGCATAGTCGTGAGCTGTAACAACTTCTGGGTTCTAAAAAAATGCATAAATTCCAACCACCAGGAGCACAACTATGGTCTTAGGAAAAGGAAACAGGATTTTTGGCAAACACCCAACAATGCACCGCTGTACTATGTTGCCATTCAAGTCACATTTTGGAATTTCCTTTGCTATTTATTAATAGGCTAATTAAATAGGTGTTGTGATATGGAGATTATCTAACAAGGTGAAAAGGTCATTTTTTTCTCATTTCATTGGGTCACATTTTGTGTTTTCAGTTACTGTCAGTTTATGAGAATCGGGTCCATCCTTTTCATCAGTGTTTAACCAGCTTGACCCACCATTGATCCAGCTTCAGTTAGCTGAAATTTACTGCTTACTGGACCTAGCCAAGTGTAGTAGAAGTGACAATGAGAAGAGCTGAGCCATATGCCCAGCTATGTCTAGATTCCACAATACCTTCACCCTCTCTTTATCTATCTGTCTCTCTCTTTCTCTCTCTCCCTCCCTCCCTCTCTCTTTCTCCATTTATTGTAGTCAGGCATCGGAAAAGCCTGTCCCGTGATATTCCATTCAAAGAGGGAGATGACTATGAAATAACACGCAGCTAGACCTTGTTCAACAGACAGCCTTTTAATTATGTGTGGGGAGACAAGTGAGGCAGATCCAGTTAAGGCTGACATCAGCAGTATTTTTACTTGTGGTGTTGCTGGAGAAGAAATGTTCCAAGCGCACCAGACAAACGATCTTTTAAATGCCCCTTGCCCAGCCGATGTTATCATTGAAGTATTCAGTGGCAATTCACCACAACATCATATCCGTCAAGTGTACTTTTTGTATGCGTGTGTGTGTGCAGATTTACAGTGTCACCGCTTACTACTGTAGCAGTGTGTGTGTGTGTGTGTGTGTGTGTGAGAGAGAGAGAGAGAGAGAGATCCAGTGGTTGAGAGCTGGTCATCTGTTACCCCCGCCCTGCCCTGGTGCCCTGTGGTGCCAGTGTAACCAGCTTGGCAGTGTGATGCTAAGACACTCATGCACGCGCACACACACACACACACACACACACATGCGCGCACACACACACACACACACCACATCACGGCACGGCTGAGCTAATGACTCATCTCTCTCTCTCTCTCTCTCTCCCTCTCTCTCTCTCTGTCTGTCCCTCTGTATCTCTCTGTCTCTGTCTGTACAGGAGACATCACTCAGAAGGGCTATGAGAAGAAAAGAGGCAAGCTGTTGGCACCGTACATCCCACAGATACAAGGTAAGGCACACTGGCCTGGTGGAAGCTTGCTGTAGTTAAGTGTAGGTTAGGTTACAGAACAGGTTTTTACCATAGCACTAGCCTGTTAGCATAGCAGTTAGCATAGTGTCCTTGCAGGAGCAAACAAGATGAGAAAAGGCATCTCATGGGCTATTAATAATAATGATAATAACTTTTTTAATATATCACTTTTCAAAACAAAGTTACAGTACAAAGTGTTTCACGGAGAGACAAGGAAGAAAAACAGAGATAATCAAATCAGACAAAGGCAGAGGGCAGAAAAATAAAAAAAATAAAAGCCAGAATAAAAAGCAGAGCCAAAGCAAATTCATGCATGCGGAATTTGAGACGATTCGTCGAATTCAAAATTACCAGATGGAACATCACACGGCCACAAAGCTGTCATGAAATGTAACCCAGAGGATCATGGCAGCTCTATACCTTCCTCTCTGCAAGACTGTGACCAGGTCGCCCTGGTCAGACTCGTCCCTGCTGGCGCGTCCTTGACTCCTTCAGGTCAGGCTTTAGCTGAGGTCCTGCGTTCCTGGAGTCTGATATTTACGCCATAACCCTGTATGGGTCCTAGCCACAGCTTTATATCAGATATACAGCCAAATGAAAATAGGTCCCAACTGACCGAGGGGAGGAAGACGTAATGGAGGTCATAAAGACGAGGTGTTAAACTGAATCATAACCGATGTAGATTACGATCACAAGGTTACACACACACCTCTGTCTGATCATTTTGTTTTGAATGCTAGGCCCTTGGTTGGAAATGATTATGCTTTGTAGGTAGGTTATCTTGACATACAGAATGCTAATTATGCGAGAGAACAGCTGTTTTTCTGTAATTGTCTGTGCGTGCGTATTTGTGTGTGCCATCCTGTGTTAAGCAAGTGGGCGTTTGATAGGAGAGGTATTAGCGTTGAAAACGGGGAGGTGCTATATTTCCGGTGTGAAGTTTCTCAGCTGCATGTTTCCTTGTCAGTTCGTATTATCTGTCTGTGGCCTGTGAGCGTACGTGGGCTCAGCCTACATGTATTTATTCATCTATTCAGTGTATTTTTAGCCCCAGTCGTTCAGTCAGTCAGTCGGTCGGTCGGTCCCAGCAGCCAGGACTGAATATAAAGTTGAGGTGGTTTGTGGTGAGTCCTAGAGAGGAGTCTGTGTCTGTCTGCTCCACGCTCCTCTGTCCTCGGACCAGGGTCCATGGCAGTTTTTGGTTTGGCACACCAAGCCTCAGTGGAAACCAGAGCCGAGTGCGGGACGCTCGCTCAAGGCTTTCCGCTGGAGTTAGCAGGCCTGTTATTTAGCTTGGGCGGACCATCTCGCTCTCTCTCCCTCTCTCCGTCTCTCTCTCCCCTCATTTCTAGCCTGGATGGATGTGATTTCTATCAGTCATTTATGGTTGGATCCATTCAGTCTGGATCCAAAGACCCGAGGAGTGGAAGTGATAGGTGCAGAGCAGGAATGGACAGGCCATGGAGCGGGTGAGATTCTTCTTCTAACATGACACATTCTTCCAGCAGGATGAATGAATGTGTCGGGGCTTAATGACACATCCGTCCAGCAGGATGAATGAATGGGTTAGGGTTTAATGGCTGCAGGGTCGAAATAGGAGACCAATAGACTGTAGGCTGAGAGCTCCATACAGAGTTTTATAAGATGTTTTACTGCCTTATATTTCTCTGTTGTCATAGGGCTGTACATGTGCCAAGTGTCATAAAGATGGTGTGTACAAAGCCAGCTTTAGACCTGTGAGACAGTGGATTAATTTCCTCTGTTTATGTTTTAGTGCTTGAGCTGCACTGTGAGCTTTGAGAGTGAATAACTGCTTTTGTGTGGGCCTATAGAGACAAAGACACTAACTGTGGTTAGTAAAACATAGTGGGATAGTTTCCAAGCATGTGAATGCATATTTTCCAGCATCAAATTCTGCTGTATAGAGAATTTGCTGCACCTCCTCAGTGTGAATACATAGCCTATGTGATGGGCTTAATCTTAGTATCTTATTTTATCAAATGGAGGATGATGGGTCAATTTTAGCTTTCTGTTTGTTTGTTTTTCTGATTTCAAAAGCAGTTGTTGAGGGTCAGCTCTTTCGAACAGAACTTGCTATTCATTTCATTATATTAGGCACATTGTGGAATTTCATTCAAAACAAGATTATTTTTGTCCGTGACTTCATTATGCGACTGTGGAGTTGATACAAGTCATTAGCCAAGCTTATTTACTCTCTAGGCAGACAGACACGCCACACGTGATGTCAGCCAGCACACAGTAAGTGTTGGCATCAGACAGGTGCTGAAAATTCATCAGGGTACCCCGTGAGCCAATAACAACCTCTGTTGTGGCGGAGCACGGCTCTGATTGGCTCAGTCCGGTGTGTCTGTGAAGTGTGTTCTCCCCGGCAACCGGGCCTGGTAGCCTGACATGTTTTATAGACCTGTTTTCTCTGGGGATTGGGAAAGGCCATTGTGTGACTGGGCTGTCAGAGCGACATAAGAGACCAGCATATATTGATGTGTCTATCTGTGCTTTGGGATGTGTGTGTGTGTGTGTGTGTGTGTGTGGGGCCCATGTGGCGGAGACCATCCATTTTGTGTCCTTAAATGTCCTTAAGCCATATTGAACCTCCTGTAATATTTAAACCTCATGTAATTTAGCGGATTTAGATGAAGCATTTAAAATGTGTGTGTGTGTGTGCGAATGCATGTGAGCGTCATGTCTCTGCAGTCGCTCGTATATCAACACATTGGAGATGTGAACCGGAGGATTGGCTGTAACTCAGCATTGCTGGGTGCGCTGCCTCTGTGTGAGAGTTGCTGACGGTGTGCAGCTCACTGATCCCCACTAAGCTGCCGCTGAAAAGCCGGGCTGGCTGGCTGGCTGGATGGCTGGATGGCTGGATGGAGGGATGGATGGACGGATGGATGGATGGCTGGACTGGTGGATGGCTGGCTGGCTAGGGTTGGAGCTGTTTGGTTGGCTGTGGTGTGGCAGGATTCTGTCCCCAAAAAGCCTGTAGACTCTGTTCTCTAATGTGTATGCCGGCCTGGTCAGCCACTCTGTCTGGTTCAATGGGTCACAGGTCAGCAGAGAGGCAACCTCAGAG
This sequence comes from Centroberyx gerrardi, assembly GCF_048128805.1. Taxonomy (NCBI): domain Eukaryota; kingdom Metazoa; phylum Chordata; class Actinopteri; order Beryciformes; family Berycidae; genus Centroberyx; species Centroberyx gerrardi. The sequence continues at coordinate 13,441,033 of NC_136006.1, read as the reverse complement.
CAACCTCCAAGCTAGCCCACCCACAATCCAGTCATACAGGCTTTGTAGTTGCCACTGGGGTTGGCAAAACTGTCTTCCTGCAGGAAAGGCAAGAAGTTGGACAGAGAGACACACAAGCTCCTTTAATCATGTGAATTGAATGAACTTTGTGTGGTTTATTTGGCAACACGTATAGAGCCTAAGCCTTAGCCTATGATGTTTCAAGTTTGCTCTTTAGCTTTCAGTCTACAGTGTCACCTCCACAGGGGGCTTTGGCTTCTCACTCGCATACTAAAGGATATTGTATTTACTTTGTTATTGTGCTACTGCTTTGATGTATTTCTATAAGATTTGTTCCAACAAAACCATACTTTAACACTGCATGTTTTGCCATGCAGTGTTAAAGTATGGTTTTGTTGGAACAAATCTTTCATGTACAGAGGGAAACCAGCAGGATGCAGTGGAAACATGGCCCTAGTCCGTATTGTTTATCCTGACCTGGCCAACTACAGAAGCAAACTTTTAAATCCCCTTTATTCTTCTCTTTCCCCCACTGACGGGAAAATGTGGCTCATAAAGCTGTAGGATGTATTGCTGAGTTATAGTATAGACACCGTTCCTCTGACAGCTTCCTGTTCCATTGTGTCAGATGTTGTCCCCCACATTCCCCCCCAAAAAACCTGCTAGGCCTGTTTGTGACTCAACATGGAAAAACGGACGCATTGTGTGAGATAGTTTTGTATATTTTTGCATTTTTTTGTTTGTGTTATTGCATTATTGATCTTTGCATTCAGAGCTTTAAAATGGTACAGTACATTACATAATAGAGGTCAGTATTATTATTAATTATTTTGTCTCAAACTTTTTTCTGATGTACAGTAAACTTTTTTTCTGATTAAGTTACATTTACAAGTCACATTTTACAGCCTCTGTGTCACAGGATGACATTAGCTCATCAGCTCCTTAGTTCTTTCCATTTATCCTTCCTCCCTACTTTAAAAACATCCATGCAAAAGGAAGCACATCGGATGGTTGCACGACTACTAATGGAGCCGGTAGTCTTGGGTCTCCCCTCTGATGCTAACCGCTAGTTACTTTCTGAAGCAGAAATGAGAGTTGCATAAGCTCAAGGATGAATCACTGCCTGCGTCATGCGGAGCGGAGCGGAGCGAGGTTGAAGAGTTTGAGAGTTGGATAATTTTAGAACACTCCAGTTCGAAGATGCTGTCCTTTTTGACATTCAGGGTCCCTAATCACCTGCTCTGCGTTACGTCTCTGTCAGCTTCCCATCCATAGGCAAAGACGGCATATGTGTGTGTGTGCTGGCTGGCTGTTAAGCTCCTAGTAAGCGGCTGGATTAATTAAAGTGAATACGTTTTCTACTCCAAGCTATTAGAAGAAAGCTGCCTAAGTAGGGATTACCATTAGCTTGTGGATACTTGAACAAATTGTCATCTGGTTTCTTAACATCAAGAATATTGAGCAATGTACAGTAGCATTGCTCCATGTCCAAGATATGTTCTGCGAAGCCTGTGGGTGTTTAAAGGGTTTTCTAAGCTTTGAATGTCTTATATATTGCCTTTGAGTGTGAGAAGATTCAAGATATGCCTTGTGTTTTTGTATCCTATTATAAACAGTCTTCTTCTGCGGTGCTGTTGTTTCCCTGCAGGTGTAGATCCCTCTCTCCAAATTGACAACAGGATCCAGGCTTCCTCCCAAGCTGCCCTCCCAGGTTCCAAACACAACAAGTCACGGGCCGCCAACACCCGGGATGAGCGCTTCAGATCTGGTAATCATGTGTCGATACTGCCTGTGCGTTTTTAGATGCCTGGAGGCTGTTTTTCATGTTAAAAGCTGAGCTGTTCGTAAATGTGTTCCCTCAGATTTGCACACAGAAGCCGTCCAAGCAGCTTTGGCCAAGTACAAAGAGAGGAAGATGCCCATGCCCTCCAAGAGACGATCTGTGCTAGTTCAGTCCTCCGTCGAGGCATGCACCCCGCCAGGTGAGACCTCGCTTCTGTTACCCACAATCCATGCGCTTAAGTACACACACACAAACACAGACTGCCTGGTTTTGTGTACACACACTGGATTGTTTACATGTGTTCCAGTGAGCATCGGTGTGTAGGATGCTGACACTCTATTGTGTCCACTGGTCCAAGATGATGTTGCCAAGCATTAGCTACTGGAAAGAAATGTGCAGTTTGATGAATGTGTCCATTCTTCACGACTATAAAGGAAGCAGTTCTCACCGTTTTTTTCCCAGGCCACCTTCCCACATGGGTTGCGTAATGTCTGCATAATCAGATTTTTAACATACTCTCAAAATGTTGACCTTTTGTCTGCTTTTGTAACTGTTTGTGTTGTGTGGGCCTATTCATTTGAATTTATGCCATTATACTGAATTCTGCCGCTGGTTTTTTGTCTAGACTTTCCAGTCCAAACAAGAAGTCCTTTTTGTGTTGTCAGTTACTCAAAAAAAAAAAGTATTTCATCATCAGATCACTCAGTAAGATACAAGCTAAGTTTGCTAATAGAAAACTTGTCAGTCTCTCAAGCACTGCAATGGCCTTGTGTTTGCTGTGTAAGAGTTGACTGGTGTTAATGGCGTTACGCTGATGCTAAGAGGGAGGTCTCACAGCCCCATGTCCTGGGCAAAGAAGCAGGCCACAGCGGTGGAGCGTTTAACCGGATTAGGAGCTCAGAGGTTGGGGTTTGAACATGAGAAACAGGGGGCCTCTTCATGGTTGTTTTGAGGCTCTCTGTGTGCTCTGCTAATTCTATTGTGGTCCAAAGTGATAAGGTGCACAAGTATGGCTGACAGACCCACAGAATCATATACATACTGAGATAATCTGGGGCTCTGCTAATCTGTCTAGGCTAATGGCAGCTGCAGTGTTTGCATGCAGACATTCGTCACGGTTATACTTGTTATTTCTGTGTGATTTTTGAGATCTGATTCTAAAGAGCAAACTTTATGAGATCGCATTGCTGTATGTGCTGACTTGATCTTAAAATGCCTGTTATCCATCTCCTGTGGCTAAATTTATATCTGTGTCTGCATTCATTTTCCCCTCTGTCCTTCTCTATCTCTTATCTTGCTTATGTGCAGTGTTTGGATTGCGTCCAATCACAATGCACATCTGGCCACTTCCATTTCTGGTTTCGAAGATGCAATAGTGATGTGAGCAAAATCAGATTTTTATACATCATCCCGACATGATTGGATGATAGAAGACACATTGAAATGACAAGTGTAACCATAGCCATATACTGTACACACTAAGCAACATACACAAAAAATGGGAACTAATACATGCACACACATATAGTACACACTATACACACGGACACATTTTATTTTCTGACTTTTACAAGCTCTATAACTCCCCAAACTTTTGAAACTACAAACAAACTCTTGTGATGCGTTTCTGATCTGATGCATGGTATTGGTGTACAAAAGTTCCCTGCAAATTCTCCTCAGATATACTTTGCCCTTTTAAGTCCTAGCAGACTACTTTCTAATCAATAAAGTGGATATGCCGCTTGTACTTCAGGGAAGAGGGATAGATAGAACCAGGGCTGCACATTTCTCCTATGTGAAGGATCCCATTCGTACATAGGGATCAGGATTGAACTGAATTCCTATAGAACAAAGTCTGTGAAAACCAGCTCATCTGTAGTCTTAAACTGCTCTGCTGGAACATTATTAATATGCTTGTCTTTGTTTGCTTGCACACAGCATGATGTGGGTGCATAATAACTGAGATCTCAGCATGCCCGCTACCGTCTCTGCTCTTTTTGTCTTTATATCTCTCCCTACCTCCAAATCCTCCATCCCTCCCTCTCTGTCTCTCTCACTCTTTACTATTTCTTCACATCTTTCTCTTAACATCTCTAATTTTCTCTTTTGTCTCTTTCTCCCTCAATTTTTCTGTCTCTTTCTTTCTTTCCCTCTCTATCTCTCTGTATCTCTTTCTCTCTCTCTCTCTCTCTCTCTCTCTCTCTCCCCCCTCTTTCCTTCTCTCTCCCTCTGCAACTGTGTCAAGGTTACTGAGATAGGGAGAGAGCAGAGAGAGGCAGATGAATAACAAACAGAATCATAAATGCAAGATAACCCCCATGAGTTCTCTGGTTGTAGACACATGAAATTTTAGCTTGTTACAGTCAAACCTCTTGTAGCCTTCTGCTGACAACCTCTGCAAGGCCATAAGAAAAGCATGAGGTAGGTAAAAGACTGAGTGCTGTCTGTGATTGAAGCTTTGTCGGCATCCAACAGCTCGGCGAAGCAGACTAATTCCTTTTTTTTTAATAGTCTCTAAATTGATGGACTTGCTTGTAAGTGCATACTGTGAGTGATTAGTAGGCAGATAAATGATATGAGCACTCATTAAGTTAGAGAACATCCATCAGGCACGTTCTGTCCTCTGGCAAAACACACTGTACACACACACTCTCTCTCTCACACACGCACACACACACTCACTCACTCACACACACACACACACACACACACACACGCACACACACACAGAGCCTCTATCTCTGCTTATTCTCTCTCTCTCTCTATCTCTCTCTCTCTGCCTCTCGGGGGGCTTACAATTTTTTTTTTTTTTTTTTTTTTTTTACAGTTTTCCAGATTATTAAACCTTTTTTATTGTATGCCCAGAGACCTTTGGTGTAATTATTGGAGACATGTGTGAGTGAGTTCTGTACTTTCCTCGGGGGCCACAGAACAAGCACTGCTGTTTACTTCATTAATGATGAATAATGGGGCAGGGTGTGTCTGTACTTCCTTTTACTTATGAGGCTGTCACATTTCTGAGGTGATTTTGAAAAAAGGCTGTTGTTTATAACTTGCTGGTTTCATTCTCTGTAAGTGGATGACGCCTAAGCTTTTTCAGCTCTTCATTTGCACTCAGTTCTCTGCAGAATGCAAATCTCTGGCCTGCTCTTATATAACTTCATTGATCCTGTTGAAAGAAGAGAAAATTCTGTGAGCTTAGCAGATGAAGTGGAATGTGTTCGTTCTGAATGATCCTTACCTGGCTTTGAAGTTGTCCCGGTTCAGGCTATTTTTGCAGAGACCAACTGCTCACAGTTGCCTCAGGGGAGAGACAGCAAAGTCATCACTGGCTGGGTTTTAGTCCAAGCGATAATAACTTGAGCATACACCACAACTAGCAAGGCTCTCTTTTACTCCAGTAGCATACAGAGGAAATATGGCTGGGCACCTTTTTTTCATGCAACATTGTTAAACAGGGATACCAGCATTGGTCATAATGTGTTAATACATTGTAGGGACACGCTAAAATAGTCTCTTTCACATTTTTTTTCTCTCAGTACATTGTACAGTCTATATTTTGAGCATTGTTATTCACGATACTCAAGATTGCACATGGATTACAGAAGCATATGAGTTCCCTGGTCCTGTTACTTTGTATGGATTGGTCCTTAAGTTTAGTGAAATATTTTTCGTATAAAGCTGCCTTTGTTTGTAGCACTGTGTTTCCCCAGGAAGTTGTCCATCTAGTCCCAGTGTGTAACAACGCGCGACCCCTGACCTCTCGTTTTCCCGTGGCTCCTAAGTCAGTCTCTTGTCTCTCCTAGAGAACTAATGTGAAACACTCTGGCCTGTCTGTTGTCAAAGCCTATCATACATTGTCATTCACATACAGTTTGTATAGCTGCAGAGGGCTGTCTTTTTCCTGTGTGTGTGTTGTTACTATGTTACTGTGGCTGTTCTTACAGGGAGTCCAATCCCTGCAGTGTTAAAGACATACTCTTCTTATTTAGCCACATAGGACATTTAAACAAGAGCTTCCCTCAGCCTAACAACTTCCATCTCCATCCAAATCCATCTGCCCATCTCATTGGCTTATATGTACTCTGTCCAGTATGTATAAGTATAACGGCATATCATCAGCATATCGTCTGACTCCTGCACCTTGGTTTGTTTCCTGATGACACTGTAGACATCCCATGTTCTTGTCCACTGTTGTGACGCTGCCCTGTCTTGACCTGTCACACACAGACACCTCCTCGGCGTCGGAAGACGAGGGCTCGCTGCGCCGGCAGGGACGTCTGGCCACCTCCACGCCCTACCAGGGCCACGGCCACCCCGCCGTAGAGCACTGGTTTAACCGCGTCATCCAGGGCTCGTCCACCTCATCCTCCGCGTCATCCACCTCATCCCACCCCGGAGGGAGATCCGTCACCACCACCACCAACACCAACACCGCTGCCCACGCAGCTCTCAACGCCAACGCAGCAGCTACCGCACTGGCCGACCTCATGGCACACACCCAGCTAGGTCAGTGACACACACACGCACACACGCAGTCGCTCACACACCATCACACATCCCATAGGCCCGCTAGCGGTGCCAGTGGTGCCCTATGTTTCTTTTTTTTTTTTTTTAACGCCTCCCCTTAATGCAGCTTTCGCACCCAGTTAAGGATTCCAGAGGTGATGGTTGTCAGAGTTTAGGCATTTTCTTGTTAAGGGTTAACAGCGCTGCTTTGCTCCCCTGGGATGGTGCAGTATCGGAGGGTGTGAAAATGTGTCTTAACACACAGCAGGATTTGTTGCACGCGGTAGGGCATCGAGGTTGCAGTGTACTGAAGTAGAAAAGTGTTGTACTGCCGGAATGACTATGTTCTTGCCAAGGAAGGAAAAAGTATCAGATCTCAAAACATATTTCCTCCAAGTGTGCTTGTGAAGGAATCCTGTTTTCAGTCTCATTCAGGTAGACTACAAGGTAATAGAAAAATTACACTGACACACAGTCCTTATACAAAACCTGCAGGACCCCCTGCATGGCCCTAAGGTTTCCCGTTCCTCTATCCATGAGTATAGGTACACACAAATAGAAAGACTCATTTTTCACTGTTTGACGTTTGCTGATGATTCCTGCAGAACATCAGTGCTTTCTATTAGTGCTAGCCAAGCAGCCTTTTTGTCATGTCAGAGGTAACATCTAAACCTGTATTCTGTCGCTCTGAGTATTCTTCTACAACTGTAGCTCCTTCACAGACGGACAGCTGTGCCCTGCTATATCTGCCACTGCCGAGGCCTTATCTCCCCTCCAGATACGCAGCGGCACTTCATGAGGCAAGACAAAGGGAACGAGCGACGAGAGTTTTAATTCACGTCTTGCTAATTAGCCGTCTCCGTCTGCCATCTCACTGTCATTCAGTCATGTGAAAGGGCTCAAAGCCACTTCCCCGTCAAAGCTACTCGTTCCACGTTGCCGTGGGAGTGTCACGGGCTAGTTAATGAGATTCAGTGGATTTATCTCCCTCCAGCTCTCAGCAGCAGCGTAGCGAGATGGTGTCTGGGTCGTGTGTGTGTGTGTGTGTGTGTGTGTGTTGCTGGTGGAGCGATAGCCTATTAGGATGGAGCTGTCTGATTTGTGTCCCCCCCCCCTCTCCCCTTGAGGTTGCTGTCATAAAGAGGCAGCAGTGACTGGTGCTGACTGGAGCTGTAAATACATCTCCTCTGTACCCCTGTTCCTTGGCCCTTTAGACTCTGATTCTGTATCTGTCATTTACTTCAGCAGTGGACAGTGACTACAGGGCCGTCATACACGGGCCACATTTTCAGGTCATGTGGTTGGGTATGACCAAACAAGTGTGACTAATGGCATTTTGGCATCACACATTTGTTCCTTGTACATGTTACACGTAGTTAATATATTTCATATCATCCAGTTATTAGGTGGTCAGGAGGATCACCTCAATAAGAGTCGGGCTCTGTGTGTTTGTTGGTTTGTTCATGCGTAATGCTTTTTGCAATGCGCAGTGCTTTGGGGAATTACGGACGTGATTTTCTGTCAACTCAGCTGTCAACTCATGAATTAAATATTTTGTTCAGCGATTCTCTTAGTTACAACAACAACTAATACTTTGTTGTTAACAGGGGGACTTTTAAAGCCAGCGTAGCTTCACTCACTCCAATCATGCACACACCCCCACCCCCAACCCCACCCCACCCTACCACAGCACCTATAAAGCGGTAGCGCACTTGTGTTGCACAGATTTAATATGTGTGATTTTATGATCTTTGTTGCCCGAAAAAGTTGTCCAAGTAGAATTGCCTTTTGGAACTTATCCCTGGTCTGTGTTTTGGTATTTCCCACCAGTGTTAAATGATGAGGATTAAAGGAGGGTTAGCATCGTGTTAGTAGCCTGATCTGTGTAAGTTCATTGTGAGGCATCCTTTTTGGCTGGCGAAGAGTTGAACATGAGAGGGAGAACAAATGGAGGCTTTCATAATGTCCTCAGTCTCGCCTATTAATCATATTACACAGGCATCTAGTTCTCTGTGGATACATTGCCCGCCGTGGGGGATGCGTTTTAATGCTGAGTAGAAACATTCATTCAATATCACGGCAGACGGTTACAGTAGAGTTAAACTGTGAAATCCTTGCTAAAACACACTCTACCGCAGCTTAAGAGTCTCCAGTTACAGAACTACAGATGTCAAAGAAGGCTTTTAGCCTGTCAAACAGTCCATTTCGTAAGCTGTCAGGTCAGTTTGTTTGCTAACACATGAAGAAGATTATCACTCAGTTGCCAAAGCCCTAAGTAGGCCTGGCGTTTGACCTTTTAACCCCCGACACCCCGCCCACCACAGATAACCACTCGGCGCCCCCTGACGTGACGGGGCTGTCGGAGCGCTCCTCGCTGCATGCGGAGCGGCCCCAGGTGGCCTCAGTGCGAGGTGTTCCCCGCGGCTACAACCACCAAACCAGCGTCATGGAGACCGCAGATGGTGAGTTTCCTCCACACACATGTGCGCACACACACACGCACACACACACACACACACACACACACACACACACACACTCACACACAGTCACCTCCCGTTTCCCTTTCTCTCCTGCTGTCTGTCCCTCTGTCTTAGTCAGTCTGTCTTTCTGTCAGCCTGGCACAGGCTCCTGACTGACCCCCTTGTGTTGCCATGGTAACACAGCACCCCCCCAACCCAACCACCTACCCCGCCCCATTTCTACCTCAATGTTCTGTATGCATCAGCCAGTGAATCAGACAGTGAAACACTATTAAAAGCACCAGCTCTAGCCAACTTGGCGTTGGCATGATTTTGTCGGGAACCCTGTGCCACCTGAGTCTAGCAGTGTCGATTTATGTGGATTACAAAGGAGGAGAAAACTCTCTGAGTTATGGGTCATAAACCAAAGTTGTTAGAGGTGAGTGTTGTGCTCAGTTGTTGCCATGTTGTTAGTGAACCAGTGCATAAAGATAGCAGCCTCCTAACATCATTCATCATTCAAACCCTGCAGTCTAGTGCGCACCCAGCATGCTGGCAGTTTCCAGATTGGCCGTTGCTGATGTTGACAGTTGGGTGCTATGCACTGGCGGGACGGGTGACCAATGAAACCAAATCAAGAGGGCGCTGTCCTCTCTCCATCTTAACAAGAAATTTTGGTCTAGTATTGAGTCTAATTGCACTCTAATCTTATTTTTATCTAATTTTCTCAAATCAAGTCATTGTCTTGATACTACTGGACTGATCTGCCTTTAAGGAAAATTGATTTGTTAGACATGTAGTGTATGCACCAGGTCTAATGTCTACACACACAATGAGTGGCCACAGATGACAGTCAAGTAAACCAATTCATAAACCCAGAGCCAGTATGTTCCTGTCGCCCTTCCATCTTCGTTCCAACATCGGTGCTGACATACTGCTTTGAATTGATAGCCGACGTGTTAATAAGCTGGCGGCCTGAAAAGTGGAACACAGCTTGAACATGGCCTATTACATTACAGCCATCCATCCTCTGCCGCGCTCAGGACCATTAAGAATGCATGTGTTGTCTGGGTTTTCCCTGCTTATTGAAAGCTAAGCCAGCCTACCTAAGTTATTTCCTTACCAAGAAAGGGAAAGGAAATTTTCAAATAATCAATGTTTTTTTTGTACATAACACTCCTGAAAGGTTTCCAGTGATGGCTTTTCCTAGCATGGAGCTCCTCAATGGATTTCAAAAGGCTTATTATTGCCCTTTTTATTTGTTATGTGGCCTTTGAGACTCTTCAAACCCCCATGCTCTAATGACAGCCACCTCATTAGCACATTTACCACTTAAGTCACTCTAAAAAAAAACTAAAAAAACCCAGCAAAAACACCTTGTTGTTATGGTTCAACAGCAGTCTATTTGTTCTCTTTATAAGCTTACACTCACCTATGTCTGTCTGCCTGGCTGTTGGCACTTTTCTCTCTCTCTCTGTTGCACATTCATGCTCATACAGTAAACACACACACACACACACACACACACACAGTCCCCCGATGTCAGCAGGATTGTGTTCATTGACATCCTGATGTGTCTCTCCTCCAGGCTATGAGTGGAGAGGTGAAGGAGCCTTCAGTTTAATGGATGGTATTTATAACCGTTCCTCCAACTCTATGCCAGTCTGCTATGTGCACTGTGTGTGTGCATATGTGTGTGTGTGTGTGTGTGTGTGTGTGTGTGCGTGTGTGTATGTTTCTGCCTTCGCCTCCACTGTCACTTCTACCAATTGTCCAAACTGTGTGTGTGTGTGTCTTCCAAAAATATAGGCAAAGCTATAGTGAATTCAGTCATCAAATTTCTGTGCGTGTGTGTGTGTGTGTGTAGTGGTTTGGCTTTAGCATTTGTGTTTCACCATGTTCAAGCAGATGTCTAACCTAAATCCGCTCTCTAAAGTGATCATGCTCAAGCTGACATTAGCTTGAAATCAGGTTTGTGAATAATCCGAGCGGTGGCATGCTGGTCTCTGCTCTCAGATTGAGACATTAGACTTGTCACTTTGTGTTTCTCACTCACCACATCCCGCTACACCAGCCTGATAGCCTGTAGCCACACAGCGGGGTCTATGATGGCAGCCTTCTAGCGCTGCTGCCATTTTAATATTGACACACAGTCGGTGGTGAAAAACATGTCTCAAAAGTCTCTTGAGTCCCATCTCTACTCTGCTCGCTACTGAAAGGTGTTGGTTATTTGATGGAGAATGCATCCAGTGGTGCCTAAATAAAAGATTAGAATACATTGATTGATAGAAAGTGTAGGTTCACTTTAGGTCTGCTGTGGGACAGATAAACATCACATCTGACTTCAGGACGACTTCAGTAGGGTCTTTAGTGAAGGGAGTACGACTGGTTAACTCCATCTCTGTTATGGTTTCAGTTAGTAAGTAAGTAAGTCAAACTTTATTTATATAGTGGCTTTTTAAAACGCACAGTTTACAAAGCGCTTCACAAAGAGAATAAAAAGAAAGAAAAGACAAACTTAAAAAAACCCATCATAAAGCAACACAGTCATACACAAATATAAAGTAAAGGTTTGCTGCTAGATGCAAATCTGATTTATATCCTCTATATATAATTTAATGCTTATTAAATCTATTAATTTTACTATATATTTGACATTTCATTATTACCAAGACATGGCGTGACATTTGTTTTGCCAGCTTATACTAGGGTCAGTGATTGCTCCGGTAATTTTAGGGCGTGGATGGATAAATAATGAAACCATGAATACATTAATTATAGTCATTGCATAGGCGATGCTTATTCGTCCCCATCACAGAGTCCTGGTTGGCTGTAATATTAATGATCAGGCCTCTTGAGTGGGTGGGGCTGGGGGCCCTCAGATGTTGTCCTCTGTGTCTGGGGCTTTCTAATTGGCCCATCAGGTGCTGCGCCGACCCCTTGGCCTCCTGACGCCCACTTCCAGTGCCTCTGTCCTTGCGCGAGGGGGCAGAGTCTGTCTGAGCCAGGCTTATTATAGGCCAGATCAGGCAGGCTGCGTGCAGCTGTGGCCTTCGTCTCCTGTGGCTGTCTGGAATGTCTGAGACTAAACCCCCCCCCCCCAACTAACTATGAACTCATATGTAGGAATTAATGTCCAGGAGATGCACGGTTTCAGTCTGCAAATAGCCGTGTCCTATATGTAACTGAGGAAAATCTGACTGGACACCCCTTCTCTCCCTCTTCTCTCATTCTGTCTCTGTTGTTTCTCTTGCTCTCTGTCTGTTTCTCTCTCTCACGCTCTCTCTCTCTGTCTCTCTGTCTCCCTTTCCTTCCTTCCCTCTGTCTCTGTCTCTCTCTCTCTCTCTCTCTCTCTCTCTCTGTGTCTTTGCCCCACACCTCCCTCCCATTCCCGTTCTTTTGTCTTGGCAAAGATCTGTGTCTCTGTGATTATGCTTTTTTGAGTATTTTCTTGTTTGGCTTTTTTGTGCACAGTGAAGTGAAAAATGTGTTGAAAATCAATTTTAATGTATGTGCTGATTGACTAACGTATGATTTGATTTGACTGGAGTTCAGTTGCTAAGTGTTTGTTTTTTCGGCTACTACCGCAAAGCTTATAGAAACCATAAGCAGTTTGGAGCAGAGTGTGTGTGAAGCGGGCACCTTTTGAGACACCTCATGAATCACTTATGGGCTGTCTGGAGAGGGGACTTCTTTGTTGCTAGGCAGCAGGCGGCTCTCCTTGTTTTTCGATCCGTCCGGCCTTTGAGGTTATGTCAGGTGACTCTAGCGAGCGTGATGCTTCAGCGACAGACTGTGACCTTTGACCTCCAGGTGACTGTAGAGGTCTCTGAGCCACGGTGTGATTGACAGCTGGTTGATCTCCATGTCTCATTAGAACACCACACTGACCTTTTTCTCCTCTTCTTATCTATCCTCCTCTCATCCATCTTCTTCCCCCTGCCCACCTCTATCTCTCTATCAATCTCTCCATCTGCATGTGTCTCTCTCAACCTTGTTTCCCCTCCCACCTGCTCCCTCACCGGACCAATATATCTATTTCTATCCCCATATTCCGATTCCTCCCTTCCCTATATGCCTTTCTCTCCATCTCTCTGTCATCCCGCCATCTTTCTTCGCCCCCCTCCCCCCCGTCTCTCTCTTTTCATCTCCTCCCATCCAACTGTGTAGGTGTTCCAGTCAACAGTCGCGTCTCCTCCAAAATCCAGCAGCTGCTCAACACCCTGAAGAGACCAAAGCGGCCGCCGTTGCGAGAGTTCTTTGTCGACGACTTTGAGGAGCTTTTGGATGGTAAGCTGGCTTGGAAGTAATTACACTGCCTCTACCAAATCAATAAATCATGAAAAAAAAGTATCCTTTGCTTTGGTGTGAACAGCATACTGATCAGAGCCTTAAGTGGTTTGTATGCTGGATTTAATGCAAAGACCCCTGCTGTTTTGTGTACGACAGGCTCGAGATTGGATTAGATTAGATTAGATTTTGTATGAATTTTTGTAGCTTTGAAACAAGTTGTTGGTTATCCATTTGGGTTTTTAGCCATTTGTGTGGAACTCATCCAATTCTAAGTTAAAAATGATACATTAACCTTGCCACTCCTAATAAGTAAACAGTCAGGTACACTTTTAGACCAGTGGTTGTTTTTTTTCTGTCTTGGTGGAGCTGAGACCACCAGGTGTGTCAAGGGAGTGGTTAGGAAACACTGGGTGCAGAAACACACACACATACACATACACACACACTGTGGTCCAGCCCTATCTAACCATTTCCTCCATTCCAACCAGTCCATGGTGGGTTTTGGGTGGTACGCAGCCAGGCTGAGTAAACAGTGTGAAAGTGAAAAAGCAGCAGGAATAGTGGTGCATCAGCAGGTAATTGTAAAGCCTCTCTAACTTAGGCGCTGGGACTGCGGCAGGGCAGCTTCGGTGGTCTGCTTGGTGTGAGCAGAAACAGCCCACAGAGCTGAAATGGGAGCAGGCGGACCTCTATCTGTGCCTGTTGGAGCTGTGTTATTTGGCTTGGATACACCTGGCCAGCTCCAGTTAAACATCCCTCAGATTTCAGGAGTCAGAGATTTGAGGATAAAGTCGAGAACAGCGAGGGAGAGAAGGAGGGATAAACCGAAGTGAGGAGGAAGGTTGAAGGAAGGGAGGGGTGAAAGAGGGAGAGAGAAACTTCTGCCTGTCAATAAGCAGTCGCTCCCCCGAGACGGACGAGGCTGAGGTGAGGGAGGGAGAGAAAGAGGGAGAGGTAACAGTCGCTGGGCAGAGAAGAAGAAGCCAGGCGTTAGTAAAGCTTCATCTGGTGGCTTTCTCTCTCATAGGCAACTAATAGTGATATGGACACTAACAGATAAACTTTAAACCACCAAACACTGTCTTCCCACACTCCCTTTATTTACCCACCTTCTTTTAATGAGGTTGTATACTATATAATTCACTATTGTCCCATTTCCTTATACTGAAACAGCTGTTTTTCTGTCAGCATACAGCCATCCAAAAATACACACACAGGGCAACTTTTTCTGCGGCTCAGACAGGCAGCAGCGCACAACGAGCTGGTTCAGCTTTGCTGCTTTAATCACATAGGAACATTTTTTTTTGCCAGTCAACACACAGTTGACTCCCTGCCTCCCGTTATTACCCATTTCTGAGAGATTTACTCATCTTCAACGCACAAAAAATTGCCCAGTGACTGTATCGACTGTATCGACTCCCTCAGACTGATGTCCCTTCCTCCTCCCTGTGTATTTAGTCCAGCAGCCGGATCCCAACCAGCCGAAGCCAGAAGGCCAGCAGATGAGTTCCCTGGAAGGAGAGCCTCTGGGGGTCGTCACCAACTGGCCTCCCTCCTTGCCGGCGGCCTTACAACGGTGGGGCACCACCCAGCCCAAGAGCCCCTGTCTGACCGCACTAGACAATGCTGGCAAGCCCGTTTACACACTCACCTACGGTAGGTATCAACCTGTGGATGATTTTCCTAGAATTAACAATGGAGAAGAGCAGGGGGGGGAAGCAATGTTTTACTTTAATTTCCTAAAAGGAGAGGGGGTGTATTGCATCATTTGTGTCTACATGGGGCGTGCCATCGTCTTTCAACTCTCCTAAAATCACCCCCTGTCATCAATACCCTGTAAAAAACACTAACTATACAATGAATTGTCTCAAAAGAAGACTCATACCTTATTTTTAATCTATTGTTGATCTGAGCTACCGTTTATGTTTGTATTTGACCAGAGGCTTTGATCCACAGGTGTTTTTAAATCATATGAAATACCTGACAGTGTGTGTACTCCTCTGTAGGTAAACTATGGACCCGCAGTCAGAAGCTGGCCTACACTCTTCTTAACAAGCTGAGCACCAGAAACGAGCCTTTACTTCTGCCTGGAGACAGAGTAAGTCATGAAATATTACTGTATGTTAAATAGAAGGAGCGGTAATGCAGACATCATGAGGTCAGTTACATGTTACTTTCCTTCTTACATTTTAGGCATTTAGCTGATGCTCTTATGCAGAGCGATGTTCAAGGAGTGCTGCAGTAGAATGAGCTTCGATTCCTAGATCACCAGTATTACAAATAACTAATAGTAAAGGGGTGCAAAGGCCAGAGCCATAGTGTCCTGATAATAGTGCTAGAAAAAGAAATAAAAAAATAAGAGATAAGAAGAGAAGTAGAAGCTATTGTTTGTACTTCAAGATAAGAGCACATTGGAATGACTAGGCTTGCAGATTTTCATCCCAACAGTATATTCATAATCAATTCAAACCACAATGCCAAACCAAATGCCTATAATATTTATGCTTGGTTTCCATACAGAAAGTTATGTATAAATACGATATGACTATGTTGACCTGCAAGGGGAAGCAAACGTTTGGTTTCAGATCTTGGTCACGATATTTGTTGTTTCTTCTTCCCCCTCCTTCCCTTTTACCGCCTATAGTGTTTCACAGTAAAAATAAATCTATACGTGTTTCTTACTGTCAGAATGCAGACTATGACAGCGAAAGTGTTCATGTGATGTTCCTGCAGGTTGCGCTTGTGTTCCCCAACAACGACCCGGTGATGTTCATGGTGGCCTTCTACGGCTGTCTGCTGGCCGAGCTGGTGCCTGTGCCCATCGAGGTGCCGCTCACCAGAAAGGTAAAGGCGAGCGCCAGTCCTGCCCCAGTCGGCATGCAGATCATCCAGTAACAAAGTGGAACTAACTGGGAATGTACGGACATTTTTGTGTGGCATTTTTTTAGAAACTTGTTCTGTCCTGTGTAGCCAGTGAAGAGCAGTAGTGACCCCTACTGGAAGGACATCTGAATGACTGAATGATAGATAAGACATGAAGACAATAGCAGCTTCAGAACAGTCTGATAATTATGGCATTTGACTGTCGAGATTGAATATTTATTTCCATATCCCTGCTTATTTGCGTAACACCAGAAGGCAGCTGGTTTAAGCCCCAGACAGGCTGTTGTCTTGGTAGTTTGTTGTGTGACTACAACTGTACAAGCAATAATCAATATTATCTCCTAAATGTTCTAATTGCAGAGCATTAGGATGCACTGCAGTCCCCAGTCCGTCCATCAGCTAAAACAAATTCATCCGCGTTAGTTATACAGGCTGAATATTAATGCCTGCTCTTGGTTGCCCTCATAAGTGTGCTGTTAGCAGATGCTGTGCTGTAATTAATGAGATTTGAGTGAGGTGAAATGATGTGTAATGCCAGTCAAAATATTAGATCAGAGGCCAACTGTTTTGGGGAGAAACTCACTCGCTCACTGCCACTAATTTTCTCTGTACCTCTCTGTCAGCCCCCATTTTCTCTCTTTCTTTCTTCCTCTCTCCCTCTCTCTCTCTCTCTCTCTCTCTCTTTCTTTCTGTCTCTCTCACTCCCTGCCTCCCTCCCTCCTCCATTTCTCTCTCTTTCTCCCTCCCACTCCATATCTCTCATGTTTTTTTGCTTTCATGCACAGTAAGGTTTGCGCGGTGGGAGTCTAGCCGTAAGCTAATTTGCGCAGCCAATCAAATATAATAATAATATAGTGTGTGTGTGTGTGTGTCTGTCTATGTCTGTGTTTGTGTGTGTGTCAGATCTTGGATTTCATTCCTGCTATGATTGGGCTTTGAGGCTCAGCGGTAGAGTTTTTAATAGTGACTGGCCGTCACTCTGCCTTCTTGCCTGCTGCTTCTTTGATGTCCTCTGAGGTCTCTTCTTTTTCATCATCTTATCTCTCTCTCTCTCTCCATTACAATTCCCACTTACCTAAGAGCAGCTTTATTGACAGCTTTTACCTTTTGAGTGTTATTGTAGTTAATAGTTAATCTCTGTGCGGGAGAACTGTTGTATTTGTGCCATGTGCGTTAGTATGATCTTTATTCTTTCATCGCCTTCGGTCCCCCAGGATGCAGGAAGTCAACAGATCGGCTTTCTGTTGGGTAGTTGTGGCGTGACGCTGGCGCTGACCACCGACGCTTGTCAGAAAGGCCTTCCCAAAGCACAGACGGGCGAGGTTGCCACCTTCAAAGGTACAGTGTGTTATTATTAATGTGTTTTCATGTTTAAAGTTAACGTACAATATGGTTTCATCTGCATCTGTATTGCCTGACTGATTTAACGTGTCTCTCTGTGCAGGCTGGCCACGGTTGCTGTGGTTTGTGACCGATGGAAAACATGTTGTAAAGCCTCCTAAAGACTGGCATCCTCCAGTACGGGAAGCCAGTAATGACATAGCCTACATAGAGGTTAGTACAGCTTGATTGTTGTCAATGTAGAATGTCAACAATTATATGCATGAAATTAACAAAAGACGAGTTTTTATTTTGGAAAAAAATCATTACTCATTCAAAATCTAGAGGATCTGGTCTGAAAAAATGTTATCATTTTATCAACCAAGCACTTAAGTTACCTAGTATCCATTACAAAGTACTGTCATTTGTTTTCATTTTGTGCTATCAATCATTTTGTAAGAGTAGGTGTCACTTTTTTCAAATGGTGGATATCTAATTTTGGAATGAAACTCTTCAAATGTTGTTACGTGTTTCTCATATCCAGTACAAGACCAGCAAGGAAGGCAGCACCATGGGGATCACCGTGTCCCACTCAGCCATGCTGGCTCACTGTCACGCTCTCACTCAGGCCTGCGGCTACACTGAGGGTGAGTGGGACACTGCGCACTTATTTCTTAAATGACTGTACTTCATTCTGCCCTGTGTCTTCATTCAGAAAACTATCCAACTGGTGATGGTAGGAATCAATAATTTTGATATTCAAGCTCCATAATTTTACCTGCATTACCTTTATGTAGTATTGATCTGATACGGTCGGACAGGGAGACCCCTCATCTGACCTATTAGAGGGTGTAATGAGGGTAATTTCACTGAAGCTGGCCTGGGTCAGTTCCAGTAAGAGAGAGAGAGAGGACTCAACCTCTCCGCTGATGCATTATATATATTATATAGCTGTATGGGTGTCATATGTTAACTAATCATAGATACATTTAACCAAATAGACTTTCAAACCTTCTGAATTTGCTACATTTTCATTATGAAAACTGTCCCTGGTAAATAAATAAATAAATAAATACAAATACAATAAATACATTTTCATGCATCGCTGGCATTTTGAATAAGCTTTTGTTTGGAGAATAGTCTAGAATAGTATAGAATTTCCCTATCATATTGCTCATCCCATCAGAGTGGAATTAAGGTCTAGTTTGATAAGTGTAACTGTGCAGCTGGTTTTGTCTGTTAAGAGTCAGAGCTGCATCAAGTCTACTTAGAGGGAGGGAGAGAGAGAGAGAGAGAGAGAGAGAGAGAGGGAGAATGAAAGATACATCCTCTCCACCAGTGTCCCAGTTTCACCCTAAATAACTCCTAACTGCACCAGCAGCCCCTAGAGAGCCTGCAGGCCTGTTTCTGAGCTTGGTGCTTCACTCATGCACACTACTATCAAGGTCAGGCTTTACTCTTCATTAAGGAAATTGCGTTTTGTAAAAGGTAATAAGAGTATCATAATGAGATTGTGCTACTGAAGAATTGCAACGTAGGAGTTAATTATATTGTAACTGGATATTGTTTTGATGTCTCAACCCCTTTTTGCCCCTCTGACCTTGACAAAATGTGTCTCTCCGACTTGCAGCTGAGACCATAACCAACGTCCTGGACTTCAAGAGAGACGCAGGATTATGGCATGGTGTTCTCACTGTGAGTGGCCTTACGTCCTCTGGTAAAGCTGATAGGCTGGTTATGTAATTAGAAATAGAAGAGATCTGCGTTCAATTTGCAGATAAAAAAAAAAAGTCTGATTTATTTGGACTGACGTTTTGCCCATCAGGGCTTTATCAGTATGTGAACGCATTCACACTAATGAAGTCCCGACGGGCGAACACATCTTGTCTAATAAATCAAGACCTTTTAATCTGTAAGAGAAATGCGGACGTCTTCTTTCTCTGATTACTTGACTTCACTGGATCAACACACAACCAGAAACGACTAAGAAACACAAGGGAGTAAGGTTCACCGAGCTTTGATTAACTGGTGGTAGACGCGCTGTAGAATTTCAATACAGCCCATAATGTCTGACCTGCTGTTGCATGTTTGAATGCCAAAACGGACACAGCAGTAGCAACGTCGCACGAAACACTGACACATTTATTCACTACACTAGCAGGTAGTGATGAAATCTTGTCATGACTTGCACTTAATGCATGCAATATGTTTACCAAGACATCATGTACTTACTTATGATGCACTTATGACATACAGTATTTTGATGTTTGTCTGTCTGTTTTTCACTGCAGAGTGTCATGAACCGGATGCACGTGATCAGCATTCC
Source organism: Centroberyx gerrardi (assembly GCF_048128805.1). NCBI lineage: Eukaryota > Metazoa > Chordata > Actinopteri > Beryciformes > Berycidae > Centroberyx > Centroberyx gerrardi. The sequence continues at coordinate 13,421,457 of NC_136006.1, read as the reverse complement.
TTACTCTCTGATGAAAGTCAACCCCCTCTCCTGGATACAGAAGGTGCACACATACAAAGGTGAGGGCCAGTTGTCTTATATACAGTAGCACCCCTCTCTGCCCATTGCGTCAGAGCCTTTCCCTAGGAGGAGGGATGTAGCGAAGGGAAAACCCACCTAATCTCACTTAAATTGGACGGTGAACACACGCTGTTAGCTGTAAAACAGCTTACCCACATTTTTAAACTGATATTCTGATCTTTTATGATATAAATTCATAGCTTTCATTATAGTGAATTGTATCAATTGTATCTGTATTCTGAAAAGATAGATTTTTTGTTTTATATAGGTGGTAGTTCACCCAGCTTTTTGTTATCGCTTCATCAGTGTCTGTGAGGTTGAATCTATGAGACTGGGGCTACATCCAGAGAGATCTTTCTTCTCATAACGTTATTTGATTCTCCTCACAGATCTGACAGGGGTGGAAGCATTAAAGCAATAGTTTGTTTGCGTCATTGATTTCTAGTACAATCATGTTAGATCAGCGAGGGTCGAGGAGAGGAGGCCTGTTGTCTTGAATGAAACTCAGCTCTGGTCTGGACCGAGCTCCGCTGCTGAGTCACCTGTTGGCAACTGAGTCAGACCGCGCTCCTATTCGCTCGCAGGCTTTGTAATTTGTGATTGGCTGTCTGGCTTGGTTGATAGAGGTATTGATTGGCTGATTCTATTGTGACCCTGTCTCTCTGTCTGTGTGTGTACTGCTTGTCTGTCTGTGTGTGTGTGTGTGTGTGTGTGTGTGTGTTCCTGGCACAGCGCGGGTAGCAGTGGTGAAGTCGAGGGACATGCACTGGTCTCTGCTGGCCCAGAGAGACCAGAGAGACATCAGCCTGAGCTCGCTGCGCATGCTGATCGTAGCCGACGGAGCCAACCCATGTGAGTCTACTACCAGACGCTCAGTTAACCAAATCTCATAACTCCAACCTTATTAAAAAACCCTACGGCCACAGAATATTCTTATTGATTTGCTTTGTCTGTGGGTGGGTTTGTTGTCTGCTTGTGTACCTGTTTGACTGCCTCTATATATATATATATGTGTGTGTGTGTGTGTGTGTGACCACAGGGTCGATATCCTCCTGCGATGCCTTCCTCAACGTGTTCCAGGCACGTGGGCTGCGACCTGAGGTGATCTGTCCATGTGCCAGCTCCTCAGAAGCCATGACTGTCGCCATCCGCAGGTAGGCTGCTGTTACTGCACCGCATTAGAACAAAGCAACCTGCCACTGCTCTCCGTTACTGTGCTGTTATATCACACTGCGTTTGCAACATCAGCTGAATCTTTAAGGGAGAGGGAGGTCGGTGCCGAGCAGTTTGCTTGTCCATGCTTCTTGAACACAAGGACTTTCACAACTTTCTGCTGATCATGGGGCTTAATTATGCAGGAGGATTATGATGATGTTTAAAACATGGAATGCCATTTGGTTTGAGAATTATGTGTCCAGAAATGGTGTAGTGGAGGCACATGTATCCCCACAGACCTAGGATCCTTCATTACTGCCTTAATAAAGAAAATGTACGAAGGGAGTGAACGGCCCACTCTCCTTTTAAAGAAAATAAAGAATTCATGTTATGACCTTGGATAGCACTAGCATCATACCCATACAAACTGAGGGAGGCACATTCCCACATTTCCTAGTGGGTGAAAGGCAGGGGAAAAGGAGGAACATACTTTCTGCTGTTGTGATTAGAGCAAACTGCTCATTTTTCAACAAATGATAGTTACAATAAGTTGGTTGTAGAACGTCCTGGATGTCTTCAGCAGCAATGAGTCTTTCTAATATTTGTTTACATTTCTCAAGGTGGTGCATGTGTTTCACTGTGTTGCAGCAGTAATGAGTGTAATCATATTAATGTCTGTGTCCTGCAGACCTCCAGAAATGGGTGTTCCTCCTCCAGGGAAGGCGGTGCTGTCGATGGGCGGGCTGAGCCACAGTGTGATCCGTGTGGACACAGAGGAGAAGCTCTCTGTCCTCACTGTGCAGGATGTGGGACAGGTCATGCCTGGAGGTACGCTGCGGCAGATAATAACATTTTGCTGAGGTTGATGAGTACGCTGCTGAGACTAACTTGACACTGACTGGATGGTATCTTTGGCTCTGGGTGGTGCTGCCTTCATATTTGCCAGTCGTGAGAGTGAATATCATCAAATGCACGGGGACTTTTTATGATCACTTTATTTGGTCTGGGAAAACTTTGCACCCTAGCAAGAATATTTCTGCTGTCTAGAGTTTCCTTTATGTCCCGTCACCATGGTACATGATATGCAGGACATTCTGTCTGTCTGTCTGACTGTCTGACTGTCTGACTGACTGACTGACTGACTGACTGACTGACTGACTGACTGTCTGTCTGACTGTCTGTCTGTCTGTCTGTCTGACTGACTGACTGACTGACTGACTGACTGACTGACTGACTGACTGTCTGACTGTCTGTCTGACTGACTGACTGACTGACTGACTGTCTGACTGTCTGTCTGACTGACTGACTGACTGACTGACTGACTGACTGACTGACTGACTGACTGACTGACTGTAGACAGATTCTTGTGAGCACAATAACTCAGGAACAACACATGATAGAAACTTCATACTTACACCAAACTTCTCTCTATAGAGTAGTTGATCTGATTAGATTTTGGAGCACCTTGCTGCAAATATTTGGATATTAATGAAGAAAAACCTTCCTTCATTAATCCATCCTTAATGCTTTAATATAGGGAGTTGATATTAATACCACCCATGTGTTATGTGAAGATAAGTATGTTGACCTTGAAATATTTCCAAGTTAGTGCATTAATTGGCTTAATTAATGGCCTAATTAGTATAACTGATTTTTAATATATCATGGTGATTACGGCTGGACATTAGACAGCTCAAGTGCCTTTTGTTTGTAATATAACTTAATTTGTATAGAATGTTTAAAAACAGAACTACAAAGTGCTTTGAGGGCAACAATGATTAACAAAAGCCAAATAGATAAACAATAGATAATGCCAGTCATGAATTAAAAACAGGATTAACAAAGAATAAAACAAGCAAATCCAACAAGAATAAAATTGGGAAACAAATTTATACGTCTGCTTTAAATGGTAATTCATTGTTTCTAATCTCCCATCCTAAATGACGATGTCATCATTGTGCGTCCCCAGCGCTGGTCTGTGTGGTGCGGGTGGAGGGGACTCCCTATCTCTGTCAGACAGACGAGGTTGGAGAGATCTGTGTGAGCTCAGGTAGCACCGGCATCGCCTACTACGGCCTCCCTGGCATGACCAAGAACATCTTTGAGGTGAGTACTTACCTGCTGGAAGAGTGCTAGTGTCACAGCTTTTGTTGTTTATTGGTCTAAATATCACTAAATGTGTAATAAATGTAGATTTTGTGGATCTTCTATAGCCCTGTGTTGTGTATGTGAAGGGTGGGAATGATTGATTGCACTAATTCAAAACAATTGATAGCTTTTTAAAGGATAGCGAGTAATAGCTCACCGCAAAATGAAAGTTCTGCAGTCATCATGTCAGTTGCAACTCCGATTTAAAGTTCGTAGGACCACCAAACACAAAGAATTAACCCAGTTAGAGCAGTGCCATCTCAGCGTTCTCCCAAACAGTTAAAGTGATTGGTCTCTGGTGGTTTAGAGTTCCAAAAAGGGCATAAAGTAACTATCATATCCTTTAAACAGTTCATGCAGCATAATCCAAGTGTTTTGTAGCCAAACGAATGCAGCTCGAGTCCAAAAGGCCTATATTTACCAAATTATGTAGCGTTATTCTAGGTAAGGCTAACGGTAAATTCTTCTTCTTGTGTTGTGCGTGTACATATGCACTCATGCTCATGTGTATTTAATAGCATCGTTTCTTTTTGCAGACCATCCCAGTAACATCGTCTGGAGTTCCAATCAGTGACAGACCCTTCACCAGGACCTCACTCCTGGGCTTTGTGGGACCAGTAAGTTCAGCCTCATTATCCTAACGTCTTTTTACCACCCTTATGTTACTGTCTAAGGAAAACTGTCGTGATTTAGGATGCATTAAATGTGATCTCTTACCAAGCTATGCTGGCTATCGCCTTCACATTTTGTATAGATGATGTAAAGATAGATGACTCAAATGTTTCAGTATTTTTTAACACAGCAGCAGTCAGAAATGCTGGTAATTGTTTGTTATTCTTACGCATGTCCACCCAGTTTGCACCCGCTCTCTTTCTGGAGCTGAGAGTGCCATTCTGTTGTTTAAGGACATGGCTGCTCAAGGACTTTACAAGAGTAAAGGGGTTTTAGTGTTGGCTGATATAGCATGTAGTCCTTTAGTAAAATCTCCTCAGATCCAGTAACATTCAACGTCTACATTGTTGTCTACATTGTTGTCTACATTTACTGTATGTTCTGAACTGAACCTTGTATGGACACAGATGGGGTACATGTCCACATCTAACCATGTCTACTTTGTGTCTCCCAACAGGACAACCTGGTGTTTGTGGTGGGGAAGATGGATGGGCTGATGGTGGTCAGTGGGCGGAGACACAACGCTGATGACGTGGTCGCCACGGCACTGGCAGTGGAGCCCATGAAGTTTGTTTACAGGGGGAGGTAAAGGAGCAGGGAGCGTAAAAATGATGCAAAATTTTAAAACTCTACAATCTGTCATATCTGCAATTGACACTTTGTATCTTCTCAAACTGTTTTTGTCCCTTAGAGTGTATATGACAGCAACATTAGACAGACCTGTGTAATTGTATGAGTACACTGTAGTTGTAACAGTGTTGTTTTATGTTGCGTGTTGCAGGATAGCGGTGTTTTCTGTGTCAGTGCTACATGACGAGAGGATCGTTGTTGTGGCAGAGCAGCGGCCAGACGCCTCTGAGGAGGACAGCTTCCAGTGGATGAGCCGAGTCCTTCAGGTGCTGCACTGTCCTCACACACAGACTGATGCATACTGTCACTCAGTTATATCTAATTTAGTCCAATTCAAAATGTTTTTGTAGTTGGTTTAGTGTAGTGTTTTAATTTGCACATACACTACCAGTCAAAATCAATTACGATCTAAAGGCTTATGCTTAAATGCTTGAAATTAGTTTTTTAGACAAATATAAATAGTGAAGTTGATGCCTGTTTGAATTTCTTTCCAAAGCCTTTGCCTTTCCATCAAGGCAAAGGGTGGCAACTTTAAAGAATCTAAAATATAAGATAGTTTTGATTTGTTAGTCCATTTGTGTTATTTCATAGTTTTGATGTCTTTACTATTATTCTAAATGTGAAAAATAGTAAAAATAAAGAAAAATGTGTGTCCATACTTTTGACTGGTAGTGTACAAAAAAAAAAAATTACAGATGAAAAAACAACCCAAGGGGCTTATTAAAATATCTTATCTCCAAAACAAATTAAGAACTCGGCTTAATTCGATAATGAAACCTAAAAGACCACAAAACTCCTGATGATAGTGTGAAATTAAAACAAATTCCCCTGTTTTATTCGACAGCTTTACTCATCCTCTGGCTCTACCCTTCCCTTTTGTGTATGCATTCCCTGTCTGTATCCAGGCCATAGACAGCATCCACCAGGTGGGGGTGTACTGCCTGGCTCTGGTGCCCGCCAACACGCTGCCCAAGGCCCCCCTGGGTGGCATCCACATCTCTGAGACCAAACAGCGCTTCCTGGAGGGCGCCCTGCACCCCTGCAATGTCCTCATGTGCCCCCACACCTGCGTCACCAACCTGCCCAAGCCACGACAAAAACAGCCAGGTAGGAGCAAGCATCATTCATATTGTACAGAATAAGAAACAAAATCCACCTTGATAACTACCACTATTCCATTTCTTTGTGTTTTTTTCTTTCTTTCCTTTTTTCTTTCAAAAATCATTGTGATTATTGTTGATAAAAGGATATTGATATTGGTGCTAATGTTACTGACAATTCTGATGATGCTGATGGATTTGGTTGTGTCGGACAGAGGTTGGTCCTGCTTCTATGATAGTGGGCAACCTGGTGGCAGGGAAGAGGATAGCCCAAGCCTGCGGGAGAGACGTGGCCCAACTGGAGGACAATGACCAGGCACGTAAGGTAGATAACCATCCTCATTTCACCCTCTCATCTCCTCTACGCACACACACAGGTAAGGAACAATTCCCTGAGTCTGAGTGGGATCTGAAATACCTGTTGTTGATTTAGTGTGCTTAACACAATAATACGAGGGCAATGGTTTTCACTTTTGGAGCGACTCCCTCTGTCCTGTTGTGGCAAAGCTAGCTGAATTGACAGGTGTTTGGTACAGTTTTGACCCAGATTCACCTCATACTGCTTCCACCATCCATTACTATACTCTCATCAGCTTCCCATGTACCTCATAATGTCCTTCATCCATTTAGAAAAACCCACCTCATGCCCCCATGCTCAGTGAATTCACCACTTGTGTCGTGAGTCATTATTGTCTCAGTATGTGTCTGACTTTGCTGTGTGTTACTGTCATTCCTCTGTAGTTGCTGTCTGACTTAATCTTGTGTGTCTGTCTTTCCTATATAGTTCCTATACATGCAGGATGTGCTACAGTGGAGAGCTCAGGCCACTCCAGACCACCCACTCTTCCTTGTACTTAATGCTAAGGTACTGCCTTTCTGTTTCCCCATCTACTTTCCATGATCTGGATGAATCAGATGTATGATGGTTATTATATTAGGGATGAAAGGCAATTATTATCCTTGAAGTTATAATTGGTATATCTGTAATTATGTTTAGAGAAACAGTTGTAAGATGAATGTACATGAGTGTAACACATGTTGTTGTCTTTATTCTTCAGGGCACGGTGGCTAGTACAGCTTCCTGTCTGCAGCTGCACAAGCGGGCAGAGCGGGTCGCCGTGGCGCTGATGGAGAAGGGACGCCTCAACACCGGGGACCATGTAGCATTAGTCTACCCACCAGGTAAGAGGGTTAGGGTTACCTCTTCTTTCAGTTCTCTCCTTTAGGAGATTGTCTCACAGAAATCCCTGACTTTTCAAGTCTTCTATCTATTATATATACTGCTACACCAGTCGAGACACGAGGGTCTTTTTCAAGAGAGTTTTGAATACAGCAGTGGAAAAAAGAAATTAATGGAGATGCTAAAAAAATATATTTTCATAGTCATGCTCCAGTCTCACCACTAGCATAGTAAATGAATGGCTTCATTTAAAAAAAAGAAAAAGCTTTAAAAAATTCAATGCTTGAAATTCATCAGTCACTATTTAAAAAAACACAGGTTCTATCATCAAAAACATAATTGGATTTTGAATGCAAAGGTTTTAAAATGACTCTTAAGTACTTAAATAGTAACTCATAATGTGCTTTACATAATTGCTGGTAATTATTTTGTACAAGCAGATGTCATGTTTTTTTCAAATGGTGGCCAGCTCATTTTGGAATAAAACTCAAATGGTCTCTTTTGCCTTATTTTGCCTATGTTTGCCCAACAACAAAAAAAAATACCTTTTCTAATTTTCCTTAACTTTCCACTTATACGGTCTTGCTGTGGTCACTGGAATATTACCAGGGCGCTGATCATGACCCTTCCACTCCTTACTAGTGATCTAGAAATCTAAGCTTATTCTACTGTACTCATTGTGGATATGACTGTCAGATAATTGTCTAAAATGTCAAATGTAAAAAAATCCTTTGTGCCCAGGTATCGACCTGATTGCCACCTTCTATGGCTGCCTGTACGCTGGCTGTGTGCCCGTCACCGTCAGACCGCCTCACCCGCAGAACCTGGCCACCACCCTGCCCACCGTCAAGATGATTGTCGAGGTAACACAGACTCTGTTGACCTGCACCAAAATGCAGACTAAATCCCGCTCAGTACAATTATTCCAGTTATTATACCTGACAATCTTAGGGTTAAAAAATATGAATTCATATTTATAGAAAATAATAGAAGGATGCTTATCCTAACAGCTGTTCTCTTAGTTGAACTGTGTGAAAGATTAGTCATGTAATCGATGTAGTATGAATATAGTATCTGTGTGTTAAAGGTCAGTAAGTCGGTGTGTATCCTGACCACCCAAGCAATAATGAAGCTGCTGAAATCCAAAGAGGCTGCTGCCGCTGTGGACGTCAAAAGCTGGCCCATGGTGCTGGACACAGGTGAGTTATGCACACACACACACACACACACACATACTTTCACACACATATGTCTTTAGATTGCATTCTCTTGTCCAGAGTTGCAGCTGTAGTGCAGGTTTCTGAGTACAGCATCAGTAAATTATACTCCTCCTCTCCCTCTGTTTGCCTTCCAGATGATCTCCCCAGGAAGAAGAGCCCCCAGATCTACAAGCCTCCCACCCCAGAGATGTTGGCCTACCTGGACTTCAGTGTGTCCACAACAGGAATCCTAGCAGGGGTCAAGGTACTGGAGTGATGTTGACAGGGACGTTGTATATTGAAGGAAGTGTAGATACACTTTATAAGCACAAACTTATAAGCATCAACAATGAGAGAGAAATATCTTCTCCTCTCTTATTACTGCATCCCAAATGATAAACCTCAGCAACATTTAGTCCACAGTCTCCAATTGGTGGGTACCCAAGTGGTGGTTAGTCTGCCAGGTGACAGTATGGCATATTGAGTAGGGAAACTGTAGTAAAAGTCTTGGGTTCAAGCCCTCCTTGCTGAAGTGTCCTTGAGCAAGATACCGAATCCCTACCAGCTCAAGACGTGCTGTTCTGCAGCTGAGCCTGACCTCTGACCTCCCTGTCGCCTCTTCTAGATGTCCCACGCTGCCACCAGTGCCTTGTGTCGCTCCATCAAGCTGCAGTGTGAGCTCTACCCTTCCCGGCAGATCGCCATCTGTCTGGACCCCTACTGCGGCCTGGGCTTCGCTCTCTGGTGCCTGTGCAGGTAAAACAGCAACTCTGACAGTATGCAAACCAAAGGGAACGGCAGCAAAATCATAAATCCAGTCAGCAGTGTCACAGAGGCCCAGAGGTGATATTGTGGTTTTGAGCCCGATCTACTGGAGCTAGCATCGGGCCAAGTGCTGCTAGAGACCTTCCTCCTGTGTCTCCCCTCTCAGCCTTCCAACTGCCCACTCTTCCTATTATACAAATATAAATATTTGTTCACTATTACTTTATATATATCTATATATCGAAATTCAATATATTGCAATACAAAAATATGACAGTAAGTATCGTGGGGCAGAAAAATTAACCGCAATATTAGCTACATTTTATTCTGCTGTAGTAATCACAAATTTTAATCATTTCATAATTTCTTTCTATGGAACTATATTATTTGCACTTTGTTATGACATTTTTAAATTATTGTTTACATTCTAGCAAGCCAGTGTCATTGCTAGAAAGATTTGTGGCTCAGAAATTAACGTAATTCTGCACAGTTATATTTTATTGTCATTGAACTTATATTTATTTACATTGTATCATGGTTGTATCGAATCCCATCGCGAGATAAGCATATCGTCCCATCCCTATACTACTAATCATTTTTATCTGAATGTATGTGTGTTTGTCTGCGTGCCTGTGTGTGTGTGTGTGTGTGTGTGTGTGTGTGTGTGTGTGTGTGTTTGTGCGTGTCTCTGGTTCCAGTGTGTACTCGGGCCACCAGTCCATCCTGGTGCCTCCTCTGGAGCTGGAGACCAATGCGTCTCTGTGGCTGGCAGCAGTCAGCCAGTACAAAGTGCGCGTCACTTTCTGCTCTTATTCTGTCATGGAGATGTGCACCAAGGGCCTGGGTTCACAGACAGAAGCACTGCGGGTCAGTACTGTACGTCTCTTCAAATGTCAAATGGTTTCCAAAGGGGAGTCAAGCAATTGCACCGTTTGCTCCTACAAAATTTAATGGCTCTCCTTTAATAACTATTTTTCCCACGGCACTGCCGCCACGGCGCTGTGAGTATCAAGAGGCAAATTCAGAGCAGTCAGGGGTGAAACACTTCACTCCTCTGTGTCTGTGTGCTTCATTACAGTGTGCAGCACTTGAGGAAATGATTTTCTACAAATCATGTTGCTCAGTGAGCGGTATCTATTTAATAAAAGGGAGTAAAAGTTCTGTTATTGCGAAAGTGTAACTTTGAAACGGCTCATCTTTTCACACAACTCCCACAATCTTCTTTGCATATTAATAAAGAACTATACATCATTGGGACTGAACAGAATTTGTGCTCATTGTTCTTTAATTACTCTTTTTGCTAATCTCATCCTTTTTTTCTCCAACCTATAGTTGCGGAATGTGAACCTGTCGTGCGTGCGGACGTGCATGGTGGTGGCGGAGGAGCGGCCGCGCATCGCACTCACCCAGTCCTTTTCGAAGATCTTCAAGGACTTGGGGCTTTCGCCGCGCGCCGTCAGCACCACCTTCGGCTGCAGGGTCAACGTGGCGGTCTGTCTGCAGGTGAGCATGAGGAGCGGGAGGAGGGGAGGAGGGTTAAAGAGGTCAAGGGTCCAAGATGGTTATTGTGTCTGGGCATGCTGTGAAGACCAAACCTGGCTGTGATTCCATGCAATATGTCAGGTTCACTTCAAAGAAATCCATGAAAAACATGGGATTGGCAGCACTCCAAAGGACCAGTGGTGGCTGGTGCATTTTTGTCCAGGGGGGGCTATACCAAAAATCAAGCAAACATGTACTCAAAGCCATATGACTCAACAAATAAAGAATCCTTGAATCCTTGAATCCTTGAAACTATACTATTATATTATATAGGGCCTACTTTAAGGCGTGTTGCCCACTTTTCTGCACAATACAGCACTACTACGATTAAAAACATTGTAAAAGACCAACACACCACATATTTAGCTTCTATCTCACCTCTGTAGCTACCCTCTGAAGTTCACCTGGTCCCAGTGTGCGGCGTTTCTTGCCCAGCTGCTGCTGAGATACACTGCCGCTATGTTCTCCACAGAGACAACGTCAACGTCAACGTCAACGTCAACGTCAACGTCAACGTCAACAACTCATTCTGGCGGCGCATTTTATGACTCGCTCTCTGCTGCCTGCCACCTAGTGGTTGGGCAGTGGTGTCAGCAGCTGCATTCAGACAAATGCTGTCGGGGCGCCGGTGCTATGCGCCCCAACAAGCTCCTATCTCTTGTATTGAAGAGGAGCGAACTTGTACAACTTATAACGAGAGTCAATGGGCAAAGATTCTTGCGCCCCAGGCCGGAAATACCTGACCTATCAGTAACTTTAGACAACGTAGAACATTTTTAATCTACATTTTATTGCAGATTATACATTTTACTCACTAACTATATAATATTTACCTTGCTCATTTAAAAAAATATATATAAATAAAAATATATTTCAAAGTAATTTTTTAAAGTCTTATTCAATGAAAGTCTAGGATGTGGGGAGTGGTGGGGCGGCGCCCTAGCACCCTCTATTGGCCAGCCGCCACTGCAAAGGACTAAAGCAAGATTAAACCTCGTGGCTTGATGTGACCATCAATAAAAACGTGGTATAATTGGATCTTGCCTTTTAAAACATATTTTGGAGCGCCGCCATTCCCATGTTTTTCATGGAGTTTTGAGAGGTTGTTTTTTTTTTTTTTTTTTAGTTCTCGGCAGGCACCCAGCCAGAAGGTTGTACAAACAGACACACCTGCCCTACGTTGTTCTTTTTCAGATTAATTGGTATATATGCTAGGCTTTGTCCTTTCCAAGAAGTGAGGTGAACCATGGTGAGGGTAAAGGGATTATGCAAGTGCCAGAGTAGCTAGTGCTGAGTGCAGAGAAAAGAAATTGTGCCAGAGAAGGGAGACGAAGGAAAGAATGGGAATGATGGGATAGGAAAGGGAAAGAAGAATCATGCAGAATGGATGATGAGATGTTTTTGAACTACTACAAAAAATACCATGTACTGAGTTGCTGTGTTTAGAACAGAAGTACACCCTTCATGATTGTTTCATCCTTCATGTTTTTTTATCTGTGGTTTCCTTTTAGTCTCAGAGTTTCTCGGTCTGACTGTTCATCATTTCTCTTTTCTGTGATTCCTGTCTCCCTTCTATGTTTTGTTTTATTCTTTGTTTGTCCGGGTCTTTGGTGATTTTGTGCGTATGTGTGTGTGTGTGTGTCTGTCTGTCTGTGGCCATGTGTGTGCATGTGTGTCCTTGTATATATCTTTATCTTTCTGCCCCTGCCCTGTCCCCTCCCGTCAGCCCAACAGGCTAGGGAAACTGGCTGAGCAGGTACTGTGAGATAAGAGTGGCTGCTTCATCACTGGGCTGCCGCTGGGTTCATGTGTGTGTGTGTGTGTGTGTGTGTGTGTGTGTGTGTGCGCACGTGTGTGTGTGTGTTGGTTTTTTCCCCTGCATGATGTCCAAAGATGTTTAACCTTGAACTACTCAGGTTTCTCTCGCTTTCCCTTTTTCTCTGACAAGCTCCAGCTCCACCTAGCCTCTGTTCATTTTAGTTGAACCTAATCTAAAGCCTGGTCCAGGGCCATGTTGCTTTCTGATGAGGTTGTATGTGATGCAGAACATTACATCATTAGCTGGCAGCATGGGTTGTGCCTTGATGAAGTCGTTTTGGGAACAGTTCTAATTCACAGTGTCTTTGTGCCATCTCAAACCTTACAATCTGTTGATGATTAGGCGAAGGAAGGGATTCACTCCAAAACGTGATATATATTGGAAATACTGTATATTGCCATCTGAAATGTATTTGTCAATCTCACACTCACACACACACACACACACACACACACACACACAGAGAATGTTACCTAAAGTATTAAAAGTAAAAGTATTTTATAAGAGAAAATCATGACATGATTCATAACTAGTTTAGTTTCAGCCTACCAAAAAGCCCACACATAAAAAACCTGCACATTAATGAAAACTAAAAACATTTCACACACATTTTAATTTCATTGTGACAAGATAGTTATAGTTCAGTTTTTTCCACTTACGACAGTGATTTTTACCACCTAGTTTTCATCTTAGTTTTAGTTTTAGTTTACCATAATAACCTTGACAGGAACCCATGATGCTCTTTTATTTCACACCAGCATTCATTTTGTCCATTCTATTGGATGAGCCAACATGTTAGTCAGGTTTATGCAAGGCAGTGTGTGTGACAATAGTGAATGATTTTAATCAAGCTGATCAGATTGACGACTTTGGTTTGATGGCAAAGACTCAATCTCTGGATTGAATCTTGTTGATGCTTTCCAAAAAAACGCTTTGATGCTGAAAGCTCTGCTTGGCTAGACGCGCTCATGTTCCCCGGCTCATTAAACTCAATTAGCCCGTCTGTGTTTGGCTGTGACCTGTCAGAAAACCATACAGGAACAACATTGCTAGCTTGTGCTGTGGCTTTACACTGGCAGTGGAAAGATGGAAAACATCATTTGTTGTGATTAGTGTTGTAGCAGAAATATGATGAATCACAAAGTAGCAGGAATCAATAGAACAATCAGTGTTTCGTACCTGACAACCAGAATCAATGCTTGAGAAATGGTACAATTAGAGTTAAACTGCATGGCAGAGTTATAGACATTAAACCATAGATAAAAAATTATACAGTTAGAATTAGTTCTGACATTTGTGTGCCCTTTTGTTGCAGAAGATAAACATTTTTTTTTTCATTTATAATTTCTTCTAGGCTTCTATTACAGTTGTAACTGGCACTGAAAACGCACAGGCTGGAGATATCAGGCAAAATGAAATAAACCGTGCTACAGTTAGTGACAGTTTCTGTGGTGACGTGGTTGAGTCTTGCCCAATCCCTGACCATCATAGCCTGGCTGGTTGGCTTCTGGCTGCCCCCCCGCTTTGTCAACAGTTCTACCATAAGCAGTGTATTAAGCAGCTTCCACCTCCCCTCCACCCGGGCAAGATACAGTATTTAGTGTCATTAGGGGTGTAAGACTTTATAGACACGTGTCCCATTCTGCCTGTCTTCCCCCAGGGCACAGCGGGACCGGACCCTACCACCGTCTACGTGGACATGAGAGCGCTACGGCATGACAGGTAGGGGGCGCCACTCCAGCATCTCACTCTGAGCACAACAGCTGTCTTTGACACGAGCTAATAGACGCCTATAGATGCACATCATGCTGTTAGTTTTGGTCTATGGATGTTGAAGTGAAACAGGACAAATTCAGGCATTCTATTGCATTATATGATTATAGTATTAGTACATAATTATCTAATATATAAAATTATTGTTGCTCTTATTATCGTTTTGTTCATTTTGTTTAACCCTTTTTTCCCTCACATTTCCTTATAAACCTGGCTTGTTAGCTTATATTGTTTTTCAAATCTTGAGCTTTATTTTTCCAGTGATTGTGATTTGCCATTTTTTTTTTATTTATTTTTTTTTATATGACGTGTGTGTGTGTCTTCTGCAGGGTTCGTCTAGTAGAGAGAGGTTCACCACACAGCTTGCCCCTGATGGAGTCTGGGAAGGTACGACGCCATGCAAACACACACCATTCACCTTTATTATTATTGTGACTACATGCACCTTTTTCAAACTGTAGTGGTAATTTGAGATATGACTCCCTGCCCTTCTAGATCCTTCCAGGAGTGAAAGTGATCATTGCCAACACAGAGACTAAAGGTCCCTTGGGAGACTCCCATCTAGGAGAGGTGAGTCAGCAGGCCATCTGGGGAGAGGAGCCTGTTTTAGCTGGCTGTGGCCCACATTGAGGATTTATTATTTGTCAGAAACAACATCGCTTGAAAGTCTAGTGGGTTAGAATGAAATGCAAGTATACCACAGCTCATATCTCAAAAAGCTCACTGCAGTGACCCACAAACAGGCATGTTGTGATTTTATCAATAATCGTGTCCAAATAAGAACAGGAATAAGAACTTTTTTGTTTACATTTTTATTTCCAATCAACAAACCATACATCCATACATTCATTCTTATCATGTTTTTTTTTCTTGGATGAGAAGCACTGCCATCTGTTTATCATTTTTATTATCATTATTTTATTATTATCTACTTCCATTTTATTACTTTTACCTCAATGATCTTGATCTTGAATGATTGTGAAGCACTTTGAACCAAAACTGTTAACAAAAGACCAAAATCAAAATTACCCACAACCACCACCCCTGCAAAAAATGAAAGCACCGGCCTACTGTATGATCGTCTGCCCTTTGTGTTTATTCTCTGTGTAACAGGTCTGGGTGAGCAGTCCTCACAACGCCACAGGCTACTACACTGTTTATGGGGAGGAGGCGCTGCATGCTGACCACTTCAACACCAAGCTCAGCTTCGGCGACACCCAGACTGTCTGGGCGAGGACGGGCTACCTGGGCTTCCTGCGACGCACCGAGCTGACCGATGCCAGTGGAGGTGAGGAGCATCAGTAATGCTGTTACACAAAATCTATCAATATTGGCCACTAACCTACAGTAGCTGCATTGCTGTTGGTCTAGAATGGAGTCATACTTTTCATTTTCCACCAAAGAAAACCGAATAAAGCTTCTACATCCCTCTTTCCTCTCTCACAACACCTCAAATAAGCCTTGTCAGACTTGACTTCTTGAACGTAACATAAATCCACAAATCTGTGTGTGTGTGTGTGTGTTGTAGAGCGCCATGACGCCCTCTATGTGGTGGGCTCTCTTGATGAGACTCTGGAGCTGAGGGGAATGAGGTATCACCCCATCGACATTGAGACCTCTGTCATCCGTTCTCACAAGAGCATAGCTGAATGGTAAGAAATCTACCTCCAAAGTCAGAGTTTACTGCTCACTCAGTTTGAATGAAACCTAATGTAGTCAGAACTCCTAAATCCTACTTATAATCTCTTTCTACTTATTCTTTCTTTCTTCTCCTATGTATCCCACCCTCCTGGCTCTCTTCTCCTTTCTGACCACCTGTTCTTTTCTCCTCCTGCCGCCTTTTCTCCTCCACCTCTCTTCCTTCCTCCCCTTGCTGTTTTCCCTCCCTTCCTGCATCCAACCCCATCCCTTCCCTTCCCTTCTTCCCTCCCTCCAGTGCGGTGTTCACCTGGACCAACCTGCTGGTGGTGGTGGTGGAGCTGGAGGGCTCTGAGCAGGAGGCCCTGGACCTGGTGGCCCTGGTCACCAACGTGGTCCTGGAGGAGCACTACCTCATCGTAGGCGTGGTGGTGGTGGTCGACCCCGGCGTCATCCCCATCAACTCCCGGGGCGAGAAGCAGCGCATGCACCTGAGAGACGGATTCCTGGCCGACCAGCTGGACCCCATCTACGTGGCGTACAACATGTGAGGGCTGTGCTGCAGGGGCGACCCGTCCGTGTGGCTTATCGTACGACAGCAGACAAAAGGACACAAACTATCGGGCTTGTAATGTGTGAACCAATGAGTCGAGGGCCCGGTGTCAGTATGGCTTGTGTTGAATGAAAGCGGGCTGGTCTCATCTTTGGGGCCACTGAGGTGAACTAAAAATGGGTGCTGGACTTAACAGCGAAATGGAGAGATATTGCAAGAGGAAAAAAAAAACTGTCACAGAGCGTCAACTCATGTCTCTTTCTCCCCATGATTTCTTGCCTCAGCAAATATCAACAGTCCCAAAATGGGATATGTATGTATGTATGTATGGCAGATTCTATGACTCTTTGAACCCGGGATGCCTGATAGCCTCAAGCAGATGGTTGTAGTACGATACTACACTGTGCCATTAAATACATTATTTCCTTTGTAAAGCGCTGAAATTATGAATGTCAGTTGTGTTTGCCATACACTTGTGCCATAGAACACCAGTGAGGCCAGTACCCAAACCCTGGCTCAGACAGCCTCATAACATGTTTTGTGTTCGCATAGCCCTCTGTGCTGTGTTAAAGGGAGTACGCTGTTCTTAATGTTGCAAATGGAGCTAACATGGTATCTTAATCGTGAGAGAGGAACATGTCTTTTGCACAAGTAGTTTCATTAGATCTATGGTAACAGCTCTACAGTATAAGGCTGCACCCTAAATTGGACCCTGATTGTTCCAGCTCAGTTCAGACTATGTTCTCATATAATCAGGAAGCTCTGTTAGTTCTGTGTCAGCATTAGTGTTGAGGGAGGGGCAGTTGGTGTTATTTGTTGCAGCAGCTCAATCCAGCAGTAGTACTTTTTAGTGTCAGTTACAAAAACCTTTTAAATGTTGTAGTTTCACTCTTTCTTGTTATTTTCTAAGTATGGAATATGTAATATAGATGCAATGTTTCATCTGAACAAAATGCAATATGAGCGATATGAAACATGTTGCTTTGAATGACTGCAGACATGAAGTGTTGATCATTCGAACTCGTGAGATGACAAGGAACATAATGGTTGCTTATCAATAGCAACTTGCCAAATGTTTTGAATTAAGCCTTAAGTGTTTTACAGATGCCTGTTCCTATCCCAGCTCCTGTTTCATTTTGTTAAGTTCATCAGCTGTTGGATAGGCAGGCAAAAGGCAGAAGGAGGTTAGGTATGATAAGTCCTTCTCTCTGATTGCACCCAAAGTCTTTTTGGCTAAGATGAATATACTTGATCTTAACATCAGCCATTACAAACACACATTTCTACCCCATAATTATTTTTTTAAAATAATCTTTGTTCCTATGGCCAATTGTTGTCTAGAATGTTATGTCTTTTATAGTAACAGACTGGAAGAAATAGAAGCTGATATGGGCTTGATGCAGAATGTCAGTTAGTTTTGAGTGCCATTAAGGTTGAATGAGTGTTTGAAACTGTCTTGAGTTGCATGTAATGTATGAGGCAAGTATTTAATATGCTTGTAACACCTTAACACCCCATCATACCACATTGAATATGTAAAATTCCACTTGTAGTTAGTTGCTTTATTTCCTCCTATGTGCACACCACTTTGTAAACAGGCAGCAAGCCTGCTGTAAGTATGTACAGGTTTTGTGTAAGTTATTAATAGATGGAGGATACTTGTGGCTGGTTCAGCAGAAAGCATAAGACAAAGACTGAATCTGGTAAATATGTGAACCGCTCCCTCACAAACAAAAATTTGAAATGGTTTCTCATGTACGGAGACAATGGGAAGAGAGATACATGAAAAGCCTTGTAAACATTTTTTTTTATTGTATAAACACTGGGAACGGGCCACTTCCAGGATGAGACGAAGCACACTCCCAACACAAGGAGAAGACTGTTCTGTTCTGGTGACTGTTGAGATGTCACATCCTACAGAGCATACTTTTGTTGTTAACATATGGAAAGATACATTTGTCTGATATATGGTTAGTTGTCATTATTTTCATAACATGATTTCTTAATGAATAAAAAATAGTGCTTTTAACTTGAAATGTTTGTCTTCACTGGGAACTCTTAACTATCAGGTGTCCTGTGCAGTAAGAAGGGCATATAGGCTTATACATTGAGTAATCATTCTGTAGTCATTTAATATAACAGAATTTAGCTTAAGGTTGTTCACTCAAGATGATAACATCAGGCTGTTTGTATAATGTTATCATAGGTCTACAAATGGTAAAACAAACACGGAATCACATTAGATAAGCTTATTTGAGAAAACTTTAATGTGCTCATTCGTTTTGCAGCTTAAAAACACTTACAGCAGACATCACGTATTTCAACGTTCAGCACACAATCATATCACATGGTAAAAGTGGAATCACCTATTAAAATAAAACATACTGTGCAGTAATAATACAGTTTCAGAGTTTCAGTGTATTGTCTTACAACCTCAGGTGATACTGTACATTATTATCAGTGTACAATTACAGTATTAGTGAGCAATGCATCATACACAAACATTATTCATGGCCTCATTATTCTCAGTATTCTTTACCGCATTCATGCCAAGAGGTTACTAAAATACTAAAGTCTTCAAAATATATTCTACATTACTACAACAGGAGAATGATAGAGAAAGTCAGATTTTCCAAGGTGCAAGCTCACTATTTGTAGTAATCCCTCTTTTGACCCTGCCCACTCTCACCTCTTACCATGGCATCACTGTACAACAGGAAAAAAATAAAACCTATCTTGATGTCACTGTTGCGAAAATAAGAAGCACATACGGTTCTAAGCCCCTCCCTTTATTAAATTCCAGTAATTTAATCTCAAATAACAAAATAAGTCTCAATTTTAAAAATAAATGATGAAAATCTCAATAAAATATAAATCATAAAGTGAAAATTCCAATGAAATATAACTAATAACAAGATGAAAATTTCAATAAAATATAACTAATAAAAGGTGAAAATTCCAATAAAATACAGTATAAACCATAAAAAAGTGACAATTCCAATAAAATGTAAAGCATAAAAAGGTGAAAATTCCAATAAAATGTAAATCATAAAAAAGTGAAAATTTCAATAAAATGTAAATCATAAAAAAATAAAAAAGCTGAATATTCCAATAAAATATAACTAATAAAAGGTGAAAATTCCAATAAAATACAGTATAAACCATAAAAAAGTGACAATTCCAATAAAATGTAAAGCATAAAAAGGTGAAAATTCCAATAAAATGTAAATCATAAAAAAGTGAAAATTTCAATAAAATGTAAATCATAAAAAAATAAAAAAGCTGAATATTCCAATAAAATATAACTAATAAAAGGTGAAAATTCCAATAAAATATAAATCATACAATCGTGACATTTCCAATAAAATATAAATCATAAAAAAGTGAAAATTCCATTAAAATATAAATCATAAAAAATAAAAAGAATGAGGGTAACAAAGATGCATGAAATTCTTTCATATCATTTGCATTTTCATAGCAAAGTCATAGACAGATGTTGGTCCTTTTAGTTAATGACTGGGTCATTTTGTTTAAGACAAACTGTTTCATATCACAATATCGCTCACAGCATTTTTAACAGGACACAAATCTTATGTTGACTCAGCCAACGCTAAATGTCCATTAGCATTTTTAATCTAGAATCTTTAATTTACATATGCCTCTACTCTGCTGAGAAGCTCTGATGCCATACCCAGTGCTCGCATTTCGTTCTCTGACCTGAACTGTCCATTTGGAATGTGGGGACGTGGGTGACAGTTGGGATACTGAGTCTTTTTGGCATCCACTCCCAGCGCCTTTAGATTTTCCACAATTTGAGGCAAATTGCTCAACTGAGGGTTGTAGCGGGAAACTCGTGCAGCAATGAGTGAGATGGAGCAGTTGTTGGGGTGTCGTCCATTTCTTTTGTACTCTGCAGCTATGAGAGACTTTTCCACTGATTGATGAACCTTGAACAGACACCATTCTGTGCTCCCCCCACCGGTGTCTTTGGAAGCTGCAGTGAGATCACAGCGAGCCTGTCTACACCAGCGCTGGGCCTCCTCTCTGTCTGGCCTTGGGACATTTCCATTATGTGTCCAAAAGTTATAAGCATAGGAGCGGTAGCCTCTAGAGAATCTCTCTCGACCACGTCTGTGGCGATTGGCCTCTTGATTCCACTGTTCATAGAAGTGTCTGAAATTTGTGTTTCCCCTTGGATAAGAAGAGTTGGCAGTTTTGCCTTTCATAAGCTCATCAATTCGATTCTGCAAGTACTTGAATGCCTCAGTTGCAAGCTGTTGGCAGTCTGGGTTTTTGTCAGGGTGCCATCTAAGGTACAGTCGCTTGATGGCCTTTTGCCTCTCCTCCTCAGGAAGAGTCCAGATCTCTGCCAAACATTTGTCAATTTCCCTTTTGGCTTCTTCAAGAGATGCTGGTGGGGGTCTTGTAGATGAGGAACTTGTAGATGATGTTTGTGAAGTATGTGGCACAACGCCCACTAGTGGTTCCAGCTTCATGCAGGTAACTTTAGCAGATGTGCAAGTCCTCTTTTCCTCTTTCAGCTTCTTTTCTCGTTTAAATTGATATAGGTCAAGAGAACTGACTTCAATTGGCTCATCTTGCCCAATCTGTATTTTGTATCTTTGTGAATATAGTCCAGAAGACCCAGGCAGCTGTTCAGCAATAACTGCATAAATGTACTCCTCATTAGTAGAATAGCAAACATATTCCCCCTCTTCAAAGTTATTGAGGATGTTCATATCTAGGGAGTCATGCCATTCCTCAGGGATAGGTGTCCCAGGGACTGGTGGATTGAGAGCGAAATTCTCAGTTTCAGCACTGTCAAGGATTTGATTCTCAGCCAGTATTTTTTTAACTTCTTGTAGGCTGTCACACATGAGAAGTTGTCCAAGGACTGCAAAGTGATGTGAGGCAATTTTGTTACCTAAAAGGGCATTAATCACTTTCGTCAGAGTCATGGTGACTTTGTTTATCACTTTAGGAGCTGTCATATCATCATTGTGTTTTAAATAAAAGATGCAACCTTGTTGCTCCTGTTTGACATAGACTTCAGTTTCAGCAGCAGTATTGTGAAGTGGCTGTTGATCAAGCAAAAGCTCTGTTTCAAGGTTCTTGCAGCAGACAATCTGAATACTGCCAAACGTCTGCTGGCACATGTCAGCTGCATCTTCTTGTGTTACTTTGCCCTCTGACTGCTCTCTGATAAGACAGATAAGTCCGTGTCTAAAGGCTATTGAGGAGAGATGTTTGTCAAACCATCCACTAAACTCACAGTCAGTTCCATACTCACAAAGCTGAATGCGTGATTCCACCACATTCTCTCCAGTCGACTGAGACAGCATTTTGGGCCGAATATTCTGAGGCAGCAATTGCAGCAGTCGATTATGCTCATAAATGTCAATTCCCAAATGACATGCACTGAGTTTCTCAAGTAGCAGGACTTTATTCTCCAATGCTCCTTCTAACCTTCTTGCCTCAAACACTGTGTCATTGAAATAGAGTGTGTTTGATGGGTATAATCTACCATCTGTTGAAGGAAGATACAAAGTCTTTCCAAGTTTAAAAGGTGACTGGTGTCTTTGAGTTTTGATTAATTGAAACAACTGCTCAACGGTACGCTTGACAGTTTTCTGTTGATTTGGATTTAATGTTAGTTTATCACAGGAATCAGCATAAATTGCTGCAAGAACATTACAATACTGCACTGCAGTAGGCTCTAATGTAACACCAATTTTCTTGAAGAAGTCTGCATACATAACATCCATTGCAGGAATTTTGTACAAATAGGGCCTGAAGTCCAGGTCATTGGTGAGTCCAAAAGATGTCTCTTCAGCCTTCACAAGTTTTGTGTCTTTTTCAACCAACACAACAGGGAGGCCGGTCAATGGATGGCTTTCAAACTTGTTTGTTTGTAGGTAGGCATAAGAACGCCGAAACACATCAGCACGGGTTTTGATTAACTCATCAGATTTACAAGGTAACTGACAGATGTTGCTCATGTTTCTGGTTACACACTGTGGAGGTGGTTGTTCAAGAGCTCCTGCATTTTTCATTATTTGCAGGTGCTTCTGTGGTCGATAAACTGGTAAACCTATTATTGGCATTGAGGTCCAAATCAGGTCTTGATGCTTAGGATCACTTTCAATCAAAGATCCTCTGATTGTAACAGCAGTCCTCTCATTGGCAAATGGATGGTGATAGTTGCACAATTCTTTTCTAATTCCAACAGGGAAAATGAACTTGATGTCAGCTATACTCTCCAGCAACTTTTGCCCTTTCTTTTTGTCATCACTCTCTATTGTCAGGGCTGTTCTCAAAAGTTTTGATGATTTCTGTTTCAACTCTTTAAGGCCACAATTTCCTTTTGCCTCTGATTCTAATAGGTATGCAAAACCTATTATCTCCTCCTTTGACACAATATGCTTCATTCCAAGTGCTTTGAGCAACTCTTTTGCTTGTATCTCCATGCTTTTGTGGTCACACAACTCATCCCAAAATCTCTGAGGCACAAATTTTTCTTGAGGCAGCATTATCTTGTATAACTCTACACTCTCATCAAAGTAGTATGATGCCATCTCTAACTTCCCTTGAGCACTGCGAATCAATTTCACAGCCTTCATTGAGGAGATTATTTTGTCCTGAGACTGATGATAATTGCAATGATGTTGTAATGACAGTAACATTTTGATGCAGTGAAGAATCTGTCTCTCTGTGAGTTTGTGTAGGACAGGCAGAATGAATCTGAGGAAATACTCCAAATCAGTTAGGATTGTGATGTTCAAGTTGTCTGACAGATCCTTGTTCTCAAGACTGTGTTTGAGAAAAATGCTGTTGCTGTCATGCAGCGTGAACAAATCTGGAAATCTTGTCACTGCGTTTGTGCTCATGTTGAGGATAAATACCTCTTTGGGTCCATCAATCCTCACTCGCTCACCTTGTATTGTTTCAAATAATGGTAAGGATTTGAGCTTTCTCTGATACTCTTGTCTGTCTTTGGATGTGGACACTCCAGACTGTAGAAAGCATTGAAGTTCTTTCATCTCATCATTGGAAAGTTGGCCAAACTCTGAGTGATCAATTTTGTAGACTTGGTCCAACACAGAGGTTTTATCCCTTGTATTCATAAGTTCAGGGTTTAAAAGTGAATGTACCTGTGGGTCCATCTCAGTGAAGAATGAAATGTCTAG
Organism: Centroberyx gerrardi; assembly: GCF_048128805.1. Classification (NCBI taxonomy): domain Eukaryota; kingdom Metazoa; phylum Chordata; class Actinopteri; order Beryciformes; family Berycidae; genus Centroberyx; species Centroberyx gerrardi. The sequence continues at coordinate 13,398,036 of NC_136006.1, read as the reverse complement.
CATCATACAACCAAGTTTAAAGAGAATGCTTGGCATGTCCTTGTCTGAGCTGAAGTGAATCACACTTGGCATGTCCTTCATATTTTGGAGAAAGCGCTTGTTGTTTAACCTCGGGCACACAACAGGTAAGATACAACAGTCATAGAAGAGCTCCTTCACAGTACTTAATGTAATACTTTGGATATCACCTGTACTGGGGGACATTGCTGGTTTGACTTGACTTGTGAAGAACTTCCAAAGTTCTTTCAGCCACTTCTGTATTGTCTCATTTGGGACATGAAGATTACTGTGTTGATCAACTTCACAGTCTTGTAGAAGATGCTGAAGTAAAGGTTTCAAATACTTCACTGCATTGGGAATTGTCAAATTGTTGACAAAGTTGCCATCTTCTAGAACGCCCATGTGGTCTGTGTTGGTCTTAAAATCTGCAAAATCCTCCTCATAGCCAGAGAACAGACTATCATATCTTGACATCAGCCTGGGATGGTTAGAATCAAACACTCTCAAAACTTTATCTCTTGTGAGAAGAAGTGGAAGCCCATTGATTAAACTGGAATTGTCCTTGCTGACATCTTTCAAGCAGAAAGTCAAGAGCTTTGAACAGCTTGTTTCATCTCTGATCAGAGTGGCGGATATAGGTAAGGGTAAATCCATCTCATTTTGGGTTGAGTCATTGAGTGGTTTTTCTCTCAGGAAATTCCACACAGTTGAAGGACTGACAGATTTCACTTCAATTCCAGCAGATTTGAAACTAGTCCAAATTTCAGCCATTTTTCCGGAAAAGGGAACTAATCTCATTCCAAGATCTTCCAAAATGGGATTCATATCTCTACTTGTTAGGTCTGTCAAGTGAGGTGCATTAGTTGATTCTGTCTCTCTGACATTACACCAGTCAAAAGACCACTCCTTAATTGACTGATGTGCAATTTTCCGTGTTGAGCTCTTCAACACTGGAATCACATTAAGGGCTCTGTCATTTATTGATCTGTACACCTCATGTATCATTTCGTGCCAATCCTGAGTAATATCTTTGGATACAATAGGGAAAAAGCACAAGTAGGAGCTACTGAGATATGAATCAACAAGCACGGAATGAACTCTTTTTTTTGCAGCATTACAGATGTAATGAAGGAGGTCTGCATACAGTGGAGCTACGATGTTCTGTTTCAAAGATTCATCCCAATTAGCTTTCAAACTTGGGCCATCTTCTTTCCAAAGGCTTCTCCTGGATGAATCTACCTCAAAGTTGCCATTAACATGTATTGGAAGTCCAGTTTCCCCTGGCAAAGGAAGTGAGCAAAAGACTCCTCCTTTGAAATCCTCCTCTCTGGGTGGCTTACAGCTCACACACGCAGCTAGTGCTGCTTGGGGGAGCTTGTCTGATGGTTTATTTTCTCTTCCATCACTGCTCTTGAATGAGCCAAACTGTTCTGCCATGATCCATTCACTTTGTCTTTTACCAGAGGTTGAAATCCTGATTTCGTAAATGGCCTTGTGTGGTATTACTGGTTTGTCAGACTGAAGTGCATTTGGTAGATGCTTTACAAAAAGAACTTTGTCATCCCTGCTCGTCTCTAGGAGACTTTTTTCAACCATAAAGATTGTTTTAAGTTCCCTTGAGTTTGCATCAATTTCATGGAATTCTATTTTGCGGATGTTTTTTAGGAATAGAATCAATCCTTCAGGGTCTTCAAGCAGGGCTGAGCACAATTCTTTCATGTCATGGTCAGTGACTCCCTGGTTTGATATTTTGGAGTCGTCTGCCATGGTACCCATCCTTAGAGGTAATCTGAACATGGTGCCATCTTTAAGAAGAAATTCTTCTGGAAGAAATGATTTGTAGACATCATTGTACATTTCCTTAAAATCTTTAGCTAAGTTATAGCCACAGCCAGCTGATGGTTTGTCTGAATAACTTTGTTCAATGTATTTTTGATTGGGGTCTGAAATGCAGAGTAATTTATCTCCAGTCAAGATTGAAGGGCAGTCAGTCAGATGGTAAACAGAGTTGAATCCAACTCCGTATTTTCCTGTTTTCCCTGGAGAGTTGTGCTTTCCACCTTCTCCCAGCTGCTGAATGCCTGTCAGATCTGCATCAGAAAACACCTTGTTGTTGTATACACATAGTGCCGGACCCTGCAGTTGGTTCCATTTCTCCCCAAATGTTTTTTGTGTGCCATGCTGTCGTTTGTCCCAAACAAAGTGAATTTCTGTTGCCACTGCATCATCAGCATTTTGGATAAGCTCCTTAAGGATATCCTTCTTTGAGGGATAGGCCGAAATGATGTTTTTAATTCGGACAGTCAGTTGCTCTCGTTGTTCAAACTGAAAGGCAAATGGTGAGATGTTCTCAACTAAATGATTTTGCAGAGTTTGATGTCTGGTTGTCTTGATTCCAAAAGAGCAGGCCATAACACGTGGGATATTCTCATGGCATAAAGTGACCCCTTTAGTGACTGGCATCCATGGGCTGTCGTTGAAATACAGCTTACTTGCAGGTTGTAAAACACCATGTTCATTGGGTATAAGACAGTCATGTGTTTTTTTCTCTGTGGCCTCATACAAGCCTCTGGATAAAATTGTTAGGCAAATTGTGAGATCAGCCTTTGGCAGGGGGTTGTTTCCATGGAGAGTGTGCAATTTCTGGAGCACAGTTAGAAACTGATTGATGGTGAATTTCTTTTCAACACCCACACATTCCCAGAGCATCTTGAAACTAGTGCAGGCAGTTGGAAGTACATGAAGATATGGTTTCACTTCAAATTCCTCATTTTCTGCCACAGACTTCACGTGTACAAAATCGTCACCAACAAGAATGAATGGGAATGAATTTGCACTCTCTGAAATTAACGTGGAATCTCCTGAATTATAGAGCCATTGATCCAGAAACCTGTAGCACTCATTGGCTGTTTTTTGAAGCACTGTTTTGTTGCAGGACTGAGATTGCCTACAAACTTCTTGCAGCTGCTGAAGCACTGTCTCGGGCCTTGGACTTTCACAAACTCCCAAGATTTGTAGGACTGGATCAGCATTGTGTATTTTCAGATTGGAATGATCAATCACAGGCTGTGTCATATTCACAAGAAGGCAACATTTGTCACTAAAAACATCAGTGGGCCTCCAAAGTTTCACCATTCCATTGACTTTTTTAATACCTGGGGAAAATGCTGGAATAAATGCAGTCTGCCTTAGTGATTCCCAACAGAGAGAGTCTTTATCATGCAGGGGACTCTTCAGAAGTTCAAGGATGCACCTCAAATGTTCATATGCTTTCCCTTTGTCAGTGCACCACATGTTGGTGATTGTGCCTGCTCTCTCTGTGATGTCTTCCAATGGTAGATGGTCATTCAGCATTCCAAGTTCCAGCAAACGGTGAATCCTTTTGGGGGAACAAAAGTCATTTTTGGTTCCCCCAAGCAAGTGTCCCTCTTCCTGTTCAAATAGACAGGCCACTTTCCCTGATGGATTCACAAGTTTCTTGATGTACTGGAGCTGTCCACCCTGTGTGGGGATGCATGGATAGCTTAGCAGCAGATTGTCAATTTCACTGATATTGAGGTCAATAGCATGCAGCACAAGAGCATCTCTACTCGTAGGGTCCATGGTAGCCAGGTTGCCAAATACTACTTCTTGGTAGAATTTCTCCCAGTTCAATGTTCTGCTCTGTAAAACCTCTTCCAAGCCAGCCTGTTTGAAGCTATTTCTCAACCACAGTGGAAGAGGAACAAAATGGTTGGATGCTTTTGCATGTTGTTGACACACCTGCATTGCAAGTGCACTGACATTTTTATCCTCTTCGATGCTTTGATGTAAGAATATGGCCTTGTTCATTGAGCACCAATGTTTGCCATCACTAAAGAGCTCTGGGGCATTGGAGTGCTGGGCAATGGCAGAGTAAAAAGCATCAACCAAAGGCTTGAAAGTCTCGCTCACTTTCTCCCGATCAGGCCAAAAGGTGTGGTAACAGTAACTTTCCAGGTGCTGGTTGTCAGACATATTCTTTAATACCAAGAGTACAGTAATATATGCTGTAGTTGCAGGATCCTGAAGAAGAGCTTTGTTCCAGTCATGTTTCACTCCACTCTCCCACAGACCTTTTCGATTGCTCGTCACAGCAAATGCTCCATTTACATTGACTGGGAGACCTGTGTGAATGGAAAGAGGAAGGAAGCAAAATGTCTGTCCAACAAGATCTGTTTGTGATGCGACCCATTTCCTGGTTTCTGGATCATTTTGCAAAGGCACAGCAATCCCCCCAATAGGCAAAGAGAATTTGGCTTGCTTATTTTCTTCAAGGGCCATTTGTAAGGACTGTTGTGTCCCAAAACAATTGTAGAGGAGCCAGGACTGGACATCAGATCCACCACATTGTTGACTGGTTATTTTGACAATGCTGACTGTGGAGCAGTCAATGACTTCTTTGCATTTTTCATCAAGATTTATCAGTCTTTTTTCAGCTTGACGTTGCTTTACACAGGTTTCATCTGGAATCTTCATTGTACTCACAACGGTTTTGGAGACAGTGAGGACATTTTTTATATGGTCATCTCTTGGAGGAGTTGAAGCATCGTCTGTGATATTTTGTAGAGATAGTGCATTGATGTTCTTCAGAAACAGCAGGTGAGTTTGTGAATTGTTAGTAAAGTGCTGTTGGAAAGTGATAATATTGTGTCTGTCATACACCTTTGTGCTGATTTCTGACTTGACAGACTCTTCTTGTGTTCGGAAAGGTAGTTTGATCAGAGTGCCTGGATAGGGTTTAGGAGGACTTTGTCTGGTGAAATTACAATTGAAAATGTGTTCATATGGTCCAAATTGACCGGGAAACCAATGAAAAAGTCGCTGTTGAGAGAGGTCCAGCTTGATTCCAGGATTTGTTTTGGCTTTGATGTGCTTCTTCAGGTGAGTTACATTTGGATCAAGTATGAGAAGACTGTTGCCACTAAGGATGGAGGGAACATCTGTCACGTGATACACAGTGTTGAATCCAAGTCCAAACTTTCCAATTTTCTCCACCTTGTTTTCCTTTGAGGCAGATCCTACCCTGACAATATTTGCCCAATCATCCTCTGTGAACTGCTCATTATTGAATGCCCAAAGGCAGGGTCCCTGACAAAGGGCCATGCCAGGGTCAATTAGACTTTCAGGAGGGTCTTTGTGCACTCTAAAATCCAGCAAGAATTTACAAGCTTCTGCCCTGGCATCTTCAGCATTTTGAATGAGCTCTTTGAAGATGTCGTTTTCTTCATCATACTCCTTGAGAATGTTTTTAATCCTCATTGTTATTGGTTCAGATTGCCCACATTGTTCTATTCCCACTAACTCTGGACTGAGGATGCGGGTGCTGAGGAGTGGGATGTTCAGCCACTCAGCTGTTGCTTTTGGTATTTCATCATGGATGACTTGAATTTCTTTCTGATCATACTTAAGTTCCTCCAAACCTTTTTTGCTTATGTCACAGAAGACTGTTGTTGACAGTGGTTTAAGGCTACACTGTTCACTCTCTGTGAGGACCGGCACAGGGATATCATCGCTAACGGTCTTCTTCTCTCTCCACATCCAGTTAAGAATTTCTATTGACACTTTCACCTCAGAGGAACTTGCAAATGGCTGTTGCCTTGTTTCAATGGTTTGCTTGATACAATGAAGTATGCCAATTATTTCTTCATCTGAAAGCAATATCCTCAGTCCAAACTCCCCGAGCAACTTCTTGTATGGTAGAAATTCTTTTGGCACCTTCCCAATGTAAGAGCTCAGATCTAGATTAGGTGGGTAGTCTAGAACCAGATCCTGAGGAGAAACAAACTGGTTGTGGTTCCACAGCCAACATGTGTCCTTGTTCATCACTGTTGTGAATGTGGAAATATGATCTTGCATGTGTTTGTAAATCCTATGTAACTTCCTCTTGAAATCCACATTTGTATCAGGATCATCCATTGTCTGTGCCATTGATGTCAAGACTGACAAATTCTCTATCACTTTTTCAGGAGGGGGTAAGTGTCTGAGACCAAGTTTGCTGCTAACTCTCTCACTGATCTCTCGAACCAGAGGCATTACATGCCCAACAATGTCCTCATATTCAGAATGCCTTATTTCACGTGGGCAGAAGAAACACCTGCATTGTTTTTTCTTATCTCCGGGTTTAACACATGGGACCCATTTCAGCTTTAAGAGGCTATCAAGCTGTTCTTGAGAAACTTTGGACAGCAAATCATTGGCATCCAGCATTCTTAAAAGCACTTGATATCTTTTGATAGCCTCCTTTTGAGAGTGAACATGCGATTTCTCAATCAGTGTGGCAGCGTGCAACAAATGGCTTGGTGACACATCCATTTCTTTATTTAGCAATCCAAGATCTGCTAGGCTCTCCAGCATCTGTGGCGTCTGAGTGTATTTAGGTGGGGGAAAGAAATCTGACTCAAAAAGGACTTTGAAAGTTTCAATTCTTGGATCAAAGAAGCTTGAGGTCTTTTTCAGCTGTCCATTCACTTCAATGAAATTCAAGTCCTGACATCTGCTTTTCAAGATGTGATTTTGAGAGAAAAGGATATTGCCATGCTGTAAAATCCAAGTCATGATTTTCTCTGTGTCCTCTTTCCTAACATTACCCCTCTCAATACAATCAATTAGGAGATTGGCTGCTTGAGGTGTATCCAAGAGATTAATGTTGAGCAGATGTAACAGTCTGCGGTCAGCCTCAGTAGCACACTGTACAACTGAATCAGGCATGGGGAGTTCTGTTGGTATTGTTAGACCAGAACCTAACAGTACAGCCTGTTTTGATTGAGCTGCAACACATGATCCTTCCATGGTTTGGAACAGAGGCAACTTTGAGAGTACGTCTTTCTCGCTGACTGAGAGAGAATCCAGACTAGAGAGATAATCTTTAAGTTCTTCTCTTTCTCTGTAAGAGGCAGTCTTGATTTCTCTGATGACTTGCTGAGAATCTAGGTTCACAAACACGTTGACGACACTCCTCGGGGATGGGCTCAGCACATACGAGTCCAGGTCTTCATGCTTAAGCCACTCATCTCCTCTCACAACTGTGCCACCAACTTTTTTCACCAATTGGGCAATTTGATCTGGCAAGCTAGCCTGTTTGTTTTTCTGAAAAATGAGGGTTGAGTTCTGTTGAAGTCTTGCTAGTATTACAGGATGATTGACATCCTCTAGGGGCTTGATGGGTATTAAAGGCATGCCAATGAAATGACTTAACTCTCTGAAGTGAGTGTTGAGAAATTTCCAGAATTCTTGGAGCCACTCTAAGGGTGGATGCTGGCTGCTGCCAATCTCCCAGGTAACATGCATTATGTTTGTCTGTTCCCAACCCTCTGGCAAATACCTCTTTGCATATTCAGCCACCTGATCTGCATCGATGTTGAGGACCTTGAATAAATCTGGAAAATGGATATTTGAAAAAAACAAAAACAAAGAAACAAAACAAAAACATGATATGAAAGCATGTGGTTGATAGATGTGCAAATGTGTGCAAATGACAGACACATTATTGTATTGCCAAAAATGACACTTACTTTTTGTGGCCAGTTCTTTCAGGTGGGTTCTGCAGGGTGAACTGAGATTATCTGGAATGAAGAGGTCTTTGCAACCTGGCAGCAGAACTCTACACAGAGAGAGGATAAGTTTGTTCATTCTTCAAGTGAAAAATGATGAAAATGTACTGTATATTAAATTTACTGTATATTACCTATGTAAGTAAAATTTACATAAATAAATAATGTCAAAATTGCCCAGAAAATAGTTTATATATTTTAGAATTTAACAGCATAGCATTGTACACTGTACTCTAGCCACATAAGTTATTTTCCATATTTGTAGAATAAACCTAATGATTAAAAACCTACCTTGGAAATTCATTGCTATCAATGAAAGCAATGTCCTCCTCTTGATCTGTGAAAGATCTGAAAGTGCCATCACTGAGTGGAAGCAGTTGAAGACCCTGGAGTTCTCTGTATTTTCCATCACTCAAAATGTACTCCAAAAGAGAGAGTTTGTCCTCTTCAGAAATGCTATGCAAGCCAATTCTGCGGAGAACTTCCCTCAGGAAAGTTGGAGTCACATGTCTAAGGGTGTTGAGGTGTGGATAGGCTTCCTCTATAGCTCTTGCAATACAATCTGATAAAGTGACAAGGTTTTCTCCACACAAAACCAAAGTCCTTTTTATGGTGGCCAATATATCAGGGCTTGTCAAATCATTACAGGGGAGCACAGCTTCTGATGGAGTGACAAACTTTCTTTCATCTGTAGCAAGAGAGAGGACAGCAACATTCTGTCCAAATAAGAGATGAAGGACATCCAATGCAACTGCATGCCATTTGTCTTTGTGTTGCACCTGGGTGATATCTGGCCAAAGATCATACACAGAGGAGACAGGGAGTGCAGAGTCTTTGCATAGTTTGATAGCATCTTGAAGGATCCCGAGGTAAGCCTTTGGGAGGACCTCTTTTATCAGCAATTCATTCCACAAGGCACCTTCGTCATATTTCTGGTCTTCCTCCTGCCACTTGATGTGTCTTCTGTTGTCTGTGAGGCCAAAGCATGCATTGACATAAACTGGGAGTCCAGTCTTGTTGGATTCATTGTTTGGGAGGGGGAGAAAGCAGCTCAATCTACTGTCAGTGCAGTCTCTCTTCTCACCACATGGGAATGCCAAGGCAACTTGAGGGAGAAAGCACAACTTCTTTGCAAGTGAATCCAGTTTTTCTATGTTTCCCTCTTTCATGCAGCATGTTGTCACGAGCCACTTCTCTGTTTCTTTGTGATCTTCTGAGGAGATGGTAATGAATTTGAAGCTTGTTGCGCCCTCAATGGTTGACTCATCTCCTGACTCCAAAACATCTGTGGAGCATGTGCATGCCACTTCAAGTCTGACGTTGACAGAGTTGTCTGTGTTGATATGTATCAAGGACACAGAGGCCACATTTTTCAGGAACAGGAGGTTCAAGTCTGCATCTGCAATGAAGCTGTCAAAAAGTTGAACAACTCTATCAGAGTCATACAAATTATCTGAAATGTCTGACACTTCATTGCGCAAGGGAAATCTGAAAAGCGTCCCATCAAAGTTTTGATCCTCTGTGATGACTTTTGACCATGTCTGTTCGCTTACAAGCGAAACTATATCTTGAAAGGGTTGGAATTGATCATGCAAGGTCATCAAAGTTTCCTGGTCCTCTGTATCAGCCAAAGACCACTGAAAGCCTCCATCTCCTTTTCCAAATAGCTTCTCTTGGGGGTCTAGCACGCCAAGGTGCCCTGAACTGAATATAGATGGCACATCTGTGAAATAGATATTGTCCAGTTAATGGAATACTGGGACCTATAAAGATGAAATTAAAGTGGGACTATTAGGAATGTGTGTATATTAAGCGTGCATGGTTTCACCTGTTATGTGGTAAACAGAGTTGAAGCCGATCCCAAACCTCCCAACTTTGTTTGGGTCATAGCGCTTGACACTCCTCCCTGTAGCCCGAATGCCTTTCCAGTCATCATCAGTGAACCCAGCATTGTTGTAGGCATAGAGAGCTGGACCTTCAAAAATAAAACAATTAGTGCCAAATGATATGGTTCTTATGACATAAGGTTTATACAACCATTTATTTTTTAGACTTTGAAACAGGTATACCTTCATTATTGTATAACTGTCAAACTTCCATTAATGTATAGCTGTCAAAATATAACATGTACAAATGATATATTTTGAAACTGATAACTATCCATAACCATAACATTGCTGTTCTCTGAAAACCATACATACCTTGGTATTTTCCCAGTTCACCAGTCCAAAGGCTCTCAGTCCCATAACTTCTCTCATCATGGATGAAAATAACTTTTGTGGCTTCAGCATCATCTGCATTTTGGATCAGCTCCTGTTCAAACAATGGTGAATGAAATGATGAACCATTAGCAGACAAAGATAATACTCATAATATTCATTCCTTTGCACTACATTTGGGATACACTAGGTGACATTGGGTAACAGAATATTCAATGTTCCAACATATGGCTATTGTTTCATGAGTCAAAGTGCCATAAACGCTTAATTTAAATGTTGTGCTAAATAACACTAAATGATGATTGAAAATAAATTTAAGCAGAACACATATTAAGCAACAATGCTGGAAATATTAACCCCTTGTACCCTGACTTTACCTAACTTCACCCTTAAATTTCCCCTTAAGTAGGTTAAAAGTTAGAAAGAAAAAAAAATCCTAACTGTACAACAATGTCACATCCATATTCTTTATCTGATCGTTCCAACTCTTTCTTGAAGCTCTAGCTGCTTATATTGAATGAAATATTCAAATACAAGACGCCATGTTTTTATGGCTGCACCATTACATGAAATGGAAAAAATCTAGATGTTTGTGCATCATTTTATACATGTTTCCCTGTAATTCAGCATGACATATTTTGTGTCTTTGGAAAACTTGTTATCTTGACTAGAATATAAATTAAGTTCTGTGGGTTTGAACAAAGCTTGGCCGTGCAACCTGCGTTTGTAATGATGGACCCAGTGGCAGGGGCGGCAGGGAGGAAGAGGTTAAAAGCTTTTAAAATGCAGGTACATATGAACATGGCCTAAAAGCTAATGGTGTTGTGTGTGAGATGCATTACTTGGTAATTTTGAAAATATAGAATATGCTATTCATGAATTATTATATTTCCATTGAGGAATAAAAACTTTAATATGCAACCAGTGTTGTATAAGTGTATTGTACCCACCTTCAAAATTTGTTCACCATCCGGATATCGCTGTAGAATATCTTTCAGGTAGTCAATAAATGGTGGTGCTGTTGCCTCGAAAGAAGACCTAGACAGAGCAGCAGGATTACAGTGTATTAGAAACTTGAGTCAAAATTCAAAACAATACAGAGCATGTCATGTTAACAGATTGCTGTGAGGCAGTGGAAATGTTTGAATGATTTAAGTTCATGCTCTGAGTTAGTTGTTATTAGGGATGAGCAGAACGAATTTGACACATTGGAAACAACTGTGGCAAAAAAGGGCTCTGTGTTATCAAGCATTTGACACCTGCCTCCTTATCGCCATCTTGTGGTCAATTGTTGTGATCACCTCTGCTAACCATCTGAGAGCAGTGAAACACTTCTCTGTACCTCCTACGAACATTTATTATGTGTTTATGTCATTGAGCAAATAATAGAAATGTGTGTAATGTATGTGTTTTTATTTCATGGCTTAATCTAACCCTCAAAATATGTAGGCCTACTCACCATTCACCATTGGCCATGGAGAGAGGCCAAGGTACAGATCTCAACTGTACATATGATACATTTTAATTATCAATGTGATGACAACTTGTGATAGGAAATTATCAGACCTCTGCCTCATGACTCCCCTCTTCAATACACCTCCAACAAACATCCTTTTGAAGTTTTTCCAGTGCCAAGCCACACTAGCATCCCTATTAAATAGTGGTACAGGCAGTAATGCTGCAGTCCATTTTCATGCAAAAAAATTACAAGTATTCAGTGTTTCCCACAGAATTCTACTCTTGACAGGGTGGAAAAGCCTCTGAAACAGATTTTAGACCGTGACCACACTAAAGCTCCAACTACACTGAAACCCATAATATTGAAATTCTTTTGGATGGGTTAGCAGCTTCTTAAGGCGAGGCGATCCCACCTATTCAACGGTTAGGGAAACTCTCTGAACATTAGGCCTTTAAATGAGGAATTAGTTTTGAAAAAACATAGTTGAACAATTACATATATATATATATATATATATATATATATATATATATATATATATATAAATAAATATATATATATATATATATATAGGCTATATATATTTATATCTATATATAGATCTAACCTTAATTCAGACTGAATGTGGTACCACTTTGATGGTACCTGCTGCCTCGTTTGGCGAGGAGGAATTGGGTGGACACATAGCATAAAGTCAAGAGTTACAGGAAAGATGGGAGAGAGAAAGGGATGACGAATAACAAAGATCATGAGATACCTACTACTCCCATATACTTGTGAAGATCATGGGTTTGAATCTATCTGATAGAGGTCTGATAATCTATCTGATAGATTCAAACCCATGATCTTCACAAGTATATGGGATGCGACTTTGCCCACTGAGCCACTAGGAAACCCTATTCAAACTTTTTTAAAATTAAAAAACAAGAGGCACTTCAGCTGCCTAATGTCCCATCATATTCACCTTAATATATTAAAAATATTATGTTAGTTAATGAAGTTAATGAAGTCATTAATTAAGAAAATGTATGCATTAATTAGCAAATATTTCTATGTCATTATACCGCTTATGTCTTCACATAACACATGGGTGGTATTAATATGAACTCTGTATGTTAAACATAATCAGTTATGCTATTGAGCAAATTAATTAAGCAAATTAATGTAATTAATTGATTAATAATTAATTAAGTAATACTACCTTTAGGCATTACAGAGTTATGTTAGTTTCAAGAAAATGTTTTTCCTCATGAATATGCTAATTTATGCAGCAAGGTGCTTTAAATCTAATCAGATCATCTACTCTACAAGGGGAACCTGTGGTGTAAGTATTAAGTTTCTATCATATTTTGTTCCTGAGTGTGTTCACAAGAATATGTCACCATGACGACATAATATCCCCCATACCTTGTAGGTCTACCAGGATTGCAGGACATATAGAAAATCCCTTTGGGCTTTAATGATATGCTGCATTGATTATCATATAGGAAATTGAATTAAAAGAAGCAGATAAATAGGATTTCAACCCGTGTCCCAGTCAAGATGATGCAAGCAGCTACAAGGGCATGATGACAAGGGCGGATATTTCATTTCACTGTTGGGGGGGACAATAAACAGAAAAATTTCCCAAGAGCAATTCCTGAAGGGGACACCAAAGGTGCCGCCAAAAGTACTGTTGTATTAAATGTATATAGAGGTCCATTATGAAACATTTCCATAAGCACTTCATTCCTTTCTTATGAAGATTTTATCAAATTGCCTTTGATATTACTGGGGTCTTTCTACTTGGCGTTTCGGTGCACTGAAAAATGATCAGATGTCTGTTTTTCTTTTCTCTGCCATTTTAACTGACCTGGCTGGCTGACAAATAGACACACACACACACACACACACACACACACACACACACACACAGCATGCAGGTTATTTACAGTAGTAGGTGAGAAAAGCAGATCTCTAATGTTTCGCTGTCAATGTGTAAAAGTCCAGAACGCTATGAAGCCTGCCAGAAACTTACTTCAGGGTCTTTTTAAAGAATTAAGTCTTCATTTATTTCCAAAATTATAAACAAAATTACATAGTGGCAGCCATTTCACATGCAGTAAGAAAAAAAGAATATACTTAGAACCTAATTACGTAGGGTAAGTTAATCTTAAATAGCCTATTATATTATAGAAATATTACTGTTACCATCTACAAAAGACAATTTTGGTATGAAAACCCGCATTTTAATTTAACCAAGTATCCTGTATCATAAATACATGTCAGGCATTTGTAACAAACCAAACCGCTTGAAAATCGGTCGAAAATTCAGTGAGTTATGATGATTTTAATTGTGGATAGACCTCCTGCCTCCATACACATGCATTAGGAGACGCGGCTCCCTACCAACACGCAATCTTTAGAAACTTAAAAACGCATTGTTTTGTCTATAATTAGCACAAGTGCTTTCAATGCATATTATTATATTATTTTAAATTATATAGTTATGTTTACAATGATATATTGAGGGGGACAACTCTCTGTTTTTCCCAGGAAGGGGGGGGTCCGGACCCCCCCTGTCCCCCCCGTAATTTCCGCCCATGCATGATGACACCACTTGGCCCTGATACGTGACATTCTCCCTTCCTCTTTTTATGGGAGAGAACATCATGCCAAACTCTACTGTGAATTCTGGTAGTCTAATGCTGCCTTGATTGGCAGCAAACATACTCGACAAAACATGATTTAAGATATTTTAAGTATCTCTCAAGTCCACTGGTCATTGTGGCATACATTTGATCCACCAAGCAGCACTGTTTTCCCAATACAATTTCAACATTTATAACTGGTTCACTTGTTTTTCATGTAAATTTCTTCCACCAAAATACACCATGGGGGCAGCAGTGAGCACTGTCAATCAACTTTTAAAGTTGCCATTTTAATGAAATAATTGCTACTTGGCGGATCAAACCTATACAGAGTTTACCAGTCGACCGTGATGATTCAGAGAAGGTCCAAAGTCATGTTCTGTGAGATATGTTTTCTGATTAGAGGGTAAACAATAAACTGGCAGAATTTGCAGTGGACTTTGGCAAGATGTTCTCTTCCATATAAAGGAAAAAGAATGGCAGGTATTAGGGTTAGACACAGCTGTGCAACTATAGTGACATGGACTGATTACTCATAGAGGCAATAATTGTTCTGTTCAAAAAATTATAACCAGTGTTGTTACAACCTGCCAGTTGTGGCAAAACCACACAAAGCATTCCAGACTTCCTTATGTCTCAATACAAAGAAATCTGAGCTGGTAATGATTGGTATGGATTTCAAAAGATTTATTTTTAGGCTTTATTGATAGAGACAGTGTTAGAGAGAGACAGGAACGTATGGGAGAGAGAGAGGGGAGGACATGCAGCAAATGACTGCGTGCCGGATTCGAACCCGGGTCGCTGTGGGAAGGACTGTGCCTTATGGTACGCGCTCTACTCGGTGATCCACTGGGGCACCCCGTTTCAAAAGAATTTAATGGTTTTTGCATAGGATGACTTAAGTTTGACATGTTTACGAAGATATCAGTGTGAGGAAGTGACAAAGACTTTATTTCATTGCTCAGCTGTTGTCAAAGTAGCCTATTGCTTCAATGCTATACAAAGGAAAGGGAAGCAAAATAAAAGGGTGAACCGAGGACAACATCATCAATGAAGATGCAGGTGAACGCGACTCACCGAGTTTTTCTACGTGTCTTATTCATCTTTCCTGGGTAGGATCCTGTAAGAGAAAACCATCAAAACTGCTGTGACAAAAAACTATAGATTGTACAACCAAGTTTTCTCATCACACACACCAAAATGATTTAAGCACAGAAGTTGGCAGAGCAGTAATTGTAAGTTAATACAGAGCTGCTAGGCCCATATCACATAAGTATAAATACATTAGACCTACTAAATATTTTGTTCATTACAAAGTTTACAAATATAAAACAGTCTGGGGACACACGTTGCTATTTTAGTAGAGCAGCCCAAGACTTATAACTGTAAGTTCAAAATTTATATAACTGTAACTCCAAAATGTTTTCCAAGCATAACTTTGAACCCCAGGGTAAAAACACACACACACACACACACACACACACTCGAATATGTCCACTTAGCACTTAGTTACTTTGACTATGAATGATAAATCCCGGGTAGTCTTCTTTAGGAAGTAGATTTTGTAATTTTATCGCCAATCATTATCATCATTGCTATAGCTTACCTACTTAGATACAACTAATAACTTAGGCTACTTATTTGGAGTTGCTGATACAGATCCTAATAATAATGATATACAGTTGTAAATACCTCAATCATGGTTGCCGATAAGATTCATATTTCTTCTTGCTGTCATTTTGCAGTCAGCTGTCGAAGAGAACCGATGCTGCTGCCCGCGGTCTTATATTGTCCTGCCCAACCCTGGTATTGCATTTTGTGTTTCGTTTCATCAATAATTTCCTGGTCACTGCTATAATGACACTTAAAATTCACAAGAAACGAAACTTCGGAGGCAAGAAGCAACCAGGCAAAGCAGTGGTGCGTTTCCTGTGGTTTTACACCCTGTCATTTCTGACTCAATATCCCGTCAAAGGAAGTTGACTCCTTCCTTGTGAAAAGTATATCAAGTCTAATAGTGGACGGAAAAGCACTGCAGTAATCCTAAGCATTACTATATAAATATTACAGCAAACTTTAAGCCTACACTGAAAAAAATTAGACTTTGGATCAAAGTAAAAAAAATTGCGTCAGCTTGTTACAGCTAATTATTTTAGTTTTTCTCACATGAAAAAAGTTCAGTTTAAAGAAACCAAATATCTGTAGTAATCTTAAATCAAAAAAATTAATTATAACCAATGAAAGTTCTCAAATATCATGAAATCATAATTTCTACTTGTAACAATGTTTTTCTCTGCATTAACTTAGATTTTCACCTTGGCTTGAGCCAATATCTTACACAACTACAAAGTAATATTTTGTGCAAATACAATGTATTTTTTCACTTTCAGAAAAACAATGAAACTGCGCCAACTGTGTTGCAAGTAACTGAGTTACTTTCCTCCAAGTTGAAAAAACAAGTTGGTTGAAATTCTGAAAAGACACACACATAGTTACATTCTTAACATTTATTAAGACATCTTTTACATCGGCGTCAACAACTCCATACATTTCAAATGAAGCAACTGAATGTCCTTTTTACAACTTAATTTTCTCCTTTTGTATAGCATCAAGGTTTGAGGTATTTAGAGAGGTTAAAGTGCACATTCAAAATACCTTATACTTATCAATTAAGAGCAAAACAAAAGTGCATTTACTCTGTAAAGTATTAATAAGCATCACATATCACAAAACGCAACATTTACAGTTGCCAATTCAATCTAAAACCAACCAAGATGCCTCTTTAGACCAAAGTTTGTCTGTTGGATTTCCAACATGACTATTTCAACATAAGTGGTCAGTTCAGTTGCATTACTCCAAAGGATTTTGAAATGACATGTCAATACAGTCAAAGTGCTTAAGAGCCAGAAGTCTAAAACATTCCACGAGTTCAATGTCGGAATAAATTAAAATCAAACAATTGTACATAACATCTGACAGCAAAAAAAAGTTGTTATAGCTCCAACAAAAGGTTCCTGCCTTAAAGTTGGTGAACATCCCTCAGATGAAAGACATTTTAAGTGACAATTAGTGGCAGTAACATACTTGTATGAAATAACAGCATAAAACGCTAACAGTATCAGCAATTAACAAGACAAAAAAAAGTCTCCTTTATAAAAATGCTAAAGTGCCATTTTAAGACCAAGAAACACATGTCCACGATAAATTTAACATACAAAATCTGACCCTGGCAAGTATAAGAACTTGAATCATACCAGTACTTACTCTTGCAACATCACTGCCTTTGCATTCAAGATATTTTACAGTAACCAAACCCGTCAAAAGTAAAACAGAACATTAACTTAAAATGGTCTTCAAAGCGACCATTTATCAATTATCATTTTCCCCCACAATTCCCCATATTTCTACTTGCTCCCAATATCTCTAAATCTTGCAGGTTGTTGGTTCCTCAAAATTTCTCAAAACAAACCACATTATGGTCAAACATAATGTTCATTCATTTAAGTAAAAAAAAAGTAAAAAAAAAAAAAAAAAAAAGAAAGAAATACAATTTCTCTGCTGCCATTTATGGTCTACTGTTCATTGAAACTAAAGGGTCTATTAAAAATACAAAGATGAACATAAAATTGTTAATGTCACATTATAGCAGATAGACAGCTAGGCTATATTCTCTCCATGCTACACATTTTGGTTTTATGGGCAAAGGTTCCATCAACAATTATGTCTAAGCTGTGATGATTGGTAAGGCTCAGGATAACTGTAATAATATCTTAACTAAAGACAGTTTTAGCTAGTTCTCATATTTTCCACAGAGGTTGTGTACCCTTCCTGTCATTTGCCTACTTTCTATGTCCATGGTGATTTTTTGGAAGGCCTCAAAGGTATATTGTGTTTGACTGGATAGCGCAAGTTGAGTATATAAATCAGGCCAAACATCATGCCACAAGCAGATGCGACTGAGGACAACTCATTTAGTACCTCCACACCGTCACTGACAATGCCACTGTCCACTGGAGGGGCGAGAGCATCACCTTCTTCACAGAAGACAAAGATCGCCATGCTGGTGTGCTGTCTCTGCCTCTTCCTTTTGGACAACCAGAAGACAGACAATTAAGTTTGGTTCTTTACCGAGTGCTTTTCTTTCTACAACAATTATTATTCTTGACTCAGACAATAAATCATGCAAGTATAATATAATAAAGTGCACTCCTATGATCACAATTTATATTTAAATATCAGAGAGAGAGACTCAGTGCCATTCTAGGGTTAGGGGGGGATAGGGCAGGAGAGTTATTGATTAGTCTGATCAAATGCCCAGGGCCAACAGTTATATTTAACAGCAAACATATCCTGATCTCACTGCATTGCCATAATTTGCTACCTTACCAGGTACTCTTTGATGAGGTGGCTCACATCTTCACCCAGGTACATCATGAGGCACTTTAGGAGGCACTCTCTTCTGATGTTAATGTCCAGACTCTAGCAACACAGACACAGATCAAAAGATAATCAATGTAATAGCTTTCAACTCACCGACTGAGACACAACTGAACTGATAAGGAAATCACAAATTTCATTCATATGCATTTCATACCTGATCCAAAGGTTTAAGGATGTCCCTGGTTTTCTCACAGACTGCTCCACCTTTGCTCCTAATGATCTGGAGAAGCTGACTGCTCTGCTTATCCAAACAGGCCAAAAATCGTGCTTGAAGAGGTACCGTGATGCGTAGGAATTCATCATTGATCTGAAATATACAAATCAGACAACAGATTTTGTGTTAGATAGCCACTCTGAAAAATCTATCATGTATGAGGACACAGCCCACATATATTTACAATTTAAATATTATAAATTTATTTTAATGTCTGTTGTCTATAAATCATACCAAGCTGAAATAACTGCTGGAATATTTTAAAAAAAATTTTATATTTTATATTTTATATTTTTAAAAGTACTTTTCACCCTGTGCTGTAATCATCATCATGATGTATCATGATGTATCATGATGTATGCCAACTGTTTTCTGTAAGACACTGAGCCGCAGATACTAACTGCAGTTTCTTCTGTTACAGAAACTCCTGCTCTTCAAGAACCACTGACACTTCTCTGGAAAATGCTCCCAAAGAAATTAACTTATTTATAATGTGTTCTGGCCTTTTCACTAGTTTCTTTCTTTACTAGATTTCTTAACCCTTTGATTTTACTGAATCTTACCTTGTACTGACATATTACAGCTGCCCTCTGTGGACCGGGGCTCTCTAAATATCGACCTGTTATAAACTAGTGTTCCAGTTCAAAGATGATTGTGTTTTTGTTTTTTTTTTGTCTTGTAATGCTTGATACTCCTGAGAATGTTTCACCCATATAAAATGGAACATGTAGAATGGAACGTATTTTGAAATAAATGTTTACTTTACATATAACAGTTTGTCTTGGATCATCTCTTAAATAAGTCTCATTTGTCATCACTCTGTAGTCCATTGCCCTCAAATTACTTTTCTACATCTTACCTTGGTTATTACATTTTACCAGCATTGTTTTTCTAGTCACAAATATCAATATTATGTTACTAACAGTGTTTTTATTTATACGTCTTACAGAATATACACTGATACATTTTTTGAATGTCTCTTCCTTGTAAGTAATTTATGACAATATTGACTAAAGCCACACATCTAGACCACATAGTCCAAGTTAACCAACATGCTGTTGCCTCAGTGTAGAGATAGTATTACTTGTAGCCATTATTATTCTGCTGCATGTATTGATTTAATCCATGCGACTGAACTACACTGGATCAAAGGTGGGTCACCTCACATTTCATGACATAAATATTAGTACTCTGATCAAACACAGTCCTATATAAACAGTGCATGAAGATAGGTTTGCATTCTCTGCAACCTGCAACTTAGATGCAAGGTTTGCTAGTGAAAAAAAAAATCTTAAATTATTATCATTGGGAATATTCTAGGTTCGTTTGATGTCATGCCAAGGTTTACTTGAGTTTGCAAGTGTTATACTGTCTAGACTGTCATAGCAAAATTTCTATAAGCTTGATCTCCCTATGCAGTGCCCAGAAACACACCTGGTTGGAAGAAGACTCAATTCCATTTACATAATAGACATTATCAGTAACTCAAGCAGGTTAACTCAAATTGGACATCTAAATATAAATTTACAGACAGTAAAATAAATTAGAACAACCATCAAAGCCCAAATACATTCATAACTTTAATAGGATAAAGAAAAGTACATAGGCATAGTCTGTAAACTGAGAATTTCGAGATGTAAATAAATATATAATAGTAAGTAGGTGCATAGAACTGCTTATGCTACATGTAGCTGGTTAACTACAGCAATGTTATAACGTTAGCTAGCTAGTTTGCAAGCGACCTATTTAATCAAGAAAGAAACAAAAACAAAATAGAAACCATCCGTTATTGTTCTTAGGTCTTGCCTGTTAAACCTAAGTGTCGGCGGACGTGTAGGTTGAGTTTAATGTGATCTAGGTTGATCACATACAGCTAAAAGCCTAGCTGTATAGCTTGTCAACAGTGGAAGTAGAAGCGGTGAATGCGCACGGAGCGTTCCCGTGGCCTAGAGGCGCGTTCACGGAGCTCCAGAAAATCCAGCTTGATACGGCTCTTGGTGGCTTCCAAAGAAAAATGGACCCAATGATTTAAAACTTGATAATTCAAAGAGTCGTTTTTGACTTTGAGTGATACCCAGAAAAATTTTCCCGGAGTTTTACAGCTGTTTCTTTCCCCATGTATGTCTATGGGAAAAAGTCTTTTTGGGCCCCATGGCGTCACGTGACTTGCAATACCGAGCTTGGCCACTACGCCAAAATCGCCGCACAGCCCAGAGCTCTTCCTGGGGGCTTGGATAAAACGGCATTTCGAGAGTATCTAACTTCCGTATCGTGACGTATTTCCGAGTGAAACAGGAAAGACAGGCGGGACATAACGTTGGGAGGAATTTGATTTGAACGTTGAAAAGTGGGTGTGTCATAACACCCGAAGACACACCGAAGTACCATGCTGTTGCTAGCTAGCTAACTAATGAATCTTAGCCTCTTAGCTCTGTGCGCTAAAAGTTGAAGATTGATTGATGGGTGGATGTCATGATATTATTGGTTGAAATTAGTTACGGGCATGCTTACGTAAGCACACGGCATATTTTGTTTTACAGGAAGAAAACATGATTGAATTTTGATATAAGAATACAATGAAATTGATTTTTGGTATTTTTTTTGGCATATATTGTTAAATAGGTGCACAGTATGACCGGGGATGTGATCTAAAAGGGTTAAAAAGGCATTTTTCATTTCATCTCGTCTTTAACAGAGTGGCGAGCAAAAACGTAAATTTAGTAAATACGGTGGCATGCATCGAAAACGTCGAGATATCAATAGAATTTCAATGTTTCTGATTGACCACTTCACATCAAAGGTCCTGTTTGGACGCAACATGTCGTTAGCTACCGTTAGCCCCACGTCGTGTAATGAACGACGATGGAAAGTTCGATTAACAGCAATTAGTCATATTAAAATCACATCAACGCGTAACGATGTAAAAAAAAATAATTCAACGGTCTTTTTATATTTCTTACCGATTTCCATCGGTCTCGTGGCTCTCGCCCAGTCTTCATGCGGGAAAAGATGGCGGACAATCTTACCAAAGTTTGATTACGTCAGTAGTCACATGACATGCAAACTTGAACATGAATGAGAAATTGCTGTTAGATTCAAAGTCAGTCAATTACATTAAACCAATGAGGCCTTGTTTTAAGTTGAATAAAACTGATTACAATAGATTAAACCAAAGAAAAGACTGAAAAGTAATTTTATTGGTTCAGATCAAGTAGAAATCACTCCTTACATGAGGCAGCCCATGTTCACTTTTTTCAGTGTACTTTAAGATATTATAGTGATATACTATTGGAGATAAATACCAAAAGTACAGTAAGGTCACTGTAAATTCACTGTTGAGTACCACACACATGTATAAGTTCCTGTAGGAATAATAAAGGAATAGAATGGTGATTTTTCGTCAGGGATAATAGTCAGCTTAATAGGCTATAGCCGATTTGGATAATTTCGTATTTTTCCCATGGTTTAGGTAAATGCCAATCTGATCTTAAAACTAATAGAGTGATATTAAAAGCTTATAAAGGGTACAGTTATTCCGCCGCTTGCTAGATGATGCTGTGTCCGATCGTCGTGTATGAGGGGCCATATAGGCCATATTTCAAACTATGCTCATATATACACATGAAACACACACACAGCCTACATACTCTGTGTACATTCATATGTGAAACACTGACACATACATGTGTACTCCTGTATACTAACACACATACATATGAAACACTTGCACATATACAAGTGAAACATTTATACTTATGTATCTGAAACACTCACATACACACACACGTGAAACACTTCCATATGCATTGGTGAAACACACATATGAAACGACTGCATATAAATACATAAAACACCCCTGCATGCATACGTTAAACACTTGTACATGAATGTGTAAATTAAAAGTATACATATACTGTATGTACAAGTATTTTATGTATGAGTGTTTCACATACGTAGGCTATGTGTGAGTTTCTCACATGTGAATGATCTCAGTATATCTCGACAGCACGACACATGCCCCAGCCCCCAGAAGAGCCCTAGGCTGTGCAGTGATTTTGGCATAGTGGCCAAGCTCAGATGTTAAAGTCACGTGACACCATGGGGCCCAAAAGGAATCTTTCCCATAGAGATACATTAGAAAAGAAATTCCTGTAAACTGTAAAAAAACAAATCTGGGCATTGCACTGGTTCAAAAATAATTTTGTGACTCAAATTTGTGACTCATTGGGTCCATTTTTCTTTAAAAGCCACCAAGAGCCATATAAAGCTGTGCTGTCCCAAAAGTAAGATAAAAAAAAAAAGATGGGGATGCTTATCTCATACCTTACAACCTTCTTTGACTTAATTTGACACTTTTACACTATGAACACTACGTCTGAATACATATGAATTTAGTGAAAAGGCCTGAGCACATCATAAATAAGTTAATTACTCTTTGCTCTGAAACAAACACTGGGAACATTTTACAGAGAAGTCTCAGGGGGTTCTTGAAGAGTAAGAGTTTCTGTAACAGAAGAAACTGCAGTAAGTATCTTAGGCTCAGAGCCTTACAGAAGAATATCAACATCATCATGATGAGGGTGAAAACGGTTTCATTTGTGAAGCACTGGCTGCAGTGGAGTTGAAAAGGGTGATACCATTCATGTACAAGTGTTTAACGTATGCATGCAGGTGTGTTTTATATGCAGTAGTTTCAGGTATGTGTGTACAAGTGTTTCACCAATGTATCTGCAAGTTTTTCACGTGTGTGTGAGTGTTTCACATACATACGTATTAGGGGTGTAACGATATATTGTGGAACGAAATTTCGCGATCCAAAAACAAGACGATAGGCATCGTGGAGGTGAAAAATGGTTCGCAATATCAAGTAAAGCTTATCAATTAGCTGCGCCACCAAAATGTAGACTACTCTTTGTTTTCATTTACATACTTTAAACACCAGAGGGCGGAATCAGTAATCCTAGATCTTACTGACTGGCGTTATGACGTCATTGACACCGACGTTCACTCGAGACCAAGGAAACCATAAAAGAAGGAAGGGTCATTACGTCATGTGACAGCATTCGAATTTTGCATTGGTGCCAGACTTTGGTGCCACTTCTATTGAAGTTAATGGGGCGGGCATGGCAAGTCCCACTATAAGCCATCATATCTGTGTTGTTTCACCTTTGACTGAAAAATGCTTCCACAAAATAAAAAAAAAAACACATTACGTGATGTTGACTGATGTTTTTTTAATCTAAATGTACGCGTTCGTTTTCCTTGTTATTGGTCTCCAAACAGATCATGGCTCTGTCCAGCAGCTGCATATAGCTCAACTCAAGCCCCTGTTTGGTCCAAGATAGCTACATCATGATACATGACCAAACGGGGCAGGTCTGACCTATTATCGCTGACCTGACTGCAATTATAACCAGATCAATTTAATAATGGCTCTGATTATAACTGGCTGGACTCAATGATATGGCCTGTCAGAGTTAGGTAAATATCCTTAAGCCAAACTAGGACTTGACCGTATGTTACAATGCCTACAGTTCGCCTCAGTGATTTACATTCGTACTAGTCATCTAGCTTATATTATTAGCTAGCACACACATAAGTCATGATGACAACGATTAAGCTAGAGAGGCTGTAACATTTGCTATCACTCACCAACACCGCAGCTCCCTGACTGAAAAATAAATCACGTTTTTCAAACCCTGTCTGTTTCTTTTACACCTTCACGACGATTATTTCTTACTAACGTTATCGGTTTTTAACGGTTTAAAAACCGGACGTCTCAACAGAGGAGATGGCGATCCCATTCACCTCAATGTCGGCCGAACTGAAAGTTTTCACACTTGGCACCAATGTGCGTTCACGTGCAACACAGTGACGTAATGACCCTTCCTTCTTTTATAGTTTCCTTGCTCGAGACCCGGATGAGCCAGGGGTGTACCGTGCAACAGGAAAATGGAAAGCGGTGATATCGAAATACACTCGTTACGTTACATAACATTATCATCGTTATTTTGAAAGAGACGGGGGTAAGTGTTGTGAGACATTCTCAAATTTTCTATCCGGTCTGTTTCCTCAACATTGCAGTTGTTCCCATAGATATAAAAACGGTTGTTCCTACCAGTTCTGCGGTCTCGGCCCGGCCCAAATGTTGCGGTTGAAAGTATCATGTCCATGCGGTGGAAAAAGAGAGTATGACACCGCTGTCAGTGGCAGTTTAAGATCTTACGGATAAATTGACGCCTCTGGTTACTGGTGTTACTGGTGTGTAAACTGAAAACACAGGCAATGGTAGCCGCCATATTGGTCTGAAGTAAACGTTACTATGGTTACAGACATTATTTACAACTATCGCAAGGTCGGAGTGGAGTGACTCCTGTTACCCGTTCAGACACAGTGGTAATACTGCTCCACCATACATATGCAAATTCACTCTCATTCATAAATTTGGTTGTCACTACCAAATTCTGGCAAAACACCAAAGACACCAAAAACTGTCAAAGGTGTCAGCTGCTGCATGAAAATGTTGACATGCTAATTTTCTTAAAAAATAAATAAAACATGTCCTCCTAGGTTAGAAAATCAGTGTCTGAACATATTTGTTGTTTTAATTTAAGTTTAAGTTTTGTGGCCTGCCTGGCCAACTAAGGTGTTTGGAGAATGTTAGATCAACCATGTTCAGGCATTTGCACTTAATTGTAAAGAGGACATCCTTATTTAGACATTTTATTTTAATTTACAATTTGTTTCATTTAGACAAGCATCCGCTGTTAAAAGCTGATTTATTTTATTCAACAGATTCTATTATTTGCTTTTTGCACTGAAAAATATATAACAAAGAAAGAAACCATTATAAAAGAAACTGTAGGAATAGGTTAAACTTCAAGTTGAAAATATTGTTTTTTTTTTACATTTTATGTCTAAGCAATAAGGAAAGAATCTTCTACAGTTATAATTTGTTTCCATTTAAACTTTGTTAAAAATATCGTCATTTTATTGAACGTGAAGCCTGTACAGTGTATCGTACCGAACCGTGAGCTGAGTGTATCGTTACACCCAGTGTTGGAAATTAACTTTTTCTTCCACCAGCCAAAGTGGCTGGTGGAAGAAAAAGTTTTTTGTGTGTAACTAACTTTTGTGTAACGTTTGTCTTGCTTTGAAAAAAAACAACAACATAAAAAGTATTAATTTAATATATATTCACCTATGGTTATCCATTTTTAATTCTTTCTCCCTCACACCACACACACACACACTTCAAATGCACAAAAACAAAATAGACACCCAAACAGCGGTGCACTGTAGATCCATTTTAAGTCAGAACCTTAACAGCCTTTTAACATCAAACTTTAACAAACTCATAACAATCTACCACACACACACACACACACACACACACACACACACACACACACTAGTTTGAGCCCCAGTGGCCTGACTTCGCTCACAATGCTGAGAGACCGGCCACAATGTGACACAGGCTGGTTCAGTGGCAGACAGGTAGACTAACAGAGACAGACTGCTGTGGTCTGCTTAGGTACATGGAGCCTTTTAATCAGAATAGCAGCCCAATCAGAATAAAAATGCCTCATATAAACGCTTCAATCAGAATAAACTGGCCGATCCGAATGAAATTTCATTCCGTTTGAGAGGGGTGGTTTAACCCTTTCATAATCCGGTCGAAAAATGTCGTCATGTAAACACTCATTCCGATCACTTTATCTCGCCACATGCTCGCGCATTTAACGCAA
The DNA here is from genome assembly GCF_048128805.1 of Centroberyx gerrardi. NCBI lineage: Eukaryota > Metazoa > Chordata > Actinopteri > Beryciformes > Berycidae > Centroberyx > Centroberyx gerrardi. The sequence goes on along the minus strand of NC_136006.1, from coordinate 13,371,755 downwards.
GTAACGTCAATTACGTTACCCTATTTTTCCGGGAGGATTCGAATGGATGTGCTTGTTATTAACCCCGGGGCGCTCGGGCTTGATGTAGGCGGTGCAGCCCATTTTTATATCAAGTCCTCTCCGGTTTCGGGTTACGCGGTGAAAATTACAAATGGACCCAATCATTGCGGGGGCAAAACAAAACGTCTTTTTCTGACACTTATGGAGTCGTATGTTGTGATAAAACTGTTGCTTCATCAGAAAGAATAGCAGTAAAGAAATAACCGACGCAGATCCATCTTTTAAAAACATACCGTATTTCCTCTAATATTGGCCCGGGCCTTTATTTACCTCAACTGCAGAGGGTACCAGGCCTTTATTGGAAGCAGGCTTATATTAGAGACAGGCCTTTATTTCTAATTCCCTCTGTTTGATAAGTATATTTGCTCCTATTTTAGTACGAAGCCTCCTTGTTTTCTGATCTGCTTCTGTTACGGTACGTTAGGTAGACGTTTTTTTGTTACTGCAATGCATTACGATAATTACGGTAATCGACGACGGCATGCTCCAGAGACTTCCGCCGGCCGAGCCGTCTTGTGGCACTTGTACGTTACTACAAACTACAGTTACATTATATAACAGGCAGCAGGAGTTTACCAGTATCCACCGTTGTTTGCATGTAAGCCGAAGCTAACTGAAGCTAACTGAACCTGGGCACTGATGTGTTCCCGGTGATCCGGCCGAGATTTCGGCGGGGGTCCGGGGCTTGGATCGGGAGGATCAATGCGGGCCGTGGGCGCGGTGGAGAGGCAGCGGCGGAGAGAGGAGACAGACACGGTCCAGCCATGTACTAGGTTTTGACCTAGTTTTTTCCCCCGGCCTGTATTTGAGGCCGGCCTTTATTTGTTCGTGTCGACCACGGCCCCGGCCATTATCGGAGACCCGGCTTTTAATTGACTACAGGCCACTATTAGAGGAAATACGGTAAGCCCGTGTTAAGTGGTTCGGTGTTTTGCGCATGTCAGAAACTTTTATTCTGATTACATACTGTGGAGCATGTAAACGCACATCTCAATGCGATCGTTATATTTAGCGCTCATGTAAACACTTGCGTGACAATCTTCCTTCGGAATGATTTCATTCAGAATGAAAAAAAAAAAGTCTCATACCGCAGCTACTGTCTCTCTCTCCGCGTGTTGCCGACAGTGGGAGCAAAACACTGACTAGTCTCATCGAAAACTAGCCAGTCACGTAACTCCCCACTGTCGGCTCTTCTCCACTTCTCATTAAAAAATCGCCTTTTAACTTTTGGTTCGAGAGTTGTTGTCTCCTCTTGCGTAGGTGTACTTACATCAGCCGCTCTCTTTACACCCGCAATGTACCGCCACATTGTTGTTTAAATAACGTTAGTCCGTCATATTTCTTTCTTCTTCTTCTGATGCAATTTGCGGCAGACTAGACGCAACTTTGAATTTGAATTTCACATCAAATCAAATTGGCGGTCAGTGGCCCGAACCTTACTCTGATTGGTCGAGACTCGAGATGCAGGAGGAGACGTAGCTAACCGGCCACCGTGGCTGGTAGGTTGATCAAAGTTACCGGCCACTTCAGTCATTACAAACACACATTTCTACCCCATAATTATTTTTTTTTAAATGTTTGTTCCTATGGCCAATTGTTGTCTAGACTGTTATGTCTTTTATAGTAACAGACCGGAAGAAATAGAAGCTGATATGGGCTTGATGCAGAATGTCAGTTAGTTTTGAGTGCCATTAAGGTTGAATGAGTGTTTGAAACTGTCTCGAGTTGCATGTAATGTATGAGGCAAGTATTTAATATGCTTGTAACCTTAACACCCCATCATACCACAGTGAATATGTAAAATTCCACTTGTAGTAAATTGCTTTATTTCCTCCTATGTGCACACCACTTTGTAAACAGGCAGCAAGCCTGCTGTAAGTATGTACAGGTTTTGTGTAAGTTATTAATAGATGGAGGATACTTGTGGCTGGTTCAGCAGAAAGCATAACACAAAGACTGAATCTGGTAAATATGTGAACCGCTCCCTCACAAACAAAAATTTGAAATGGTTTCTCATGTACGGAGACAATGGGAAGAGAGATACATGAAAAGCCTTGTAAACATTTTTTTTATTGTATAAACACTGGGAACGGGCCACTTCCAGGATGAGACGAAGCACACTCCCAACACAAGGAGAAGACTGTTCTGTTCTGGTGACTGTTGAGATGTCACATCCTACAGAGCATACTTTTGTTGTTAACATATGGAAAGATACATTTGTCTGATATATGGTTAGTTGTCATTATTTTCATAACATGATTTCTTAATGAATAAAAAATAGTGCTTTTAACTTGAAATGTTTGTCTTCACTGGGAACTCTTAACTATCAGGTGTCCTGTGCAGTAAGAAGGGCATATAGGCTTATACATTGAGTAATCATTCTGTAGTCATTTAATATAACAGAATTTAGCTTAAGGTTGTTCACTCAAGATGATAACATCAGGCTGTTTGTATAATGTTATCATAGGTCTACAAATGGTAAAACAAACACGGAATCACATTAGATAAGCTTATTTGAGAAAACTTTAATGTGCTCATTCGTTTTGCAGCTTAAAAACACTTACAGCAGACATCACGTATTTCAACGTTCAGCACACAATCATATCACATGGTAAAAGTGGAATCACCTATTAAAATAAAACATACTGTGCAGTAATAATACAGTTTCAGAGTTTCAGTGTGTTGTCTTAAACAGCCCTCAGGTGATACTGTACATTATTATCAGTGTACAATTACAGTATTAGTGAGCAATGCATCATACACAAACATTATTCATGGCCTCATTATTCTCAGTATTCTTTACCGCATTCATGCCAAGAGGTTACTAAAATACTAAAGTCTTCAAAATATATTCTACATTACTACAACAGGAGAATGATAGAGAAAGTCAGATTTTCCAAGGTGCAAGCTCACTATTTGTAGTAATCCCTCTTTTGACCCTGCCCACTCTCACCTCTTACCATGGCATCACTGTACAACAGGAAAAAAATAAAACCTATCTTGATGTCACTGTTGCGAAAATAAGAAGCACATATGGTTCTAAGCCCCTCCCTTTATTAAATTCCAGTAATTTAATCTCAAATAACAAAATAAGTCTCAATTTTAAAAATAAATGATGAAAATCTCAATAAAATATAAATCATAAAGTGAAAATTCCAATGAAATATAACTAATAACAAGATGAAAATTTCAATAAAATATAACTAATAAAAGGTGAAAATTCCAATAAAATACAGTATAAACCATAAAAAAGTGACAATTCCAATAAAATGTAAAGCATAAAAAGGTGAAAATTCCAATAAAATGTAAATCATAAAAAAGTGAAAATTTCAATAAAATGTAAATCATAAAAAAATAAAAAAGCTGAATATTCCAATAAAATATAACTAATAAAAGGTGAAAATTCCAATAAAATACAGTATAAACCATAAAAAAGTGACAATTCCAATAAAATGTAAAGCATAAAAAGGTGAAAATTCCAATAAAATGTAAATCATAAAAAAGTGAAAATTTCAATAAAATGTAAATCATAAAAAAATAAAAAAGCTGAATATTCCAATAAAATATAACTAATAAAAGGTGAAAATTCCAATAAAATATAAATCATACAATCGTGACATTTCCAATAAAATATAAATCATAAAAAAGTGAAAATTCCATTAAAATATAAATCATAAAAAATAAAAAGAATGAGGGTAACAAAGATGCATGAAATTCTTTCATATCATTTGCATTTTCATAGCAAAGTCATAGACAGATGTTGGTCCTTTTAGTTAATGACTGGGTCATTTTGTTTAAGACAAACTGTTTCATATCACAATATTGCTCACAGCATTTTTAACAGGACACAAATCTTATGTTGACTCAGCCAATGCTAAATGTCCATTAGCATTTTTAATCTAGAATCTTTAATTTACATATGCCTCTACTCTGCTGAGAAGCTCTGATGCCATATCCAGTGCTCGCATTTCGTTCTCTGACCTGAACTGTCCATTTGGAATGTGGGGACGTGGGTGACAGTTGGGATACTGAGTCTTTTTGGCATCCACTCCCAGAGCCTTTAGATTTTCCACAATTTGAGGCAAATTGCTCAACTGAGGGTTGTAGCGGGAAACTCGTGCAGCAATGAGTGAGATGGAGCAGTTGTTGGGGTGTCGTCCATTTCTTTTGTACTCTGCAGCTATGAGAGACTTTTCCACTGATTGATGAACCTTGAACAGACACCATTCTGTGCTCCCCCCACCGGTGTCTTTGGAAGCTGCAGTGAGATCACAGCGAGCCTGTCTACACCAGCGCTGGGCCTCCTCTCTGTCTGGCCTTGGGACATTTCCATTATGTGTCCAAAAGTTATAAGCATAGGAGCGGTAGCCTCTAGAGAATCTCTCTCGACCACGTCTGTGGCGATTGGCCTCTTGATTCCACTGTTCATAAAAGTGTCTGAAATTTGTGTTTCCCCTTGGATAAGAAGAGTCGGCACTTTTGCCTTTCATAAGCTCATCAATTAGATTCTGCAAGTACTTGAATGCCTCAGTTGCAAGCTGTTGGCAGTCTGGGTTTTTGTCAGGGTGCCATCTAAGGTACAGTCGCTTGATGGCCTTTTGCCTCTCCTCCTCAGGAAGAGTCCAGATCTCTGCCAAACATTTGTCAATTTCCCTTTTGGCTTCTTCAAGAGATGCTGGTGGGGGTCTTGTAGATGAGGAACTTGTAGATGATGTTTGTGAAGTATGTGGCACAGCGCCCACTAGTGGTTCCAGCTTCATGCAGGTAACTTTAGCAGATGTGCAAGTCCTCTTTTCCTCTTTCAGCTTCTTTTCTCGTTTAAATTGATATAGGTCAAGAGAACTGACTTCAATTGGCTCATCTTGCCCAATCTGTATTTTGTATCTTCGTGAATATAGTCCAGAAGACCCAGGCAGCTGTTCAACAATAACTGCATAAATGTACTCCTCATTAGTAGAATAGCCAACATATTCCCCCTCTTCAAAGTTATTGAGGATGTTCATATCTAGGGAGTCATGCCATTCCTCAGGGATAGGTGTCCCAGGGACTGGTGGATTGAGAGCGAAATTCTCAGTTTCAGCACTGTCAAGGATTTGATTCTCAGCCAGTATTTTTTTAACTTCTTGTAGGCTGTCACACATGAGAAGTTGTCCAAGGACTGCAAAGTGATGTGAGGCAATTTTGTTACCTAAAAGGGCATTAATCACTTTCGTCAGAGTCATGGTGACTTTGTTTATCACTTTAGGAGCTGTCATATCATCATTGTGTTTTAAATAAAAGATGCAACCTTGTTGCCCCTGTTTGACATAGACCTCAGTTTCAGCAGCAGTATTGTGAAGTGGCTGTTGATCAAGCCAAAGCTCTGTTTCAAGGTTCTTGCAGCAGACTATATGAATACTGCCAAACGTCTGCTGGCACATGTCAGCTGCATCTTCTTGTGTTACTTTGCCCTCTGACTGCTCTCTGATAAGACAGATAAGTCCGTGTCTAAAGGCTATTGAGGAGAGATGTTTGTCAAACCATCCACTAAACTCACAGTCAGTTCCATACTCACATAGCTGAATGCGTGATTCCACCACATTCTCTCCAGTCGACTGAGACAGCATTTTGGGCCGAATATTCTGAGGCAGCAATTGCAGCAGTCGATTATGCTCATAAATGTCAATTCCCAAATGACATGCACTGAGTTTCTCAAGTAGCAGGACTTTATTCTCCAATGCTCCTTCTAACCTTCTTGCCTCAAACACTGTGTCATTGAAATAGAGTGTGTTTGATGGGTATAATCTACCATCTGTTGAAGGAAGATACAAAGTCTTTCCAAGTTTAAAAGGTGACTGGTGTCTTTGAGTTTTGATTAATTGAAACAACTGCTCAACGGTACGCTTGACAGTTTTCTGTTGATTTGGATTTAGTGTTAGTTTATCACAGGAATCAGCATAAATTGCTGCAAGAACATTACAATACTGCACTGCAGTAGGCTCCAATGTAACACCAATTTTCTTGAAGAAGTCTGCATACATAACATCCATTGCAGGAATTTTGTACAAATAGGGCCTGAAGTCCAGGTCATTGGTGAGTCCAAAAGATGTCTCTTCAGCCTTCACAAGTTTTGTGTCTTTTTCAACCAACACAACAGGGAGGCCGGTCAATGGATGGCTTTCAAACTTGATTGTTTGTAGGTAGGCATAAGAACGCCGAAACACATCAGCACGGGTTTTGATTAACTCATCAGATTTACAAGGTAACTGACAGATGTTGCTCATGTTTCTGGTTACACACTGTGGAGGTGGTTGTTCAAGAGCTCCTGCATTTTTCATTATTTGCAGGTGCTTCCGATAAAATGGTAAACCTATTATTGGCATTGAGGTCCAAATCAGGTCTTGATGCTTAGGATCACTTTCAATCAAAGATCCTCTGATTGTAACAGCAGTCCTCTCATTGGCAAATGGATGGTGATAGTTGCACAATTCTTTTCGAATTCCAACAGGGAAAATGAACTTGATGTCAGCTATGCTCTCCAGCAACTTCTGCCCTTTCTTTTTGTCATCACTCTCTATTGTCAGGGCTCTTCTCAAAAGTTTTGATGATTTCTGTTTCAACTCTTTAAGGCCACAATTTCCTTTTGCCTCTGATTCTAATAGGTATGCAAAACCTATTATCTCCTCCTCTGACACATTATGCTTCATTCCAAGTTCTTTGAGCAACTCTTTTACTCTTTTTTTTTGTATCTCCATGCTTTTGTGGTCACACAACTCATCCCAAAATCTCTGAGGCACAAATTTTTCTTGAGGCAGCATTATCTTGTATAACTCTACACTCTCATCATAGTAGTATGATGCCATCTCTAACTTCCCTTGAGCACTGCGAATCAATTTCACAGCCTTCAATGAGGAGATTATTTTGTCCTTATGCTTTTGATAATTGTCATAAGGTTGTAATGACAGTAACATTTTGATGCAGTGAAGAATCTGTCTCTCTGTGAGTTTGTGTAGGACAGGCAGAATGAATCTGAGGAAATACTCCAAATCAGTTAGGATTGTGATGTTCACGTTCTCTGACAGATTCTTGTTCTCAAGACTGTGTTTGAGAAAAATGCTGTTGCTGTCATGCAGCGTGAACAAATCTGGAAATCTTGTCACTGCGTTTGTGCTCATGTTGAGGATAAATACATTTTTGGGTCCATCAATCCTCACTCGCTCACCTTGTATTGTTTCAAATAATGGTAAGGATTTGAGCTTTCTCTGATACTCTTGTCTGTCTTTGGATGTGGATACTCCAGACTGTAGAAAGCATTGAAGTTCTTTCATTTCATCATTGGAAAGTTGGCAAAACTCTGAGTGATCAATTTTGTAGACTTGGTCCAACACAGACGTTTTATCCCTTGTATTCATAAGTTCAGGGTTTAAAAGTGAATGTAGCTGTAAGCCTGATACTATCTCTCTGAAGAAGGACGTGTCAAGCTTCATACAACCAAGTTTAAAGAGAATGCTTGACATGTCCTCCTCTGAGCTGAAGTAGATCACACTTGGCATGTCCTTCATATTTTGGAGAAAGCACTTGTTGTTTAACCTTGGGCACACAACAGGTAAGATACAACAGTCATAGAAGAGCTCCTTCACAGTACTTAATGTAATACTTTGGATATCACCTGTATTGGGGGACATTGCTGGTTTGACTTGACTTGTGAAGAACTTCCAAAGTTCTTTCAGCCACTTCTGTATTGTCTCGTTTGGGACATGAAGATTACTGTGTTGATCAACTTCACAGTCTTGTAGAAGATGCTGAAGTAAAGGTTTCAAATACTTCACTGCATTGGGAATTGTCAAATTGTTGACAAACTTGCCATCTTCTAGAATGCCCATGTGGTCTGTGTTGGTCTTAAAATCTGCAAAATCCTCCTCATAGCCAGAGAACAGACTATCATATCTTGACATCAGCCTGGGATGGTTAGAATCAAACACTCTCAAAACTTTATCTCTTGTGAGAAGAAGTGGAAGCCCGTTGATTGAACTGGAATTGGTTTTTTCCTTTTTGACATCTTCCAAGCAGAAACTCAAGAGCTTTGAACAGCTTGTTTCATCTCTGATCAGAGTGGCGGATATAGGTAAGGGTAAATCCATCTCAGTTTGGGTTGAGTCATTGAGTGGTTTTTCTCTCAGGAAATTCCGCACAGTTGAAGGACTGACAGATTTCACTTCAATTCCAGCAGATTTGAAACTAGTCCAAATTTCAGCCATTTTTCCGGAAAAGGGAACTAATCTCATTCCAAGATCTTCCAAAATGGGATTCATATCTCTACTTGTTGGGTCTGTCAAGTGAGGTGCATTAGTTGATTCTGTCTCTCTGACATTACACCAGTCAAAGGACCACTCCTTAATTGACTGATGTGCAATTTTCCGTGTTGAGCTCTTCAACACTGGAATCACATTAAGGGCTCTGTCATTTATTGATCTGTATACCTCATGTATCATTTCGTGCCAATCCTGAGTAATATCTTTGGATACAATAGGGAAAAAGCACAAGTAGGAGCTACTGAGATATGAATCAACAAGCACGGAATGAACTCTTTTTTTTGCAGCATTACAGATGTAATGAAGGAGGTCTGCATACAGTGGAGCTACGATGTTCTGTTTCAAAGATTCATTCCAATTAGCTTTCAAACTTGGGCCATCTTCTTTCCAAAGGCTTCTCCTGGAGGAAACTACCTCAAAGTTTCCATTAACATGTATTGGAAGTCCAGTTTCCCCTGGCAAAGGAAGTGAGCAAAAGACTCCTCCTTTGAAATCCTCCTCTCTGGGTGGCTGACAGCTCACACACGCAGCTAGTGCTGCTTGGGGGAGCTTGTCTGATGGTTTAATTTCTCTTCCATCACTGCTCTTGAATGAGCCAAACTGTTCTGCCATGATCCATTCACTTTGTCTTTTACCAGAGGTTGAAATCTTGATTTCGTAAATGGCCTTGTGTGGTATTACTGGTTTGTCAGACTGAAGTGCATTTTGTAGATGCTTTACAAAAAGAACTTTGTCATCCCTTCTCGTCTCTAGGAGACTTTTTTCAACCATAAAGATTGTTTTAAGTTCCCTTGAGTTTGCATCAATTTCATGGAATTCTATTTTGCGGATGTTTTTCAGGAATAGAATCAATCCTTCAGGGTCTTCAAGCAGGGCTGAGTGCAATTCTTTCATGTCATGGTCAGTGACTCCCTGGTTTGATATTTTGGAGTCGTCTGCCATGGTACCCATCCTTAGAGGTAATCTGAACATGGTGCCCTCTTTAAGAAGAAATTCTTCTGGAAGAAATGATTTGTAGACATCATTGTACATTTCCTTAAAATCTTTAGCTAAGTTATAGCCACAGCCAGCTGATGGTTTGTCTGAATAACTTTGTTCAATGTATTTTTGATTGGGGTCTGAAATGCAGAGTAATTTATCTCCAGTCAAGATTGAAGGGCAGTCAGTCAGATGGTAAACAGAGTTGAATCCAACTCCGTATTTTCCTGTTTTCCCTGGAGAGTTGTGCTTTCCACCTTCTCCCAGCTGCTGAATGCCTGTCAGATCTGCATCAGAAAACACCTTGTTGTTGTATACACATAGTGCCGGACCCTGCAGTTGGTTCCATTTCTCCCCAAATGTTTTTTGTGTGCCATGCTGTCGTTTGTCCCAAACAAAGTGAATTTCTGTTGCCTCTGCATCATCAGCATTTTGGATAAGCTCCTTAAGGATATCCTTCTTTGCGGGATAGGCCGAAATGATGTTTTTAATTCGGACAGTCAGCTGCTCTCGTTGTTCAAACTGAAAGGCAAATGGTGAGACGTTCTCAACTAAATGATTTTGCAGAGTTTGATGTCTGGTTGTCTTGATTCCAAAAGAGCAAGCCATAACACGTGGGATATTCTCATGGCATAAAGTGACCCCTTTAGTGACTGGCATCCATGGGCTGTCGTTGAAATACAGCTTACTTGCAGGTTGTAAAACACCATGTTCATTGGGTATAAGACAGTCATGTGTTTTTTTCTCTTTGGCCTCATACAAGCCTCTGGATAAAATTGTGAGGCAAATTGTGAGATCAGCCTTTGGCAGGGGGTTGTTTCCATGGAGAGTGTGCAATTTCTGGAACACAGTTAGAAACTGATTGATGGTGAATTTCTTTTCAACACCCACACATTCCCAGAGCATCTTGAAACTAGTGCAGGCAGTTGGAAGTACATGAAGATATGGTTTCACTTCAAATTCCTCATTTTCTGCCACAGACTTCACGTGTACAAAATCGTCACCAACAAGAATGAACGGGAATGAATTTGCCCTCTCTGAAATTAACGTGGAATCTCCTGAATTATAGAGCCATTGATCCAGAAACCTGTAGCACTCATTGGCTGTTTTTTGAAGCATTGTTTTGTTGCAGGACTGAGACTGCCTACAAACTTCTTGCAGCTGCTGAAGCACTGTCTCGGGCCTTGGACTTTCACAAACTCCCAAGATTTGTAGGATTGGATCAGCATTGTGTATTTTCAGATTGGAATGATCAATCACAGGCTGTGTCATATTCACAAGAAGGCAACATTTGTCACTAAAAACATCAGTGGGCCTCCAAAGTTTCACCATTCCATCAACTTTTTTAATACCTGGGGAAAATGCTGGAATAAATGCAGTCTGCCTTAATGATTCCCAACAGAGAGAGTCTTTATCATGCAGGGGACTCTTCAGAAGTTCAAGGATGCACCTCAAATGTTCATATGCTTTCCCTTTGTCAGTGCACCAAATGTTGCTGATCATGGCAGCTCTCTCTGTGATGTCTTCCAATGGTAGATGGTCATTCAGCATTCCAAGTTCCAGCAAACGGTGAATCCTTTTGGGGGAACAAAAGTCATTTTTGGTTCCCCCAAGCAGGCGTCCCTCTTCCTGTTCAAATAGACAGGCCACTTTCCCTGATGGATTCACAAGTTTCTTGATGTACTGGAGCTGTCCACCCTGTGTGGGGATGCATGGATAGCTTAGCAGCAGATTGTCAATTTCACTGATATTGAGGTCAATAGCATGCAGCACAAGAGCATCTCTACTCGTAGGGTCCATGGTAGCCAGGTTGCCAAATACTACTTCTTGGTAGAATTTCTCCCAGTTCAATGTTCTGCTCTGTAAAACCTCTTCCAAGCCAGCCTGTTTGAAGCTATTTCTCAACCACAGTGGAAGAGGAACAAAATGGTTGGATGCTTTTGCATGTTGTTGACACACCTGCATTGCAAGTGCACTGACATTTTTATCCTCTTCGATGCTTTGATGTAAGAATATGGCCTTGTTCATTGAGCACCAATGTTTGCCATCACTAAAGAGCTCTGGGGCATTGGAGTGCTGGGCAATGGCAGAGTAAAAAGCATCAACCAAAGGCTTGAAAGTCTCGCTCACTTTCTCCCGATCAGGCCAAAAGGTGTGGTAACAGTAACTTTCCAGGTGCTGGTTGTCAGACATATTCTTTAATACCAAGAGTACAGTAATATATGCTGTAGTTGCAGGATCCTGAAGAAGAGCTTTGTTCCAGTCATGTTTCACTCCACTCTCCCACAGACCTTTTCGATTGCTCGTCACAGCAAATGCTCCATTTACATTGACTGGGAGACCTGTGTGAATGGAAAGAGGAAGGAAGCAAAATGTCTGTCCAACAAGATCTGTTTGTGATGCGACCCATTTCCTGGTTTCTGGATCATTTTGCAAAGGCACAGCAATCCCCCCAATAGGCAAAGAGAATTTGGCTTGCTTATTTTCTTCAAGGGCCATTTGTAAGGACTGTTGTGTCCCAAAACAATTGTAGAGGAGCCAGGACTGGACATCAGATCCACCACATTGTTGACTGGTTATTTTGACAATGCTGACTGTGGAGCAGTCAATGACTTCTTTGCATTTTTCATCAAGATTTATCAGTCTTTTTTCAGCTTGACGTTGCTTTACACAGGTTTCATCTGGAATCTTCATTGTACTCACAACGGTTTTGGAGACAGTGAGGACATTTTTTATATGGTCATCTCTTGGAGGAGTTGAAGCATCGTCTGTGATATTTTGTAGAGATAGTGCATTGATGTTCTTCAGAAACAGCAGGTGAGTTTGTGAATTGTTAGTAAAGTGCTGTTGGAAAGTGATAATATTGTGTCTGTCATACACCTTTGTGCTGATTTCTGACTTGACAGACTCTTCTTGTGTTCGGAAAGGTAGTTTGATCAGAGTGCCTGGATAGGGTTTAGGAGGACTTTGTCTGGTGAAATTACAATTGAAAATGTGTTCATATGGTCCAAATTGACCGGGAAACCAATGAAAAAGTCGCTGTTGAGAGAGGTCCAGCTTGATTCCAGGATTTGTTTTGGCTTTGATGTGCTTCTTCAGGTGAGTTACATTTGGATCAAGTATGAGAAGACTGTTGCCACTAAGGATGGAGGGAACATCTGTCACGTGATACACAGTGTTGAATCCAAGTCCAAACTTTCCAATTTTCTCCACCTTGTTTTCCTTTGAGGCAGATCCTACCCTGACAATATTTGCCCAATCATCCTCTGTGAACTGCTCATTATTGAATGCCCAAAGGCAGGGTCCCTGACAAAGGGCCATGCCAGGGTCAATTAGACTTTCAGGAGGGTCTTTGTGCACTCTAAAATCCAGCAAGAATTTACAAGCTTCTGCCCTGGCATCTTCAGCATTTTGAATGAGCTCTTTGAAGATGTCGTTTTCTTCATCATACTCCTTGAGAATGTTTTTAATCCTCATTGTTATTGGTTCAGATTGCCCACATTGTTCTATTCCCACTAACTCTGGACTGAGGATGCGGGTGCTGAGGAGTGGGATGTTCAGCCACTCAGCTGTTGCTTTTGGTATTTCATCATGGATGACTTGAATTTCTTTCTGATCATACTTAAGTTCCTCCAAACCTTTTTTGCTTATGTCACAGAAGACTGTTGTTGACAGTGGTTTAAGGCTACACTGTTCACTCTCTGTGAGGACCGGCACAGGGATATCATCGCTAACGGTCTTCTTCTCTCTCCACATCCAGTTAAGAATTTCTATTGACACTTTCACCTCAGAGGAACTTGCAAATGGCTGTTGCCTTGTTTCAATGGTTTGCTTGATACAATGAAGTGTGCCAATTATTTCTTCATCTGAAAGCAATATCCTCAGTCCAAACTCCCCGAGCAACTTCTTGTATGGTAGAAATTCTTTTGGCACCTTCCCAATGTAAGAGCTCAGATCTAGATTAGGTGGGTAGTCTAGAACCAGATCCTGAGGAGAAACAAACTGGTTGTGGTTCCACAGCCAACATGTGTCCTTGTTCATCACTGTTGTGAATGTGGAAATATGATCTTGCATGTGTTTGTAAATCCTATGTAACTTCCTCTTGAAATCCACATTTGTATCAGGATCATCCATTGTCTGTGCCATTGATGTCAAGACTGACAAATTCTCTATCACTTTTTCAGGAGGGGGTAAGTGTCTGAGACCAAGTTTGCTGCTAACTCTCTCACTGATCTCTCGAACCAGAGGCATTACATGCCCAACAATGTCCTCATATTCAGAATGCCTTATTTCACGTGGGCAGAAGAAACACCTGCATTGTTTTTTCTTATCTCCGGGTTTAACACATGGGACCCATTTCAGCTTTAAGAGGCTATCAAGCTGTTCTTGAGAAACTTTGGACAGCAAATCATTGGCATCCAGCATTCTTAAAAGCACTTGATATCTTTTGATAGCCTCCTTTTGAGAGTGAACATGCGATTTCTCAATCAGTGTGGCAGCGTGCAACAAATGGCTTGGTGACACATCCATTTCTTTATTTAGCAATCCAAGATCTGCTAGGCTCTCCAGCATCTGTGGCGTCTGAGTGTATTTAGGTGGGGGAAAGAAATCTGACTCAAAAAGGACTTTGAAAGTTTCAATTCTTGGATCAAAGAAGCTTGAGGTCTTTTTCAGCTGTCCATTCACTTCAATGAAATTCAAGTCCTGACATCTGCTTTTCAAGATGTGATTTTGAGAGAAAAGGATATTGCCATGCTGTAAAATCCAAGTCATGATTTTCTCTGTGTCCTCTTTCCTAACATTACCCCTCTCAATACAATCAATTAGGAGATTGGCTGCTTGAGGTGTATCCAAGAGATTAATGTTGAGCAGATGTAACAGTCTGCGGTCAGCTTCAGTAGCACACTGTACAACTGAATCAGGCATGGGGAGTTCTGTTGGTATTGTTAGACCAGAACCTAACAGTACAGCCTGTTTTGATTGAGCTGCAACACATGATCCTTCCATGGTTTGGAACAGAGGCAACTTTGAGAGTACGTCTTTCTCGCTGACTGAGAGAGAATCCAGACTAGAGAGATAATCTTTAAGTTCTTCTCTTTCTCTGTAAGAGGCAGTCTTGATTTCTCTGATGACTTGCTGAGAATCTAGGTTCACAAACACGTTGACGACACTCCTCGGGGATGGGCTCAGCACATACGAGTCCAGGTCTTCATGCTTAAGCCACTCATCTCCTCTCACAACTGTGCCACCAACTTTTTTCACCAATTGGGCAATTTGATCTGGCAAGCTAGCCTGTTTGTTTTTCTGAAAAATGAGGGTTGAGTTCTGTTGAAGTCTTGCTAGTATTACAGGATGATTGACATCCTCTAGGGGCTTGATGGGTATTAAAGGCATGCCAATGAAATGACTTAACTCTCTGAAGTGAGTGTTGAGAAATTTCCAGAATTCTTGGAGCCACTCTAAGGGTGGATGCTGGCTGCTGCCAATCTCCCAGGTAACATGCATTATGTTTGTCTGTTCCCAACCCTCTGGCAAATACCTCTTTGCATATTCAGCCACCTGATCTGCATCGATGTTGAGGACCTTGAATAAATCTGGAAAATGGATATTTGAAAAAAACAAAAACAAAGAAACAAAACAAAAACATGATATGAAAGCATGTGGTTGATAGATGTGCAAATGTGTGCAAATGACAGACACATTATTGTATTGCCAAAAATGACACTTACTTTTTGTGGCCAGTTCTTTCAGGTGGGTTCTGCAGGGTGAACTGAGATTATCTGGAATGAAGAGGTCTTTGCAACCTGGCAGCAGAACTCTACACAGAGAGAGGATAAGTTTGTTCATTCTTCAAGTGAAAAATGATGAAAATGTACTGTATATTAAATTTACTGTATATTACCTATGTAAGTAAAATTTACATAAATAAATAATGTCAAAATTGCCCAGAAAATAGTTTATATATTTTAGAATTTAACAGCATAGCATTGTACACTGTACTCTAGCCACATAAGTTATTTTCCATATTTGTAGAATAAACCTAATGATTAAAAACCTACCTTGGAAATTCATTGCTATCAATGAAAGCAATGTCCTCCTCTTGATCTGTGAAAGATCTGAAAGTGCCATCACTGAGTGGAAGCAGTTGAAGACCCTGGAGTTCTCTGTATTTTCCATCACTCAAAATGTACTCCAAAAGAGAGAGTTTGTCCTCTTCAGAAATGCTATGCAAGCCAATTCTGCGGAGAACTTCCCTCAGGAAAGTTGGAGTCACATGTCTAAGGGTGTTGAGGTGTGGATAGGCTTCCTCTATAGCTCTTGCAATACAATCTGATAAAGTGACAAGGTTTTCTCCACACAAAACCAAAGTCCTTTTTATGGTGGCCAATATATCAGGGCTTGTCAAATCATTACAGGGGAGCACAGCTTCTGATGGAGTGACAAACTTTCTTTCATCTGTAGCAAGAGAGAGGACAGCAACATTCTGTCCAAATAAGAGATGAAGGACATCCAATGCAACTGCATGCCATTTGTCTTTGTGTTGCACCTGGGTGATATCTGGCCAAAGATCATACACAGAGGAGACAGGGAGTGCAGAGTCTTTGCATAGTTTGATAGCATCTTGAAGGATCCCGAGGTAAGCCTTTGGGAGGACCTCTTTTATCAGCAATTCATTCCACAAGGCACCTTCGTCATATTTCTGGTCTTCCTCCTGCCACTTGATGTGTCTTCTGTTGTCTGTGAGGCCAAAGCATGCATTGACATAAACTGGGAGTCCAGTCTTGTTGGATTCATTGTTTGGGAGGGGGAGAAAGCAGCTCAATCTACTGTCAGTGCAGTCTCTCTTCTCACCACATGGGAATGCCAAGGCAACTTGAGGGAGAAAGCACAACTTCTTTGCAAGTGAATCCAGTTTTTCTATGTTTCCCTCTTTCATGCAGCATGTTGTCACGAGCCACTTCTCTGTTTCTTTGTGATCTTCTGAGGAGATGGTAATGAATTTGAAGCTTGTTGCGCCCTCAATGGTTGACTCATCTCCTGACTCCAAAACATCTGTGGAGCATGTGCATGCCACTTCAAGTCTGACGTTGACAGAGTTGTCTGTGTTGATATGTATCAAGGACACAGAGGCCACATTTTTCAGGAACAGGAGGTTCAAGTCTGCATCTGCAATGAAGCTGTCAAAAAGTTGAACAACTCTATCAGAGTCATACAAATTATCTGAAATGTCTGACACTTCATTGCGCAAGGGAAATCTGAAAAGCGTCCCATCAAAGTTTTGATCCTCTGTGATGACTTTTGACCATGTCTGTTCGCTTACAAGCGAAACTATATCTTGAAAGGGTTGGAATTGATCATGCAAGGTCATCAAAGTTTCCTGGTCCTCTGTATCAGCCAAAGACCACTGAAAGCCTCCATCTCCTTTTCCAAATAGCTTCTCTTGGGGGTCTAGCACGCCAAGGTGCCCTGAACTGAATATAGATGGCACATCTGTGAAATAGATATTGTCCAGTTAATGGAATACTGGGACCTATAAAGATGAAATTAAAGTGGGACTATTAGGAATGTGTGTATATTAAGCGTGCATGGTTTCACCTGTTATGTGGTAAACAGAGTTGAAGCCGATCCCAAACCTCCCAACTTTGTTTGGGTCATAGCGCTTGACACTCCTCCCTGTAGCCCGAATGCCTTTCCAGTCATCATCAGTGAACCCAGCATTGTTGTAGGCATAGAGAGCTGGACCTTCAAAAATAAAACAATTAGTGCCAAATGATATGGTTCTTATGACATAAGGTTTATACAACCATTTATTTTTTAGACTTTGAAACAGGTATACCTTCATTATTGTATAACTGTCAAACTTCCATTAATGTATAGCTGTCAAAATATAACATGTACAAATGATATATTTTGAAACTGATAACTATCCATAACCATAACATTGCTGTTCTCTGAAAACCATACATACCTTGGTATTTTCCCAGTTCACCAGTCCAAAGGCTCTCAGTCCCATAACTTCTCTCATCATGGATGAAAATAACTTTTGTGGCTTCAGCATCATCTGCATTTTGGATCAGCTCCTGTTCAAACAATGGTGAATGAAATGATGAACCATTAGCAGACAAAGATAATACTCATAATATTCATTCCTTTGCACTACATTTGGGATACACTAGGTGACATTGGGTAACAGAATATTCAATGTTCCAACATATGGCTATTGTTTCATGAGTCAAAGTGCCATAAACGCTTAATTTAAATGTTGTGCTAAATAACACTAAATGATGATTGAAAATAAATTTAAGCAGAACACATATTAAGCAACAATGCTGGAAATATTAACCCCTTGTACCCTGACTTTACCTAACTTCACCCTTAAATTTCCCCTTAAGTAGGTTAAAAGTTAGAAAGAAAAAAAAATCCTAACTGTACAACAATGTCACATCCATATTCTTTATCTGATCGTTCCAACTCTTTCTTGAAGCTCTAGCTGCTTATATTGAATGAAATATTCAAATACAAGACGCCATGTTTTTATGGCTGCACCATTACATGAAATGGAAAAAATCTAGATGTTTGTGCATCATTTTATACATGTTTCCCTGTAATTCAGCATGACATATTTTGTGTCTTTGGAAAACTTGTTATCTTGACTAGAATATAAATTAAGTTCTGTGGGTTTGAACAAAGCTTGGCCGTGCAACCTGCGTTTGTAATGATGGACCCAGTGGCAGGGGCGGCAGGGAGGAAGAGGTTAAAAGCTTTTAAAATGCAGGTACATATGAACATGGCCTAAAAGCTAATGGTGTTGTGTGTGAGATGCATTACTTGGTAATTTTGAAAATATAGAATATGCTATTCATGAATTATTATATTTCCATTGAGGAATAAAAACTTTAATATGCAACCAGTGTTGTATAAGTGTATTGTACCCACCTTCAAAATTTGTTCACCATCCGGATATCGCTGTAGAATATCTTTCAGGTAGTCAATAAATGGTGGTGCTGTTGCCTCGAAAGAAGACCTAGACAGAGCAGCAGGATTACAGTGTATTAGAAACTTGAGTCAAAATTCAAAACAATACAGAGCATGTCATGTTAACAGATTGCTGTGAGGCAGTGGAAATGTTTGAATGATTTAAGTTCATGCTCTGAGTTAGTTGTTATTAGGGATGAGCAGAACGAATTTGACACATTGGAAACAACTGTGGCAAAAAAGGGCTCTGTGTTATCAAGCATTTGACACCTGCCTCCTTATCGCCATCTTGTGGTCAATTGTTGTGATCACCTCTGCTAACCATCTGAGAGCAGTGAAACACTTCTCTGTACCTCCTACGAACATTTATTATGTGTTTATGTCATTGAGCAAATAATAGAAATGTGTGTAATGTATGTGTTTTTATTTCATGGCTTAATCTAACCCTCAAAATATGTAGGCCTACTCACCATTCACCATTGGCCATGGAGAGAGGCCAAGGTACAGATCTCAACTGTACATATGATACATTTTAATTATCAATGTGATGACAACTTGTGATAGGAAATTATCAGACCTCTGCCTCATGACTCCCCTCTTCAATACACCTCCAACAAACATCCTTTTGAAGTTTTTCCAGTGCCAAGCCACACTAGCATCCCTATTAAATAGTGGTACAGGCAGTAATGCTGCAGTCCATTTTCATGCAAAAAAATTACAAGTATTCAGTGTTTCCCACAGAATTCTACTCTTGACAGGGTGGAAAAGCCTCTGAAACAGATTTTAGACCGTGACCACACTAAAGCTCCAACTACACTGAAACCCATAATATTGAAATTCTTTTGGATGGGTTAGCAGCTTCTTAAGGCGAGGCGATCCCACCTATTCAATGGTTAGGGAAACTCTCTGAACATTAGGCCTTTAAATGAGGAATTAGTTTTGAAAAAACATAGTTGAACAATTACATATATATGTATATATATATATATATATATATATATATATACATATATATATATATAAATAAATAAATATATATATATATATATAGGCTATATATATTTATATCTATATATAGATCTAACCTTAATTCAGACTGAATGTGGTACCACTTTGATGGTACCTGCTGCCTCGTTTGGCGAGGAGGAATTGGGTGGACACATAGCATAAAGTCAAGAGTTACAGGAAAGATGGGAGAGAGAAAGGGATGACGAATAACAAAGATCATGAGATACCTACTACTCCCATATACTTGTGAAGATCATGGGTTTGAATCTATCTGATAGAGGTCTGATAATCTATCTGATAGATTCAAACCCATGATCTTCACAAGTATATGGGATGCGACTTTGCCCACTGAGCCACTAGGAAACCCTATTCAAACTTTTTTAAAATTAAAAAACAAGAGGCACTTCAGCTGCCTAATGTCCCATCATATTCACCTTAATATATTAAAAATATTATGTTAGTTAATGAAGTTAATGAAGTCATTAATTAAGAAAATGTATGCATTAATTAGCAAATATTTCTATGTCATTATACTGCTTATGTCTTCACATAACACATGGGTGGTATTAATATGAACTCTGTATGTTAAACATAATCAGTTATGCTATTGAGCAAATTAATTAAGCAAATTAATGTAATTAATTGATTAATAATTAATTAAGTAATACTACCTTTAGGCATTACAGAGTTATGTTAGTTTCAAGAAAATGTTTTTCCTCATGAATATGCTAATTTATGCAGCAAGGTGCTTTAAATCTAATCAGATCATCTACTCTACAAGGGGAACCTGTGGTGTAAGTATTAAGTTTCTATCATATTTTGTTCCTGAGTGTGTTCACAAGAATATGTCACCATGACGACATAATATCCCCCATACCTTGTAGGTCTACCAGGATTGCAGGACATATAGAAAATCCCTTTGGGCTTTAATGATATGCTGCATTGATTATCATATAGGAAATTGAATTAAAAGAAGCAGATAAATAGGATTTCAACCCATGTCCCAGTCAAGATGATGCAAGCAGCTACAAGGGCATGATGACAAGGGCGGATATTTCATTTCACTGTTGGGGGGGACAATAAACAGAAAAATTTCCCAAGAGCAATTCCTGAAGGGGACACCAAAGGTGCCGCCAAAAGTACTGTTGTATTAAATGTATATAGAGGTCCATTATGAAACATTTCCATAAGCACTTCATTCCTTTCTTATGAAGATTTTATCAAATTGCCTTTGATATTACTGGGGTCTTTCTACTTGGCGTTTCGGTGCACTGAAAAATGATCAGATGTCTGTTTTTCTTTTCTCTGCCATTTTAACTGACCTGGCTGGCTGACAAATAGACACACACACACACACACACACACACACACACACACACACACACACACACACACAGCATGCAGGTTATTTACAGTAGTAGGTGAGAAAAGCAGATCTCTAATGTTTCGCTGTCAATGTGTAAAAGTCCAGAACGCTATGAAGCCTGCCAGAAACTTACTTCAGGGTCTTTTTAAAGAATTAAGTCTTCATTTATTTCCAAAATTATAAACAAAATTACATAGTGGCAGCCATTTCACATGCAGTAAGAAAAAAAGAATATACTTAGAACCTAATTACGTAGGGTAAGTTAATCTTAAATAGCCTATTATATTATAGAAATATTACTGTTACCATCTACAAAAGACAATTTTGGTATGAAAACCCGCATTTTAATTTAACCAAGTATCCTGTATCATAAATACATGTCAGGCATTTGTAACAAACCAAACCGCTTGAAAATCGGTCGAAAATTCAGTGAGTTATGATGATTTTAATTGTGGATAGACCTCCTGCCTCCATACACATGCATTAGGAGACGCGGCTCCCTACCAACACGCAATCTTTAGAAACTTAAAAACGCATTGTTTTGTCTATAATTAGCACAAGTGCTTTCAATGCATATTATTATATTATTTAAAATTATATAGTTATGTTTACAATGATATATTGAGGGGGACAACTCTCTGTTTTTCCCAGGAAGGGGGGGGTCCGGACCCCCCCTGTCCCCCCCGTAATTTCCGCCCATGCATGATGACACCACTTGGCCCTGATACGTGACATTCTCCCTTCCTCTTTTTATGGGAGAGAACATCATGCCAAACTCTACTGTGAATTCTGGTAGTCTAATGCTGCCTTGATTGGCAGCAAACATACTCGACAAAACATGATTTAAGATATTTTAAGTATCTCTCAAGTCCACTGGTCATTGTGGCATACATTTGATCCACCAAGCAGCACTGTTTTCCCAATACAATTTCAACATTTATAACTGGTTCACTTGTTTTTCATGTAAATTTCTTCCACCAAAATACACCATGGGGGCAGCAGTGAGCACTGTCAATCAACTTTTAAAGTTGCCATTTTAATGAAATAATTGCTACTTGGCGGATCAAACCTATACAGAGTTTACCAGTCGACCGTGATGATTCAGAGAAGGTCCAAAGTCATGTTCTGTGAGATATGTTTTCTGATTAGAGGGTAAACAATAAACTGGCAGAATTTGCAGTGGACTTTGGCAAGATGTTCTCTTCCATATAAAGGAAAAAGAATGGCAGGTATTAGGGTTAGACACAGCTGTGCAACTATAGTGACATGGACTGATTACTCATAGAGGCAATAATTGTTCTGTTCAAAAAATTATAACCAGTGTTGTTACAACCTGCCAGTTGTGGCAAAACCACACAAAGCATTCCAGACTTCCTTATGTCTCAATACAAAGAAATCTGAGCTGGTAATGATTGGTATGGATTTCAAAAGATTTATTTTTAGGCTTTATTGATAGAGACAGTGTTAGAGAGAGACAGGAACGTATGGGAGAGAGAGAGGGGAGGACATGCAGCAAATGACTGCGTGCCGGATTCGAACCCGGGTCGCTGTGGGAAGGACTGTGCCTTATGGTACGCGCTCTACTCGGTGACCCACTGGGGCACCCCGTTTCAAAAGAATTTAATGGTTTTTGCATAGGATGACTTAAGTTTGACATGTTTACGAAGATATCAGTGTGAGGAAGTGACAAAGACTTTATTTCATTGCTCAGCTGTTGTCAAAGTAGCCTATTGCTTCAATGCTATACAAAGGAAAGGGAAGCAAAATAAAAGGGTGAACCGAGGACAACATCATCAATGAAGATGCAGGTGAACGCGACTCACCGAGTTTTTCTACGTGTCTTATTCATCTTTCCTGGGTAGGATCCTGTAAGAGAAAACCATCAAAACTGCTGTGACAAAAAACTATAGATTGTACAACCAAGTTTTCTCATCACACACACCAAAATGATTTAAGCACAGAAGTTGGCAGAGCAGTAATTGTAAGTTAATACAGAGCTGCTAGGCCCATATCACATAAGTATAAATACATTAGACCTACTAAATATTTTGTTCATTACAAAGTTTACAAATATAAAACAGTCTGGGGACACACGTTGCTATTTTAGTAGAGCAGCCCAAGACTTATAACTGTAAGTTCAAAATTTATATAACTGTAACTCCAAAATGTTTTCCAAGCATAACTTTGAACCCCAGGGTAAAAACACACACACACACACACACACACACACTCAAATATGTCCACTTAGCACTTAGTTACTTTGACTATGAATGATAAATCCCGGGTAGTCTTCTTTAGGAAGTAGATTTTGTAATTTTATCGCCAATCATTATCATCATTGCTATAGCTTACCTACTTAGATACAACTAATAACTTAGGCTACTTATTTGGAGTTGCTGATACAGATCCTAATAATAATGATATACAGTTGTAAATACCTCAATCATGGTTGCCGATAAGATTCATATTTCTTCTTGCTGTCATTTTGCAGTCAGCTGTCGAAGAGAACCGATGCTGCTGCCCGCGGTCTTATATTGTCCTGCCCAACCCTGGTATTGCATTTTGTGTTTCGTTTCATCAATAATTTCCTGGTCACTGCTATAATGACACTTAAAATTCACAAGAAACGAAACTTCGGAGGCAAGAAGCAACCAGGCAAAGCAGTGGTGCGTTTCCTGTGGTTTTACACCCTGTCATTTCTGACTCAATATCCCGTCAAAGGAAGTTGACTCCTTCCTTGTGAAAAGTATATCAAGTCTAATAGTTGACGGAAAAGCACTGCAGTAATCCTAAGCATTACTATATAAATATTACAGCAAACTTTAAGCCTACACTGAAAAAAATTAGACTTTGGATCAAAGTAAAAAAAATTGCGTCAGCTTGTTACAGCTAATTATTTTAGTTTTTCTCACATGAAAAAAGTTCAGTTTAAAGAAACCAAATATCTGTAGTAATCTTAAATCAAAAAAATTAATTATAACCAATGAAAGTTCTCAAATATCATGAAATCATAATTTCTACTTGTAACAATGTTTTTCTCTGCATTAACTTAGATTTTCACCTTGGCTTGAGCCAATATCTTACACAACTACAAAGTAATATTTTGTGCAAATACAATGTATTTTTTCACTTTCAGAAAAACAATGAAACTGCGCCAACTGTGTTGCAAGTAACTGAGTTACTTTCCTCCAAGTTGAAAAAACAAGTTGGTTGAAATTCTGAAAAGACACACACATAGTTACATTCTTAACATTTATTAAGACATCTTTTACATCGGCGTCAACAACTCCATACATTTCAAATGAAGCAACTGAATGTCCTTTTTACAACTTAATTTTCTCCTTTTGTATAGCATCAAGGTTTGAGGTATTTAGAGAGGTTAAAGTGCACATTCAAAATACCTTATACTTATCAATTAAGAGCAAAACAAAAGTGCATTTACTCTGTAAAGTATTAATAAGCATCACATATCACAAAACGCAACATTTACAGTTGCCAATTCAATCTAAAACCAACCAAGATGCCTCTTTAGACCAAAGTTTGTCTGTTGGATTTCCAACATGACTATTTCAACATAAGTGGTCAGTTCAGTTGCATTACTCCAAAGGATTTTGAAATGACATGTCAATACAGTCAAAGTGCTTAAGAGCCAGAAGTCTAAAACATTCCACGAGTTCAATGTCGGAATAAATTAAAATCAAACAATTGTACATAACATCTGACAGCAAAAAAAAGTTGTTATAGCTCCAACAAAAGGTTCCTGCCTTAAAGTTGGTGAACATCCCTCAGATGAAAGACATTTTAAGTGACAATTAGTGGCAGTAACATACTTGTATGAAATAACAGCATAAAACGCTAACAGTATCAGCAATTAACAAGACAAAAAAAAGTCTCCTTTATAAAAATGCTAAAGTGCCATTTTAAGACCAAGAAACACATGTCCACGATAAATTTAACATACAAAATCTGACCCTGGCAAGTATAAGAACTTGAATCATACCAGTACTTACTCTTGCAACATCACTGCCTTTGCATTCAAGATATTTTACAGTAACCAAACCCGTCAAAAGTAAAACAGAACATTAACTTAAAATGGTCTTCAAAGCGACCATTTATCAATTATCATTTTCCCCCACAATTCCCCATATTTCTACTTGCTCCCAATATCTCTAAATCTTGCAGGTTGTTGGTTCCTCAAAATTTCTCAAAACAAACCACATTATGGTCAAACATAATGTTCATTCATTTAAGTAAAAAAAAAGTAAAAAAAAAAAAAAAAAAAAGAAAGAAATACAATTTCTCTGCTGCCATTTATGGTCTACTGTTCATTGAAACTAAAGGGTCTATTAAAAATACAAAGATGAACATAAAATTGTTAATGTCACATTATAGCAGATAGACAGCTAGGCTATATTCTCTCCATGCTACACATTTTGGTTTTATGGGCAAAGGTTCCATCAACAATTATGTCTAAGCTGTGATGATTGGTAAGGCTCAGGATAACTGTAATAATATCTTAACTAAAGACAGTTTTAGCTAGTTCTCATATTTTCCACAGAGGTTGTGTACCCTTCCTGTCATTTGCCTACTTTCTATGTCCATGGTGATTTTTTGGAAGGCCTCAAAGGTATATTGTGTTTGACTGGATAGCGCAAGTTGAGTATATAAATCAGGCCAAACATCATGCCACAAGCAGATGCGACTGAGGACAACTCATTTAGTACCTCCACACCGTCACTGACAATGCCACTGTCCACTGGAGGGGCGAGAGCATCACCTTCTTCACAGAAGACAAAGATCGCCATGCTGGTGTGCTGTCTCTGCCTCTTCCTTTTGGACAACCAGAAGACAGACAATTAAGTTTGGTTCTTTACCGAGTGCTTTTCTTTCTACAACAATTATTATTCTTGACTCAGACAATAAATCATGCAAGTATAATATAATAAAGTGCACTCCTATGATCACAATTTATATTTAAATATCAGAGAGAGAGACTCAGTGCCATTCTAGGGTTAGGGGGGGATAGGGCAGGAGAGTTATTGATTAGTCTGATCAAATGCCCAGGGCCAACAGTTATATTTAACAGCAAACATATCCTGATCTCACTGCATTGCCATAATTTGCTACCTTACCAGGTACTCTTTGATGAGGTGGCTCACATCTTCACCCAGGTACATCATGAGGCACTTTAGGAGGCACTCTCTTCTGATGTTAATGTCCAGACTCTAGCAACACAGACACAGATCAAAAGATAATCAATGTAATAGCTTTCAACTCACCGACTGAGACACAACTGAACTGATAAGGAAATCACAAATTTCATTCATATGCATTTCATACCTGATCCAAAGGTTTAAGGATGTCCCTGGTTTTCTCACAGACTGCTCCACCTTTGCTCCTAATGATCTGGAGAAGCTGACTGCTCTGCTTATCCAAACAGGCCAAAAATCGTGCTTGAAGAGGTACCGTTGTGATGCGTAGGAATTCATCATTGATCTGAAATATACAAATCAGACAACAGATTTTGTGTTAGATAGCCACTCTGAAAAATCTATCATGTATGAGGACACAGCCCACATATATTTACAATTTAAATATTATAAATTTATTTTAATGTCTGTTGTCTATAAATCATACCAAGCTGAAATAACTGCTGGAATATTTTAAAAATTTTTTTATATTTTATATTTTATATTTTTAAAAGTACTTTTCACCCTGTGCTGTAATCATCATCATGATGTATCATGATGTATCATGATGTATGCCAACTGTTTTCTGTAAGACACTGAGCCGCAGATACTAACTGCAGTTTCTTCTGTTACAGAAACTCCTGCTCTTCAAGAACCACTGACACTTCTCTGGAAAATGCTCCCAAAGAAATTAACTTATTTATAATGTGTTCTGGCCTTTTCACTAGTTTCTTTCTTTACTAGATTTCTTAACCCTTTGATTTTACTGAATCTTACCTTGTACTGACATATTACAGCTGCCCTCTGTGGACCGGGGCTCTCTAAATATCGACCTGTTATAAACTAGTGTTCCAGTTCAAAGATGATTGTGTTTTTGTTTTTTTTTTGTCTTGTAATGCTTGATACTCCTGAGAATGTTTCACCCATATAAAATGGAACATGTAGAATGGAACGTATTTTGAAATAAATGTTTACTTTACATATAACAGTTTGTCTTGGATCATCTCTTAAATAAGTCTCATTTGTCATCACTCTGTAGTCCATTGCCCTCAAATTACTTTTCTACATCTTACCTTGGTTATTACATTTTACCAGCATTGTTTTTCTAGTCACAAATATCAATATTATGTTACTAACAGTGTTTTTATTTATACGTCTTACAGAATATACACTGATACATTTTTTGAATGTCTCTTCCTTGTGAGTAATTTATGACAATATTGACTAAAGCCACACATCTAGACCACATAGTCCAAGTTAACCAACATGCTGTTGCCTCAGTGTAGAGATAGTATTACTTGTAGCCATTATTATTCTGCTGCATGTATTGATTTAATCCATGCGACTGAACTACACTGGATCAAAGGTGGGTCACCTCACATTTCATGACATAAATATTAGTACTCTGATCAAACACAGTCCTATATAAACAGTGCATGAAGATAGGTTTGCATTCTCTGCAACCTGCAACTTAGATGCAAGGTTTGCTAGTGAAAAAAAAAATCTTAAATTATTATCATTGGGAATATTCTAGGTTCGTTTGATGTCATGCCAAGGTTTACTTGAGTTTGCAAGTGTTATACTGTCTAGACTGTCATAGCAAAATTTCTATAAGCTTGATCTCCCTATGCAGTGCCCAGAAACACACCTGGTTGGAAGAAGACTCAATTCCATTTACATAATAGACATTATCAGTAACTCAAGCAGGTTAACTCAAATTGGACATCTAAATATAAATTTACAGACAGTAAAATAAATTAGAACAACCATCAAAGCCCAAATACATTCATAACTTTAATAGGATAAAGAAAAGTACATAGGCATAGTCTGTAAACTGAGAATTTCGAGATGTAAATAAATATATAATAGTAAGTAGGTGCATAGAACTGCTTATGCTACATGTAGCTGGTTAACTACAGCAATGTTATAACGTTAGCTAGCTAGTTTGCAAGCGACCTATTTAATCAAGAAAGAAACAAAAACAAAATAGAAACCATCCGTTATTGTTCTTAGGTCTTGCCTGTTAAACCTAAGTGTCGGCGGACGTGTAGGTTGAGTTTAATGTGATCTAGGTTGATCACATACAGCTAAAAGCCTAGCTGTATAGCTTGTCAACAGTGGAAGTAGAAGCGGTGAATGCGCACGGAGCGTTCCCGTGGCCTAGAGGCGCGTTCACGGAGCTCCAGAAAATCCAGCTTGATACGGCTCTTGGTGGCTTCCAAAGAAAAATGGACCCAATGATTTAAAACTTGATAATTCAAAGAGTCGTTTTTGACTTTGAGTGATACCCAGAAAAATTTTCCCGGAGTTTTACAGCTGTTTCTTTCCCCATGTATGTCTATGGGAAAAAGTCTTTTTGGGCCCCATGGCGTCACGTGACTTGCAATACCGAGCTTGGCCACTACGCCAAAATCGCCGCACAGCCCAGAGCTCTTCCTGGGGGCTTGGATAAAACGGCATTTCGAGAGTATCTAACTTCCGTATCGTGACGTATTTCCGAGTGAAACAGGAAAGACAGGCGGGACATAACGTTGGGAGGAATTTGATTTGAACGTT
This sequence comes from Centroberyx gerrardi, assembly GCF_048128805.1. Taxonomy (NCBI): domain Eukaryota; kingdom Metazoa; phylum Chordata; class Actinopteri; order Beryciformes; family Berycidae; genus Centroberyx; species Centroberyx gerrardi. The sequence goes on along the minus strand of NC_136006.1, from coordinate 13,343,331 downwards.
GAAAAGTGGGTGTGTCATAACACCCGAAGACACACCGAAGTACCATGCTGTTGCTAGCTAGCTAACTAATGAATCTTAGCCTCTTAGCTCTGTGCGCTAAAAGTTGAAGATTGATTGATGGGTGGATGTCATGATATTATTGGTTGAAATTAGTTACGGGCATGCTTACGTAAGCACACGGCATATTTTGTTTTACAGGAAGAAAACATGATTGAATTTTGATATAAGAATACAATGAAATTGATTTTTGGTATTTTTTTTGGCATATATTGTTAAATAGGTGCACAGTATGACCGGGGATGTGATCTAAAAGGGTTAAAAAGACATTTTTCATTTCATCTCGTCTTTAACAGAGTGGCGAGCAAAAACGTAAATTTAGTAAATACGGTGGCATGCATCGAAAACGTCGAGATATCAATAGAATTTCAATGTTTCTGATTGACCACTTCACATCAAAGGTCCTGGTTGGACGCAACATGTCGTTAGCTACCGTTAGCCCCACGTCGTGTAATGAACGACGATGGAAAGTTCGATTAACAGCAATTAGTCATATTAAAATCACATCAACGCGTAACGATGTAAAAAAAAATAATTCAACGGTCTTTTTATATTTCTTACCGATTTCCATCGGTCTCGTGGCTCTCGCCCAGTCTTCATGCGGGAAAAGATGGCGGACAATCTTACCAAAGTTTGATTACGTCAGTAGTCACATGACATGCAAACTTGAACATGAATGAGAAATTGCTGTTAGATTCAAAGTCAGTCAATTACATTAAACCAATGAGGCCTTGTTTTAAGTTGAATAAAACTGATTACAATAGATTAAACCAAAGAAAAGACTGAAAAGTAATTTTATTGGTTCAGATCAAGTAGAAATCACTCCTTACATGAGGCAGCCCATGTTCACTTTTTTCAGTGTACTTTAAGATATTATAGTGATATACTATTGGAGATAAATACCAAAAGTACAGTAAGGTCACTGTAAATTCACTGTTGAGTACCACACACGTGTATAAGTTCCTGTAGGAATAATAAAGGAATAGAATGGTGATTTTTCGTCAGGGATAATAGTCAGCTTAATAGGCTATAGCCGATTTGGATAATTTCGTATTTTTCCCATGGTTTAGGTAAATGCCAATCTGATCTTAAAACTAATAGAGTGATATTAAAAGCTTATAAAGGGTACAGTTATTCCGCCGCTTGCTAGATGATGCTGTGTCCGATCGTCGTGTATGAGGGGCCATATAGGCCATATTTCAAACTATGCTCATATATACACATGAAACACACACACAGCCTACATACTCTGTGTACATTCATATGTGAAACACTGACACATACATGTGTACTCCTGTATACTAACACACATACATATGAAACACTTGCACATATACAAGTGAAACATTTATACTTATGTATCTGAAACACTCACATACACACACACACACACGTGAAACACTTCCATATGCATTGGTGAAACACACATATGAAACGACTGCATATAAATACATAAAACACCCCTGCATGCATACGTTAAACACTTGTACATGAATGTGTAAATTAAAAGTATACATATACTGTATGTACAAGTATTTTATGTATGAGTGTTTCACATACGTAGGCTATGTGTGAGTTTCTCACATGTGAATGATCTCAGTATATCTCGAAAGCACGACACATGCCCCAGCCCCCAGAAGAGCCCTAGGCTGTGCAGTGATTTTGGCATAGTGGCCAAGCTCAGATGTTAAAGTCACGTGACACCATGGGGCCCAAAAGGAATCTTTCCCATAGAGATACATTAGAAAAGAAATTCCTGTAAACTGTAAAAAAACAAATCTGGGCATTGCACTGGTTCAAAAATAATTTTGTGACTCAAATTTGTGACTCATTGGGTCCATTTTTCTTTAAAAGCCACCAAGAGCCATATAAAGCTGTGCTGTCCCAAAAGTAAGATAAAAAAAAAAAGATGGGGATGCTTATCTCATACCTTACAACCTTCTTTGACTTAATTTGACACTTTTACACTATGAACACTACGTCTGAATACATATGAATTTAGTGAAAAGGCCTGAGCACATCATAAATAAGTTAATTACTCTTTGCTCTGAAACAAACACTGGGAACATTTTACAGAGAAGTCTCAGGGGGTTCTTGAAGAGTAAGAGTTTCTGTAACAGAAGAAACTGCAGTAAGTATCTTAGGCTCAGAGCCTTACAGAAAAATATCAACATCATCATGATGAGGGTGAAAACGGTTTCATTTGTGAAGCACTGGCTGCAGTGGAGTTGAAAAGGGTGATACCATTCATGTACAAGTGTTTAACGTATGCATGCAGGTGTGTTTTCTATGCAGTAGTTTCAAGTATGTGTGTACAAGTGTTTCACCAATGTATCTGCAAGTTTTTCACGTGTGTGTGAGTGTTTCACATACATACGTATTAGGGGTGTAACGATATATCGTGGAACGAAATTTCGCGATCCAAAAACAAGACAATAGGCATCGTGGAGGTGAAAAATGGTTCGCAATATCAAGTAAAGCTTATCAATTAGTTGCGCCACCAAAATGTAGACTACTCTTTGTTTTCATTTACATACTTTAAACACCAGAGGGCGGAATCAGTAATCCTAGATCTTACTGAGTGGCGTTATGACGTCATTGACACCGACGTTCACTCGAGACCAAGGAAACTATAAAAGAAGGAAGGGTCATTACGTCATGTGACAGCATTCGAATTTTGCATTGGTGCCAGACTTTGGTGCCACTTCTATTGAAGTTAATGGGGCGGGCATGGCAAGTCCCACTATAAGCCATCATATCTGTGTTGTTTCACCTTTGACTGAAAAATGCTTCCACAAAATAAAAAAAAACACATTACGTGATGTTGACTGATGTTTTTTTTATCTAAATGTACGCGTTCGTTTTCCTTGTTATTGGTCTCCAAACAGATCATGGCTCTGTCCAGCAGCTGCATATAGCTCAACTCAAGCCCCTGTTTGGTCCAAGATAGCTACATCATGATACATGACCAAACGGGGCAGGTCCGACCTATTATCGCTGACCTGACTGCAATTATAACCAGATCAATTTAATAATGGCTCTGATTATAACTGGCTGGACTCAATGATATGGCCTGTCAGAGTTAGGTAAATATCCTTAAGCCAAACTAGGACTTGACCGTATGTTACAATGCCTACAGTTCGCCTCAATGATTTACATTCGTACTAGTCATCTAGCTTATATTATTAGCTAGCACACATAAGTCATGATGACAACGATTAAGCTAGAGAGGCTGTAACATTTGCTATCACTCACCAACACCGCAGCTCCCTGACTGAAAAATAAATCACGTTTTTCAAACCCTGTCTGTTTCTTTTACACCTTCACGACGATTATTTCTTACTAACGTTAACGGTTTTTAACGGTTTAAAAACCGGACGTCTCAACAGAGGAGATGGCGATCCCATTCAACTCAATGTCGGCCGAACTGAAAGTTTTCACACTTGGCACCAATGTGCGTTCACGTGCAACACAGTGACGTAATGACCCTTCCTTCTTTTATAGTTTCCTTGCTCCAGACCCGGATGAGCCAGGGGTGTACCGTGCAACAGGAAAATGGAAAGCGGTGATATCGAAATACACTCGTTACGTTACATAACATTATCATCGTTATTTTGACAGAGACGGGGGTAAGTGTTGTGAGACATTCTCAAATTTTCTATCCGGTCTGTTTCCTCAACATTGCAGTTGTTCCCATAGATATAAAAACGGTTGTTCCTACCAGTTCTGCGGTCTCGGCCCGGCCCAAATGTTGCGGTTGAAAGTATCATGTCCATGCGGTGGAAAAAGAGAGTATGACACCGCTGTCAGCGGCAGTTTAAGATCTTACGGATAAATTGACGCCTCTGGTTACTGGTGTTACTGGTGTGTAAACTGAAAACACAGGCAATGGTAGCCGCCATATTGGTCTGAAGTAAACGTTACTATGGTTACAGACATTATTTACAACTATCGCAAGGTCGGAGTGGAGTGACTCCTGTTACCCGTTCAGACACAGTGGTAATACTGCTCCACCATACATATGCAAATTCACTCTCATTCATAAATTTGGTTGTCACTACCAAATTCTGGCAAAACACCAAAGACACCAAAAACTGTCAAAGGTGTCAGCTGCTGCATGAAAATGTTGACATGCTAATTTTCTTAAAAAATAAATAAAACATGTCCTCCTAGGTTAGAAAATCAGTGTCTGAACATATTTGTTGTTTTAATTTAAGTTTAAGTTTTGTGGCCTGCCTGGCCAACTAAGGTGTTTGGAGAATGTTAGATCAACCATGTTCAGACATTTGCACTTAATTGTAAAGAGGACATCCTTATTTAGACATTTTATTTTAATTTACAATTTGTTTCATTTAGACAAGCATCCGCTGTTAAAAGCTGATTTATTTTATTCAACAGATTCTATTATTTGCTTTTTGCACTGAAAAATATATAACAAAGAAAGAAACCATTATAAAAGAAACTGTAGGAATAGGTTAAACTTCAAGTTGAAAATATTGTTTTTTTTTTACATTTTATGTCTAAGCAATAAGGAAAGAATCTTCTACAGTTATAATTTGTTTCCATTTAAACTTTGTTAAAAATATCGTCATTTTATTGAACGTGAAGCCTGTACAGTGTATCGTACCGAACCGTGAGCTGAGTGTATCGTTACACCCAGTGTTGGAAATTAACTTTTTCTTCCACCAGCCAAAGTGGCTGGTGGAAGAAAAAGTTTTTTGTGTGTAACTAACTTTTGTGTAACGTTTGTCTTGCTTTGAAAAAAAACAACAACATAAAAAGTATTAATTTAATATATATTCACCTATGGTTATCCATTTTTAATTCTTTCTCCCTCACACCACACACACACACACTTCAAATGCACAAAAACAAAATAGACACCCAAACAGCGGTGCACTGTAGATCCATTTTAAGTCAGAACCTTAACAGCCTTTTAACATCAAACTTTAACAAACTCATAACAATCTACCACACACACACACACACACACACACACACACACACACACACACTAGTTTGAGCCCCAGTGGCCTGACTTCGCTCACAATGCTGAGAGACCGGCCACAATGTGACACAGGCTGGTTCAGTGGCAGACAGGTAGACTAACAGAGACAGACTGCTGTGGTCTGCTTAGGTACATGGAGCCTTTTAATCAGAATAGCAGCCCAATCAGAATAAAAATGCCTCATATAAACGCTTCAATCAGAATAAACTGGCCGATCCGAATGAAATTTCATTCCGTTTGAGAGGGGTGGTTTAACCCTTTCATAATCCGGTCGAAAAATGTCATCATGTAAACACTCATTCCGATCACTTTATCTCGCCACATGCTCGCGCATTTAACGCAAGTAACGTCAATTACGTTACCCTATTTTTCCGGGAGGATTCGAATGGATGTGCTTGTTATTAACCCCGGGGCGCTCGGGCTTGATGTAGGCGGTGCAGCCCGTTTTTATATCAAGTCCTCTCCGGTTTCGGGTTACGCGGTGAAAATTACAAATGGACCCAATCATTGCGGGGGCAAAACAAAACGTCTTTTTCTGACACTTATGGAGTCGTATGTTGTGATAAAACTGTTGCTTCATCAGAAAGAACAGCAGTAAAGAAATAACCGACGCAGATCCATCTTTTAAAAACATACCGTATTTCCTCTAATATTGGCCCGGGCCTTTATTTACCTCAACTGCAGAGGGTACCAGGCCTTTATTGGAAGCAGGCTTATATTAGAGACAGGCCTTTATTTCTAATTCCCTCTGTTTGATAAGTATATTTGCTCCTATTTTAGTACGAAGCCTCCTTGTTTTCTGATCTGCTTCTGTTACGGTACGTTAGGTAGACGTTTTTTTGTTACTGCAATGCATTACGATAATTACGGTAATCGACGACGGCATGCTCCAGAGACTTCCGCCGGCCGAGCCGTCTTGTGGCACTTGTACGTTACTACAAACTACAGTTACATTATATAACAGGCAGCAGGAGTTTACCAGTATCCACCGTTGTTTGCATGTAAGCCGAAGCTAACTGAAGCTAACTGAACCTGGGCACTGATGTGTTCCCGGTGATCCGGCCGAGATTTCGGCGGGGGTCCGGGGCTTGGATCGGGAGGATCAATGCGGGCCGTGGGCGCGGTGGAGAGGCAGCGGCGGAGAGAGGAGACAGACACGGTCCAGCCATGTACTAGGTTTTGACCTAGTTTTTTCCCCCGGCCTGTATTTGAGGCCGGCCTTTATTTGTTCGTGTCGACCACGGCCCCGGCCATTATCGGAGACCCGGCTTTTAATTGACATACTGTGGAGCATGTAAACGCACATCTCAATGCGATCGTTATATTTAGCGCTCATGTAAACACTTGCGTGACAATCTTCCTTCGGAATGATTTCATTCAGAATGAAAAAAAAAAAGTCTCATACCGCAGCTACTGTCTCTCTCTCCGCGTGTTGCCGACAGTGGGAGCAAAACACTGACTAGTCTCATCGAAAACTAGCCAGTCACGTAACTCCCCACTGTCGGCTCTTCTCCACTTCTCATTAAAAAATCGCCTTTTAACTTTTGGTTCGAGAGTTGTTGTCTCCTCTTGCGTAGGTGTACTTACATCAGCCGCTCTCTTTACACCCGCAATGTACCGCCACATTGTTGTTTAAATAACGTTAGTCCGTCATATTTCTTTCTTCTTCTTCTGATGCAATTGGCGGCAGACTAGACGCAACTTTGAATTTGAATTTCACGTCAAATCAAATTGGCGGTCAGTGGCCCGAACCTTACTCTGATTGGTCGAGACTCGAGATGCAGGAGGAGACGTAGCTAACCGGCCACCGTGGCTGGTAGGTTGATCAAAGTTACCGGCCACTTCAGTCATTACAAACACACATTTCTACCCCATAATTATTTTTTTTTAAATGTTTGTTCCTATGGCCAATTGTTGTCTAGAATGTTATGTCTTTTATAGAAACAGACCGGAAGAAATAGAAGCTGATATGGGCTTGATGCAGAATGTCAGTTAGTTTTGAGTGCCATTAAGGTTGAATGAGTGTTTGAAACTGTCTCGAGTTGCATGTAATGTATGAGGCAAGTATTTAATATGCTTGTAACCTTAACACCCCATCATACCACAGTGAATATGTAAAATTCCACTTGTAGTAAATTGCTTTATTTCCTCCTATGTGCACACCACTTTGTAAACAGGCAGCAAGCCTGCTGTAAGTATGTACAGGTTTTGTGTAAGTTATTAATAGATGGAGGATACTTGTGGCTGGTTCAGCAGAAAGCATAACACAAAGACTGAATCTGGTAAATATGTGAACCGCTCCCTCACAAACAAAAATTTGAAATGGTACAGAGTACAATGGGAAGAGAGATACATGAAAAGCCTTGTAAACATTTTTTTTATTGTATAAACACTGGTAACGGGCCACTTCCAGGATGAGACGAAGCACACTCCCAACACAAGGAGAAGACTGTTCTGTTCTGGTGACTGTTGAGATGTCACATCCTACAGAGCATACTTTTGTTGTTAACATATGGAAAGATACATTTGTCCAAGGGCGGATATTTCCTTTCACTGTTGGGGGGGACAATAAACAGAAAAATTTCTCAAGAGCAATTCCTGAAGGGGACACCAAAGGTGCCGCCAAAAGTACTGTTGTATTAAATGTATATAGAGGTCCATTATGAAACATTTCCATAAGCACTTCATTCCTTTCTTAAGAAGATTTTATCAAGTTGCCTTTGATATTACTGGGGTCTTTCTTTCGGTGCACTGAAAAATGATCGGATGTCTGTTTTTCTTTTTTCTGCCATTTTAACTGACCTGGCTGGCTGGCAGTAGTAGGAGAGAAGCAACACCCATTAACTTAACTAAAGCTAATATATGCCTAATTAGATTTAGTTTTCCCGAAAAAGCAGATCTCTAATGTTTTGCTGTCAATGTGTAAAAGTCCAGAACGCTAGCCTGCCAGAAACTTACTTAATATTTTAACATAGTGTTTGTTGTAATTATGTATTTTTTATGAATTAAGTCTTCATTTATTTCCAAAATTATAAACAAAATTACATAGTGGCAGCCATTTTACATGCAGTAAGAAAAAAAGAATATACTTAGAACCTAATTACGTAGGGTAAGTTAATCTTAAATATTATATTATAGAAATATTACTGTTACCATCTACAAAAGATAATTTTGGTATGAAAACCCGCATTTTAATTTAACAAAGTATCCTGTATCATAAATACATGTCTGGCATTTGTAACAAACCAAACCGCTTGAAAATCGGTCGAAAATTCAGTGAGTTATGATGATTTTAATTGTGGATAGACCTCCTGCCTCCATAGACGTACATGCATTAGGAGACGCGGCTGCCCCGTACCAATACGTTGACGCACAAGATTCAACCGCGAGGTAATGGAGCGAACAAAATGTAGTCTGGTTACAATTGTAAATGTGTTTTATTCTATTGAGTGGTAGAAGTAAAGAAAAATGTCTGACACATCCTTTGTTTTAAGTTAACCTTTGCGAAGTAGCTACTTACTGGAGGTCTGCCACCACTGACACACTTCCAGAGATCCTCCACAGACACTCGTACCGAGGGCTAATGTGTGTGGGGGTTCGGGGAGGCAGGTAGGCAGTGGACCAAACCACTGTGAGGCATGGGGGGGGGGGCAATCTTTCGAAACTTAAAAACGCATCGTTTTGTGTCTATAATTAGCACAAGTGCTTTCAATGCATATTATTATATTATTTAAAATTATATAGTTATGTTTACAATGATATACTGAGGGGGACAACTGTCTGTTTTTCCCAGGAAGGGGGGGTCCGGACCCCCCTGTCCCCCCCGTAATTTCCGCCCATGCATTTGTCTGATATATGGTTAGTTGTCATTATTTTCATAACATGATTTCTTAATGAATAAAAAATAGTGCTTTTAACTTGAAATGTTTGTCTTCACTGGGAACTCTTAACTATCAGGTGTTCTGTGCAGTAAGAAGGGCATATAGGCTTATACATTGAGTAATCATTCTGTAGTCATTTAATATAACAGAATTTAGCTTAAGGTTGTTCACTCAAGATGATAATGACATCAGGCTGTTTGTATAATGTTATCATAGATCTATGAATGGTAAAACAAACACGGGAATCACATTAGATAAGCTTAGTTGAGAAAACTTTAATGTGCTCATTTGTTTTGCAGCTTAAAAACACTTACAGCAGACATCACTTATTTCAACGTTCAGCACACAATCATATCACATGGTAAAAGTGGAATCACCTATTAAAATAAAACTGTGCAGTAATAATACAGTTTCAGAGTTTCAGTGTGTTGTCTTAAACAGCCCTCAGGTGATACTGTACATTATTATCAGTGTACAATTAAAGTATTAGTGAGCAATGCATCATACACAAACATTATTCATGGCCTCATTATTCTCAGTATTCTTTACCGCATTCATGCTAAGAGGTTACTAAAATACTAAAGTCTTCAAAATATATTCTGCATTACTACAACAGGAGAATGATAGAGCAAGTCATATTTTCGACGGTGCAACTCAGTATTTGTAGTAATCCTTCTTTTGACCCTGCCCACTCTCACCTCTTACCATGGCATCACTATACAACAGGAAAAAGAAAATCCTATCTTGATATCACTGTTGCGAAAATGAGAAGCACATGGTTATAAGAAACCCCCCCTTTATTAAATTCCATTGCTTTCATCTCAAATAACAAAATAAGTCTCAATTTTAAAAAATAAATGATGAAAATCTCAATAAAATATAAATCATATAAAAGTGAAAATTCCAATAAAATATAACAAATAAAAGGTGAAAATTCCAATAAAATATAAATCATAAAAAAGTGATAATTCCAATAAAATGTAAATCATAAAAAAGTGAAGATTCCGATAAAATGTAAAGCATAAAAAGGTAAAAATTCAAAACAATTTAAATCATAAAAAAGTGAAAATTACAATAAAAAACAAAAAAAATCATAAAAAAATAAAATGAATGAGGGTAACAAAATTGCATGGAATTCTTTCATATCATTTGCATTTTCATAGCAAAGTCATAGACTGATGTTGGTCCTTTTAGTTAATGACTGGGTCATTTTGTTTAACTGTTTCATATCACAATATCGCTCACAGCATTTTTGACAGGACACAAATCTTATATTGACTCATCCAACGCTAAATGTCCATTTTTAATCTAGAATCTTTAATTTACATATGCCTCTACTCTGCTGAGAAGCTCTGATGCCATATCCAGCGCTCGCTTTTCGTTCTCTGACCTGAACTGTCCATTTGGAATGTGGGGACGTGGGTGACAGTTGGGATACTGCGTCTTTTTGGCATCCACTCCCAGCGTCTTTAGATTTTCCACAGTTTGAGGCAAAATGCTCAACTGAGGGTTGTAGCATGAAACTCGTGCAGCAATGAGTGAGATGGAGCAGTTGTTGGGGTGTCGTCCATTTCTTTTGTACTCTGCAGCTATGAGAGACTTTTCCACTGCTTGATGAACCTTGAACAGACACCATTCTGTGCTCCCCCCACCGGTGTCTTTGGAAGCTGCAGTGAGATCACAGCGAGCCTGTCTACACCAGCGCTGGGCCTCCTCTCTGTCTGGCCTTGGGACATTTTCATAATGTGTCCAAAAGTTATAATCATAGGAATGGTAGCCTCTAGCAAAACTCTCTCGACCACGTCTGTGGCGATTGGCCTCTTGATTCCACTGTTCATAGAAGTGTCTGAAATTTGTGTTTCCCCTTGGATAAGAAGAGTCGGCAGTTTTGCCTTTCATAAGCTCATCAATTCGATTTTGCAAGTACTTGAATGCCTCAGTTGCAAGCTGTTGGCAGTCTGGGTTTTTGTCAGGGTGCCATCTAAGGTACAGTCGCTTGATGGCCTTTTGCCTCTCCTCCTCAGGAAGAGTCCAGATCTCTGCCAAACATTTGTCAATTTCCCTTTTGGCTTCTTCAAGAGATGCTGGTGGGGGTCTTGTTGATGAGGAACTTGTAGATGATGTTTGTGAAGTATGTGGCACAGCGCCCACTAGTGGTTCCAGCTTCATGCAAGTAACTTCAGCAGATGTGCAAGTCTTGTTTTTTTGTTTCAGCTTCTTTTCTCGTCTAAACTGATATAGGTCAAGAGAACTGACTTCAACTGGTTCATCTTTCCCAATCTGTATTTTGTATTTGCATGAGTATAGTCCAGAAGACCCAGGCAGCTGTTCAACAATAACTGCATAAATGTACTCCTCATTAGTAGAATAGCAAACATATTCCCCCTCTTCAAAGTTATTGAGGATGTTCATATCTAGGGAGTCATGCCATTCCTCAGGGATAGGTGTCCCAGGGACTGGTGGATTGAGAAGGAAGTTCTTGGTTTCAGCACTGTCATGGATTCCATTCTTTGCCAGTGTTTTTTGAACTTCTTGTAGACTGTCACACATAAGAAGTTGTCCAAGGACTGGAAGGTGATTTGAGGCAATTTTGTTTCCTAAAAGAGCATTAATCTCTTTTGTCAGGGTCATGTTGACTTCATTTATCACTTTAAGAGACATGTTGTCATCACTGTGTTTTAAATAAAAGATGCAACCTTGTTGCCCCTGTTTGACATAGACCTCAGTTTCAGCAGCAGTATTGTGAAGTGGCTGTTGATCAAGCCAAAGCTCTGTTTCAAGGTTCTTGCAGCAGACAATCTGAATACTGCCAAACGTCTGCTGGCACATGTCAGCTGCATCTTCTTCTGTTACTTTGCCCTCTGACTGCTCTCTGATAAGACAGATAAGTCCGTGTCTAAAGGCTATTGAGGAGAGATGTTTGTCAAACCATCCACTAAACTCACAGTCAGTTCCATACTCACAAAGCTGAATGTGTGATTCCACCACATTCTCTCCAGTCGACTGAGACAGCATTTTGGGCCGAATATTCTGAGGCAGCAATTGCAGCAGTCGATGATGCTCATAAATATCATTGCCCAAATGACATGCACTGAGTTTCTCAAGTAGCAGGAATTTATTCTCCAATGCTCCTTCTAACCTTCTTGTCTCAAACACTGCGTCATTGAAATAGAGTGTGTTTGATGGGTATAATCTACCATCTGTTGAAGGAAGATACAAAGTCTTTCCAAGTTCAATAGGTGACTGGTTTTCCTGAGTTTTGATTAATTGAAACAACTGCTCAACAGCACGCATGACAGTTTTCTGTTGGTTTGGGTTAAGTGTTAATTTATCACAGGAGTCAGCATAAATTGCTGCAAGTACATTGCAATACTGCACTGCAATAGGCTCCTCCTTAACACCAATTTTCTTGAAGAAGTCTGCGTACATGACATCCTTTGGAGGAATTTTGTACAAATAGGGCCTGAATTCCAGATCATAGGGGAGTCCAAGAGATGTCTCATCAGCCATCACAAGTTTTGTGTCTTTTTCAACCAACACAACAGGGAGGCCGGTCAATGGATGGCTTTCAAACTTGTTTGTTTGTAGGTAGGCATAAGAACGCCGAAACACATCAGCACGGGTTTTGATTAACTCATCAGTTTCACAAGGTAACTGACAGATGTTGCTCATGTTTCTGGTTACACACTGTGGAGGTGGTTGTTCAAGAGCTCCTGCATTTTTCATTATTTGCAGGTGCTTCTGTGATCGATAAACTGGTAAACCTATTATTGGCATTGAGGTCCAAATCAGGTCTTGATGCTTAGGATCACTTTCAATCAAAGATCCTCTGATTGTAACAGCAGTCCTCTCATTGGCAAATGGATGGTGATAGCTACACAATTCTTTTCGAATCTCCACAGGGAAAATGAACTTGATGTCAGCTATACTCTCCAGCAACTTTTGCCCTTTCTTTTTGTCATCACTCTCTATTGCCAGGGCTGTTCTCAAAAGTTTTGATGATTTCTGTTTCAACTCTTTAAGTCCACAATTTCCTTTTGCCTCTGATTCTAATAGATATGCAAAACCTATTATCTCCTCCTTTGACACAACATGCTTCATTCCAAGTGCTTTGAGCAACTCTTTTGCTTGTATCAACATACTTGTGTGGTCACACAACTCATCCCAAAATCTCTGAGGCACAAATTTTTCTTGAGGCAACATTATCTTGTATAACTCTACACTCTCATCAAAGTAGTATGATGCCATCTCTAACTTCCCTTGAGCACTGCGAATCAATTTCACAGCCTTCATTGAGGAGATTATTTTGTCCTGAGACTGATGATAATTGCAATGATGTTGTAATGACAGTAACATTTTGATGCAGTGAAGAATCTGTCTCTCTGTGAGTTTGTGTAGGACAGGCAGAATGAATCTGAGGAAATATTCCAAATCAGTTAGGATTGTGATGTTCAAGTTGTCTGACAGACTCTTGTTCTCAAGACTGTGTTTGAGAAAAATGCTGTTGCTGTCATGCAGCGTGAACAAATCTGGAAATCTTGTCATTGAGTTTGCGCTCATGTTGAGGATAAATACCTCTTTGGGTCCATCAATCCTCACTCGCTCACCTTGTATTGTTTCAAATAATGGTAAGGATTTGAGCTTTCTCTGATACTCTTGTCTGTCTTTGGATGTGGAGACTCCAGACTGTAGAAAGCATTGAAGTTCTTTCATTTCATCATTGGAAAGTTGGCAAAACTCTGAGTGATCAATTTTGTAGACTTGGTCCAACACAGAGGTTTTATCCCTTGTATTCATAAGGTCAGGGTGAAAAAGTGAATGTAGCTGTAAGCTTGACACTATCTCTCTGAAGAAGGACGTGTCAAGCTTCATACAACCAAGTTTAAAGAGAATGCTTGACATGTCCTCCTCTGAGCTGAAGTAGATCACACTTGGCATGTCCTTCATATTTTGGAGAAAGCGCTTGTTGTTTAACCTCGGGCACACAACAGGTAAGATACAACAGTCATAGAAGAGCTCCTTCACAGTACTTAATGTAATACTTTGGATATCACCTCTACTGGGGGACATTGCTGGTTTGACTTGACTTGTGAAGAACTTCCAAAGTTCTTTCAGCCACTTCTGTATTGTCTCGTTTGGGACATGAAGACTACTGTGTTGATCAACTTCACAGTCTTGTAGAAGATGCTGAAGTAAAGGTTTCAAATACTTCACTGCATTGGGAATTGTCAAATTGTTGACAAAGTTGCCATCTTCTAGAACGCCCATGTGGTCTTCGTTGGTCTTAAAATCTGCAAAATCCTCCTCATAGCCAGAGAACAGACTATCATATCTTGACATCAGCCTGGGATGGTTAGAATCAAACACTCTCAAAACTTTATCTCTTGTGAGAAGAAGTGGAAGCCCATTGATTAAACTGGAATTGTCCTTGCTGACATCTTTCAAGCAGAAAGTCAAGAGCTTTGAACAGCTTGTTTCATCTCTGATCAGAGTGGCGGATATAGGTAAGGGTAAATCCATCTCATTTTGGGTTGAGCCATTGAGTGGTTTTTCTCTCAGGAAATTCCGCACAGTTGAAGGACTGACAGATTTCACTTCAATTCCAGCAGATTTGAAACTAGTCCAAATTTCAGCCATTTTTCCGGAAAAGGGAACTAATCTCATTCCAAGATCTTCCAAAATGGGATTCATATCTCTACACGTTGGGTCTGTCAAGTGAGGTGCATTAGTTGATTCTGTCTCTCTGACATTACACAAGTCAAAGGACCACTCCTTAATTGACTGATGTGCAATTTTCCGTGTTGAGCTCTTCAACACTGGAATCACGTTAAGGGCTCTGTCATTTATTGATCTGTATACCTCATGTATCATTTCATGCCAATCCTGAGCAATATATCTGGATACAGTGGGGAACAAGGACAAGTAGGAGCTACTGAGACATGAATCAACATGCACAGAATGGACTTCCTTTTTTGCAGCATTACAGCAGATGTAATGAAGGAGGTCTGCATACAGTGGAGCTATGATGTTCTGTTTCAAAGATTCATTCCAATTAGCTTTCAAATTTGGACCATCTTCTTTCCAAAGGCTTCTCCTGGATGAATCTACCTCAAAGTTTCCATTAACATGTATTGGAAGTCCAGTTTTCCCTGGTAAAGGAAGTGAGCAAAAGACTCCTCCTTTGAAATCCTCCATTCTGGGTGGCTTACCACTCACATACGCAGCTAGTGCTGCTTGGGGGAGCTTGTCTGATGGTTTATTTTCTCTTCCGCCACTGCTCTTGTATGAGCCAAACTGTTCTGCCATGATCCATTTACTTTGTCTTTTAGATGTTGAAATCTTGATTTCGTAAATGGCCTTGTGTGGTATTATTGGTTTGTCAGACTGAAGTGCACTTTGTAGATGCTTTACAAAAGCAACTTTTTTATCACTGTTTCTCTTTAGGAGACTTTTTTCAACCATAAAGATTGTTTTGAGTTCCCTCGAGTGTGCATCAATTTCATGGAATTCTATTTTGCCGATGTTTTTCAGGAACAGAATCAATCCTTCAGGGTCTTCAAGCAGGGCTGAGCACAATTCTTTCATGTCACGGTCAGTGACTCCCTGGTCTGATATTTTGGAGTTGTTTGCCATGGTACCCATCCTTAGAGGTAATCTGAACATGGTGCCCTCTTTAAGAGGAAATTCATCTGGAAGAAATGATTTGTAGACATCATTGTACATCTCCTTAAAAACTTTAGCTAACTTATAGCCACAGCCAGCTGATGGTTTGTCCGAATAACTTTCAATGTATTTTTGGTTGGGGTCTGAAATGCAGAGTAATTTATCTCCAGTCAAGATTGAAGGGCAGTCAGTCAGATGGTAAACAGAGTTGAATCCAACTCCGTATTTTCCTGTTTTCCCTGGAGAGTTGTGCTTTCCACCTTCTCCCAGCTGCTGAATGCCTGTCAGATCTGCATCAGAAAAGACCTTGTTGTTGTATACACATAGTGCCGGACCCTGCAGTTGGTTCCATTTCTTCCCAAATGTTTTTTGTGTGCCATGCTGTCGTTTGTCCCAAACAAAGTGAATTTCTGTTGCCTCTGCATCGTCAGCATTTTGGATAAGCTCCTTAAGGATATCCTTCTTTGAGGGATAGGCCGAAATGATGTTTTTAATTCGGACAGTCAGTTGCTCTCGTTGTTCAAACTGAAAGGCAAATGGTGAGACGTTCTCAACTAAATGATTTTGCAGAGTTTGATGTCTGGTTGTCTTGATTCCAAAATAGCGAGCCATAACACGTGGGATATTCTCATGGCATAAAGTGACCCCTTTAGTGACTGGCATCCATGGACTGTCGTTGAAATACAGATTGTTTGCGGGTTGTAAAACACCATGTTCATTGGGTATAAGACAGCCACATGTTTTTTTCTCTTTGGCCTCATACAAGCCTCTGGATAAAATTGTAAGGCAAATTGTGAGATCAGCCTTTGGAAGGGGGTTGTTTCCATGGAGAGTGTGCAATTTCTGGAGCACAGTTAGAAACTGATTGATTGTGAATTTTCTTTCAACACCCACACATTCCCAGAGCTTCTTGAAACTAGTGAAGGCAGTTGGAAGTACATGGAGATATGGTTTTGCTTCAAATTCCTCATTTTCTGCCACAAACTTTACGTGTACAAAATCGTCACCAACAAGAATGAATGGGAATGAATTTGCCCTCTCTGAAATTAACGTGGAATCCCCTGAATCATAGAGCCATTGATCCAGAAACCTGTAGCATTCATTGGCTGTTTTTTGAAGCATGGTTTTGTTGCAGGACTGAGACTGCCTACAAACTTCTTGCAGCTGCTGAAGCACGGTCTCAGGCCTTGGACTTTCACAAACTCCCAAGATTTGTAGGACTGGATCAGCATTGTGTATTTTCAGATTGGAATGATCAATCACAGGCTGTGTCATATTTACAAGAAGGCAACATTTGTCACTAAAAACATCAGTGGGCCTCCAAAGTTTCACCATTCCATCCACCTTTTTAATGCCTGGGGAAAATGCTGGAATAAATGCAGTCTGCCTTAGTGAATCCCAACAATGAGAGTCTTGATCATGTAGGGGACTCTTCAGAAGTTCAAGGATGCACTTCAAATGTTTATATGCTGTCCCTTTGTCAGTGCACCAAATGTTGGTGATTGTGCCTGCTCTCTCTGTGATGTCTTCCAATGGTAGATGGTCATTCAGCATTCCAAGTTCCAGCAAACGGTGAATCCTTTTGGGGGAACAAAAGTCATTTTTGGTTCCCCCAAGCAAGCGTCCCTCTTCCTGTTCAAATAGACAGGCCACTTTCCCTGATGGATTCACAAGTTTCTTGATGTACTGGAGCTGTCCACCCTGTGTGGGGATGCATGGATAGCTTAGCAGCAGATTGTCAATTTCACTGATATTGAGGTCAATAGCATGCAGCACAAGAGCATCTCTACTCGTAGGGTCCATGGTAGCCAGGTTGCCAAATACTACTTCTTGGTAGAATTTCTCCCAGTTCCATGTTCTGCTCTGTAAAACCTCTTCCAAGCCAGCCTGTTTGAAGCTATTTCTCAACCACAGTGGAAGAGGAACAAAATGGTTGGATGCTTTTGCATGTTTTTGACAAACCTGCATTGCAAGTGCACTGACATTTTTATCCTCTTCAATGCTTTGATGTAAGAATATGGCCTTGTTCATTGAGCACCAATGTTTGCCATCACTAAAGAGCTCTGGGGCATTGGAGTGCTGGGCAATGGCAGAGTAAAAAGCATCAACCAAAGGCTTGAAAGTCTCGCTCACTTTCTCCCGATCAGGCCAAAAGGTGTGGTAACAGTAACTTTCCAGTTGCTGGTTGTCAGACATATTCTTTAATACCAAGAGTACAGTAATATATGCTGTGGTTGCAGGATCCTGAAGAAGAGCTTTGTTCCAGTCATGTTTCGCTCCACTCTCCCACAGACCTTTCCGATTGCTCGTCACAGCAAATGCTCCATTTACATTGACTGGGAGACCTGTGGGAATGGAAAGGGGAAGGAAGCAAAATGCCTGTCCAACAAGGTCTGTTTGTGATGTGACCCATTTCCTGGTTTCTGGATCATTTTGCAAAGGCACAGCAATCCCCCCAATAGGCAAAGAGAATTTGGCTTGCTTATTTTCTTCAACGGCCATTTGTAAGGACTGTTGTGTCCCAAAGCAATTGTAGAGGAGCCAGGACTGGACATCGGATCCACCACATTGTTGACTGGTTATTTTGACAATGCTGACTGTGGAGCAGTCAATGACGTCTTTGCATTTTTCATCAAGATTTATCAGTCTTTTTTCAGCTTGACGTTGCTTTACACAGGTTTCATCTGGAATCTTCATTGTACTCACAACAGTTTTGGAGACAGTGAGGACATTTTTTATATGGTCATCTCTTGGAGGAGTTGAAGCATCGTCTGTGATATTTTGTAGAGATAGTGCATTGATGTTCTTCAGAAACAGCAGGTGAGTTTGTGAATTGTTAGTAAAGTGCTGTTGGAAAGTGATAATATTGTGTCTGTCATACACCTTTGTGCTGATTTCTGACTTGACAGACTCTTCTTGTGTTCGGAAAGGTAGTTTGATCAGAGTGCCTGGATAGGGTTTAGGAGGACTTTGTCTGGTGAAATTACAATTGAAAATGTGTTCATATGGTCCAAATTGACCGGGAAACCAATGAAAAAGTCGCTGTTGAGAGAGGTCCAGCTTGATTCCAGGATTTGTTTTGGCTTTGATGTGCTTCTTCAGGTGAGTTACATTTGGATCAAGTATGAGAAGACTGTTGCCACTAAGGATGGAGGGAACATCTGTCACGTGATACACAGTGTTGAATCCAAGTCCAAACTTTCCAATTTTCTCCACCTTGTTTTCCTTTGAGGCAGATCCTACCCTGACAATATTTGCCCAATCATCCTCTGTGAACTGCTCATTATTGAATGCCCAAAGGCAGGGTCCCTGACAAAGGGCCATGCCAGGGTCAATTAGACTTTCAGGAGGGTCTTTGTGCACTCTAAAATCCAGCAAGAATTTACAAGCTTCTGCCCTGGCATCTTCAGCATTTTGAATGAGCTCTTTGAAGATGTCGTTTTCTTCATCATACTCCTTGAGAATGTTTTTAATCCTCATTGTTATTGGTTCAGATTGCCCACATTGTTCTATTCCCACTAACTCTGGACTGAGGATGCGGGTGCTGAGGAGTGGGATGTTCAGCCACTCAGCTGTTGCTTTTGGTATTTCATCATGGATGACTTGAATTTCTTTCTGATCATACTTAAGTTCCTCCAAACCTTTTTTGCTTATGTCACAGAAGACTGTTGTTGACAGTGGTTTAAGGCTACACTGTTCACTCTCTGTGAGGACCGGCACAGGGATATCATCGCTAACGGTCTTCTTCTCTCTCCACATCCAGTTAAGAATTTCTATTGACACTTTCACCTCAGAGGAACTTGCAAATGGCTGTTGCCTTGTTTCAATGGTTTGCTTGATACAATGAAGTGTGCCAATTATTTCTTCATCTGAAAGCAATATCCTCAGTCCAAACTCCCCGAGCAACTTCTTGTATGGTAGAAATTCTTTTGGCACCTTCCCAATGTAAGAGCTCAGATCTAGATTAGGTGGGTAGTCTAGAACCAGATCCTGAGGAGAGACAAACTGGTTGTGGTTCCACAGCCAACATGTGTCCTTCTTCATCACTGTTGTGAATGTGGAAATATGATCTTGCATGTGTTTGTAAATCCTATGTAACTTCCTCTTGAAATCCACATTTGTATCAGGATCATCCATTGTCTGTGCCATTGATGTCAAGACTGACAAATTCTCTATCACTTTTTCAGGAGGGGGTAAGCGTCTGAGACCAAGTTTGCTGCTAACTCTCTCACTGATCTCTCGAACCAGAGGCATTACATGCCCAACAATGTCCTCATATTCAGAATGCCTTATTTCACGTGGGCAGAAGAAACACTTGCATTGTTTTTTCTTATCTCCGGGTTTAACACATGGGACCCATTTCAGCTTTAAGAGGCTATCAAGCTGTTGTTCAGAAAATTTGGACAGCAAATCATTGGCATCCAGCATTCTTAAAAGCACTTGATATCTTTTGACAGCCTCCTTTTGAGAGTGCACATGCGATTTCTCAATCAGTGTGGCAGCGTGCAACAAATGGCTTGGTGACACATCCTTTTCTTTATTTAGCAATCCAAGATCTGCTAGGCTCTCCAGCATCTGTGGCGTCTGAGTGTATTTAGGTGGGGGAAAGAAATCTGACTCAAAAAGGACTTTGAAAGTTTCAATTCTTGGATCAAAGAAGCTTGAGGTCTTTTTCAGCTGTCCATTCACTTCAATGAAATTCAAGTCCTGACATCTGCTTTTCAAGATGTGATTTTGAGAGAAAAGGATATTGCCATGCTGTAAAATCCAAGTCATGATTTTCTCTGTGTCCTCTTTCCTAACATTACCCCTCTCAATACAATCAATTAGGAGATTGGCTGCTTGAGGTGTATCCAAGAGATTAATGTTGAGCAGATGTAACAGTCTGCGGTCAGCCTCAGTAGCACACTGTACAACTGAATCAGGCATGGGGAGTTCTGTTGGTATTGTTAGACCAGAACCTAACAGTACAGCCTGTTTTGATTGAGCTGCAACACATGATCCTTCCATGGTTTGGAACAGAGGCAATTTTGAGAGTACGTCTTTCTCACTGACTGAGAGAGAATCCAGACTAGAGAGATAATCTTTAAGTTCTTCTCTTTCGCTGTAAGAGGCAGTCTTGATTTCTCTGATGACTTGCTGAGAATCTAGGTTCACAAACACTTTGACGACACTCCTCGGGGATGGGCTCAGCACATATGAGTCCAGGTCTTCATGCTTAAGCCACTCATCTCCTCTCACAACTGTGCCACCAACTTTTTTCAGTAATTGAGCAATTTGATCTGGCAAGCTAGCCTGTTTGCTTTTCTGAAAAATGAGAGTTGATTTCTGTTGAAGTCTTGCTAGTATTACAGGATGATTGACATCCTCTAGGGACTTGATGGGTATTAATGGCATGCCAATGAAATGACTTAACTCTCTGAAGTGAGTGTTGAGAAATTTCCAGAATTCTTGGAGCCACTCTAAGGGTGGATGCTGGCTGCTGCCAATCTCCCAGGTAACATGCATTATGTTTGTCTGTTCCCAACCCTCTGGCAAATACCTCTTTGCATATTCAGCCACCTGATCTGCATCGATGTTGAGGACCTTGAATAAATCTGGAAAATGGATATTTGAAAAAAACAAAAACAAAGAAACAAAACAAAAACATGATATGAAAGCATGTGGTTGATAGATGTGCAAATGTGTGCAGATGACAGACACATTATTGTATTCCCAAAAATGACACTTACTTTTTGTGGCCAGTTCTTTCAGGTGGGTTCTGCAGGGTGAACTGAGATTATCTGGAATGAAGAGGTCTTTGCAACCTGGCAGCAGAACTCTGCATAGAGAGAGGATAAGTTTGTTCATTATTCAAGTGAAAAATGATGAAAATGTACTGTATATAAAATTTACTGTATATTACCTATGTAAGTAAAATTTACATAAATACGTAAATGTCAAAATTGCCCAGAAAATAGTTTATATATTTTAGAATTTAACAGCATAGCATTGTACACTATACTCTAGCCACATAAGTTATTTTCCATATTTGTAGAATAAACCTAATGATTAAAAACCTACCTTGGAAATTCATTGCTATCAATGAAAGCAATGTCCTCCTCTTGATCTGTGAAAGATCTGAAAGTGCCATCACTGAGTGGAAGCAGTTGAAGACCCTGGAGTTCTCTGTATTTTCCATCACTCAAAATGTACTCCAAAAGAGAGAGTTTGTCCTCTTCAGAAATGCTATGCAAGCCAATTCTGCAGAGAACTTCCCTCAGGAAAGTTGGAGTCACATGTCTAAGGGTGTTGAGGTGTGGATAGGCCTCCTCTATAGCTCTTGCAATACAATCTGATAAAGTGACAAGGTTTTCTCCACACAAAACCAAAGTCCTTTTTATGGCGGCCAATATATCAGGGCTTGTCAAATCTTTACAGGGGAGCACAGCTTCTGATGGAGTGACAAACTTTCTTTCATCTGTGGCAAGAGAGAGGACAGCAACATTCTGTCCAAATAAGTGATGAAGGACATCCAATGCAACTGCATGCCATTTGTCTTTGTGTTGCACCTGGGTGATATCTGGCCAAAGATCATACACAGAGGAGACAGGGAGTGCAGAGTCTTTGCATAGTTTGATAGCATCTTGAAGGATCCTGAGGTAAGCCAGTGGGAGGACCTCTTTTATCAGCAATTCATTCCACAAGGCACCTTCGTCATATTTCTGGTCTTCCTCCTGCCACTTGATGTGTCTTCTGTTGTCTGTGAGGCCAAAGCATGCATTGACATAAACTGGGAGTCCAGTCTTGTTGGATTCATTGTTTGGGAGGGGGAGAAAGCAGCTCAATCTACTGTCAGTGCAGTCTCTCTTCTCACCACATGGGAATGCCAAGGCAACTTGAGGGAGAAAGCATAACTTCTTTGCAAGTGAATCCAGTTTTTCTATGTTTCCCTCTTTCATGCAGCATGTTGTCACGAGCCACTTCTCTGTTTCTTTGTGATCTTCTGAGGAGATGGTAATGAATTTGAAGCTTGTTGCGCCCTCAATGGTTGACTCATCTCCTGACTCCAAAACATCTGTGGAGCGTGTGCATGTCACTTCAAGTCTGACGTTGACAGAGTTGTCTGTGTTGATATGTATCAAGGACACAGAGGCCACATTTTTCAGGAACAGGAGGCTCAAGTCTGCATCTGCAATGAAGCTGTCAAAAAGCTGAACAACTTTATCAGAGTCATACAAATTATCTGAAATGTCTGACGCCTCATTGCGCAAGGGAAATCTGAAAAGCGTCCCACCAAAGTTTTGATCCTCTGTGATGACTTTTGACCATGTCTGTTCGCTTACAAGCGCAACTATATCTTGAAACGGTTGGAATTGATCATGCAAGGTCATCAAAGTTTCCTGGTCCTCTGTATCAGCCAAAGACCACTGAAAGCCTCCATCTCCTTTTCCAAATAGCTTCTCTTGGGGGTCTAGCACGCCAAGGTGCCCTGAACTGAATATAGATGGCACATCTGTGAAATAGATATTGTCCAGTTAATGGAATACTGGGACCTATAAAGATGAAATTAAAGTGGGACTATTAGGAATGTGTGTATATTAAGCGTGCATGGTTTCACCTGTTATGTGGTAAACAGAGTTGAAGCCGATCCCAAACCTCCCAACTTTGTTTGGGTCATTGCGCTTGACACTCCTCCCTGTAGCCTGAATGCCTTTCCAGTCATCATCAGTGAACATAGCATTGTTGTAGGCATAGAGAGCAGGACCTTCAAAAATAAAACAATTAGTGCTAAATGATATGGTTCTTATGACATTAGGTTTATACAACCATTTATTTTTTATTAATGTATAGCTGTCAAAATATAACATGTATGAATGATTTATTTTGAAACTGATGACTATCCATAGCCATAACATTGCTATTCTCTGAAAACCATACATACCTTGGTATTTTCCCAGTTCACCAGTCCAAAGGCTCTCAGTCCCATAACTTCTCTCATCATGGATGAAAATAACTTTTGTGGCTTCAGCATCATCTGCATTTTGGATCAGCTCCTGTTCAAACAATGAATGAATGAAATGATGAACCATTAGCAGACAAAGATAATACTTCCCCATTCCTTTGCACTAAATTTGGGCTACACTACTTGACATTGGGTAACAGAATATTCAGTGTTCCAACATATGGCTATTGTTTGAGCCAAAATGGCATAAACTCTTAAATTCAAATAATGTGCTAAGTAACACTAAATGAAGATTGAAAATAAATTTAAGCAGAATTAACACAAATTAAGTAGCAATGCTGGACATATTAAAAGAAGTGAACTTTCAAAATGTAGGTACATATGAACATGGCCTAAAAGCACAGCATAATGTTGTTAGTGCAACATGTATTACTTAGTCATTTTGAAAATATGGAAATGCTATTTTAAGTAATTATTATATTTCCATTGAGGAAAAAGAACTTTAATATGCAACCAGTGTTGTAAACGTGTATTGTACCCACCTTCAAAATTTGTCCACCATCCGGATATCGGCGTAGAACATCTTTCAGGTAGTCAATGAATGGTGGTGCTGTTGCCCCGAAAGAAGACCTAGACAGAGCAGCAGGATTACAGTGTATTAGAAACTTGAGTCAAAATTCAAAACAATACAGAGCATGTCATACTGAAGCAATCAGGGAGGTAGAACTGATCAGGGGTTCAGGATAGGGTTCGACCGACAAGTATAGGTTTTTGAAGGCTGACACTGATACTGTATTTTTACACTAAAGTAGTTATAGCCGATATTTTGTGCCAATGTTTAAAATCTTTAAATTTGCCCAAGTCAAAAGGTTTCTCCCCTACCTTTTCACCTGACCCTACTTTCCTAATATTAGCAGGTCCTAATAGTGTATTACTGTATTTTATAGTATTTTAGGAGCGGCTTGGGTCCTACTAGGTTAATGAGGGAGGGAGGTAGAATTGTTAAGTCTATAGTGATGTGGCAGCTAAATTGCCCACATTGAAGGGTGACTATGTGTTAAGTGCTTTACTTTAGAATAGTCAACAGATATAATAGTAGTGTTCAAAATATTCTCCAATCATATTAGGAATGCTTACAATACCTCCCATCACATAGCCTACCGTGTTTACCTGTGTTAATGGTTTAGTCCAATTAAAGTAGAGCCAAGGAAGGTATATAAGTCATTCTGACTTAGTAGGTTAACAGATTGCTGTGAGGCAGTGGAAATGTTTGAATGATTTAAGTTAATGTCTGAGTTTGTTAGTTGTAGTTAGGGATGGGCAGAACAAAGCAGACACACTGGAAGCAACCGGGTCAAAAAACCATGCATGCATGCATGTTATGAAGCATTTGACACCTGCCTCCTTAGCACCATCTTGTGGTCAATTGTTGTGATCACCTCTGCTAACCATCTGAGAGCAGTGAAACACTTTTCTGTACCTCCTACGAACATTTATTATGTGTTTATGTCATTGAACAAATAATGGAAATATGTGTAATGTATATGTGTGATTATTTCATGGCTTAATCTAACCCTCAAAATATGTAGGCCTACTCTCATTAAAAGCTGTGTGAGAGTAGTAGATGAAATGATTAATATAAGTAAAAATACCTCCCAATGTTAGACTTGATTACTTTCATCATTGGCCATGGAGAGAGGCCAATTGCACATATGATAAATTTTAATTATCAATGTGGTGATATAAAAACGTGACTACTTGTGATAGGAAATTTGGTCTAATTGATCATCATCATCAGACCTCTGCCTCATGACTCCCTTCTTCAATACACTTCATACATTTTTCCAATGCCAATTAGCCACTAGCACAAGCAGTGGTACAGGCAGTAACGTTACAGTCCAGTTTCATGCAAACAAAAAAAGGTGTTCAGTGTTTCCCACAGGAAATAAGTTGAAATTCGTTTTCAAAAAACATAGTTGAACAATTAAATTCAAAAACAAAATGTGCCAAGAAAATAAAATGTCATTGCAGGATTTACAGACTGTTTTTACATAGCTGTAAGGAATTTTCACATCATATCAGCAGTGAACAACATGACTGGCCAATATCCGATAATTTAAAAAAAGGCCAATATCCGTCTGATATATCAGCACAATGATATATCGATCTAACCCTAATTCAGACTGAATGTGGTACCACTTTGATGGTACCTGGTGCTGCCTGGTTTGGAAAGGAGGAATTGGGTGGACACATAACATACAGTGAACAGTGACAGGAAATATGGGAGAGAGAAAGGGATGACAATTGACAAAGGTCATGAGATAGATTCAAACCCATGATCTTCACAAGTATATGGGATGCGACTTTGCCCACTGAGCCGCTAGGAAACCCTATTCAAACTTTTTAAAATCAAAAAACAAGGCACTTGAGCTGCCTAATGTCCCATCATAATCACCATAATGTATTAAAAATAACCAGTTATGTTAATGAAGTCATTAATTAAGAAAATGTATGCATTAATTAGCAAATATTTGTATGTCATTATTCTTCTTATGTCTTCACATAACACATGGGTGGTATTACTATGATACTCTGTATCTTAAAGCATTATGGAGTCATAGTAGTTTCAAGTTCCTCATTAATATGCAAATTTATGCAGCAAGGTGTCACAAATTTAATCAGATCATCTTCGCTAGGGTGAACCTGTGTTGTAAGTATGAAGTTTCCATCAGGTATTGTTCTTGAGTTATTAAATATAAACAGTTATGCTAAGCAAATCAATTAAGCCAATGAATGTATTAATTAACATATTTCTATGTGTATGTCTATGTTCTTGTCTTCACATAATACATTGCTACTTCTGTGGATCAAAGCTATACAGAGTTTACCAGTGGAGCCTAATAATTCAGAGAAGGTCCAAAGTCATGTTGTGTGATATGTTTACTGGTAACTGCCAGAATTTGCAATGTACTCAGCTTGACATGTTTATGAAGACATCAGTGTGAGGAAGTGTGAGGAAGTTACCAAGACTTTGCTTCATCGCTCAGCTGTTGTCAAAATAGCCTATTGCTTAGAAGAATAGATGTTTATTGTCCTCAAAGAGGAAATTTGTTTCCACAGCCAGTACAGGTGAAACATAGATACACTGAAAACACCAATACAAGAAACATACATTTACAGCATAACATACAAAACATCAGGCATACAGTGAGCCCTCTTGCATGTGGCTGTCCTGTACATGCGGCCAGCCGGGAGCAGGACAAAGTGATGGTGAAGTGGATGGACTGGATCTGAGATTATTGTGGTGGCTTTGCGTCTAACTGTTTGAGGCTGTGTGAGGTGTTTTGAGGAGGATGTTCTTATTGGCGACAGAGAGGAGTGAGTAGAACAGACTAGGCCATAGCAGGATGGGCTCTATCATGCTGCGGTATAGGAGTAGTAGGCGGGGTTGTAGCTACATGGAGTGTTTTCAGAATGCTTTAGAAAGGGAAGCAAAATAAAAGGGTGAACTGAGGACAACATCATCAATGAAGATGCAGGTGAATGCAACTCACCGAGTTTTTCTTCGTGTCTTATTCATCTTTCCTGGGTAGGATCCTGTAAGAGAAAACCAACAAAACTGCTGTGACAAAAAGCTATAGATTGTACAACCAAGTTTTCTTATTACCTACACCAAAATAATGAATGAAGCACAAAAGTTGGCAGAGCAGTAATTCTAAGTTAATACGGAACTGTTCGGCCCATATCACATTCTAAAGGAGGCAGTTTTGATATAAAATATAAGGTTATAAATACATTAGGCCTACTAAATATTTTGTTTATATTTTGCTTGTAAAAAACAGTGTGTGGCCAGACGATGCTATTTTAATTAGAGCAGCCCAAGACTTATAACTGTAAGTTCAAGATTTATACAACTGTAACTCCAAAATATTTTCCAAACATAAGCCATAACTCTGAACCCCAGGGGTGGCGGCCTATGGAAACATTTTACGCAAGTCTAGGTAGGCCAAATGTTACTTAAATTGAAAGAAAAGCCTCAAGTCTAAACACACAGTCTGGTCATGCCCAGCTTTGATCGATTACAGGTATATGGTGTTCAAATTACTATCTGAAGCACTGGACATAGACCTGCAGCCCTGTGCTAAAATAGCCATTTTTGGTGTAACTGATCAGCCATTTTTAAATAAGCATAAAGACATCATAGCCTTTGCTTCATTATTGGCTCGCAGGAGAATTTTGTTACAGTGGAATTCTCCAAATCCCCCCAAGCCCTCGTTATGGATGAGCGACCTGATGCTGTTTCTGAAGTTGGAGAAAATAAAATATGCACTAAGAGGGTCTAGAAGCAAATTTTATTCCATATGGGATCCAGTGCTTTCATATCAAACTTAAGACTCTACCTGG
Source organism: Centroberyx gerrardi (assembly GCF_048128805.1). Lineage (NCBI taxonomy): Eukaryota > Metazoa > Chordata > Actinopteri > Beryciformes > Berycidae > Centroberyx > Centroberyx gerrardi. Next base: position 13,315,373 of record NC_136006.1, on the reverse strand, counting down.
CAACCATGATGAAACTCGCCCCTTGAACAATACTGGTAGGTACTCTCGGCCTTTACCCAGCTTAGAATGTAGTGAAATGATAGATGTCAGCCATTCTGTATGCCCCGTCAATTTATTCCCTTTATGATTATGATTATTTCTGTATTCATTTATTTTTTATAATGTCTTTATAATACTTTTTTTTAGAATTATTGTAATAATTTCATATATTGTTCCCTCTTATAGGTTCTTTGTTTTTTTCCCCTTGGGGTGCAGGGATAAGGAGGGAGGGAAGGAAGGAGTGGGTGGGATGTCTAGTTGGGTGGACGGGAGATGGGGTGGGGAGGAGGGGGGGGGGGGGGGGGATGAGAAATTGAATTTTTGGGTTAATAGTAGCCTAACTGTAATAATTGTAACTGTATGATTGATGTCTGTACCCTTGCCACAACCTTCAATAAAAAAAAAAAGAAAATGTAAAAAAGTATGAAAACACACACACACACTCACTCACTCACAGAAGCTCAAATATGCCCACTTAGCACTTAGTTAATTTCACTATAAATCCTATAAATACTTTGTTATTGTATTGCCAGCCAATCAAACTATCAATCAATTAATCAATGAATCATCATTGCCACTATAGCTTACCTACTTAGATACAACTAATAACTTATTTATTTAGAGTTGCTGATACAGATCCTAATAATAATGATATACAGTTGTAAATACCTCAGTCATGGTAGCCGATAAGATTCATATTCCTTCTTGCTGTCAGTTTGCACTTTGCAGTCAGCTGTCGGAGAGAACTGTTGCTGCTGCCCGCGGTCTTATATTGTCCTGCCCAACCCTGATATCGCATTTTGTGTTTCGTTTCATCAATAATTTCCTGGTCACTGCTATAATGACACTTAAAATTCACAAGAAACGAAACTTAGGAGGCAAGAAGCAACCAGGCAAAGCAGTGGTGCGTTTCCTGTGGTTTTACACATGAAACGAAACAACTGGGAGTATAGAAAACCCTTACTGTACTTTCTGACTTAATATCCTGTGAAAGGAAGTTGATTCCTAGTGAAAATATGAATCCATACTAAGTCTTTATCAAATCCAATAGTCGCCGGAAAGGCACTGTAGTAGGCTAATCTTATAGTAAGCATTACTGTACAGATATTACAGCAAAACTGTAAGCCTCTAAAGGAATATTATAGTGATATACTATAGGAGATGAATACCAAAAATACAGTAAGGTCACTGTAAATTCACTGTTGAGTACCACACACATGTATAAGTCCCTATAGGAATATTATAGGAATAGTATGGTGATTTTTCGTCAGGGATAATAGGCTTTAGCCGATTTAGATACTTTAGTATTTTCCCCATGGTTTCTGTCATAAGTTGTTTACGCCTATGACCGCTGATCTTAACACTAACAGTGATATTAAAAGATTATAAAGGCTACAGTTATTCCGCCGCTCGCTAGATGATGCTGTGTCCGATGCTCGCAGAGGCTGCTGGATGATCTTTCCTCAGCAAAATAACCGGGTAGGTTTTTTGCAGGAAAGCCGCAAGAGATGAAACACGGCGTATAATTACGATCCAACAACTGCCTGGTGTGTTACCTGTGCTCTCGAGATGAGCCTGCAAGATGACATTTCCCACCATTATATGCGCATTTTCTTTTGAACAATGAACTCGGTATGTAAACCTTTGTTTATGTGCTGTTACACTGTCGCGTCCTCGAAGATCCACCTCTTTTTTTCGACTCAGGCTTATAGGCGAGGCCTGCAGTTGTCGACTCTCGCATGATATTCTATAATCAGTCAGTTCGCATGTTGCATGCTTGGCGTCGACGCCCTGTTTGTTGTCGCCAGTGTTTAGATAGATTCAATGCTTTTTGAGAAAACTGCACGTAGTCCGAGCCGGTCTGGCACATTCCCATCGTGCCATTGTAAGATGTAGGCTCAGTATCGGTGGTGTGTTAGTGATCGAGGAAATTGGCTTGCAAATGAGATATGGTAGATACACTGTGACACCACCTTGCTATTTATTTCAGTGTTGATAAGACTGGTAGATGGGTAGGTATAATGTAACATGGGGGTGGGTACAGTTTGTAGCCTATCTGTGTATCCTCAACTGCACCACTGCACAATATGTATGACACATCACCAAGCTTTTAATGTGTTTGCTATTTGCAGATACGGATGTCCCTATGATGTGTCAAGGAAAGAAAACCCCTCCTCTCCCACTATGGTTGTAGATAGCATCATGCTGGATAAAACCAGTGATAAAGGGGAGCAGAGTGGGCGGTGCTCAGACTGTGGGTGCAGCTTCAGCACACCTCAGCCGGACTCTGAGACGCCTCTTCCCAGCTCTCGGTCTTCAGCTCTCCCTAGACAACGGCGTTTACACAAAACGGAGAAGCCCTCCAAATGCCCAACCTGCGAGGCGCGCCTTGCTCTCCCCAACGGTCGGCGGCCGCACAGGCGCATCCGCCCCGACCCTCACAGCTGCCCTCTGTGCACCAAGACCTTCATCTCCTCCGCCCACCTGGCCCTTCACCTGGCCTCTCACGGCAAGGAGAGGAAGTACAGGTGTGGGATCTGCGGCAAGTACTTCCACCAGTCCTCCCACCTGATGGCGCACAAGATGATCCACAGTGGGGACAGGCCGTTTAAATGCCCAGAGTGCGGAAAGACCTTCGGCCGCGCCTCGCATCTGAAGACCCACCGTCGGCTCCACACAGGCGAGAAGCCCTTCAAGTGCACCTACTGCGAGAAGGCTTTCACCCAGAAGGCCGGGCTCATCGCGCACGTTCGCCTGCACACGGGGGAGCGGCCCTACAAGTGTGAGCAGTGCGGTGACACCTTCCGCTCCCTGTCGCACCTGCTCTCCCATAAGGCTCAAGAGTCTTCTGAGCGGGCCAAGTCGGTGTCTGCATCAGCGCCGAACCAGCAGCAGAAGACACAGGCCAGCCTGGAGGATCTGAAGTGCGGCGTCTGCTGCCGTACCTTTGTGCGGTCGTCGTACATACGGCTGTGCATACGCCTCAACAAAGGGCAGCGGCCTTATCACTGCAAAGTATGCAACAAAACGTTTGTCAAGATTGATACCTTTGTGAACCACTGTGATAAACACTTGAGGCAGAAAAAGGTTAAAAGTGAGGAGGTTAAGGAGAAAGTTGTTAAGCCTCCCTTGTTTGTGCCACTCTCCAGGCCGCCATCCCCTCTGTCCTCATCTACTCCTGTCCTCTCCGAAGTCAACACACGCTCCAGAGCAAAAGCCAAGAGTAAAATGGAGGCATGACCAAGAAGAGTGCATCAGCTAATCTAACAGTTGCTCTTTCACTAGTAAATGTGCCATCGCCACATTGTACAGATGATAAACTATTACAGTTCTGCTACAGCACCATTTAATAGAGCAAATGGTGAGAGAAAAACATACATGTTTACCAACCTTATTTATAGGAAATCAAGATGACAAGAACACAGGGGAAATTTGCATTATACTTGAGTAACTCCCCAAAATACTGTCACTGATTTATATAAACATGGGTTTATTAATTGTATGGTTCATTCTTTTGCTTTGAGTCATTACATGTAATTTTCTTTGCAGTTATTAGAATTAACAATGATTATGCTCATAGTGCAATTTTTAGGTCTTAAGGCAAATTATATTAACATTTCTGACAGTAGCCTGCCACAGGTGCACTTTGTTTATTTACTTATCTTTCAAGATGTAATCGAAAACTACAGTATCTCTAATGTTGATCATAATTTCTGGTTAATCATAACAAAATTTATTTAAATCCATAGAAGCCTATTGGTTATGTAGAGGGCAAGAACAAATTCAAAATAAGAGGCGTATTGTAAAACAATATGAACATTAAATTAAAATAAACATTAAAACATAGTATGGAAAAAAACTGTTTGGTTTCCATTTCCAACCTTTGCCAAAGCATTTTCAACACATTGAGACAAAGTAGCAATCAGTGGAAGGTCCTAGTATTGCTCCACAGTCCATCCTCTCCCAAGTATGTAACTCTCCTTTATTGTTAATCTGCTGTTGTCACACTGGTTGGTGTTGGTGTGCTGTATCACCTGGACCTGTATTTATGAGGCTTACCCTCGTAAGACTACATATTCTACAACGTGAGGCTCCTTTGACCATCACATTCATTATGATATGAAAGTCAGTCACAGCTGGAGGGTGACTTTGACTCTGATGAAGACACAATAGCTGTTGAAATGTTAGTCTGTTTGCACAATAGAGGCTGCAAGTTGATTAGTGTGCTCCAGTTTCTCTCCTGTCTCAGTCAACAGTGGCTGTATCAGACTGTGTTTGCTGCTCACCCCCACCACCGATGGAGATGGAGATGCGTTGTCACCTCCACATGGGGAAACTCTTTGTCTCAACCTGTGGACAGACAGAAACAGACAAAGTAAACAAATGTAAGGACACTGTTCAGGCATTGAAGATTAAGCTGGGACTTTTGGGAAGCTACCGAATTGTACATAACTGAGCCACACTGTATGCATGGTCAAAATGTAATCAAAATTCTATACAAATAATAAAAAACATATACTGTATATACCTTATGTTTACAGATGTAGTCAATGAATCACTCAATTGAAGACAGTATAAAGTGAGGATAGGATGCTTGCCTGGCAGTTGTCTGTTCCCTCTGTGCTGCTGTTAACGCTCCATTGCAGGGTAACGGTCATATGGCGTCTCCAGACGGGGTTCCTGCTCAGAAGAACAGTCCCACTGATTGAGTCTCCAGCACGCACACTGACTGGCCTGTCTAGCATGAACAGAGTCTGCTTCCAGTGGGTCGGCCTGCGGAGACAAAGGTCTAATTAAGATTTCAAGTCCTTATTGTCCCACCAGGGATTGGTGGGACTGGTTGCAGCCAGGGGAAATATACAATAATTATTATAAATATAAAACATTGCAAACATTTTCACACCAACAAAAAACAATTAAAATGCGTCACATAACACACAACGGGTCACAACCGAACATGTACAGGAAATCATTTCAAATGGATAGAAAGTTGTGCAAAATATCACATAGGCAAAAAAATGCAAAGATTAGTATGCATTGCATCTATATGACAATTTTTGGTTGAAAGTGTCACTCAACCAATGGAATTAATATCAAATTTAATGTATAGAGGAAGAAAATAAAGACTTTCCAACAAATAAGCATTTAAGTCTCAAATTTTGATGCGTTTGCATATGATTATTTGCTGACCATAACATAAAAAGTTGTTCAAACATTGGTTGTAAAGACCATAGTGTTTGTCCGTCTTGGAAGTTTCAGTGCTCAATGATTCTGAGCATCTTAATTATATGTGTTGGCTGTTAAAATATTGTTTTAAGGGCTCTGAAGCACCGCTGTCAGTGAACAAGCCTGCCCTCTTCATGATGCAACCACACAACACAGTGAAATATTTAATGTCTTTTTTACTCAGAGTTAGGTCCAGTGTTCAGTTCCACTGTTGCACCCCCCGTCTCCAGACTCTCGAAATGAACAGTGAACCAGGCAGTGAATCCATGGAAAGAACCAGACTTCTCCACGTGAAACTGAAACTGGCCCTTTATTTCCTGAGAAATGAAACAGCATTCCAACAGTTACTATTCATTATGCTTGTGTGGGGAGGGGCAACGGCAAAGAATGAATGGAGTAAAAACAAGAGTTCAATATCACATAACCTACATTCACGGACACCCAGTACCTCTAAGTCTTTGACCTGCAGAGTGTACATGTCCAGGGAGATGACATCACAGGGGGCGGAGAGGCAGTCATCAGGCTGAATCATGTGGCTGAACTTGGGCTTGGTGAAGAACTCCTGCTGGGCCAGCGGCCTGCAGAGATTAAGATATAAGATGAAAGTTTATTGATCCCTGGGAAAAACACAAATAGAATAGAAGCACACAACAGAATAAACAACAATAAAAACAGAAAAAAACATATAAAAACCACAAAGGAATAAAGAGAATGTAAACAATTGTGGGTTTCTATGAATGTACGTCAGAGTCATTTTGAGGGGGAGGAGTGTGGATTACTAACATGTATGGACTGAGTTACAATTGTTATTGCATTTACTCACAGTTGTTACCAGAAGTCACTACTGCTTACTTAAACATGGCTTACTAAATTAGAATTATTTGCTATATGTATAAACATAATGTAATAAAACATTTAAACTATCAGTATGTATACAATATAAAATAATGGAACCATTATGAAAAACAATGAGAGAGATACGAAGCGAGTATGTGAATTTACAGCAATGTATATGGTGTGAAAATGTGCATGGTATTCACATATACTAGTCTACAGGTGGCCATGGCATGTAGACTTGCATTGTAAACACAGCATTCAAAGTATACTCATGACTTGCATATGCTTCACTTTGTGCAAGTGTGGTACCTGAGCAACTTTCTCGAATTTGGTGTTTGTATTCAACATATTATTACACATGGACAATTTGAGTTTAATTGTACCCCGATTTTACTGTCAACAGTGTTTCACTAATGTGGTTCCAATACCTGTGGCTTCATCTCTGACTATCACACATACTATCATCCCTCCAAATGTGAAACAAAACACCAGTTGTACGCATTCCAGGACGCAGCGTCAACACCTAACATCCACCTGTCACATTTAATACTAGAACCACACATTTGAACTCAAAATCATTTACAATTTCTGCTAAAAATACAATGTACTATTCTGATATTGTTGTGATAAGTTTACATACAAAAGAGAGGAGAGAGTGCACTGTGCAGCTGACCGATGGGCCTTACTGAAGAGGGGTGAAGTCCAGGCCGTAGGGCCGCTCCCAGAAGGCCATCTTCTCTGCGTAGTAGCTATGGGCCTGACATGGGACCAGGGTGAGAGCAGCAGAGGAGGGCCACATCACCCCCCCTTCCCTCAGCCAGCGGTCCCTGGCCAGCAGGACCGACTCCACCATGAACTCAAACTAGGGCAGAGGGAGGGGAAGAAGCAGAGAGACAAAGATGAAGTGATTCTTATATTCATACCTGACTAGGGCTGCAAGTGATGGAAACCAATAATACTATAATATTGTAATGAAGCATTTACAGCAGACCCACTAAAGTCTTTCAAACAATAACCAGTTCAAGTAAACAGAGAGTTGAGACATTACCTTGTACCAGTAATCAGAGGCTTAGGGGCAATGCCTTCTGAAGTCTCATATTTCTGTAAATTGTGTTAGAGTATCCAAAAAAAGAGCGACACAGATGTTATTAGTATTAGCAGTAGTATTAGTATCAGTATTTTTATTATTACCAGCAGGCAGTTGCCCATCCATTCAGACACCAGGACATCCACCTTGTCCGGCAGGTCTAGCTCCTCCGCTCGGCCCTGCAGCACGGTGACCACCGCCTCACAGCCGTTCTGCTTCACCAGCTGTCTGGTGTAGTCCGCCATGGAGCTCGCCTCCACTGCATACACCTACAATACCACAGAAGAGAGCATATGTATACCATGCAGAGTTGTTCTGCAGTGAGCTGCATTCAAAGTGATATCAAAGCGATAGTCCTTGTCCACTAGATGGGAGTGTAGGCATTGTAATGTTCAATATACAGTATATAACTGACCTGTATAGTTTGGTGTTTTACACAGAGAACTTGCCCTAACTGATTTCTCTGGATTACCTCACTAGGCATTTTATCTGGGATTTTTGTTGTGATTTGAGATGTTATCCACATTCGAATGTTACTTTAAGCTTTTGTGGTGTTATTTGTATTTTAAACATTAACATTTGGGGGTTAAATATTTAAAAAGATAGAAAGTAAATAACAGTTTTGCCAGATGGGATGTCAAATCTTTGATGCTCAATATCTCAGAATTGTACTCAAACCCAGACAGAGTTTTAAATTCCAAGCTCATGAAAAAACACAATAACAAACACGTGTGTGTGTGTGTGTGTGTGTGTTAGCTGCAAGGATGGAAAGCTCCAGTTCTTTTCCACACTGATTTACGTAGTATGTGTTTGAAAATCAAGAATAAAAATTCAATGGACATAGCAGATAACAAATTTGTTAAAATTTGAATCATGGGATAGCGAGCAGCAAAATGTTTTGTTTCTTTTAGTTTCTTCCCTAAAATGTGTACTTAAGTGGAATTTATTACATTATGTGAACCAAATGCCCTAAAATGGGATGGGACCTGAACCACGGTCCTATAAGGCAGTGGGTCTCAACCTGGGGAACGCAAGATGATTTATGGGATAGGAAAAAAAAAATGTTTCTTGTGAAATACTGAATAGTTTTCAGTCTTATAGGCCTCCCCTGACAATCAAATTAAATAACCTGATAAGGGAAAATCTTTGATCTTTGGTTGAACTTTGGTTGAACATATGCAGCCTGTGATGGGTCATCACTTCACTTAAAAGAGTCACAGGGCAAAAAGGTTGTGTGTGAGAGTTTGAGTGCGAGCCATGCTGTTGGCATTACCACTGAGGGTTGAGCCAGTCGGGCACAGAACAGGCTGATGATGCCAGTCCCACAGCCGAGGTCCATCAGCACCTTGTCCCTCAGAGAGGAGCTGTTGTTGAGGATGACCTGCCGGTAAGCCTCGGTGCGGCTCCTGTCCGACAGCATCTCCAGGTGAAGCCTCTGTATCATAAACACACAGTGAGTCATATGATTTACTGCGGTAAACTCAGAATAGTAGAGTATTTTAACATGTGACAAGGCATGGTTTGTTTGTTTGGATCAGCGTTGGGGTCAATTCAAGAATGAACTCATCAATTCCAACTCAACTGAGGAATTGGAATTGATGAGTTCATTGGAGTTCAATTGGAATTTGAAAAAACCTACAGGAAACAAAACTGGCATTGAATTGGAATTTCAGGAAGTTGAATTTAATTCAATGACGGTCTGTGAAATTCCATGTTTTTTTTTCTTACCATATATCTGAGATTACACATAGCCTAGTGTTATATATTATCAATACTGAATATCATAAAATGTTAAAAGGGACCTTTCGGGTGATATTTGATGCATAACATGTAATTGTAATACATAGGCCTAAATTAAGATTGAATGTATTTGATTTGATTCATAATGTTTAGCAAGTCAAGACAACCTCTCTTAGAAGTGGAATTTCATGGAATTTAATGGAATTAAATTATTTTTCCTGTCATTCCAATTAAATTCCAATTCTGTTTCCTTAGAGCTGTTTGCAATTCCGATTCTAATTCCAACTCCAGAATTTACCATGCATTCTCAATTCAATTCATGAATGGCCCCAACCCTGGTTTGGACTGATTGTTCGAGGTTTTCTAACCAGTGTCCCATAGCTGCCGAAGTACTCCTCATCCTGCCACGGGTCCTCCAAGGAGGCGTCGTCCTCCTCAGCACCTTGGTGCAGGAAACTGGCAGGAACATAGCCGAACACGCCCTGCAGCTCTGCCCACCACCACTCAGAGGAAGTCCTAGCGTGCACCAGCAGACGGTCCCCGGTGCTGAAACTGAGCTGCGTGACAGAGAGCCGTGATTAGTAATAGTACCCAGACTTTTAACCTTTCAACCAAAGTGTGTAGTTATTAGTAGAGGCGTGTTTAGGTCACTTTTACCTGGTCGCTGTCGCTGCCGGTGAAGTCAGACAGTCCAAAAAATTCTTCAGGAGATGAATCATCCTCATCTTCTTTTTCTGTCTGCATCACTGATGCTGGTTGATTTGACTGGCCTGCTGTTTTTCTTCCAGTGAAAGGAGCTAGCGTAGTGTTTCTGTAAGGAAACTAATGCTGCAAGATAAGCGGTCAAAAATTCAAAACACTTCAGCTGGCGTGTGTGAAATAATACTTCCTGGTTTTGACGTCAGACAAAGCCTGCTTTCAAGTGCTGTCGGAAATACCGTAATTATGAGTAAAGCGCACATGAACAACCCAAAAAAGTGATAAATACGACTGGTAGAAAGTCGAAATTTTTGAGTTGCCAAGATGTGACGTTTACGGAGCGGAGAGCATATGCCATGTCAACAACTGATAGTAACAATGATGTAATGTATTACTATATTTTATTGTCTGGCATCCCATTAAAATAGCAAGTATTGTTGTTTCTTTTTGTACTCTTTGTGTAACTTTTATTTGTCACGCATTTTTGTTTTTAATAAATTAAGACATCAATTACATGCCTGACATGGATTTTCTCCTCTTCATTTTGCCACCACGGCACAAAGTAGTTCTGCGCCGCTTGATTCCTAAAGTGAAACATCAGCCTCCAAAAAAACTACTTTTTTTATGGTGTCCGTTTTGTTATTATTTCCAACGAAAAAAAACACTTGAATGCGTGACAGGTTGACTTCCAATCTCGGAAAAAGGAACTTACGAGGAGCACTTAAAGGCAGCATTACACTCTCGAATTAGAATGGCTAGAAATGACTTCTATTCACATCAACGTTTTTCTGTTGTACAAATGACTACATGTAAATCATTTGACACCCAGAAAGATGATGCCTAAATATAAATAACCTCATCTCTCTGTGCATCCCAGTGGCTCTTGTGTTGAACATTCAGCTTACATGGTTATGCACGCGGCGTTTACGTTTTGATAACGCAAATAAAAGTATATGGATGCAATCAAAAAGATAACATGAAATATCTGGAAGCTCCTTTTCTATCCATTCAAATTCGATGACTCAAACTAAGGAGGAGCAGTTTTATTTACTCAGAGATTTGTCATTTCAGAAAGGCCATCTATGACTCAAACTAACGAGGAGTTTTAAGTCAAGGATTTGGTATTTCAGACGGGATACAAATCCTTAATGTTCTCCAGTGTTTTGTTTGGGTCTCAGGAATGGCACCCATAGGTGACTATCCTGAAAATAGTCTCACCCACTGGTGTAACCTAAAATCTCCTGTTGCTCCGCTTCATGATATGACACACATGGTCCCACTAGTCCTTTTTCTTTACTCCTTACTTATTTCTGTTTATAAATACTAACCACTTATTTTAAATTTGATAGGTTGAGAAAGTAGCAAAAGGCTTCTTTTCCATGTACAGGTCCTGTAGTTCAACAACACATTTTTAAATGAGCCCTAAAGTAACAGTATTTGCACATGAGCAAGATACTTCAGCACTTCCTGTGTTGACTGTTTCTCGTTGAAAATAAAGAAACTGTAAAAAAGAAGAATTAGGCTCCATGTATTGCAAAAATATTACAAAATATTTATTTTCACGGCAAATTAATTCAGCAAAGAACAAATTATATAACAACATAACTCCATGAAGCACATACAGTTGAAGCAGGTTCACGTCTTAAATTCTTCATGCCATCCTATGTTTGTCCAAGAGCAGAGTCTCATCTTTGCATTTCTTTCTTCACCTCAGTAAGAGTGTAAATATTTACTTCATTCTTCTCTTGAGGGAACGGGAATTTTCGGGAACACGCCACAGATGGTTTCAGCTGTCTTTCCTCTTCGACTTGAGGAAGGGCTGGTGGAGCACATCATAGAGACGCCTTGCCTGCAAGCACAAAATGTCAACATATTAGTTAAAAAATGTCTTACCTACCTTCTGTATCTTTACTTGTTGCACATACTGTATTTTTCCCTCTCACTTTTTGTGGTCCGAGGCCTGGACAGAGAACCAGGTCTTCTTTAGAGGCACTGATGATTCCTTCTACAGACTGTAAATAAAAAAGACAAAAGTCATTATCTCTGCCTTTCGACCGCACCATTCCCTCCGAAAACATCACCAAATCAGACTAGCAGCAGCATGAGAAGATTAATTCAAAAATGAAGAAAGAAAAGCCAGCACTCATAATGTCCTTTTGTCTTATAATTGAATGGGCAGCTATAGAGCACAAACGACGGATGCGTTTCAGCAATAAGCCATCATCACCGTGCACCTAAGGAGGATTTTTTGATCGAGTTGTGCTCGCACTTGGCGGAGTTTGGACAAGATTAATTCAAAACGCATCATGAAATCAACCTGCTGACAACGGCCTGTTCATATGCACTGATAATAGTATAACAACAATCTGAAGATGTATTCAGGCTGTGACGGCAGCAGCTGATGGGCTGCAAATAATACTGTTGTTTTCAGTGACACTTACTGAGAAGGTGGACAGGAGGGTAATAGCATCTGTCTTGTTGACGGACTTCACAGTGGTCAGGCAGTCCGTCACCTTCAGACAAAAGTAGGACTCCCATCAGTATTGCAATGTAAAATGGCTAAAAAATCATTGCAAGATTTCGGCAATACATTGGTTGCGGATTATTTTCCATGTCATTTTCTTTATCTGACTTCATTATACACAGTTGGTCCTCCTCATTTTGAAAATATGTGGGTTTCACATTAGTAATAATTAAAAACAAACAACCGTGGACTTTACTGTCTTGGCGTTGTGTGTAACTACAGTTTGCAATCCAAACCTTGGACAGATAGTCTTTCTCAACTTGCTCCTTCAGAAGGTCGGCTGGTTTCTTCTCATAGGACTTGTATGTTTCCAGATAACGACCTGCCTCCTCTGAACTGTCAATTCAACATGAGGAAACGTATTAGGAACATTACAATGAGACGGTTGTAGTGGTGCAACTAGTCTTTTACTGTCCCATAACAAACAAGGAATATATGGCTTCATCTCCTGACATTTCCACCTTAGATGCTTTTCAGGTGGCAAGGTCAGGATCATCTGCACATCTGGAAGCTAACATATTTGAAACTGTTTTCCCAATATATTATTTTACAAATCTGTCTCGTATAGCAAATCGATCAGTCTTCAGTGAGACAATCTATTGCAGGTTTTACCTCCAGGCCAAGATGAGAGTGCAGTCAGCCATGATGCAAATGCGAGCCAGCTCCTTCAGGGAATGATGAGGATCTTTCTGCAATGTAAAACCAATTATCCATTTAAATATATATCATAAATGATTGAGACATATACATGAATTCCTAGCGCCTCAAAAATGGAACTTGTGAAGTGTAAAGATGTGCTGCAAAGCTTGATGACTTAAGTGTCTTAAAGGAACTAAAACACTACTGTTCACAAAACTGTCACTTTCAGATGTAGGACTCTGACAATGCTGGTGGATTTATAAATCAATGTTAATTGATTTATAAGTAACATTGTGATTATTAAACTTTTTTTTTTTTACTCACCACATCTACTTGTACCAGCAACACTCGGAGGGTGAAGGTCTGTCCAAGCTGCTTGAGGCGATCGTGGATGTAGTTGGGGTTGAGGTTGTGGTAGCGCAGACTAAATGCCCGGGTCAAAACCAATGTCAACGTATAACAAAAAACAACAAAATAAGAAAAAAAATAATATATATATATATATATATATATATATACTGTATGTATAGCTACTTTTGTACTATCAGATGATCAAATATCAGGACAAATAGTAATGCTCATCAATAAATGCTATTAGGCTCATGTACACCTGGGAGAAAGATGTATGCAAGAAAGCACACATGGTATTCACTCCTCTATGTGCACTGGCAAACACCTCTCTCTCTCTCACACACACACACACACACACACACACACACACACACACAAACACAGACACACACACACACACACACTGCTAAGGGGCCACAAAATACAGACCTGAGGAAGAGAGCACAGGTTGTCTGTCCCAGGACGTAGTCTGGTACAACTTCTCCAAACTCCCATGGGACACTCCTCACAAACTTCAGAATGGGATTTCCCCTCTGAATGGGTGTTGACAAATATGTTAATAAGTGATACTTGTCATCATGCAAGGCAACTATCAGGCCTGAAAAACTATTTCAAGCTAGACAGAGCATGACCCCCCAAGGGGAGCACTAAAAAAGAAAATGACCCAATAATTTTAGTGATTTCATGCACAAACCTGGCTGTCCCTGCAGGTGCCTGAGTCAAACGGCATAACACATACAGTTATATTTTCACACATACCTGTCGGGGACTGACGATAATGCTGCTCCCTGACCCCACCGGTTTAGGACCCAGGTTGAGGCCTGGCTCTGACCTTTGACCTTCTACCTGTTTTTGGTCAGCACCAGTGATCTGTGTCTCCTCTCTCTTCTTAGCTCCTAAAGGTCCACTCTCCCCACCATCAGTCCCTTTAGCCCTGTCCTGAGTGGTTACGCATCCATCCAGTGCAGAGGCTACTGAGTCAGGTCCACTTTGCACTTGTGTATTTGCACTGTTGACTCCAGCACCTTCAGCCGGGATCAGTGTGGAGCTGCACTCTCTCTGAGGAGCGGAGGAACCTGAGGAACTCTGCACTTGTGGAGCAGGCACATGGCTTTTACTCTGGACGATATATTGTGCGTATGACAAGGGCTGTCCTGTAGACTGAGGAGCAGGGTTTTCTGAAGATGCAGATGTGGCTGAGACACTCTGTCCACCCTTGGATGTGGACTGAAACTGAGGCTTTAGCTGGAATGGAATGACATGAAAATTGTGTCTAAGAATTGCCATCTTCAACAGGAAAAACTATCACTCTTACCCAGTTTTGGCAAACTATCCTTAACATAGTCTGACAGCTAGATTGAAAAGCTTGTGATACAAATAACATAGTAAAAACCACAGAAATAAAATGGTTAGAACGGTCATCCCCATTCAAATCAACGTTCCATTCTATCTCTGTGGTAAAAAACGTCTAGGAGAAAACACAAATTCGAACAGTTGCCACGGTAACGTTAACGTTAGCAAGCTAATTCGTTGCCTTATACAGTCTGGTAAAGCTACCAACCGGTGTTCTTTCTTTGGTGAAAGCAGAGTCGTCCAAGTTGATGTTAAATCTCTTCTTCTCCATACCTCAATTTATTAAGACTTTCAAGTATAGGCATGTCATTAGTTGGGAGTTGGGCCAGTTGTGCACAAGTTCTCACAACATTATGAAACGCTCCTTGAGAACAATGAAGCAGGCGTAGACATTGATAGCAGAATAATCGATGTCTGAAAACACATTTCCCGCCAATGGAGGGCGCAAGTGCTCATCTATTCAAAATCAACGAATCAGGCCGTGGATATAACCTGAATGGAGGTATTATATATTTTAAATCCATATAATCCGACTCTCTCCATCTCTCTATATATCTTTTCTTTCTAAAAAGAAGAAAAACTCTTTTATTTTCTTCTCTCCTCTCACTATCTTGCTCCTCTTTACAGAAAAAATATCTTAAGTTCATCGTTCAATATCAATATGTGTTAAGTGTCATTTTGTCGAACGAAGTGTCTTCCTGGTATAAACATTTTATTTGAGTTGCATTTTTTTCTTTTTTTGCAAAATTTGGATGTCTCATTTCGGAACAGAAGTATTATGTTTGTAGTTTCAGTAGAACTTAGTCTTTCTCTGTGTCTGATCTTTGCTTCTGTATATTGTAGACTGTATTGGCAGCATATATTGGTGTTTTCATGCATCTGTTTCACATGCGCTTCTGCAAATGATTTTCATGATGATAAATTACTCTCGCGCATAACACCACGGGGGTTTTATAACACGTATGTGTTGTTTGTAGAAAAGGTTAGTCACAGTTGTACTTTTTCTTTCGTTGTCTCTGTCTTGGAAGTTGTCCTGGAGTTGCCTAGGAGATAGTGACGCTGCCATTCAAACCGCGCAGCATGGCATGTTGGGATACCTTTCACCATCATGGCGGAACAGTTGGATGGCTAACGTTAACGGTTAGCATATTCAACAATTTTTCGGTTTCGTCTATTCAAGGACTGCTACTACAGAGCATACCTATACTGGGACTGCAGCCACAGAGCATAAACTGGGTAATTATGTGCTACAAAATTGACGGTCATGATGAATGAATTGCCTTGCTTTGTTGAAACGAGCACTGGCAAAATGTCTTAAATAGCTAACAGCATGCTAACTTAGCTAACGTTAACCTCGTAGCCAGCCAACGAGTTGGCTATCGACTGCCGCTGAGGCCGCGGCGTGCGGGCAGCATGTCTGGCTTTGTTAACGCAACTTGTAAATTATCCATCTTGTAGGCATTCAAACAGATTTACGTTTTGTGGAGTCCATGTAAAAATTCCCAATCCATTGTTGGTTCCGTTAACCTTAGCTAACGTTAGCTAATGTCAACTGCAACTGCACTATGAATGATTTTTTTGCCAGCTGTACGGCATCGCAGGCCGGACAGTGTTTATCTAACGTGTTAACGAACTAGCCATTGTAACTTAAAAGTTTTTGTTTCATTCATCCGTGCAGTCACATGACCCGCTTCTAACCGACTGTACCTGCGGATTGTGGTGTAAGAATATAAATTCATGTAAACTGAACAGAAATTATACTTAAAATTTTAAATGAGACGTAACTAGCCGTAGCAATGAGGACTAGCGTTAGCTAGGAGCGGTAACGCTAGGTACATGGCCTCGCGTTGTCGGTGCTTTAGTATTTTCCGCCAAGTAACTTAGTATATGGTTAATTATTTCCAGAAGAAAGGCTGCCGGTGATTTTGAGTAAACGGTGTGTGATAGCCTAGTGACTCCATTACAATTGTTTGTGGACAGCAGTGTTTCTCACAGGTCATCTGTGGTTGTAGCAGCTAACGTTAGGGCTTTACAACTCTAAAAGTCCATTGGTCGACTAACGACTACTTTTTCTGACCAACGAAGAGTTTTTTCTTAAAATGATTTTTTTGTTACCTTCATAAAGAGAGAATACATATGAGATGTCGCTATCAATTTAACATAGCTTCAAAGTGTTTGAGTATTGGTGGATTACTTATTGTGCTGTGAAATGAGAGGCTACTGCAGGGAAATATTTAGCACAGATTTATAAATTTAGTCTTTACAAGCATGTAAAATGACAAAACATCCAATTTAATTCATTTCAAACGTTGTTGTCCGATAACTGAAATTTGGTTTTGCAGGGCTAATGGTAAAATCACAGAATAAAAACACAGTGAAAACACCTAACATTAAATCACAATAAAAAACACAACTCACCACAACACCCATACAGACAAGCATCAATTTATAAGACTGGACAGGGAGTCAATTACTTGATATAGGGCAACAAAAGGTTGCTCACCAATGTAAAATTGAAAGTTTCTTCGCAGGCACAAGACATAATTTCATAATTTAAGCAATCTAATTGCAGTGGGGACAGATGAGATGAGAAAAAAACTTAAATTGTGTCCCTGGCTGTCTCTATTACTCTCTGTGTTTCTGCATTCAGGAATGCACTCTAAAGTTGCCCCAGGGGGCATCAGTTCAAACAGTTAGCAAGACCATTACTCAGAAAAAATAAACCACCAACAAGTCAGCTGATCATGTTGCCAAATTTAGTGTGAATGTAACCAGATGAGCTAACACGGCATGGAACAAATCGAAGTTAGTTTCCGCTGATGTATCAGTTGTGTACAATTCACTGCATCATGGTTAAGCACATCAGATATAACAGTCCGTTTTGTCCAGAACCTGGGGGGGAGCAAAATGATTGTAAATGCACAAAAGTTATCATGGGCAAAGTGATGTGATGAAATTAACCCAACCAAAGGTTATACAGATCACAGATCATAGGCTAGTTCTCTTGCAGCTCCCAGATTTCAGTGACTTGAAAGAGTGAATTGGCCCTAAATCCTGTTTGAGCTGTAAACATCATTATATGGTGTCTATATAGTGAGTAGCATTCATTTTGTACTTAATCTCAACATTTTTGAGTGAAGTCCTGCGACCACTTCTAGGGGCAAAAAAATGCTTTACTGCTCTTTATGGGCTGAAACTTTCAACCATGTTGCACATCTGGCTATACCCCAGTCAGTGAGTTCAAGGCAGGTATTTTGCCTTTGGCAGCGTCAAATTCTTTGCGATCAGAATTTGTTTACCGTCTCCAAGTAGAGATGGGTGACCGGCTATCATAGACACACACTCATTACCACTTCCCACCCCACTTTTTCACATCTTTCAAAATTGTGTACTGGGCGGAGACTGACTAATAACAGTGTGTTTACGCACTCTTTAAAAGCAAGGGGAAAAAAGAATCAGTTACTCACTCGCCCACTTAGTAATCTTGTCAGCTTTTGATCTTTGGCTGAGACATTGGGGTTGATTGGTGTTGAGAGACAAACTGTCTTTGCCTGCCAGGCAAACCATTGACTATTTGACCAAAGGAGTTAAGTCCTGGTGGTGGTAAACATTGTATACATAAATACATTAGTTTGGGAAATGTATTTGATGCGCCTTTGATGTTATGGTGAACCAAACATTGCTGCTGCATGTTAGCGGCTGTTTAATTAAAATGAGGGCATTTTCAATATAGCACCCTGTAAGAAACAAATACCCAGAATCCAGTTTGTGCTGTATTATTCTCCATTGCTTTAATTACATTATCTTTGTTTTCCTATCCAGAGTGTTTGAGTGAAGGGGCAGCACACCAGTGACAAGAAGAGGGGCTTTTAAGTGATCGGGCACACCTCTGGGACACTGGCATAATGGAATGTGCGGTGGACATTCCCTCAGGTGAGTGATGGATCATTGGGCCCTATGAAATCAGTTTCAATGTTTCCCAAATTCTGGTTTAGATTTTATATTAGATTTTTGTATTTTTTTATTGTATTTTATATAGTCCTATTTAATCACCCACGGATTCAGAGTTGCAGTATAAATTCTTATTGAAAATGTGGGTTCACAGGAAATATGTTTGAAAACCACTGTTGTGGAAGGGAGAATGAGACAGTGTTGTTATGGCCTGTCAGAACTGGAGGTACAATAAAGAGGTTTCCCCCAGGAAAGTAGATAATGGAGGTACTAAGTGCCTCAGAGGGAGGGGGAGAGAGCAGTAGTGCGAATAATAATCATAACCAAAGATCATTGCTAAGTCAAGCAAGGTTGTATAATTGGTATGATGTACAATTTCATATTTGCTAAAGCAGTAGAGCAGGGGTCTTCAACCTTTTTCAGCCCAAGGACCCCTTGGTCGATAGAGAAACAGAGCAGGGACCCCCTAGATTCAAAAAAATAAATAAATAAAATTGTGTTGCATTTTAAGCCTGGCCTATAATAACATATTTATAATCCCTTATTAACCTATTTATATACTCAGTTATTATGCTTACGGTTGCTAAAACGTTTATACATAATTATTATTGATGATGATGATTATTATAGATTGAGGCTTATACTTTTTTTTTTTTTTACAATGAAACATTTAGCTTAACTTTAGCTTCAGGATGACACATAGGCCTACCTCAGTGAGATGACTGACCCTGGTGAGTGGCACACAGCTTGTCTATTCTGGGGGAGATGGAGGTTGTCAGGCAGAGCATCATATCATCCTCAGGCTGCAGTCTTGAACGGTATTTACTCTTCAGGTAGGTGAGGGAGGAGAATCCACTTTCACAAAGATAAGTTGTTGCAAAAGGCAAAAGGCTCACCATTGCCTTTGCTGTCAGCTGGTGGAAGGCTTTCTGGCAATAGATCCCGAACTGGATGAGAGGCCTTGACTCATACACATTCTTGTGTGTACTGTCTGTGGATAGGTCGATCAGCTGATCTTCCTCAGAGGCTGTCAAGTTTGAGCCGTCCGATGCATTGTGTTTGAATGGAAACTGTATCCATGTCTTGTCCCTTCTCCAGGACTCAGCCTCAGAAAAGTATTTTTCAAATTGACTTTCGAGTGCCTCCAAGTGTCCAACAATTGCGCGTTTCATGTCAGGCGAGAGCACCGCAGAATCAGCCAACTCCTCCATTGACGGAAACATGGAAATGTTACCTCCCCTGATTCGCTCTCTCCATCTTTTTGTTTTCTTCAGAAAGCCTTCCATCTTGTCATACAGCTGAATGGCATGTGTATTGCGGCCCTGCATAGAACCTTTCAGTCTGTTCAACTTTGAGAAAACGTCTGCCAGATATGCCAGTTTAGTGACCCAGACATTGTCACTGAAATCCGCAGCCAGCTCCACGCGGTTTTGACCAACTAAAAACTGGCTAGCTGTGCGTAACTCGAACACGCGTGCCAATACTGATCCATGAGAAAGCCATCTGACCTCAGAATGGTAAAGGAGCACATTGTGTTCCTCTCCCGTAGCATCGCAGAGAGAAGCAAAGAGACGCGTTTGCAAGGCACTCTTCTTAATAAAATTGACAGCCTTCACAACAGTGTCCATAACGTCAGCAAATTCAGCACTCATTTCTTTGGCAGCGAGAGATTCTCTGTGTAACATGCAATGAGTCCACAGAACTTGTGGGGCGACTTTTTTGACAAGCGCAATCAGTCCACTTTTTTGACCAGTCATAGCTCACGCACCGTCAGTACAAATCGCAACACATTTTGCCCAGATTATGTCATTTTCTCTGAAAAAGTAATCAATCACTTTGAACATTTCAGAACTTGTTGTGCATTCAGGAAGCTTCTTACAAAACAAAAATTCCTCACACATTTTGTTTTGCTCAACAAAACGCACAAATGCCAAGAGCTGTGTGTCTTTGGACATGTCCACAGATTCATCCAACTGTAATGCAAACGCCTCCGCCAATTTTAGTTTCTTGATTAATTGCACCCTCACATCAGATGCCATTTCACCAATTCGCCGAGCAATCGTTGTGTCTGACAACGGGATAGTCTTCAGTTTATTTACATATTCATCATTCCCAAACATTGTCTTGCACATATCACTGGCCGCGGGCAATATCAAATCTTCTGCAATTGTATATGGTTTTTTACATTGAGCAATGCGAAGAGCGACTTGATATGAGGCTTTCAAAGCAAGCTCTCCAACTTTCGCTGATTTTCTCATCATTGTCTGTTGGCATTGGAGAGAGTTCAGACGAGCCTGGAAGTATTCCAGTGTTTTATCTTGCAAGTGGCCGTGATTCTTCTCCAAGTGTCGCAGCAGCTTTGATGGCTTCATGCTTTCGTTTGAGAGTGTCGCCAAACAAACAACACACACCGGCAATTCAATCCCTTCGGTTTCTTTGAAGGTAAATCCAAACTTTAGGTAGGTTTCTGAATATTTTCGGGACTTCTCTCTTTTGCGTTTACCCTCTGCCGCTGGGGCAGGTTCACCTGTGGTCTCGGACGAGGTGGAAGGAGTAACGGTAGGATCCCGAGCTCGAGGCCTAGTTACTGTTACAAAGCGATCCATTCTACTTCACATATTAACCTAGTAGTAGGCTAGTTATTAATTATTTTAGCACCGAACTGCGTTTTAGCCAACACTTAGCTTGCTAGCAAGCCAGCTAATTTTTTTCAATGGCGGTTGGTCACGTGTAGGCTCTGCATCACGCACCGTGGTTGCATGGGAATCATTCATTTTATAAATCGTTTTTGTCAAAAGTATCTTATTGCCTATTAATACTTGGAGTTTACTCAATATTATTATTTTTGTCTAAAATACATTTTTAAATTTTTCACATAAATTATTTTGACGAAAATTGGTGGACCCCCTGCAGTACCTCCGCGGACCCCTTAGGGGTCGCGGACCCCCGGTTGAAGACCACTGCAGTGGAGGCATCTAAAGCCACCGAAGATGGCTGCATGCTTGATGGGCACGGATGATTCAAATGCATTCTGGTAGTATCAAAACAGAAGGAAATCCCTGCTGAAATATACCAGAAACGTAGTCATTTAAAACACATACACACACACTGTTGCTGGCTATTTACACATCTCATTTCAATTAAGAAAAAATGCCAGTCCAGAGAGTGTACAGAGGCATTTAAATAAAATAGTACATACTTCTAGATTTTAAAGTTGCCAAGCTAACACTTCCTTATGGTGCTGTGTATTTATGTGGTGATTGAGATTATCCTGCCTTTAATTAGTGCAGGGAACAGGCTCTCTGACTGTGTACCCCACACAGTCTATAAACGATCCATGTTTCTCTAACTAAAATGATAGTGTGTTAAGCAAAATGGTCAACATTTATGTGAGGATTATTATAGTTACATAAGCCTGTCTTATAGGACAAACAATAAAGGCCATCAGATCAAATATTTTGTTCTTGAACAGTGTTTCTCAAGACAAGTACCAGTATTATTTAATATTCCTCCAGGGCAAAACTAAATCCGTCCAGTTTAAGTGTAGGACTTACAAAAGAACTGCTGCTCTGCTTTGCCAAACACTCATGTAAGCTATAACGCTGGTTTCCCTGTGCAGGTGAGGATGAGGCACTTGAGAGAGATGAAGTGAATGCCAAGGAAGGAAACGAGATGCCCCATAAGAAAAACAAGAAGCACAGAAAACACAAGAGCAAGAAGAAGAAGAGGAGGAGGAAGGGCGAGAAGGAGAGCAGTTCAGAGTCTGGTGCGGAGTCTGATTTAGAACCACCACCCCCACTGAGACCTGTCAGGACCACCAGAGCCAGGTGAGAAGAACTCATCCTGCAGTACACACACACACACACACCTAAGGGCCTGTGTCCACCAGCGACCTCTTGAGTGCTTGAAGCGCTGGGGCCGGCTCTTGGTCCCGCCCCTGCTTCATCCTCATTGGTTGGTAGAACTCTGACGTGACATTGATGAGCGGTGCGCTTCAGACAAAGTTGAAATTGTTTCAACTTGAGAACAGGTCCAGCGCTCATGGCACTAAAAAGAGGTGAGGTACCTGTTGGGTCGTAAGCGATGAAAGCGCAACTTTTCCATAGGAAATAATGAAAAAACAGCGCCATCGCTTTTTTCACAGGTCTTTGGTGGACACGGCCCTTTATTGATCAATATGAGTAAGTCGGGGCTGCTTTCTCTCAAAATCTGTCTTTTGAGATGCTCTGGGAAACCAGACGTTATCTCTTTCCAAAGGATGTATATGTTATTAGGAATAAAAACAACAAGGGTCACAACATAATTGGTTTGCCTTTTTAGTGGTTCTGTTTCACTGTCCCCATGCAGATGAGAGATGCATTTATATAGGGTATCAAACCACATTTATAAAACGGATAGTTCCGGTCCTTGATTATGATTGGCTGAGCTGCGTTCAAAGCCGTTTTAAAATATTCTATAAACACACACCTGTGACCGCATCACATCAGTATTACTGCGCCAAACAAATTGTCTGTGTCTGCGTCTGTGTGTTGCTTGGCAACCATTCTGCTAAATGTCGCTGAAGAACTACATTGCTTGGCGGAAGAATGATTATTTGTTATCAATAATTTATTGCATTTTTTGTTGCTGTGTGTTTATTTTATGAAACCTTGCCAGTTATATGTAGTAACCGTTTTATAAAAGCAATAAGCCCCGCGCGGCCGTGGTTCCGCGTCGTGCCTAACAACGCCCCTTAGCTGTTCTAAAATCACTGTAAACCACGGCCTCGCGGGGCTTATTGCTTTATTAAATACAGGTGTAAATGCACCCAAAGAAAGGTTGGAAACCAATCTCTGGAGGTTGTTTGGGAAAAGTCACACTCCAATCGCCCTCGAGTATGTTTTCACACTTGTTTAAATGTGGCTTGGCACCCTGTCTAAACAGAAATGTGATACACATGTGTTCTGTCAGCATTGGGGATTTTAATTTCCACATATAAATGGGGACATGGCTGCCCATATTGCGTTGTGAAAATATTTTTCCCCTGTGTTGTAGTGCCAGACTGGCGGCAGCCTCAGGGGCTGGAGACCAAGCTGGGCCTAAGGAGGAGGGTAAAAGGGATGGGATTACAGGTAGGAGGAGACTCACACACACAAACCACTTAGATTTCGTCTGCAAATGATGAATGAATTCCACTTTGGTATTTTAAAAATGTTTCCCCCTCCTCTCAGATCGTGTGGACGCAGAGGGAGATGCAAAATCCAAAAAACACAAAAGGCATGCTGCCAAGAAGAAGAAAAAGAAGAGGAAGAAAGATGAAAAGCAAGACAAGAAATCCCCATCTCGCTCTCCATCTGAAAGCAGCTCAGCCTCAGGCTCTGAGACTGAGGGGGAAGGGGGGAAAGGGGCAGGAGATGGCAAATATTCCCCAGCAGCAGCATCTGACCTGCAAGAACCAGTATCCAAACTGGTGCCCAAAAGCAAACGAGGCGAGGAGAAGGGGGTTCCCATCCTCACCCAGAAACCTGAATCGCTGTCTGTAAAGAGAGAGGAGACATCCGATATCGACGTCTCCCCATCTGGAGGGAAGGGCAGTAACAACAATGGGTCGGTGAAGGACATGAGGTCGCCCTCTGCTGGCCGGGAGGAGATGGCACAGGCAGCGGTGGTTAAGGTTAAGGCGGAGGGTAACCACGGAGACGGCGGGTTCAGCCATGCCCAGGAACTCCCTGACATCATCCCCAAACAGGAAGGTACTACCCCACGAGATGACCCTGGCCTGAAAGATCAGGCCAACACAGTTCAAAGGGCAAAGATCAAGGAGCGAGATCCATCCAGGTCCAGGTCTCGTTCCCCGCCGAGGGGCCTAGGCATCAAGAGGTCTGGGTCGAGTCAGAGCCGGTCGCCAACACCCAGTCCCACTAGGCGGCAGTCTGGTGGTCCGACAGCAACAGCAATCAAAGAACGGTCAAGAACCCATTCCAGATCAGCCTCAAAGGGAAAACGGTCTATATCACCCCTGAAGAGCAGGCGGCTGTCCCGCTCTCCGTCCCGCTCCCCGTCTCCCAAGTTCGGGAGGAAGTCCCTCTCCCAGTCGCCCAAGTCTCCCAAAAGACCTAGCCGTCAGTCCCGGTCCACCTCGCGCTCCCTCACCCCCAAGAAGAAGAAGTCCAAGTCTCCTAAGAGGCCCAAACATCAGTCTACATCTCCTAAACGCCGGAGGAGCTCCTTATCTGTTTCCCCCAAGCGACGCCGCAATTCTCCCTCTCCGAAGAGG
The DNA here is from genome assembly GCF_048128805.1 of Centroberyx gerrardi. Lineage (NCBI taxonomy): Eukaryota > Metazoa > Chordata > Actinopteri > Beryciformes > Berycidae > Centroberyx > Centroberyx gerrardi. The sequence goes on along the minus strand of NC_136006.1, from coordinate 13,290,671 downwards.
AAGCTGTCCAGATCCCCTAAACGTGGTGGCCGCAGGTCCCCCTCCCTCTCTCGCTCTCCAAGGAGAAGTCGAAGGTCAGAGTCACGATCTCGTGGCGGCACCAGGCGCTCCAGGACCCGCTCGCCTAGACGCGGTGGTGCAGTTGCCAGACGTTCGCGGTCACGTTCTCCCAAAGTCCGTCGCTCTCGCTCTAGATCCAGACGCCCACTTCGCCGATCCTGGTCGCGTTCACCGGCGCGGCGTGGAGGAGGCAGGCGCTCCAGAAGTCGCTCTCTGTCTCGTCGCAGGAGGTCCCCACCCCCGAGGACCCGCCGCTCGCGTTCCCGTTCGATCCGCAGGGCCAGGCGGACTCGGTCACGTTCCATTGTAATCCTTAGGCGCAACCGCCGCTCCAGATCCAGGAGTCCACGCAAACGGACCAAATCCAGAACCCCTCCCTCCCGCCGGCGGTCCAAATCCAGATCTCCGGTTAGAAGGCGCTCTCGGTCCCCTGCCAGGAGAAATCGTTCACCACCAAGGTCCGGTAGACGCTCCAAGTCTCGCTCGTTGTCTCGCCGCTACCGGTCTAAGTCACACTCGCCACTGCCTGGCAGGAAGAGGTCCAAATCTCCCAGGAAGAGCGGAAAGAGGTCAAAGTCTAAATCAGCCTCCCCTGCCTTAAACAGATCTAGGTCTGGGTCCAGGTCTGGGTCAAGTGACAGGGGGTCTGACAGCGCCTCCCCAGCCGGCTCCACATCCTCCTCTCCTGTTAAAGAGCAGAAGCCCCCCTCCTCTCCCAAGGCAGAGCAGACCGCCAGTGTGAAGGCAGCAGGGGAGAGTGGAGCAGTTTCAGCTGCAGCAGCAGGTCAGACTTGCTCTTTCATTTTTTTCTTTTTAAACATTCTACAATTGATTTTGTTCATAAAGTTATTATTATGCCATTTCTACTTAATTACATAGTGTCAATCTGCACAGTGCCCTTTTGAACTCCTGATGCTGCAAGCATGTGACATGCACCAGTGCCTGTTGAGCCACCATTATGCTCCCTATTTATTCTTTTTAAGAAGCAGTGTATACTTCTATAACAAGTGCAGTAGTGAATACAGAATTTTTATCTAGTACAGAATCCCAAAGGTGGCCATTCCCGTGAGTACATCATCACTAATATTTCTTAATATTACTTATTAGTGAAATGGCCTAACATGTCTTGGCGTAGTGTCTTTCTCAAACCTTTTAGTGAAAGCAGCTCTGCCTCGAAGCTCAGAACACTATCTCTATTCTTCCAAACTGAGTATATTTCCATTTTCAAAATTATGCCTCAAAATTTTAGCACTAAAGGCTCCACATCCCATAGATAAATAGGCCACTTTCTCATCCTTTTTACTTGAATGTATATGCTTTTGTACACTGCCCTTGGGTATCTCAAAATTTATTATTTTACCACCATAGCCAAAAACAATGGAGTACAACTCCATCGAGAATGTATTGTGATCATTAAAGTTCAGTATGTACCTTACAGGCCCGTGGAAACCCCTGCCCTTAGCTGGCGCTCCCAGCCCCCAGCCTGCAGTGTCCGACCCAGCTGGGAGCTCCTCAGCTCAGCCGCAGGACCAGCCTGTGTCCCCTGCTCCCAACCACCACCAGAAGCAGAGGGAGGGTGCCGGCAGCCCAGCCAGCTCTTCTGATGAACAAGAGGTTACCAGGTCCAGGTCTGGTTCCCCTGAGCCTGGGACCGGCCCCGATGAGTCAGATGGTTCAGATGGCTCTGATGAGGAAGGGGATTCTTCCTCTCCTGTTAAAATGGCAACTAAAGGCCAGCGCAGCTCCTCTAAGTCACCCTCCCCAGGCCAACAGAAGAAGCAGCTCTCCAAGTCGCGTTCCCCTGCGACCCGCAGGAAGCTGTCACGCTCTACTTCCACTCCTCGACGATCCACATCTAAGTCGGCGTCCAGAAGGAAGCAATCCAGGTTTGTGGTGTATGTGTGTGTATGTGTACCAATGCTACCTCATGAATGCGTGTGTAATTCCGACAGATTTATGCAAATAGGTTTTTGTTCTATTTGTTACAATCTGGCTCCTAGATTTATGGTGGAGCTGTTTAGTCGGAAGTAAACTCAAACATAGTTCAGTCCCTTTGATCTTTCATAATCAAATATTTTTTTTAAGAAAATGGGTTGAATTGCTAAAAATCGGCTATGTCACAGAAAAATGGGGAAGTCACGCAATTATTATAAAAATTATCCAAGTGCCTGTTTCTACCTCTACATGTCACTGAGGGACAGTTAAGCTTTTATCCACTTGTCTCTGAGTCTGGCTAACAGCTTGAGTTCCCCATAGAATACTTTTCACCACCCATAGAGCAACCAAATCAAAATTAAGGAAATATCTGCAGGATAGAGAGTGCAATTTTGTAGCGGATATGTTTTTTCAAAGTTTTATGTAGTTTTCCTCTTTCTCGGCTGAGGTAGCAGTCAAAGTCGAATAATCTATAGGTTAAACAAATACTACATTTCCATGTTTGTGACTATATCCTATTAATTTTGTAATGTAGCTGTACTTTTGTTTTTGCACATTTGATTTACTCCTATTTGCTCTGTTTTTCCCATTTTAAAATCTACATCCCTATGGTAATTTTTCATGTCTCCTCACCATGATACATGGTATGCGGGACATTATGTTGTCATGGCGTCATCTGTCTGTGTGTAGAGACATTCTTGTGAATGGATATTAAAGTGTAGACATTTTATGAATTCTCCTGTCATTCTCCTTTCCTCAGGTCAAAGTCTCCAGTGAGGAAGAGAGAATCCGTCTCTCCATCAGAGAGGAAGAAGCGGCGGTCCAAATCCCGGAGTCCCACTCGCCGCCGGCGGTCCAGTCGCTCGCGCTCCAATACACGGCGAAGACGGTCACACTCCAAATCGCGAACCAGGGTCCGACGGTCTAAGTCCCGTTCTCCTGCTCGCAAGAGGCGATCCCGCTCACCCGCCGCCCGGGGGAGGAAGAGGTCCAAGTCCACAGACAGGAACAAGCGATCTAAGAGCCGCTCTACAGGCAGGAGGAAGAGGTCCAGGTCGGGAGACAGGAGCAAGCGATCCAGATCTCGTTCCCCAGACCGCAGGCGCAGGTCTAGGTCGAGGGGTCGAGGGAGGCGGCCAGTTTTCCGCAGTCGTTCGTTCGACAGACGAGACAGATGGAAGAGGGAACCCAGCCACTCTCCGGTTCTTATTCTCCGAAAGCAGCGCCGCTCAGGGTCCCGGACACGACGCAGCACCAGCAAGACACCGCCACGGCTCACCGAGCTGGGTAAAACATCTTTAGAGTAACTAATGCTACTGTAAATGGTACTGTTACTTATGTTAGATTGTTATGGCTTGTTTAATTTTCAGCCAGATACCCCCAGTGACTATCTAAGCTAATGGCAGGGTTATTGTTGACAGTAATTACATAACATCTTCATACACCTGCACGCCAGGTGTATTTAAGTATTGTGATTTGCATTTTTTTTTTAGTTTAGATTTTACATTCAATGTTGAATCCAATTTAGTTTAGTTGGCACATCTTGGCACAGACACATACACAGTTAACTTAAATTGGTCTTAAAACCATGTTTAGTGTTTGTTTTTTAACCAGTTTGTCCCCTTTTCTCCCCGTCTCACCTCTTTCTGCCTTATTCACTCTTCTCCCTTGTTCCTCTGGCCCCACCGCTCTTGCTTAATCTTGCTTTCTTTCCCTCTCAATCTACCCTCCCATCTCCAACTTGTTTGCTATTTGCTTCCTCTCCTACATTACCCCTCCCTTTGTCTCTCTTCCTCCCTCTTCCTTCCTTTCCTTTCCTCAGACAAGGACCAGTTACTGGAGATAGCCAAGGCCAATGCTGCTGCCATGTGCGCTAAGGCCGGGGTGCCCATCCCCGAGAGCCTTCGGCCCAAAGCCATCCTCCAGCTCCCTTTACCCACTCCGTCCCCTGCCCCCCTCTCCTTGCCCCTACCTTTACCCCTCCCAATGGGCATGGGGATGCCCAACATGCCTAATATGCCCAACATGCCCAATATGCCCAACATGGGGCCATTGGGGATACCCAATATTCCAGGAATGCCCAACATGTCAAATATCACCATGAGCGCCGCTATGGCAAGTATGACCGCAGCTACCATGACAGCTGCCCTGACCAACATGGGCGCCCTGGCCGCCATGCCCCCCCTGGCCCCACTCCCTACTATCACCAACAAGCCCCCTCCTTGCCTCGCTCCCCCGACCCCAACCCTTAACCTGGACCACATAGAGGAAGTGAAGAGGAAGGTCACTCAGCAGGCTAACATCCATACCATCAAGGAACTTACTGAGGTAAAAGGAAGCATCCGGGGAGATGGGATTGTGTTCATGCTTGTTTTTGTGTGAGAATGTTTGTATGTGCATGCGAGTGAGAAAGAAAAAGAATCTGAAAGAATGTTCAAGTGTGGGTGGGTGGGCGAGGGTGCATCACATCAATACACATATGTGAATACCTGTGTTAGTGCCAGCTTACTAATGTGTGTTTTTGTGTGTGCTTTTGTAGAAGTGTAAGATGATTGCAAACAGCAAGGAGGAGATGGCCATTGCCAAACCCCACGTCTCAGATGATGAGAGCTAGAACCTCCACGCCCTCACGGTAAAATCGCCAACCTTCATTGATCTGTCTAACCATTCAGCCATCCTTCCCATCCCTTTGTCTGCCTGTCTACTTACCTTTATATTGGTGCTGCATTCTTATCACTTCATTCAGTTGAGGATGTTGGGTTTCTTCAAATTCTAATCCTGAGAAACTTTTGGCATGCCAAGGTGCTAATTTCCAGCCTTGGTAAACTAATATTTGAGGATGTTCTACCAACTGAAATACATGTTTTATTCACATTTTTACATTGATTGAATTGATCTGAGCCCTATGCTTGCATGTGAAGGAAAATTGTCAATAATAGCGTGAAAATAAGTACTTAGTTTTCTCTGTAGTCCTTCCCCTTGGCCCAGTACTCCCCCTAGTATTTCTCCCTTATTTTATCTCTCCATTCCTCCATCCGTACATCTTTCAGTCCATCATTTCACTGATGATTGATTAACCACTGACCACACAAATACAATCAGTCTTTTCATTCTAGGGATGCACCGATGCCTGCTGCAAATTGGCTCATATTTTTTACGGCATACGTTCAACCACTTTCCTGATCCACAATTGAAACTTTGTTGTAATCGAGCAGTTGAAACAGTCATCGGCTGATCACTGATTACCTCTTTATAATGTTTATCGGCCACCAATTATGATTGGCCGATCGATTGGTGCATCCCTAATTCATTCTTTGATCGATTATTATTTCAGCTTTTATCCTTGTATCCAATTCTCATTTAAATGTTAATCTTTTTAAAGGGCTACAATGAGTTTTTGGAGTTTGGTCCATTGGTCACTTTACCCAGTTTGGTACCAAATTGGTACCAAAATCATCTTTGTGTCTTTAGTTCTGTCTGGTGCACATGCTAATGCTTTAGCATACAGCATGTTAGGTAATCGTAGGTTAATAGCATTATCCAAAGTGTGAAAATAAACCTTTTAGTATTCCAAAGTTGGTACTGTTTTTTTATTCTATGGCCTGTAGATTCATAACTTCTGAAAACAAAATCATCATTATCCATCTTGCTCACTTTCTGTGTAAATGGAGCAAGTTGCACTCAAAGTCTTCGGGAAGGGAGGTCTTCTGCCATTGAACGTGCATTGTTTTTCTGTAATTTTATGTCCATTTTACCAATCCCCTAAACAAGCGTGGCAGGTATAGACATGCACCATTAAAAATAACTAACCATCCCGCCCACAAGTTCTCATGTTTTCTCTTTTACAATAATGTTAGTCGACAACTATTACTGTATGCTAAAACGTTAGCATGCCCACCAGACAGATCCATCTTCTGGAGACACAGAGGTGATTTTGGTGACAATTGTCTCATCGGATATTGGGTAAGGTGACCAATGGGCCAAACACCCAAAAATGTGGAATACACCTTTAACCTTTAACCATCCACCCACCATTTGCTTTTTACTTGTGCAGTATTCTTGTGATTATTCCTTCCCTCAGTCCTATTTGATAAAAAGGGGGATGCCATCTGTCTTCACCCCATCTCAACTGATCCTCTGGTTATTACATACAGACAGTACAAAGTCAGATGTTACTGTATTTCATCCAAACCAATGGGACAGAAAGTGAGAACAAGATAGATGTGTGGTTTTTTCTGTCTTTTTCTGTATACAGCATCTCCCCCTACTGGACTGGAGGAAAAACAAAAACCTTTACTGGAGGACTTACCCTTCCCACAGTTCCCTGAGGCAGCCAGGTCACCTGACTGAGCCTCTTAAATCACCAAGAAGAAGAGCGCCCTAGTTGTCATGGTTACAATACAGGAGCACCGGCACCAGCCACTGCCCCACTTAGCTCTCCCTCTGTGTGTGTGTGTGAGAGAGAGAGTGAGAGAGAGACTGGGAGATTGTGACCTGTGATACCACTGAGGAAACTGGGCACACTGACTTGTGTGCACAGTAGCTCGACTGTATAATGAAATGTGAGTCTGTGCGAGTGTGTGTGTGTGTACATAGTGACTTTAAACACCAACCCCTCAGTATTGCTGCTCACACAAGCAGTCACTGTGGGTGAACGACTGAAGAGGAAACAAACCAAACAAACTAGTGGCGCAAGTGCTTTTGTAAAAGATTAGTTTCTCTAAATATGTTGTACTTTTATGCTTTCTTATGGATTGTGTTGAGTGGCGACTGCTTCCTCGCCCCCCTCTATTCCCATGGCTATCTCTAGCCCCTGGTTTTTCAAACAAATAATTCACAGGCTAACTTTTGGTGGATCCTCGCATGACAAGAAAAGTTATTTGTTTTCACAAGCCTGGATCTCCAGAGCAAAAGAATGACCGTACATTTTGGATCCTGGGATGGAACGGGGTAAGAGTTCCTGGTCTGACCGTTTTGAAGGAAGGAAATTACTGAATATATTGATTACAGGGAGAGGGGAAAGTTTGAATTTGGGTTAGGACAAAGATTTACATCTCCATTCACAAAACATAGCTGTAATTGAATTAGTACTGCCCTGGGTGTGGTTTTCCGTCTTAAATAGCACCAAGCTAATCTTTGTTTCTGTCCTGTTCTTAGTTTAGTTTTATTTGGATTTCTCCAAATTTGGTTCTTTAGTTCTCTTTAGTGATTCTCTTAGTTTGTCTTTCACCAAATGATTGCCTGCATGTAACTCTAAATGGATATTTCATCAGCTACACTTAAAAACACCTAATATGCAGATTGTTTTGTCTGCTTTTGCAGCAAACGATAATTTCATAGGTAATTGCTGGAATCGTCATTTTCTTAACAATTTAGAACTTGAAGGCAATTCTCTGCCAATGCTGAAAAATTCTCCAACTTGCAAAGCTGCAGCGTCCGTAAAGGTTTATGTTTATTGTTTGTCATCCGGGTTTGACTTTATGAGAAAATAGCATGCGAATGTGATTCTGTTTAGCGGCCGATTTGGAAGTGCCGGGTGTCGGACCGTGCCACCAGCACATGAACACAGCATAGTGGTTATGGCCAAAAACACAATTACATTTGTCTAATGGCGGAAATTCACCAGATCCGGATCGCTACCAAAATCTGATCAAGTGATCCATGAGACACCAAATTTCAGCTAAATCATTTGTATTTTTATTTTTTAGATATTTTGTTAATTACTACATGTAGACCCGGTTCTGATTCGAGTGAATACACAGTATAAACAGTCAACCTGCATATTTTTAAACATATTTTAGAGACATGTTTGCCATTCTATTATGTTGCTTAAATTGTTAAAACTTAATTTCCCATGTTGACTTGTTTTTGAGAGGCACACATAACAGAGCATCGTTTCTGTTGTGATTGCCTCAGAGCGCAAATTAACAAGATTACTTGTGGCAGTTACAGAGTTGAGTGTATAAAGTTGAGTACGTCTCCAGCTGTGACGAGTGTCTACAAGTTTTGTTCACAATATGCAATGTGACGCATGTATTGTGTATTGGACAATCAAGATGCTTTGTGGGAAACCAGCCCTTGTCTGTTAATAGGATTAATGGTCAAGTCACATGGCCACCCAGATTTAGCCATAACTCGAGGATAACTAGTCTCAGGTTCGCATTCGTCTTTCAAGACACTTTAATGATTCGGTTCGGTTTTGTTTGCTTTTGTAGTGTGAAAGAACTATAACCACGTTGTAAAATTTATGCACCTTGCTGTATTTGAATCTACATTCAGTTCCCTAAAGCATTACAGTACCAGTTTAATTTTGGTCCCATAAAACATGGAGATTAACTTGGCACTAAAGGTGACACATGGGCAACTTTTTAAGAGAGTGGAGATGGGCAGTAATGCCTTTAACCTAGGTGGCAAATGGGAGAGAATTGTTACGGATAACAGGATGCGTAATAAGGAACAAAAGTATAATGAATAGCCCTTTTCATAATCGCTGACAAAATTCCTATACACTTTACCTCTAAATGTTGCTAGCCTGGCCCACATTAGGTCTTTTGTGTGAACTGTGTCTGGGTAATCAGGATTCTAGTTTCACCGGAAGGATTTTTCCCCCCCATTGGACTACTGTAGAACAAAGATGACCTTGGTGCTTTTGGGAAACCTGGCAGGGATGAAATATTTCAGGTTTTTTAAGGATTTTTGGACTCAGAACTCCCCTTCATTTCCAGCGGAGATTCTGATTTTCCTGGTTCCCATCTCACAATATTCCCTGCCTTTCTGTGTTGTCCTCCCATCCCTGCCGGGCCCAGGGCTGTATAACTGTGGAAGATAATCTGTGAAGGTTTTGTCAAATTCTGTACCTATAGTGATTCTGTACCTATAGTGATTAACTGTTGAATCGAATCCCTGAGGTAATCTTTAGCTATTTTAATGACAGAAAAAAAGAAAATGCATTTTAGGATTCATTTTTTGGTCAATTGACATGGCTTGCTTTGTACATAAATGTGTTGATGATTATTAAAAACCTTCAAAATGATGTATCATTTAAGTGTTTCCTTAATTGTGTGGTGTGTTCACTTAAGTAGTACTTACTATAACTATATACTGTGGATTTATGTCATAAAGACTTATGCCAGCCTAAAATGGGGGTAAACTTCAATTTAGGTTGGTTTACCCTTCATGACATCCCTGATTATGATACACTACTAGTGTTAGGTGTGTGTGTATCCTGTTTGTTTTTCTAACCTATTCCTATCTCTGTATGCATTACACATTATCTCAGAACTGTTGTTGCAGTCATTTCTGTCCGTTAGCCTTCAATTGAGTGATATGAAGAATCTTCTGAGGTTGGCTGATAAAGGTATGAGATTAACAGGTTACATATAATGGCATTACAGTGACTTTATTACAAAAATAAAATGTAAATATAGTCACTAAAAATGAAACAGATTTTACTAAAATATATGGTAAGACATTCAAAACACTAATCAAATGAAAATGTGCAAACTGAAACTCATTTAATTCTCCACAGAATGAATTAAGAACTAAATTAGACAACATTTTGTTGGATTAATCTAATAGATTAAGGTAATTACATTTTCAAACAGGTAATCAATAATCTGTATTGAATTTCATTTTAATAGTGTTCTTTCAAAACTCAACCCCAATTGAAAGAATGAACAAAGTATCTCATGTTGATGTGTTATTCCAACAACAGATGCTCTCTGGTTCCACCTAGTGGAGTTCATAAACACACATTGCCCTACTCCTTCCTTCTTAACATTTTGTGTTTTGATTGCTAAAGCAGCTTTGTAGACCGGCTGCTGTCATAACATACTAGAGGATGCAAATAGTGAAAAAAGCTGAATAGCTTGCAGCTTTCTTGCAGCTTATTTAACTTGGTCCTTTTGGAGAAGAAAATGCCATTTTCTTAAAGCGCTTTGGAGCCTGTTGTGTTTTTTGGTACAATGTTTGAAGCTTCATTCATCATATTGACATGGTGTCAGTGTTTTAGGACCTGGCTTGGTATACTGTTTCAAATCATATGTTACAAGGTGATGGTGTGTATCAAGCGCTATAGCATCAAGCACACACTAACATCCCTTCTTTTGGAAACTGTCCCAGATGGCTTGAGAGGTCACATCTGCCCCTACACATAGCCTACACATAAAATAGGATTTGGGTAAAGATGAATTGGTTTGGAGCCGGTCCAAAGGATATCGATTGTTTTTTTCTCCTATGGCTGTTTTCATATTTGGCACACTGTGCAGAACATGTGTCAGTGTGCTTATCTGATGTACACAGTGTCCGTATTTTACATCAGGTAAAGCAGAGTTGACATTCCTAGTACTTGGCTGACTCGTCTTACTAGCCACCTGCTCCAAACTATCGCCATGACACAGACTCCTTTTCAGAATCAAAATCAGAATCACTTTAAATTCACCAAGAACAAGGGAAACACAAGGAATTTGACCTTGTGTAGGCTACTGATACATTATAAGACAATAGGTACCAGTCAAAAAATAACAGGACTTCACATACAGTGCTGACAAGATATAGTGTATGGCAATAGACTAAATATATACACTACTAGTATGCATTATATGTATTATTACAAGTATGCGTATATGCTTAAAGCCTTTTACACCTGGTATTAAAATCATGGTGTAGATGACAATATATCTCGACTGTCTAAACAATTCAAAGTGAATCAAAGCATAAATACACTTAGAAATGATTGAAAAACACATTTCCTATACCAGGTATGGGAAAACCAGATTCTCTCCTGTTTTGATACCTGTGATTCTTGTGTTTAAATGTGGCATGGTGTCCTGTCTAGACACAATTTAGAATCATGCAGCTTATTTCTGCATTAGGATTTTACTGCCAGGTGTAAGTGGGGTCAGAGAATGAATGTTAAGTGAATTGACATTGGCCTAGTTGTCCACTGCTCAGCAGTCAACAGCAGCTTTAGGATCTATAATGAAAGCGTTCACAGCAGAGACGGACCCCAACTGCATGACCTGGGCTTCTGGTTCATCGATCTACAAGACTGTGTGCTTGTGTATGGGCAGGCATTTTTACGCTTGTGTGTGTGAACCCCACATTAGTCAATAGTTACTGGGACAGGGAAATGGTTCTGTCATCTCATCCTTTCCTGGGAGCTTGGCTTCCTAAATCCCACTTACAGAAAATAAGCATGATCATCCTGCCACTATGTATAAAAATACAGATTAATGTTCTGCAAAAAGCCTGTAGTTATGAAACCTTCCTACAAGTGGTGCACTTTCACTTCCTTTCTACTGTGATTTTACTGTTGAGATTGAGGAAATTCCTGTAGGACAATTTGTGAATATAAATACATTTCCAATGACTAAAATCCAGAGACAGACAGTTTTTAGACCTGCTCTATTGACAAAAGTGCTGTCAAAAACAAAGCAAATGACTGACACCACTTAAGACTTGCAAGGGCACCTACTTCTCCATAAAGTTATATGGAGGGTAGGTAAAAAGTTCTACTTAAGTGAAATAATGCTTTAAGGAATAAAGCTCTAATAGATTGTGCAGGGGTAGTGGTAATAATAGGTGAGGCATTGCAACAAACTCTATTTGGGGTTTACACATTTTTTACTCAGATGTCGAGCAAAGAGGAGCGATCCAAGGCACTGTCCGTGAAGAAAGTTTAAAAGCCTTTAATCCAAGGATTTGCTCATTGAACGGGATAAAAAGGTTAAAAACTCCGGGGTGTTTCAGCCTTAGTCTTCATCATGGTGTTTAACATGAAAATCACCACACAGTCAGAGGAAAAATACAATCATTACCATGGTCAGGGATTAAGGGCTTTGGATTGAACAGCAATTTGGATCTCCCACTTCTTCTAATGAACCCCACACCAAAGAAAAGTGGAAAAAATGCCTTCTACTGCTCTCCTTAGCTCTTTTTTTTTGTCCTGCTCACCTTTCACAGGAATGTTGTCAGGGCACAGTGTCTCTGACCGTTGGACTCCTTACTATTGTTTGCTTGTTATGATGGTGATCCAGGAATTTAAGCTTATTCTACTGTTGCGTCCAGGATAAGAGCGTCCACTGAATGCCTAAAATCGGAATGCAAGGAGCATTTACATCTCTGCAGTTCACAATTGTTTCAATTGTGTTTCGTTCAAATTTTATCAAACAGAATGGAGAGCAACGAAATTGTTTTTATTCTGAACTCTTCCTTGAAATCTATTGTTAACAAGGAGGATAATATGTGTGGGGAACACCATCCAGCTGCATTCAACAGTGTGTATTCCCTCAAAATTTAGAAGCGGCCTAGAAAAGTGTGTTGTAACATGGGTGAATCCACTTTTTCGTGTGTGTGTGTGTGTGTGTGTGTGTGTGTGTGTATACATGCCTGCAGTATTGGGTAGGTCACCTCAAAAATCAAATCTCATCTGATAAAACTGTATTATAGGTAAAAGTACAAATTATTCACTTACTAATTTAAAGTAGGTCTTTATAAGGAAAGTAGAGCCAATGTTGAGAAACCACTTTTTAAATTCCAATTTCAACTTCCAATTCATGATGTAATCTGTAATAACTGTAATCCCTGAATGAGTAACCCAGTTCTAGTATCTTGTATCCCGAGACAATTACAGTCACTTCATTTTTGGAATCTAATTAATCCAGTGATTACAGTTACAGGTCTTCCCAGCAGTGTGCGTGTGTGTGTGTGTGTGCGTGCATGCTTGTTTACGCGTATCACACGTGTGCATGCATATGTGTGTTGCATACTGAGCAGCCAGTGAGTCATTGGATTTCGCAGATCAATGGCTGTCGGTCGATGGATGGCTGAGTGCTTTGCAACGACCACTCAATCCAACCACTCCAGCCACTCTGTCATGCAGGCAGGAAAGGAGGTCACGTACACAAATTTCCACTCACTCCCCCTCGCTTCCCATTTCAAAACCCGCTTTCTGTTGGACACACACAGCGTTGATTCACACCCCTCTTATTCCCACCAGCCATAGACACAGATGTGCACAGTACACACACACACACATGCACACACACACACACGCACACACGTACGCACGCACACACACTGGATAATCCGATGCATTCAGCCCGTGGTGGAGTTTTTGGATCAGAGTGGAACTTGTTTCAGTAGAATGTGAGACAGACTAACGAAGACAACAGAGACGAGAAAAGGAGAAAAGAGGATTTCAGAGGAATGAGAGGCTAGGCGAGTGGAAAAAGCTGACAAGAGCAAAGAAGGGAGGAGAGGAGAACAAAAGAGAAAACATGATGCCTAATTTTACTGAGGAGGATTTGGACCACTACCTGCAGAACAAAGTGAGCTGTGTGTGTATCTGCGTGCGTGTGTAGGTGTGTGTGTGTGTGTGCGTGCGTGCACATGCTCACACATAGGCTACTATACTTGATATTGCTTCTAAAAACAAAGCTATTTATCAAATAATGGTAATTTGAGACAACAGATTATGATTTTTGTCTTTTGTTCGTCTCTGCCAACAAAAACTGTTCCCTCAGGATTCCACTACCAGGTGTTGCCAAGCAACACATAAACTGTTTATATTAGAACACCTGTAAAGTGGAGTGATACATAAAACGTCTCAGTGCTGTTATACTGTATATCAGCATTCATGGAATGTCTCCTGTCTACTGTTGTATAACTTAATTCAAATGTTAATGTACTTTTGCATGCATAATTTGAAAGTTTAATGTACTAGTATGCAGTATTCACTAACAATATTAAAATGTTAATGAAAAAGCTATTTGGCATTTCATTTTCAAATGTATGTTCCTTTATGGTTAACAATATTCAAATAAAAATTAATGCAATAAAACAGTTGCAATCTATTTTTTAATTTACGTCTGCAACATTTAAGTCATAGATAAAATGAAAATGTAATAATCCTATTGTATTTTCATGCTCCTGCCATGCACAATCAATGACAATTAGGAAATGCAACTGAAATTGTGGGATTCAAGTTCAAGTTCAAGTCTGTTTATTTCTGCAGCCGTTTATCACAAGCATGTCTCAAAGGACTTTACAGAGAATGAGCCTAACTAGACCTAACTGATCAATGGTAGAACAGAATGATTTAAGACAAAGCACAGTGAAGCGGAACAAAGCACAAGACACGTAACAGCAGATTGCGTTTTCATTTTCCAATTTGCATTTATATTTGAATTAAGCTGACTGTGCGCTTCCATACAAACTGGTTGTCTGTCAATCTATTTGTGTTCACAAGTTGCCATTAGGCTTCCGAGTAGGTGGGTCACTCAGGACGCCTGATGTCATTCTGGTCGATGGGATCACAGAAAAGTGCTTATCCTTGGGAAACGTTGCCCATTTGACCTGAAACAAGCCATCTCAGGAAAACGACCAAGTATCTGCCCTTAGCTGCATGTACTTAGCCGCAGACTAAGATTTGTCTGTAAGCTGATGGTCCTGATATTTAGAAGCACTATCAGGTCTTTCCATCCAAACAAACCCAGTGAGACTGTTCAGGCTCTGCAATAATACGTTTGTTTACATCCTTAAATGTCCTGAAACCATATTAAAATATTTGAATCTTCTGTGATTAATTTGATATCTGATATTCAAATGCATTACTCAAAATGTGTGTGTGCATCCTAGGTGGACTTGCGTCATCGTATGGTTTGCAGGAGGGTGGAGGAGCTGCTGGCTGTGGTCAAAGAGTTGACCGCTGAAGTCAGCCGCAGAGACGGACGTTTCCTATCTATTGCACTCGCTGGTGTGAACAATGAAAACATCAAGGTTGTATACTCTGTTTGATTGTGTGTGTATGTGAATGTGTGTGTGTGTGTGTGTGTGTGTTAGCTGCACAGATGTAGGTTTCCAATCGATTGACTTTGAGAGAGTGTGTCTGTAAGAGGGAGAGACTGTGTGTGTGTGTGTGTGTGAGCGTGTGTGTGTGTGTCAGTGCACAGGGACAGGCCCTCCTGATCCTCTGCCCCGCAGGAGTCCACAGTGGCAACACAGAGTGTGTCAGGTTGTGTTTTTGTGTGTGTCAATCACAAGGACATACGATTCTAGTGATACATTTCCAGCACCGAGTTCAACAAATAGACCAGCAAGGTTGTGTGTGTGTGTGTGTGTCAAAGAGACATAAGGTTCCAATCAATTGCCCACGCTGGAGTCTACAACCACAACAACGAGGTAGCGTAATATTCTCTCAATCTCTCTCTCTCTCTCTCTCTCTCTCTCTCTCTCTCTCTCTCTCTCTCTCTCAATCTCTCTCTCTCTCTCTCTGTGTGTGTCAGCTGGAGGAATGTCAGTTCCAGTCCATTGCTCAAGAATGAGAGTGCAGAGGTAGTGCTGTGTGTGTGTGTGCGTGTGTGTGTGTGTGTGTGTGTGTGTGTGTGTGTGTGTGTGTGTGTGTGTATCGGTGGCACAGGAATTGAGGGAGAGTCCATGATGACACCTGCGAAGATCAAGGTTAGCATGTGTGTGTGTGTTAGGTGTGTGTGTGTATGTGTGTGTGTGTGTGTGTGTGTGTGTGGTTGTGTTAGCTGCAGGGATAGAAAGTTCCAGTTTGCACTGATTAACATAGCATGTGTTTAAACATCAAGGGTGAGATTTAGTCTTTGGGCCTCACCGCCGACCGATTTAACTCTAACTCTAACTAAAACTAAATTTCTTCACATAAAATCTGTAATAATCTTAATAAATGAGATTGATAATTTTAACAAAATCCCATAAATCTCTCTGGATGTGACCTGATCATCCTATAAGTTATCACCCACAATGCAGCACACAGAGTGCCAGTTGCATCTACAAAATCCAACGTATTGCAGTCTGTATTGGTGTGTGCGTACTGGAAGTTTTAGTCCAATGCCCACACCTAAGTCCCCAACCAGACTATTGAGGTAATCTGTGTGTGTGTGTGTGTGTGTGTGTGTGTGTGTGTGTGTGTGTG
This sequence comes from Centroberyx gerrardi, assembly GCF_048128805.1. Lineage (NCBI taxonomy): Eukaryota > Metazoa > Chordata > Actinopteri > Beryciformes > Berycidae > Centroberyx > Centroberyx gerrardi. The sequence continues at coordinate 13,274,734 of NC_136006.1, read as the reverse complement.
AGTGAGAGAGAGAGAGAGAGAGAGAGAGAGAGAGAGGGACGGGCGTTCCACTCCATCACCCATGTTGGGTCTCACAAGGAGAACATCGAGGGACAGGAGTGACACAGCGACATAAGGATGCAAGGTCATGATACAACAAGGCAGGGGAGCGCAGCTGTGTGTGTTTGCGGGTATGTGTGTGTGTTTGTCACTTGTGAGGAAGCAAGATCCAGTTCATTGCCCATGCTGACATGCACAACAAAAACATCAAGGTAGTGTAGCGTTTGCTTCTGTTTGTGTGTGTGCATGCGTGTGTGTGTGTGTGTGTGTGTGTGTGCGCGCGCGCATCATCCACAATGCATCCAGGTAGAACCACCTACATGGCAGCGAATACACAAAACATCTGAGTAAATGCCATTTCATACTGACGCTATGGCAGTTACCTGTATGTATCTCCCTCCCACAACTAGAATATTCAGGTAGCACTACACACACATATGGAACAGGCTGATAATCTATTCACATTGGCTGCTGGCTTATAAAATACTCATTGGAAGCCAAAGAAATCTAAATCACCTACTATAAATTAACCAACTCTGTATCAATTATCTATAGTCAGGCCTGTTTCAGGCCTTGGGGTGAGGCAGCAACTTTGACATCCTAGTTTGTCAGAGAAAGCTTTGCTTCGCAAGCCTACAGGCTGCTATGAAAATATGAAAATCTATACGAAAATGAAAATTGTAAGCGTAAATGACACATGCGCACTTTAAATGTGACTTTGACCTCTGACTTTGGTCTTTGCCTGTTTCGTATCTTCCTCCCACGACTAAAATATCCAGGTTTCACATCCCACACATCTGCAACAGGCTAATCAAATATTTATATCTGCAACAGGCTGATCAAATATTCATATTTGCCACAGGGCTGTAAGGTACTCGTAAGAGCCGGGGTCCTACTAGCTTAGTGGTCTCATTGGCATACTGAAAGGTCACAGGTTCAATTACTTGGGAAAGCTAGAGTCCATCCTCTGTCAAGTAACCTTGAACAAAACACTGAATCCTCACCTATTCTGGGCTGCGTTTCTCTCCTTTCTCTGCCGAGTCCTCTTCATTGTAATGTTCTATTATTTAATCTTTTTAGGATTTTATTTTTCAAAAAAGATCTATTTCTAAGCTTTCAGTTTAAGCAATTTCCATCCATGCATACATCATATTTATTTTTTATTTTAATGGCATTATTACTTAATGAAATAGTGGAGAGTCACAGGAAAGATGGAGAGAGGGAGAGAGTGGAGGATTATCTTTTGGCACCTCTGTTATACACTGAGGAGAGATAGGAAAGAGGAGAAAGACAGAGGGGAAGACACTGAAAAGGTAATGAGCCAGTTTTGAACCCACAACATAGTGAGTCCATAGTGAGTGACTTCACATGCTGACTACCTGCATGGGCTTATTGAACTTCATATCATATCTCAGGACACTGCCAGGAGTTTGTGACAAGGTATAAAACTCTACTCTAACTGTGAAGATCAATTGCCTTTTGTCTTTTGACTGTAATATTCACATGGCTTTACTGCAGCTTCACAAGACAATGTGCAGTGTCTCTGTTAACAGTTTGGGGAGAACACTGTTCTGAAGTCTGTAGTTAGAAGACTTCACACACAACTCTCAGTCAGTAGTAAAGGTCTTGAAATACAGTTGTCATCAGTATACAGCGCAAACAACTATTTGTACTTCACTGTCCCAATACTGAGAACTTATACTGAAGATGATGACTTATATGACGACTGTACTTAGCGGATTTTATTCATTCCAGTGATTTAAATGTTAACTTGTTGGCACTTGGGAGAGGTCTTTGATTTATAGTTGTGAAAGGTCAAACCTTGCTCTTATACAGGTAGGCTAACTACCAAAAAGCAAACATCAATGTTTTACTGTCTTAAAACGATGTTGCACTACCACAAGCTGCCTGAAAAGCTTTGCAACAACATGACAACGGTGACTGCACACATTTTATACCTTAACTATTTAAATGTTAACTCCCTCCTACCAGAATGCAGTCAGTGGCAGAAGTACCGAAATGCAGAAATTCTCTGTGTACAGCAGAAATAACCAATTTCTCTTCTCTGTCCCAGTGCTTTTCTCAACGGACTGTACTTTGCACATTTTATTCATGGAGGTGTTAAACGTTGACTCGCTGACACCGACACAGCAACGAACATTTTCACTCTGCTGTCCCAAGACTTCTGTCTCTAACTGTACTTCAGGCATTTTTACTCATGACAGCTCTTTAAAAGTTAACTCGCTGCGCCCTGACTTCTTCAGCCGGGAAACATATGTTTTTGCCTGCTGCTGCATGCATTAATTATGGCTTCCATGCAAAATAGATTAGATCTGCAACTTCATTGGGTGGCTGCGGCGGTTCTGGAGTTCATCATAGTCTCAGGTGGCTCTGCCTCCCACTCCAGTCCAGCTGAATGGAGACGCCCAACCCACCCCACACACATACACCCCCCCCCCCCCACACACACACACACACACACACACACACACACACACACACACACAACCCCCACCGACCTATGAAATGAAAAGCAGGCAATATATGACATTCCTGCCTGTCATTCCAGTGGCTGTGGCAGGTCAGTGAAATATCCATTAGCAGGGAGTGAAAAACCCTGTTCTGAGACGTTGGGTGGCCATTTAATGTCAGACAAATGAGAGAAGAATATGCAGCTTTTGTCATTTTTACTCTTAGTACGAGCCATTAGCCTCAGGTGTGTGCTCCATGCCTGTACTTTATTCATTTATTTATTTATATAGGCAAAATACAACACAATACAAGCTTTGCATCAGGTAGCAAAACACATTCAGGACCCGGTAGAAATACGGACCAGCAAAATGTCTTAGTGTCATGCTTCAGGATCTACAGCAATGGGAATAAGCAATATCTCCCTTTTGCCAGGGATGGATGATGGCAAACGGGGGGAAATCAATGTTGATAAGATTCAAGGCTATAAACAACAAAAGCATCATGACCAAATACTGTTGGTCTACCTCTCTGTAAAATGGTGCCCATATATCATTGCTTTAAAGTACGTCACAGTTCGACTTAGAGAACAGTTGGTAGGTCTATTTTCACCATCTTTATTTCTTTGTTTTGGTACACAAACTGAATCTTGTCTCTGATGGAATAATATTAACTGTGTTTCCATTACAGTAAATTCATTCACCAGTGGCAGTTCCCTACTGTTGTAAAATTGCTGCCCCTGCTAAAGAAAAACTGTGAAGAAATTCATCAAAAATAAATTATCTGACCTCAACCAAAGCAAACAAATACAGTGCGATTACAGCACAGTACAGTTAGTATGCATCATGCATGAAGCATCTAAACAAGAGACAGTTTTTAACTGCAACAGGTGCTGGATTTGAGCCTGTCATTTTCATTGGAGTAGACTGGAGAGCCAAAATTATCTCTACCCCCCGCTGCTGCCAGAATTTCTTTGGGCAACACTGTATTCATATTTTATAATATTCATTTATTATGCAGTCCAAAAACACCAAAGTCTCATCTGCAGTTAAACAAAGTATCTCCAAATCCACCAGTCAGAAAAGGGAGATATGTTAGTAGACATATATACTATGTTTATATCTCTTTGGCTCAGATGGCCACTACATTTTTCTTGTCAATGGGGGTTTTGCATAAGTAGAGATGTTTAGTTCCAGGCTTTTAATTTGCGTGCTTTTCTCTGTATCTCTGCAGAGAGTGGTTTGTTTTAGAGGCTGTTATCGACCTTCTTTGCCCCTAAAGTGTTTGTGCTTATTAGCCAACTGACAAACAGTCTATGGCAAATGGAGTCTGTAGGCTTCAGTGGAGTGCAGCACACACCAGCACCAGTTATTGATCCCCCCCAAAAAACAAACAAATGGATGAATGAAACAAAGAGCTGGTTACTTTTATAGTTTTTCCCCCTTGTTTTATGGCCCTAATAGGATTTTTACATCAGGATTAAGCCTTTACCTTTCAGTTCCACTGTCTCTGCTCCTTTTTTGTCTCTTTTTCACTTTTTTCTGTCAATCTCTTCCCATGCCATCCTCCCGTTTCTCTCTTTCCATCACCCTTTCTTTCTTTCTTTCTTTCTTTCTTTCTTTCTTTCTTTCTTTCTTTCTCTTTGTCTCTCTAGGACCAACCTGCCATGATTACTAAGTGGGCAGCTCTACTGAGAGGCAGATGTAGCTTCAATCCTGCTATACAGGCATGAATCTCTCAATCTCTCACTGTGTGTTACAGCGCGCTTGTTGTGCCGACTTGAATGCATGCATGCTTGAGTATTTATTTGTGTGTGTACGCGTGGTTGAATGTGTGTGTTGACAATGCTCCTCTCTCTCTCTCTGTCTCTCTGTTTCTCCCAAGGTTCTGACCCCAACCCTGGTGCTGGTTAGTGTTCCACTGCGGGGGTTGCTAGGTTACCACGAGCATGTGACCCGCCAGTGGAGGTACCACGATTTAGAGCTTAAAGGAAAAATCCACTCTGGGATACTCTTACGCTGCCTATCATCAATCTGTGGTGGCCAATGCATTGCAGGAGTTATTGCTTTTTTGGTGCGCCCACTTTCCCTCAATCTGCCTCGTCTACTTCTACTTCAGTTAGTGATTTCCTACATTTCCCAGAATTCCCTTGGACAACACCCAGAGAAAGGGTGTGAACTTGTTGCATTCAGCTGTGGGTTATAAGTGTAGATGGAGAGAGCGATAGCGATAGCGATGTGGAGTGAGAGTTTGCCCAGTCGAGAAAAAGTGAGAGTTGCGCAAATAAATATACGATTTGTGTGAGATGGTCCACACTTCTAAATATATGATTTGTTTGAGCTAGTTTGAAAATAATAAAATATAAAACAAATGACTAATTAATCCTGATTAATTATAAGAAAACTGTAAATATAATGTTATTTGCGCTAAAAACAGATGGAAAAACAGATGATTCTGTGTAAACCTTGTTATTATAGACTAGTTCAGTGTAAAATTATTACTGATTAATTAATAAATACATTTAAAAAAACAATATCAAGTTATTCATTATAAGTGATTATAAGTGATGCAGTTAACAGACCTGTTAATAAAACAACGAATACAATGTTCCTTAAATGTGTCAATTAATATTTCTATTTCATTATTGTCCTTAAGCTATGAATAAATGACTGAATTTATAAATCATTTAAAAAGACATTTAAATTTTACTTTTGGTCATTGGATTTACTAAATTTGTTTGCCTTTTCATTTCCATCTCACAGTCCTTTTGTCTACTGCTTTAGTATTTACACTTTCTGCTTGGGCCACACTTTATAATTAATCGACTCTTTTTAATTAGACAACATGCACCCAGTGTGCCACTCTAAAAATAACACAAAGTCCAACCCACACTGTAGTAAAAGACGTTTTCATTGGTCAGCTGTTGGCCTTTGGATTCTCCCTCATGCAGTCTGGTCTGGCAGAACAGATGGAGAGCCAACCTGACTGTGTGCCATCACAACTGTCCTCAAACCTCAGTGGTAATCAATTTCAGAACTAGTCAATAATAATTAGTTTGGCACACTAGAAGCTCCATAGAAACATGTTCATTTTCTATCTAAATTGACAAAGCAACTCTTGTTTCAAGTACTGGGACAGTGAAGAGAAATTGTTATTTCTGCTGCATTTCAGCACTTCTGCCACCGACTGTATTCATGTAGGAGGTAGTTAACGTTTAAATAGTTTACAGTTTTTTCCTCCTGTCATTGTTTGAGATCTGTTATTGATCAATAAATGCCATATTTTTGTGAGGTACTACTCCCTGAGTGGCTCTCACCTGCCCTCACCTGTCCGTGAGCCGGAGGAACTCCACCAATGGCTGGAGCTGGAGAGCTTCACAAGCCCCACCCAGGACTGGCAGAACGCAAGGTATATCAGAAGTTAATATTCTATATTCATAGTTACATAGTTACACTGTATAGTCATTCTACTATTTACATAGAAAGGTTGCATGAAGACATAATTATTCTATAGGTTTATTGTCTTCTCCCTCTTCCTTCTCATCTTTTTATTTTTTTATTACATTTAATTTAATTAATTATAATTATCAGTGTGTGTATGGAGGGAGAAATACTTCATTTCTCTTGTATTGTGTTGTGTTGTGTTGTATTGTATTGTATTGTATTGCATTATATGATATGATATGATATTATATAGGTTTATGCTATTATAATGTAATTCTTCTCCTTCTTATCTTTAAATTTTTTTTTTTTTTTTTCACTATTTTATAGGTTCTATAGGTTATACTATTACAATGTAATGTATTCTTCTCCTTCCTTATCATCGTCTTTTTTTTTTTTTTTTACATTTAATTTATTATAATTATCAGTGTGTGCATGGAGGGAGACATAGTTCCAGCTAAGGTCATCAGCCTGTTCAGAGAGTCTCTGGAAAACGCCATCAAGACCTGCAGCCTCACAGGTGAGGGGGGTGGAGGTGGAGGACGGTGGGTCACTTGGGCCTGATACAGGACGGGCAGAGCAGCAGCTCACTTAGACCTCCGTAACACACGGCCATGTTGCCGCGAAGCCATTCTGCTCTGGATTTATGAGACACGTGAATGATCACCTCATTTTGAGACATGTGATGGATAACCCTTGTGGAATATCTAAATATATCATTTTCGCAGTAAATTGTAATGACCATCCTACATTGTACCATATATAACTCCTGTGAGCTATGTGTTATCAGCATATTTCATTACTTTCCCACCAGCTGCTTTTGATGAGTAATGTGCCAGACTTCCAAAGGGTTTTCTTCCAAATTGGGCCAAATGAAAGCATGAAGCATATACTGTACACAAATGGTGCCAGTTGAAATTTCTCCCAGGTATCATCAGAATTATTTTCAAGGCAATATACAGTATTATATAGTGTTTTTGTTGGTTAGTGTGGGTTTGGTGAATTGTGCTTGATATTTAAAACAGGATGAGTGCAACATTCAGAGCTGATTTGTTTCATAAATTGTACGTCACTTCAGTGTCGTTTAGTACATCGCACACATAGAAATATTAACATTTTAGAGAATTGGTTCCTCTGTGTCTGTGCTTCTGTGTGTGAAAGTGAGTGTATACTGTATGCCTTTGTGTGTGTGTGGGCATGCAAATTTCCCTCTGCTTGTGTGTGTGTGCATATGGAACATCACTTCAGAAAGCCATTTAGTACATTACATGCATATAAATATTGCATATTTCAAAATTGGTTTCTGTGTTACCTCGTGTGCCTTTGTGTGTGTGTGTCTGTGTGTGTCTGTGTGTGCGTGTGTGTGTCCAGGGAAGGTCAGCGTCCTTGAGTCGGTGGGGGCGGTGGTGCGGGTTGCCATAGAAACGTCAGAGGGTGTGATAGAGGCAGAGCTCGTGCCCACGGTGGAGCTGATCAACTATTGGCCGAAAAAGGCACGCTGGCCCCGCTTACTTCAGCGCTGGCCTACCTCAGAGCGTGCTCGCAGCATCAAGGTTGGTCCACACGCACACGCACATGCACACACACACACACACACACACACACACACACACACACAGACACACACACACACACACACACACACACACACACGCACACACATACCACCCATACCATTCACACATCACTCACACGCAAACTTGCATGCTTCATACATTATCTCTTTCACACACACACACACACACACACACACACACACACACACACACACACACACACACACATTAAACCGAGGTCAACTGCCAGAAGCATCGATCACTTAGTTTTCCCCACTCTGGGAAGCTAAATCCATGAGCACAAACCTGGTGTTTTATTTTATGCAATGTCACCTCACAATGTAAAGGATGCTTGAGGATGCTCTTTACTTAGCAAATGAAAGGTATTCAATGCTATTAATAAGTTTGATATATGATAGATTTCCTTCTCACAGTCCATAAACCTTCTTGTGACCTCATAAAATGCTCTTTATTTTGCAAATGAAAGGTATGCAAAGCTTTTAATATGATCTTGTGTTTGATGTGTGAATGATTTCCTTTTCTTTGTCTGCAAGCCTCAAACAGTCACAGCAATGAAAAGTTATTTTCTCTCTCAACAAGAATCAACATTAATGACGTTAATTAGTCGGCACACTGCTCAAGCATGCCTAGCAGTAGATGTGTGGCTTCCACTTAAATTCAAACAGATTTGAGTTGATGCGTTGTTTTGTACACAGGGATTTGAAACAGAAACATTCACTAGTTGCTCATGCATAGTGACAACAGAAAGCTGACTGAGAGGGAAGGGAGATAGGCACTAGAGAATTGAGGGATCTTCAAGTTAAGCAATAGGATTTCACTGGTACTCATAGAGGCTTTGTCCCCTAGCAGCGCCTCTAGGTCCCTTGATTGAAATGCTACAGTAGCAATTCAGGGGCCTAAGCAGTGGCTATTTGTAGCTCTAGAGTGGCTTTTGCCATAAATCTCCTTCTGACACAGACACAGATATAGAGAGACACACACATGCACACGTGCACACTCATGAACACAACTCTCACCTTGCACTGCTCCGACTCTATGTTCTTGTTGCATACTCCAGCGCTGGTGATGGACTGGAGCTTTACCTCTTTGCAACTGACACACACATATACAATATGTTTGGATGCAAACACACATACATATTTTGATAAAGAGATGCCCCAGTCCCTGAATGGTACTTCCTTTTCTGTTAGAGCTGAGATGATGGTAGGAAGCCCCTTTATAGCTGTTATACACAGGTAACACATTCAGCCACCGTGGATTAACATGGGCAATATTGCCTGCAACATATTGACTACAAGGGAAAATGAACATAAATAACAGAGTGGGGTATGAGGAGCAAATATAAGCTGAAAAAATGCCATAGGTTTTAGGTTTTGACAGAATTACACATTTATATTGCCACAAGATTTTTTTGCAGTGCTGTTAGGGGACCAGTACTTTTGCATTAGGCAGTATAGTAATTTGGTGTTTCAGATTACAATTGGATTTGGTAAACCTGCTTAGAGTGTTGCAAATAAACTAATCAAAGAAACAAACAAACAAATCCAATTTAATTGTCTTCCTCCATCCTTCCTCTCTCTCTCCTTTCCACAAACACACACACACACATACACACACACACACACACACACAGTCTTTTGGTTTCAACCTGATGGCGACGTCAAACTACCATTGGCTGCTGTCCTTCTCGAGAGCGGAGCAAGCATTGCTAGGGGGTGCTGACGAGGACGGAGGTTGCCGTAGGAAGTGTTACAGGATTGTCCGGCAGTTGAAGGAGGACATCTGGTGTCCCAACAACAAGCCTGTCATCACCGCCTTCCACTTGCAGGTACAACCAGTCACAGACTTTGGGTTTTTTTGTCTTTGGGTTTGGCCAGAGCCTACTTATATCACAGTGTCAGTCAACCAACCAACAAGCAAACCAATCAACCAACTAATCAATCAATCAATCAATCAATCAATCAATCAATCAATCAATCAATCAATCAATCAATCAATCAATCAATCAATCAGTCAATCAGTCAATCAGTCAGTCAGTCAGTCAGTCAGTCAGTCAGTCAGCTAGTCAATGGCACAACACCAAGGGGAAATAACTCTGAACTCTAACTGAACCCCAGGTTCCATTTAAAGGGTTTATCAAGTTTTATGGAAATAAACAGCTCAATAGGCTGATATGGGACCAACAAGTTCAATTAATGTGTGTTGTGCTTACTGTGTCTGTTTCCCTCATATATGAATGATAACAGTTCAGAAAAATAAGAATTCTTATCTCGGTGCAGGTCCCATAAACAATCAATTTCCACATCGGTGTCTAGTCCTGTTTTTTTATGGGTTCTATAGCCTGAGCCCAGGAGGGTCTATAGAGTATAACCAATTATAGGGTTTTTATTTTTACACCACGATGGCCCAAAGATGTCAATTTCATGCCAGACCCTGGGAGTACTTACACCCGCTATGAATCAATCAATACTCATCCTTACAATATCCACATCTCTTGAACTGTGATCACAGCAGATTTGTAAAACTGTTAATATAAAAGATTGATAAAATGTCCTCTATCCCACCCTATCTTTTTCTCTCTCTCTCTCTCTCTGCATCTCACTCTCTCCCCACTCCTTTCCACATCTCTCACCCACGTCCCCCCTCCCTAAACTCTGTCCTCGTGCTGTCCTTCCCTCTCTCCCTCCCTCCTTCCCACTGTTCCCTTCTCACTCTTTTCCTCTCTCTCCCTCCTTTGATTCTCTCCTGCCCTCCATCCCTCCCCTCTCCCTCCCTGCCCTATCTATTTTCCTTTTCCCCTCCCCTCCTCTTCTCTCTCCCCCATCCCCTCCTCCTTCTTCCCTCTCTTGCTTTTTTCTTTTCTGCTCACCTTGCTTTGCCCCCCTCTCTCCATCCCTCCCTTCCATCCCCCGCTTCCCTCCCTTATACTCGCTCCCTTCCTGCTCTCATCCATCATCTGTCTCTATCCTCCCCTCTCTCCCCTCTCTCTCCCCCCTCCCCCCCTACCTCAGACTCTCTTGTTCTGGTGTTGTGAGAAATTCCCGTGCAGCAGGGACTGGCGCTGTGTGCAGGAGTGTGTGCTGCGCGTGGCCCGGAAACTCCACAAGTGTGTCAGCCAGCGCTACCTGCGCCACTACTTCATCCGCTCCCACAACCTGCTCAAGTACAGCAACACCACCGAGCTGGACCACACCGCGCAGAAAATCAGTGACTTCATAACCAACCCCAGCCTGTACATACAGTAGTGTTTGTGTATATTGTAGGTGACATTTTTGAAAATGAACTAAATCGAAATCCCAAATAAATTGAATTCAGTCTTCATTATAGGAAGGACACAAAATGGCCTTCATGAAATGGATGCAGGTGGAAGCTGTGATACCAGGTGAAAAAGAAAAAGCTTTTATGGGTATACTAATATGCAAATGGGGCCAGTATGTGTGGGTGACTACCAGTCACATTTTTCTTTATTTTTTACTATTTTCCACAGTTTAGAATAATAGCAAAGACATCACAACTATGGAATTAAACAAATGGAATTATGCAGTGACCAAAAAAGTGTTAAACAAATCAAAACTATCTGATATTTTTGATTCTGTAAAGTAGTCACCCTTTGCCTTGATGGAAAGGCAAAGGCTTTGGAGAGAAATTCATACATAGGATCAACTTCACTATTTATATTTGTCTAAGAAACTAATTTCAAGCAATTTAAGCATAAGCCTTTAGATCAAAATGGCTTTAAGAGAATGAAAACCGTAATGAATTCAATCAGGTGTGTCCAAACTTTTGACTGGTAGAAGTGTACATTCATTAATACATTGGTGTCTGTTGTTTAGAATGGGGATGGGGGGTGCACACAGTGGTGTAATGGGAGTTGAGAAGGTGGGAACACTGTAGCAAAGGCTTGGGTACACCATGACCCCATCATGCAAAGTACGTCAGCTGTATTTAGGCTAATAGTTGAGTATTCTGTATTATGCCCAGAGAGAAAGTGTTCAGTATACTCTGTTGTTCTACTTCTGCATGCAGACCCTTGACTATTAGGTGAATATGTTTGTGGGTGTATATGTAATTGTGACTGGGGAGTGGGGAGAGAGAGGGAGAGTGAATGGATAAGTCTTCTTTTGCAGTATAATTAATTCAAATAATTCATTGTCTTCTTCAGACAATTAGGTTTACACTGGCAGACATCTGTTCCCAAAGGTTTTTTAATGTTCCATCTACACCATCTTTCTTTCTTGTTCTTTCTCCTGGTGAGCAAAGCCTAAAACCTTCATTAACTCCCACATTATCAGCCATTCGCTTTTCTGTGTCTACTGCAGTCTGTCAATCACTCATTTCTCTTGAAGGCTGTCTGGTGCTTTCATATTTACTCACACACATGCATGAAAATACACACAGGCACACACATACGCACACACACAACCAAAAACTCGGGCCCCATTTCTTGGAGTTTATGATGTACTTGTTCTTTCTTTTGTTTTTATTAGCCTTGTTTTTATTATCTGTTGTTTTTATTTGTTTGTTGCCTTTGTTTCATGTAAAACACCTTGTGATAAGCACTTTATAAATAAATCTGACTTGATTTGACTACCCAGACATCTGATATGAAGGGAGTGATAAAAATACTTTGGCTTTATGAAAGCATGGCTACACCAGTGAACCACAGTCAGGAAGATGGACAGGAGGAACGAGGCTCGGAGACAGCATGATGCAGGTCGACTGAAATTTAATTGGAATACTCCTGACTTAAGTGAGGTCTCATGTCAAGAAGGTACATAGTGAACACACAAAGAGCGATGGTAGCAACACTAGTTTTTATTCTTTTACAGGGAATGACATAATTAAATAAGGTTCTGAGCTGGCGTGCTGTCTGTACCAGGACTAGAACAAATCTAGATTGCAAACTATTTGGCCTGAATAAGAGAACATAACTCTGATGATGGCTTCATGTGTGCATGGTGTGTATGTGTGTGTGTATTTGCATATTTGTGTACAGAGGGCTATGCATATGACCCACTAAAATTAGGGTTTGTGAGTGACATGGGACTCTAATAACAATAAACTATACAACACTGTAACAAAACAGGATTAAAATGTTCTCTACAAACAACGATCTTAGGAGACAAGCAACAAGTGTAAGTAATCAAACGACAGGGGAAAACGCACGCTGGTAACTGTGAATTCTCAAGCTCAGTCAGTCATTTATTTTTCATTATTGAGGCAGCACAGCACCATTTCCAGCTCATGCTACTTCCAGCATTTTCTGCTTTCCCCTGTTGCACAGTTTTGATCAGGCCCTATTGGGATTACAGCACCACAAACATCTAGTTGTTTTTATGATTTTGCTGCAAGAACGATATAATAACTTGTAATCAAACATCAGCCACAGTACCAATATCAGTGTTTATGGCATTACATCATATTGGTATAAAAGGCACGTAATGTCATGACCGTATGAATTCTTTAGATAGTACCTGATATTTTCCTCCTTGCCATGTAACAAGGTAAATACATTATTAACACAATAATGTTTAACAGTTTCTATATAATTAGTGTCAATAAAAAGATAAATTCATGTGTGAGAATGGACTCATTGTGTGTAGTAGCAGCAGTCATGGTGTAGATAGATAGATAGATTGATAGATAGATAGGTATAATTTTATTTATGTGTCACTCCTCAACATACAGGTCAAACAGAGCAACAAACACAGTACCCCAATAAAAAAGGAGGTTGAGGACCACTCATTTAGAGTTATGAGACACAGGCTAAAAATAATACACATAAAAAAATACTAGAATATATATATATACATATGTATATACATATATACATACACACAAATATACACACACATTCGTACAGATACATTGATACACATATACATACATACACACACACATGAAAAATAGAGGTCATATTACACACACACAAACACAAAGAATATAAAACAATCTTAGTATTGCATTATAAAATTTAGACACTCATGAATGAACGTCTTCTATTAAGGATGAGGTGGCAAGCTTTGGCACATTAGTGGATACAATATTTACCAGCTAAAACTACACACAATTTATTTAAATCATCGTACTCATTAAAATTTGCAACATGGTTTGAAAGTTGAAAAAAGAGTTCACAGTGTAAGAGTACATGGGCTTCTGATTCAATAGAAGCATTATTACATAGGGGACAGAACCGTCTATCGGCTGGGTGTTTGTGTACCTACCAGTTTCTAAAGGTGCAACTCCACATCTGAATTTAGCAAAGGCGCTTCTGTGCTGCCTTGATAAGATACTTTGTACATATGGCTCTGTATCAAAAGCACTTTTAAATAGGCAATAAGTGCGCGGTTTGTTACCCTCAGGTTTATTTATTAACTGAAACCATTTCTGTTCATCACTCTCTGACACTGCAATGTCAAAATTCTTTAAGTCATTTCTTGAATAGACTCTATCTGTGCGGGCAAGGTGGGACATAATAATATGGTGTATGTGTGTGTATATGTGTATAGTGGTGAAGGTATGTCAGTACAACGTCCTTACTAGTGTGTCTTTACAAACATTTGTGGATATCTATGAAGGTTGTTGGAGGTATGAAAGAGTTAAGCCAAAGGATAGAGAGTGTGTGTGTGTGAGAGAGACAGAAAAAAGTGTTTAAGACATCAATGAATATTTTAAGAGAAAGGGGGAGTTGGGGGAGGGTTGGTTGAACTGAGAGAGAGTTGGGCTGCTGAGACTGAGAGATAATTTAATAGACGGACAGAGAGAATGTGTTAGAGGAGAGACAAAAAGCTGGAGGGATGGAGAATGAATGAACGGAAGGCTAAGCTGGGCTAAACGATGGAAAGATGAACAGAAAGAATTAATGAAATAAGATGGATGGGTGGACAAGCAAATGCAATGTGTGATGTTGTTAATAAAAGTACCTCAACTTGGACAACTTTTTGACAGACACAGGGGTGGGGTGGGGGGGTGGGGTGGTTAAGGGTGGGGTTGGTTGTGAGTTGGTTAAGAAGGAGCACTGCAACTGAGGC